>NC_135726.1:44053819-44653819 GCF_964656455.1 Halichoerus grypus | reverse complement strand
TTGCATTTCTCCCCTCTCTCTCTCTCCTTCAGCCCAGTGCCAATCTAATCACCTCACTTTGCCTCTGTTTGCTGACGATAACAGCCCATCCTTCCAGGAACCCTATGGGAACAGTGTTTGTGAACAGGAATTATAGGGCTAAGGAGGGAGCAGGGTTTGGTGTCGGCAGAAGGTGGGTTGGGGCTGAGGTGCCGTGTCCGCCCCAAG
Organism: Halichoerus grypus; assembly: GCF_964656455.1. Taxonomy (NCBI): domain Eukaryota; kingdom Metazoa; phylum Chordata; class Mammalia; order Carnivora; family Phocidae; genus Halichoerus; species Halichoerus grypus. Next base: position 44,653,612 of record NC_135726.1, on the reverse strand, counting down.
AGAGCCGTGTGGGCACCGCTCACTTGCCACTCCTGCTCAGTCCCAGGCCGGCCTGCCGAAGCTCCAGATGCACGGGTGGGGATGGGGGTGCCTCGCTCCGCTACACTGAGTGTAGAAATCTGTCCCGTATCTATCGGGGTCATCAGTGTCCTCCAGGCTCACTGCCTTCTCTGGAGGCAGTGCTGATCCTGGACCATGGAGAGGGGTGCAGTGGGGTGCGTGGGTGCTGGTGCTCCCACGGGAGGGCAGTGCCTAGGCAGCAGGCTGCTGGAGCCCCGTGAGTCTGGCAGGGCCCAAAGGACTTTGGAAAGGACACCCTCATGGCGGCTCTCTCCCTTCCAGGGTGCTGATGCGTCCTTGCTCCAGAAGAGGTCGGGCAGTGCTGGTCAGGTGAGTCGCTCTGCCCTCAGACTGCCTTTGATGGCCCCAGGTCCCTCTCGGTCTGGTTCTCAGGGCTGGCCAATCTGAAATTCGCTTTCCTCCACACCCCATTCTGTTGTTTTCTCAGTCTGGCTCAGGATGGCAAGAGGTGGCCGCGGTGACTTCTAAGGTAAGACATCTGCCACCTGACCACCTGATTCAGACCTCACTCATGGGGCGCCTGGGTGGCTCAGTTGGTTAAGCATCTGCCTTTGGCTCAGGTCATGATCCCGGGGTCCTGGGATCGAGCCCCGCATCCGGCTCCCTGCTCAGCGCGAAGCCTGCTTCTCCCTCTCCCTCTGCCTGCCACTCTGCCTACTTGTGCTCTATCTCTCTCTCTGTCAAATAAATAAATAAAATCTTAAAAAAACACAAAAAACCTCACTCATTTCCTTGGTCTCCTGCCTTCATCTCCCGAGTAACACTTGAGGAGCTGGGAGAGGTACCAGGGAAGGAGGAGGAAGGGCCATTTGGACTAGGATTATAAGTGAGGTGAGACTGTGGGCTCTGGCTGGCTGAAGGAAGATTCTATAGAAAAAAATGCATGACACAAGGAGGGAAAGCGGGGGCTTAGAGACAGGTCTGGCCCAGGCCAGGAGCCAGGGTATTTATTCCACAGCAAAATGCCCTCATCCTTTCTCTTCTACCAACACTCCCCTTCCCCCGCCCCCTCCCCACCCTGGCTTTTTTCCACAGAACACCTATAACCAGCAGGCATACCCTACTCCCTCTGGTGGGCAGTACTCAGCCAAGATCCCCTCTAAGGTAAGACTCCAACTGCCCTGTTTCCCCACTGGGGTCTCTGCATGGGGGGTGAGGGAGGGAGGCTTTCACGGCCAGGCTTAGCTGAGGCCGAATCCTGTTCATTTTGAAAGTCATGTCTCGCCCCTGTGTAGGGAGACTCGGGCTCCCTGAGAGCCATCTGGAAGTGGAGGGTGGGAGGTTCAATGTTCTCCACACCCACCCACTCAGAAAAGGTTACAAGGGGGCAGCAGCTATGTCACATGCCCTGGAGAAAACTGGGAACCAACATCCTCTCAAAGAGTGATATACAGCTCTAAAAAAAACTCACATGACACACAGCCAAACTAACAGCCTTCCCATGTAGTAGTGTCTGCTCTCTCCACCTCTTTAACTGCTGACTTTCGTGGGGGGTGGGGGGGGAGGGCGAGAGGGGGGCACACTAACACTTAGGGGAGGCTTGCCCAGAAACTTGTGGTTGGTGGGAAAATTAATGCTTCGTTCCACAAAGGAAATAACAGAAAAAACAAAACAAAACAAAACAACCCTGAGACTTGTTTCGTTCAGTTGCAAAGAAAGCAATCTTATAAATTCAGTAAATGAACATGCTAAATACTAATTATGCTGGTGAAGAAAAAACAGGTGCTATTTCCCTCCATCTCTCAGAACAAGGAAGCCCCTGGCCTCAGGGACAGGACTTCTGCTGAGAGATCAGGAGTCACCTCCTGACTGGAAGCAGGTAAAGAAGCAGTTAACACTGCCCGTGGGTATCCACTTGCCAGTGATTTGTGGCCAATTTCTATCCATCCACCTAGCAGGCAGAAGGACACCTATCTACCTATCTACCTTCTGTTCACTCTGCTTGGCCAGTGTGTGCTCATCTTGGGTAAATGTACTTAGGATGATAAATCTGCTTTGAAAGAAAGTCCATGGGCTGAATGTCCATAGTCAGACCCAAGGACTTCCGAGATAATCTGGGTCTGAGCCTGCCCCTGGGCCCCGAAGACATGGCAGAGGTCACTGTAGCCCCACATCACCTCCTCTGATCTCTTTCCAGGGGGGAGCCACGCCTTCTTCCTCGGTGAGTAGTGGGGCAGAGAAAATCTGGCTCCTGAGAGAAGGGGTCTGGGGCCAGAGGGTGTGCAGGGCCAGGGCCATGGCCATGGCCACTCAGACGTTCTCCCTGAGGCCAGGGCCATGGCCATGGCCACTCAGACGTTCTCCCTGTCCTGCAGGCTTCCCAGGTGCGCCCTGGCCTGCTGCAGTGGGTGAAGTTCTGGTAGGTGAGTGTCAGAGTGAGCAGTGCAAGCCTGCATCCAGGAGCTGAGGCACAGCCACCCCAGGGGCAGGGCTGGGATCTTGGCATTCGCTTTGCTTTGGGTGGATGTTCTAAAGGCATCGAGAAGGAGACCCCAGCGTGGGGTGTGGAGAAAGACTCATCAGGAAATGACCGAGGACACTCGGAAAGCACCCTCTGAGCGCTGAGTGGAGGCCTGCCAGAGGCAGGGCCATGCAGGGACAGCCATAAGGGGAGGTGGAGGAGAGGGACAGGACAGAAGGGTCTGGGGGAACTGCAGAGAAAGGCTCAGAGGCAGGAGGAAGTGAGTTGCCAGTGGGGAAGGGGCAAAAGATAAACTTGGCAGAACCACAAAATCTGTTTCAGGGAGAAGCAAGAGTAAGGGAACGCGCAGGTGAAACAGGTAGGACACCAAAAAAAAAACTGAGAGCATAGAGGCTGGATGAAAGGATACCCGGTTTCAACACATTCAGGAGCAGCCACATTCTACTGTTTGCTCTTTCTTTTCTTCTAGAAAATTATTTCCAATCATAACTGAGGTCCTGAACAACATCAGCCATCAAGGAGCGCAACTGTGCCCCGCCCCCAACTCTCTCCCTGTGTCAGGCTTGGTCTGGGTGCTGACACCTGCTTTTTCCAGGTTGAACCTGGTCTGTCTGTCCCTCGTTTCTTCCAACTGAACTGTGGGGTCTCCTTGTCCAGAAACCTCATCGGATAAACCTGCCACTTTCTTCACCTACTCTGTTTTGTGACCTGAAGTCACTGTGACAGTTCTTCAGGAGAAGCTTCCTACTTTGGGGTTTCTTTGTGGAAATAAAACATGAATCTTATTTCCTTAAGATTTCTCACGCCGTGTTCTTTCATGTTATCCTGATGGCCCGGATCAGGGAGAATGGAAGTGATCTAGGGGCAGATAATGTGCCTTCCTGCTGAGAGTGGTATACCAAATGGGGGACTGAGAGAGGTAAGACCTGGGTGGTCCTGACAAGCAGTAGCTAGCTGATCTCACTGTGCCTCAGTTTCTCCATCTGTAAAACATCATCTTGGCCCAGCCTGCATCTGAATGCCATGCTCCCGAAGCTGAGGCACTCAAAGGTGTTTTGCTAGCCTGAAAAGGCAACAGGGAAGTCATTCACCTTAGGAGGTGGCAGTAAAGAGGCTTTTCAAGAGAGGAGGCCAGTCCCAGAGGGTTAGGCAGGGGGCAAGAACAGGGGCCAGGGGCTAGCAGAGCACATGCCTCAGCCTCGTAAACACACGGAGGTATGGATGAGGCCATGTGCTTAGGAAGTTGTGGGCAAGCGGCTCATACCCAACCCAGTGCCTTATCGTATGCAGTGGCTCTGTGTCTCCGGGATGCAGAGGGGGTGGCAGAAACTTCTACTCCATTAATGTGCCAAGGAAACAGGCAGGGGTTCTTGGCTCAGGCTGAGGTCAGGCTTATCCCAAGCCTAGGAACTCTGCAGACAGGCCTGGAGAGTCTGCACTTAGAGTCTCTGAGTCAAAGTCCCATCAAGGCCATATAATGTGCCCATATTAGGGACCCCTCACCATTCATCCCCGACATTCCTGCAGGGACCCAGGAAGTAAAAGGAGGACAGGAAGCACCCTGCTAGCATAGGTGACTCCGTCGGAGACTCTAAGTTCCCTGAGGGCACAGCTCCTGTTTGCCTTGGTCATCGCTCCATCCCCAGCACTGACCACAGGGCCTGACAAAGGGTGGGCCTCATATAGTTGATGAATAAATGAAAAAAAAAAAAAAAAAAAAAAACCACCTGGTCCAAAATGAACTTGGGGAAACTGTCTTGATCAAACCCATCTGGGTCAGAGAAAGATGAAGACTATTCCTTTGCTCTGCATCCTACTCTCACTTTTGTCCTTAAATTGGGGCTACTGCTTTGGAGACATACCTCATTTTATCGTGCTTTGCTCTATTGCATTTTGCGGATATGAACGTCTTTTACAAACTGAAGCTTTGTGGGAACCCTGCTTCAAGCAAGTCTATTGGGACCAGTTTTCCGATAGTATTTGCTCACTTCACATCTCTTGTGTTACATTTTGGTAATTCTCTCAATATTTCCAACTTTTTCATTGTTATTATATTTGTTACGGTGATCTGTGATCCCTGATCTTTGATGTTACTATTGTAATTATTGTGGGGCACCACAAACTGCACCCATATAAGACAGCAAACTTAATCCATAAATGTGTGTGTTGACTGCTCCACTGGCCGTTCTCCCATCTCTCTAGTCTCCTTGGGCCTCTCTATTCCCTGAGACAACAATATTGAAATTAGGCCAACTGGCGTGCCTGGGTGGTGCAGTCAGTTAAGTGTCCGACTCTTGATTTTGGCTTGGGTCCTGATCTCAGGGTCATGGGATCGAGCCCCATGTTGGCCTCCGCGCTCAGCAAGGAGTCTGTTTAGGATTCTCTCCCTCTACTCCTCCCCTACTCTGGAATAAAGAAATCAATCTTAAAAAAAAAAAAAAAAAGAAAAAGAAAAGAACTTAGGCCAATTTATAATCCTACACTGGCCTCTTAAGTGTTCAAGTGAGAGGAAGAGTCGCATGTCTGTCACTTTAAATCAGAAGCTAGAAATAACTAAGCTTGGTGAGGAAAGCATGTGGAAAGCTGAGACAGGCCAGCAGCTAGGCCTCCTGCTCCAGCTGGCTGTTTGTGAGTGCAAAAGAAAAGTACATTGAGGAAATGAAAAGTGCTACTTTAGTAAGCACATGATTGATCAGAAAGCAAACAGCCTTGGTGCTGATACGGAGAAAATTTCAGTGGTCTGGATAGAAGTTCAAACCAGCCACAACATTCTCTTAAGCCAAAGCCTGATCCAGAGCCAGGCCCTGACTCTCTTCAATTCTGTGAAGGCTGAGAGAGGTGGGGAAGGTGCAGAAGAAAAGCTGGAAGCTAGCAGAGGTGGGTTCATGAGGTTTAAGGAAAGAAGCTGTCTTCATGACATTAAAAAAAAATCACAAGGTGAAGCAGCAAGTGCTGATGTAGAAGCTGCAGCCAGTGACCCAGAAGATCTAGCTAAGGTCATTCCTGAAGGACTTGAGCAACAGATTTTCAATATAGATGAAACAGCCTTCTACTGGAAGGAGATGCCGTCTAGGACTTGGAAAACTGGCGAGAAGTCATGCCTGGCTTCACAGCTTCAAAGCACAGGCTGACTCTCTTATTAGGGGCGAATGCAGTTGGTAACGAAGTTGAAGCCACTGCTCATTGACCATTCTGAAAATCCTAGGGCTTGAAAGAATTATGCTAAATCTACTCTGCCTGGGCTTTATACATGGAATAACAAAACTTGGATTACAGCACATCTGTTTACAACATGGTCTACTGAATATTTTAAGCCCACTGCTAAGACCTACTGCTCAGAAAAAAGGGATTCCTTTCAAAATATTACTGCTCACGGACAATGCACCTGGTCACCCAGGAGCTCTGATGGAGATGGACAATGAGATTCATGTTTTCATGCCTGCTGACACAACATCCATTCTGCAGCCCATGGATCAAGGAGTCATTGTGACTTTCAAGTCTTATTACTTAAGAAATATTTTGTGAGGTGGGCCGGAAGTGGGCCGGGGAGGCGGGAGGCCCGGCGGGCGAGATGAAGCGGGCAGTGGACGAGATGTTCCCTGAGGGCGCCGGGCCCTACGTGGACCTGGACAAGGCAGGAGGCAGCACAGGGCTCCTGATGGACTTGGCAGCCAATGAGAAGGCAGTTCATGCAGACTTTTTTAATGATTTTGAAGATCTGTTTGATGATGATATCCAGTGAGACGCCGTCCAGCGGTGCGTGTGGTCATGTGTGTTACGAGGTGGTGTGGCGGAGTTCCTCAGAGGACAATTTCAGATAGTCCTAAAGAACTCATGGATGTTACTTGAAATTAAGAGATGGTTAACCAAGAAAGAGAAGGATGGTTTTAACTATCTGCATGAGGCCCGCTTATCTCTGAATGTGACCAACTTTTGTCCTTCAATTAAAAAGTGATGTCATAAAAAAAAAAACAAAACATTTTGTAAGGCAATAGCTGCCATAGTGGTTCCTCTGATGGATCTGGGCAAAATAAATTGAAAACCTTTTGGGAGAGATTCACTGTTCTAGATACCATTAAGAATATCTGTGATTCATGGGAAGAGGTCAAAATATGAACATGTACAGGGGTTTGGAAGAAGCTGATTCCAACCCTTGTAGATGACTTTGAGGGGTTTACGACATCAGTGGAGGAAGTCACTGCAGATGTGGTGTAAACAGCAAGAGAACTCGAATTAGAGGTAAAGCCTGAGCATGGGACTGAATTGTGTGATCTCATGATCAAACTGAAGGGATGAGGAGCTGCTGCTTATGAATGAGCAAAGAAAGCGGTTTCTTGAGTTGGAATCAACTCCTGGTGAAGATGCTGTGAAGATCGTTGTAATGACAACAAAAGATTTAGACTATGACACAGACTTAGTTGATAAAGCAGCAGCAGAATTTGAGAGAGGCCTGACTCCAGTTCTGAAGGAAGTTCTACTGTGGGTAAAATGCTATCCAAAGGCATCACATATTACAGAGAAATTGTTCATGAAAGGAAGAGTCAATTGATGCAGCAAACTTCAGTTTGTCTTAAGAAACTGCCACAGTCACCCCAGCCTTCAGCAACCATGACCCTGATCAGTCAGCAGCCATGGACATTGAGGCGAGACCCTCCACAGCAAAAAGATTACACTTTGCTGAAAGCTCACTTGATAGTTAGCATCCTTTAGCAATAAAGTGTTTTTTAAAATTAAGATAGGTATGTTGTTTTTTTAAGGCATAATGCTATTGCATACTTACTAGACTACAGTATAAACATATTTTTTATGTGCATTGGGAAACCAAAAAATTCATTTGACTCAATGGGGTGCCTGGGTGGCTGAGTCAGTTGAGCATCCAACTCTTGGTTTTGGCTCAGGTCATGATCTCAGGGTCCTGGGATCAAGCCCTGTGACGGGCTCCTTGTTGAGCGGGGAGTCTGCTTGAGGATTCTCTCTCCATCTCCCTCTGATCCTCCCTATGCTCGTGCTCTCTCTCTCTCTAAAACAAATAAGTAAATCTTTAATAATATTTTAGAAATAAATTTAAAAATTCATTGGACTTATTTTATTGCATTACTTGCTTTATTGTGGTGGTCTGGAACCCAACCTGCAATTATCTCCAAGGTGTGCCTGTCCTCCAAGGTGTGTCTGTCTTGGATTTCAGCTGTGTAGGGAGGGCCTTGCAGTACCTCCTGGAAGCCACAGGGAGGAGAACCCAGCTCTCCCCAGGCAGACACTCAATTCTTTGGCTGACTGACAGCTAGCTTCCTGGAGTGTGGGTGATGAATCAGAAAGAGCTGGAACTCAGGTCTCCTGGAGCCAATCCCTGAGGGACAGCAGGAGAGGTTGAGGTGGTCAACGTGGTTCTAGACCGTCAGGGTATTCCTGGTCCAAAGGGCTCAAGGCAGCCCTTTAAAGTTCAAAGTGCCACCTGAAGCAGGCAAAGGCCCTCTGGTGTAAAGGACTCTCTAATAAAAGGGCAAGATGTTCCTTTCTCCTTCCTGGACCTCTGAATCAGTCTCTGACTTTCATTTTTCCCTAAAATCCATTCTCCCATGACAGCCAGGAAGGATCCATGCTCAGAATCCTCCACAAGTTTTTCAGTAGCCATAGAATGAAATCCCAACTCCTCATGGTGGCTTAGAGATGATCCAGCTCCGGCCTCCCTCTTCCTTGTCAACCCAGACCTGCTGGGAGAAGCTCTCAAGGAACACTGCTGCTATCTCTCCCCACAGCTCAAGGTCTTCAGAAGACTGGAGCTTTAATTACTTTAGGTCTACATTCAAATGTTCCCCCACCCAGCCAGCGGAACCAAGAATACCTCCCTGATCACAATCACATTGTACCTGTTTTATTTTCTCCCCAGAATTGTCATTCTATGAAGTTATCTTGTTCCTTAATTAAAAAAAATTAGATTATGATCTGTCTTCTCCACTGGAACATAAGCTCCACAGGACAAGGTATCTTATCTATCTTGAATTCCCAGTGCCAAGAGCCAAAATAGCTGCTCAGTATTTGTGAATGAGAGAATGGGAGGAGGGATCAGAATTCAGTGGGATTGATCCAGGAAGTCTTCCTGGGAGTTTAATAAGCAAAGGATACACAGGGACAAAAAGTGGGTGGCAAAGGAAGAAACCAGACCTGCTGGACAACATGGCTGCTTTCTGGGGTGTGATAGTAACATTGGCAGAGGCACAGGAAAGGAAGGGACAGGGATGTCCCGAATTCTGCCTCCCAATACCCCACACGCCAGCTCCTTTTCTCTTCAAAGATTTTAGGCTTTTCACCTAGGTGTTCACCAAGGTCCCAAGGCCCCAGTGTGCAACCCTTCAAATCCCGCATTCCCTCTCTGAACCCACGAGGCTGGCTCCCAGCCCCTAGGTGTGTCTGTAATGTAGCAATCAGGGCTGGGCCTTGCCTCCTACCCACACTCAAGTTCTGGCAGATATGGGGTGGGGTGGGGGCAGGCCTGTGGGAAAACAGGGGTTTATTGGTACTCTCAGAGAGGGAACTAGAACATCAACTGGACTTGGAGATGGGTTGATGCAGAGCCAGGCTGTGTGACTCTGCCTGACACCATTAACCCCACGTGATGCATCCAAAGAGCTGCTGAAATCCAATGATTCTCCTCCCACCCATCACCCAAACTGCTGGGATGGTGAGAATCCCCTCCCCTTCTTCCCCCCACTTGCCCAACCATGGGACACTGGGCACGCAGGAAACACAAACCCACTGAGGCAGTACAGAGATGCTACATTCTAAAGTTAGCACATATAGCATAAATCATGTAAAGCCAAGATTGCCCTTGAAGATCCATCAGGAAGGTACCAAGTGGAAACAAAGCTGTTGAGCACAGCCAGTTCTCTTCTCCAGCGCGAGAACGGATTTCTTCGGTTGTGCACATTGTGTTCAGGGGCATTATACAGAAGTACCTATCTTTAAACACCAGAACTGTAAAGCCAGAACTAGAACGAGTCAATGGTCTTTAAACTCACACTTGGTGCAACAAGGTGCTCCAAGAGGCACCTGGAGTCTGAGGCAATGGCAGGTTCATTTTGGGGCATACACTCGTGGAGGGCCCTTAATCTCTTAATTTTCTGTGTTCATTTTGCCAAAAGTGTACAGGTTAACTCACTGAAATTAATGCATATATGCTTGGAGCTGCCACCTAGGGCTATGCAGGCTGCACGCCATGAAGGGACACCTGGGAAAGGGGACCAATGGGGGCTAAATGCAGCTTGCCCCCCAACTCTCAGGGCGTGGGTCTGACTCATGCAAGGCACTACGTGGGCTGGTGAGGTCCTTTGGAGGACACGACTCCACAGTACAGCACAGGCGCAATCCAGGTGCAGGCCCTGGACTCCCGGGTTCTCATGCTGGCCTTGCCATACACGGGCTGTGTGACCTTGGGTGAGTTACTTAACCTCTACATGCTGTGGTTCCCCAGCCTGTAGAATGTGGATAATTATAGTACCTACCTCATAGAATCACTGTGCTTTTTTCAATGAGATCATTCATTTAGAGCACTTAGTACAAGGCCTGCCACATAATAAGATATCAATAAATTGGCTAACATTATCAGCAGCATTAGCATTCAGTGGAGAGGAAAACACTGGGAAGTCAATTTGTTACAAAAGAACTCTAGAGCTAAACAGATGTTGGTGTTTGGCTCATCTGTTGCTTTGGATCACCCAGGCCAAAGTGCTCCTCCATTAGCATGCCTAAGTGGAGGTGATTATATAGTATCCGTTCTCCTTTGTCCATTCTTCTTTCCCTCTGCTCCCAGAGTTGACCCTATGGCTGACAGAATGGTGGTTAATGAGCTCCTTCAGTCACCGTTAATTAATTAGGAAGAATCCATTACACATTAAAAACTTGTGTCCTCCAGAAAACCTTTTGAGAGGCGCTCCACCCGCCTCAGGCATTTTGTTGCTCGTCCCCTCCAGCAGCACTGACTATTGGCCACAGCCCCTGCCACCTGGCCATTTGTGCTTAGTGAGTGTTCCTTGAGCCCTGTCTCCTCAGGTAGCTCCGCAAAGACAGAGGAGGCCTCTTGAGCCTACAGAGGGGCCGAGAGTGGGCTGTGGGGGCAGCATGGGAACTGAACAGAAGCGCCAACTTCTGGGGTTCCCGAAGATCTGCCATCTGTGTGTGTTGCATCAGGTCGGGGTAAAGAGGCCTGCTCTCAAGTAAGGTCTTGCTTTGTCCTGGCAGTGCCAGTCTACTTCCCCGCCCCTCCCTATGACACCAGGAACCGGCTGGGCCACCTGAACCTCATAGTAGAGAAGGTAGAGAAGGTGGCTTGATTAGAATATTTTGTCACTTTGAGGTGATACAACTCCCAAGTTGGGGGGTGGGGCAGGGCGGTGGGATAAACTCCATGAAATGGAGAAGGCACTCAGAGTTCAGGACCTAGATCCTATCTCCAACTGGGTATCTTTAAGAACTGTTTTGCATTTTTGTTGTTTCCCCCGCCCACATCTGTGCTCTCTATTCCTTGTCTTTGTTCAAGACAGTCATCTCTCTGAAGACCCAAGAGTAAAAGATGGGCAACTGGATAACAGGAGGGGTCCAGCCCTAAAGGAGGAAAGTGTACAACTTGGTGGAAGGATGCCTGAACCCTAACTTATCCAATCTAACAAATGCTGGCTCCACCTGTCCTCTGTCTAAGGCATGGTGTAGGGGCATATAAAGGTGATTAAGATATAGTTCTTGGTTTCAAGGAACTTAATATTCTAAGAGAGAAATAAGAGAAGAGCATAAGTTATCCCAGGTACAATGCCAGGGAGAAACAAACAAATTGCTATGGCAATTCCAAGAAGGGAAGGGTATGGGGAGTTGGGGGGGGGGAGTGAGGGATGATGGGAAAAATCAGGGAAGCTTCATCCAAGATGGATGTTGTGTTCTGAGAACTAGAGATGACAGAAGGGCATTTTAGAAATAAGCAAGAGCACGGGAAGATGCTTGGAGGACCAAGAAGGGTTTATTTGGTAGGGAGTCCAGTTTGGCCAGAATGTGGGGTCATGTGCAAAGGAGTAAAAGAAGTCAGAAAGGCAGGTCGAGGCCAGAGCATGGAAGGCCTTCGATGCCAGTCTAAGGAGTTTATACATAATTGGGTAGGGTGGGAAAAAGCCCGAATTATAAGAGCAGAATGAAGGATATAAGGGAAAGAGACAAAGGCGAAAGGAGAGGTTGCTTGGGTGCCACAGCCTATCCTTTGGAGGGACAGGTTCAACCTGTCTCCATCCCAGCTCCATTGGCATGAAGCACCCCATTGCCATCTCACCTTCCTAGTGCCTGAGGCAGAATGTGCATTGAGAAATTCAAGGTAAGTGGGGAACAGTCTACACCTCCCTTCCCAGAGCCCCAGGGGTGGGTGATGGGATCTGGGGGTGAGTCAGTGGGGTGGGGACCCCATTTCTGCTCACATCCACCTCCCTGGGAATATAAAGGGCAAGCGGTGAGGCCCTGCCTCAGAGCACCCCAAACTTGACACCATGAAGATCCCAGTTCTTCCTGCTGTGGTTCTTCTCTCTCTTCTGGCACTCCACTCTGCTCAGGGGGCTTCCCTGGGTAGTTCTGAGGTGAGCACATCACCTGGATTCTCTTTCTCTTACCTATTACCTTGCTTAGTCCTCCATTTCTTTACCTTCAATGCATTACTGGATGCGTGGCTCCTATTTTTGGAGATTATCAGAGGCTGAATGAAAAGCAGGGGCTCTGAGGAAGGGAAGAAAGGAGGAAGTAGATAAAACATTCCCAGGAAGACATGTAAATGGAGGTGCTTTATTTCTGGAAGGGATGGTGAGAGTATAGGCGGAGGCTGGACAACTGAATCCTGGGAGGAGACAGGGGCTGGGGTCGTCGTCTGGGCTCAGCCTTCACCTGTGTTTCGTCTGTCTCCCAGGGAATGGCTTCCAGGTGACTGGGAGCTCCCTACTGTCTCTGGAGCCTAGGCCATAGCAAGGATCCTTAAGAGGCAGTCTCTAGTCAGGAGGAAGCTGGAGGCCCCTCTCTCCCCATCTTCTCCCAGGTTGGGGGAGAGTGTCCATGCTGGATTTAAAAGTCTGAGATGGGGTCACATACACAATTGCTTGGGACCCAAGCAAGTGAAGTCAGTGAGCAAGCAGGCTGGTAGGGCCCCAGGGAAGGTGGAGTGAACCTGCCCAATCTAAAAAGGGACAGTCTGTATACCTATCTGACTGCTGCTAAGCAGGAAAATGTACCCAGTGTGGCCAGAGTTTTTAAATTTTTGGGAGAAACCAGAAATCTGATTTATGTATTCTTACTAATTAAAAATGTTTTATTCAAATTAAGAAACAAGCCAAACTACTATGAGAGCTAAACATTTGGGTCTAGCCCATAGGATACCCATTTGTGACCTTTATTGTAGAAAGGAAGAAATAAGGGACAATGAAGCCAGGCAACTAAAGTAGGGAGAACAAGATGGGGTGCACTGAGGTCTGGGGCAGTGACTACACGGGGGAGGGAAATGGTGACTCCGACTTTGGTGGCAATAGTCACAAAGCAAGCCAACCTCAATTAATTAAAGGCAGGCAGGGCACCTAGGCAGCTTGGCTCCTACCTGTGTGCTAATCTCCCCCACCCAGCTCTATGGGTTAAGTGTAGGAGTCTCAAGAACACCCCAAGTCAAATGCACAGCAACACTAGCCCGATTTTCTCGGGAGGAGTCCTCTCTTCTCCATCCCTTGCATCTGCTGCCTACCATGGATGCAGGCCTGGGCTTTTAGCTTCTCTGTCTCACACACACCACTCTCCAATCTCTCTTCTTTGCCTTGCTGTCAACCATCTGTCTTACTGGAACAGAGCAGGCTATCTGAGGCCCTGTGGTGGAGAATGGGCTATATCCTTGGGGACTGGCCTATGGAGGAAGGCAGGGCTGGCAGAGAGGGTTTGGGGACAAGGACTCGCCATTATGTGATCCTTTGGTTTTCTCCCCTTCACCTTCCAGGAGGAAACCACCATTGGTAATTATGCGGCAGGCCCTGAGGTAAACACCCCGTTTTCCCACACTCCAGCCTGAGTCTGTGCCCTCTTCTGTGCTCCTTTGCCACTTTCTTAACACCCCGTCTCTTTGCCTAGGCCTTTGACGCTAACTTCCTGAACATCGACAAGTTGCGCTCTGTAAGTACCATTCTCCAGTGCTGACCCCCACCCCCAAACATCCACACCATAAAGGAGACCAATGCCTTAGTCAACAGCTTGCAAAGCCGCCGTGGACCCCTCACCTTTTCCAGGGGGCTGCGGGCTGAGCTCTGTCCTCCCCTGGCACTGACCCTCTTCTGGTCTCCCTGTCTCCACAGGCTTTTAAGCCCGATGAATTCCTGAACTGGCACGCCCTCTTTGAGGTAAGTGCGTGGGCACCCCTTCTCCTTGACTGTCTGTGGTCTCTCCAGCGTAGGGTCCACACATTCTAGTTCTAGCCCTTTTGGTTTTTTCCTGAGCTCTAGGAGGGAGTAACTGCCCTGCTTGACAGAAGAAAGTTTCTTGAGGACGCTGACATGGCCACACCTATTTTCCTAACACGGCAGTGGGGGAGCAGAGCCACAAAGACAATTCCAGAAAAGGCAGAACTTAAACAGACAGGAGTTTATTTGAGTCCCTTTATCATCTACGAAGAAACTGAGGCCCTAAGCTGGGTGTCTTACTGGCACTTCGAGGGTGAAGTCAGTGACAGCGCAGGCACTGGGGCCTACATCACACGACTCTGCACGTACTTCTACGTGTCCTCACGCAAATGTCTCTGAGCCTCAACTTCCTCATCCCTGATGTGGGCCCGCCAGTACCTACCTCAAAAGGTAGCTGTGCAGACCAAATGAAGGCATGCCTATGGAGCAGGTAGTATAAGGCAGACACAGAAAAAGGGCTCAGGAAAAATAAGATCTTCCTGTAACTGTAAATGATAACACCATTGCCACTACCGAGAGCTCATTCACTGAGTCTTTACTGATCCGTGTTCACCTGACTTGTATCACATCACTCTCATTCTTTTTTTCTCTTTTAGTCTATCAAAAGGAAACTTCCTTTCCTCAACTGGGATGCCTTTCCTAAGGTAAGAGGCGGTGGGCAGTACAAGGACAGAAGCTGGGGATGGGGGAAGAAGTTGACCATCTGGGAGGAAGGGTGAGGACGGGTAACAGAGGATAAACCGTCCTCTCACTGAAGCTAAGGGAAGTCTCAGCTACTGTAGAGAATGAGAACCCAGATCAAGGCAAGGATTCCTTTCTATCTCTGCCCCATGCTGTTCTGGGCTTCCTCATGGAGGACTCCAGCTCCCCGCACCCAAGGGTCCCCAATCTGACCATACCCTCTCTCCCTCCAGCTGAAGGGTTTGAGGAGTGCAACTCCTGATGCCCAGTGACTGTTCCCTTCAAGACCAAGCACTGCTGACACCCACTGGAAGAGGGGCTAGTGTGGGCTCTGGTCACCATTCTATAAGTGCTCTCTCTAGGCTCAGTAACACCAATAAAATGTTTTCCAATCTACCAGCTTCTGTATCTGTGTCTGTCCTTATCCCATCTGGCTCTAGAAGGGAATTAGGATGAAGTAGGCTCCAAGGCTCGTAGGCAGAAATCTTGAATTCTGAGAGGGTAGTAAGCAGTGATGTAGGAGGAAGTGGGGAGGGCTTATCAAGATGGCAAAAGATGCCGTGTCTTACTTTCTCAGTACTGGCTGACGTACTTGGGGAACATGACTCTGTGAGTTGTTTACTAAGATTTTCAAGTAATCAAACCTGCTTCCCTCCCTGAACTACTGGTACCTTCCCCACCTGCCTTCTGAGAACCTGATTCCCTTGGTGGGGGCAATTTGGTATAAGAGAGCTGTCTGGAATCCCAGGCTCAGAAGCCAGCTGAAATCATATGAGCTCATCTAAAATCTTTTTTTAAGAATTAGGTAGGTTATAAATAAAGAAAAGTAGTGATGTGATCCTGGGCCTTTCTAAACCTCCACTTCTTTATCTGTGCAATGAGAGTGGAAATAAACAAGAATGATAATAACTACCCTGTGGTGGTGTTATGAAAGTCAAAAGAGATAAGGTATGTAAAGCCCCTGGGGACTGGGCATATGGTAGGTGCTCGACAATGACGCGTTCCCTCCAATCCCCCAGAGAGCTGCCCCAGTGACCCAGATTCATTATTGACTCCCTCACCAATCCATCCATCCATCCATTTACTGCAAAGGTCTTGAAACATGGAACGGATTCCATCTCAGTTCTGCACATGTATTCTGTATGGAATCTCTGTGTCTGCTCTGGGTACTTAAAATGTTGACTTAGTTGAGATTATTTCTGGTTTCTCTTGAGAACTGGGAAAATTGGAGAGCAACGGACTTGAGATTGGCTTAAATCCAAGTAACAGCTGCCCTCTTTACAGGATGTGGTGCCAGATCAGTAAAATTTCCCTTGGCAAGTTTCACTTATTTACACTGCCTTTTGGCCTCTATCAGAGACTGAGTTTGCAAACTGTGGCCTGTAGCTTACTTGAGGAAGTGGACTACAAAGGGAAATTAAACTTGGGTAGGGAAGCAAAAACTTCCTTCTACCCTCTGAAATTCTGTGGCTGGCCTAAGAATTAAACTGACATAAGACAGATTAACAGGAGAAAAGCATACAAAGTCATTTAATATATTTTTACACTTATATAGGAGTCTTCGGAGGAAAAAGGAAGACTCAAAGGAGCCATTAGGCCCCAAAGCTTATGTACCTTTTTACACACGAATGACAGATTGTAGGGATGTGACGAGACAAAGGGGCTTGGATTGGGGGCAAGAAGTTGTGGGAGTGATTAGGATACATAGGGGAAACTAATGGGAGATAAGGGTTATTTTAGTATGTTTGTTTGTACAGACTGGAATTCATTCCCAGACTCTGCTGATAAGAATGTTCTTCTCTTCCTGGTACAGGGAGGGCACCTTTCTCAAGGAAAATTTTATGGTAGAAAGGGCAAGGTCAGAGAGCCCTTCCTGCATCTGCTATTTCTCAATTGCCTTCAGTTTAAAATAATCAATATGCAAAAAGCAGTGTATTTTGGGGTGGCATGTTCTGAACCCTTTACTTGGCTCCTGCTTCCAAAGAGCTTCCAGACTAGACAAATAAAACATGTACATGTTGCTTATACCCCTTCCTCCTGGTTAACTAAAAATCATAGACACATACACAAACGGGAAGCAACTTATAAATGGGATCATTGACAGAAAAGAAAAAAAAATGGAGGGTGCTCACGTACCACAATCAATTAAAATATTTAGCAAAGACTGAATGCTCATAATTGCAGTGATAGGAACTAGAGTAGAGGAAGAAGGTGGGGAGATCCTCAAGATGTATGTATTGAGTGGCTAGGTTTTAGGGGAGGCCAAGAGTCAGCACAAACAAGTCACGAGCATCTTTGAGATAAAGCAGTAGTTCTCAAAGTGCAGACCTTCGATCAGCAGCATCAGCATTACATGGGAATTTATAAGAAGCACGAATCCTTGGGCCCCACCCCATATCTATTAAATCAGAAACTGGCGATGGGGCATAGCAATCTGTATTTTAACAGGCTCTCTAGATGATTCTGATGCACTAAAGCTTCAGAACCACTGAGAAAAGGAAATTCAGAGAATGATTAATATAAAATTCGGGACCATAGTTACCTCTCAGGGGAGAGACCATCATGTGATAGGGGAAGGGCACCCAGAGGGGGCTGGTGACAGAAGGCGTCTACTGTTCATGTTTTTATTTTTTCCTTAAATATATCATATTGGAGGGAAAAAAAATCTTTTCCTTCTACCCTTCTAGGTTTTGGCTAGGTCTCTGTAACAAAAGACAGATTAACAAGAGAAAGGCATACAAATTTATTTAATATAAATTTTACATGACATGGGAGACTTCATAAGGAAATGAAGACCTGAAGAAGTAGTTAAAACTGTGTGTTTTTGTGTTGGGTTTGGTGAAGAAGAGTGGAAAGTCATGGAGAAATGTGATAGGACAAAGGGGGTATAAACTCAGTGTGGTAAACTGGGGGAAACTCAGCAAGGCCTGTTCATTCAAATTCCTCTTGGGGGAGGGTGTCCTCCCTCCTGAAGATAAAGATGATCCTTTCCTCAGGGTATAGGGAGGGTACTTCTCACATGAAGGTCTTAGGACCTGCTTCAGGGGAAGGTCAAAGAGTCCTTCCTGCACCTGTTTTCTCAAATTCCTTCAGCTGAAATATTCAGTATGCCGAGGCACCATATTTTGGGGTAGCATGTCCTGAACTCTGTCAATATACGTTTTATACACACATATATGTAACGTTTCACAATAAGATATTACTAAAACAAGCAAATATCTTTGAGTAACTTGTGAGTGCTAAGGGAATTACAGAGAAAAGCAATAATTTGAGTCTATGAAGACCGGAATCTTATGGAGAAAAAAGAAGCGTAGACATGTTTGTGTAAATGAGTGATGGATATACTCTAGATCAAATGAAACTGACAATAATATACCAACATGGGCCAGGTAATTCAGAGGATTCAAAGAATGGAAGACGAGACCCCCCATTCCCTGTGAAACGTGTAGGATGAGGAAGAAGCCAGGACGGAGTCACACTTCACTGGATACTTCACACAAACCACAAATGTGTCTTGGGTGGATAATGCCACCCATTAAATGGGATGTAGAGATACATGTTGAGATATGAACAATCACTAAGATATAGTAAAATGAAAAAAGAAAGCAGCAGAGCAGTGTGAGCAATATGTTGGAAAAAAAAGATGGTAAAAATAGATGTTCTTACATGCATAAAATAGCTCTAGAATAAAACTCAAGAAGTAACAGCTTTCACCTCTGGGGACTGATGTACTTTCATTATGAGTCCTTTTGGATTTTATGAAAAAAATTTTTTTACTCTGTGCACTCTTACATATTCAAAAGAATATGTTAAAAACGAAAACTCTCTAATACGACAAACAAACAAGCAAACAACCCTTTGCATTTTAAGGTAACAGGGCCCAGCCCATGAACTGGCCCAGACTGGGCACTTCTTATTTATTTATTTTTTTTGTTAAAGACTTTATTTATTTATTTGAGATAGAGAGTGAGAGAGAGAGAGCATGAGTGCGGGGACAGAGGGAGAGGGAGAAGCTGGCTCCCCACTGAGCAGGGATCATGACCTGAGCTGAAGGCAGATGCTTAACTGACTGAGCCACCCAGGTGCCCCAGACTGGGTATTTCTTACTGAATGAATAAAATCAATTTCCTATACATTCACCATACCTCTTTGCTACTTTTTTTTTTTAAAAGATTTTATTTATTTATTTGACAGAGAGAGAGTACAAGCAGGGGGATTGGCAGGCAGAGGAAGAAGCAGGCTTCCCGCTGAGCAGGGAGCCTGACCCGGGGCTTGATTCCAGGACCCTGGGATCATGACCTGAGCTGAAGGCAGACACTTAACCAACTAAGCCCCCCAGGCACTCCCCTCTTTGCTACTTAAAGTGTGGTCCTTATTGGTGGAGTCTATACCACAATGAGATACCACCTCACACCAGTGAGAATGGCTAAAATTAACAACTCAGGAAACAACAGATGGTGGTAAGGATGTGGAGAAAGGGGAACCCTCTTACACTGTTGGTGGGAATGCAAACTGGTGCAGCCACTGTGGAAAAAGTATGGAGGTTCCTCAAAAAGTTAAAAATAGAACTACCCTACAACCCAGCAAATTTGCACTGCTAGGTATTTGCCCAAGGATACAAAAATACTGATTCAAAGGGGTACATGCACCCCAATGTTTATAGCAGTAATGTCCACAATAGTCAAACTATGGAAGAGCCCAGATGCCCATTGACAAATGAACGGATAAAGAAGATGTGGGGTGTGTATGTGTGAGTGTGTATCTATATCTATCTATATCTATATCTAGTGGAATATTATTCAGCCATCAAAAAGAATGAGATCTTGCCATTTGCAACAATGTGAATGGAACTAGAGGGTATTATGCTAAGCGAAATAAGTCAGTCAGCGAAAGACAAATAGCATATGATTCCACTTATATGTGGGATTTAAGAAACAAAACAGATGAACATAGTCCTGGAAAGGGAAGGAAATATAAAATAAGATGAATTCAGAGAGGGAGACAAATCATAAGAGATGCTGAACTCCAGGAAACAATCTGAGGGTGGCTGGAGGAAGGGGGGCGGGGGTATGGGGTAACTGGGTGATGGGCATTAAGGAGGGCACTTGATGTAATGAGCACTGAGTGTTATATGCAACTGATGAATCACTAAACTCTACCTCTGAAACTAATACTACAGTATATGTTAATCAATTGATTTAAAAAAAAAAAAAAGGTGTAGTTCTTAGACCAGCAGCATTAACATCACCTGCCTCGGGAGAAATTCAGACTCTCAGCCCACACCAGAGCTAAGGAATCAGAATATGCATTTTAACAAGACATGCCCCCTCCCATGGTTCGGATGCACAGTGAAGTTTGAGAAGCACTGCCCGAGGCATTATGTTAAGTGCCGTGTAGAAATGCCTTCTGAGGGCTTATGATCCAGCTGAAGATAAAGGAAGTACACAGACAGAAAGTGCTGGATGCTACTAGAAAAGACATGTTTAAATTGAGCAGGGTGGAGAAATCCCTTTTGAGTCAGGGTAAGAACACTAGGGGAAGTAACTTTTGAGCAGGGCATTAACGATGGGACTAAAAAACAACGGTTTGATTGATTTCAGTCATATGTGGAATTTAAGAAACAAAGCAAATGATCATAGGGGAAAAAAGAGAGAGGCAAACCAAGAAACAGACTTTGCTATAGAGAACACACTGATGGTTGTGAGAGGGGAGGTGGGTCGGATGCACGATGGGGATCAAGGAGTGCACTTGTGACGAGCACCGGGTGTTACATGGAAGTGTTGAATCACTAAATTGTACACCTGCAGCTAATATTACACTGTATGTTAACTAACTAGAATTTAAATAAAAACTTAAAAAATAAATCAACAACAACAACCTCTTTGGTTACCTTCAGAGGCTGCTGAGAACCAATTCATGATTTTGAGAACTGATAAATAAGGGGAATGGCTAAAGCATTTATTCTCTTTCTTGTATAAATGTACCTTGGGGCAAACCAACAAGTTTTCTTTATACAAGGATTTGCAGCTAATAAATGCAGATGGAACAATAGAACTATAATATTACCATTTTTTGGCAAGATTTAATAAAATAATGGACTGAGGCTGGCGCCAATGACTGCTAAAACTGCCCGATGAAAGGCTGACAGGGAACTTTAGAGTGGTGGGTCGGGCTGACCCCCTGTGAACCCATGGATCCACCCGGCACTAAAAGACTTATAAGGAGACCTGTCTCTGCAAATCTGATACAAGAGAAGGGATGGATCACCACTGTGAAGTATTCTGGCCACAACTCAACCCCAAATCTGACTAAACCTCTGGAATCTAGATCTAACCACCAGTTTGCAGGGGGGAAAAAGTACAGAGGAACCTGGTAAAGGGTTCCAGGGAGAAATTAGCAACCCCTCCCCTCCCCCCATGGCCTGCATTTCCCATGGGAAATTCTAGAGGTCTAATAACTCTATTTCCTTAACAAAAATATTGTAGGAATAAAAGAGAAAGGGGAGAAGGAACTTAAAGATAAAAACAAATTTAAGGAGCATATCATGTAAATGCAATGTATAGATCTTGTCTGTATCCTGATTTGAACAAATCAACTAAAAAAAAGATTCATGAGATGATAAACTGAACACTGACAGATTGATACTGAGAAATTATTCATCTTTCTCCGATGTGAAATGGTACTGTAGTTATGTTTTTAAAAAAGAATCTTTACCTTAGAGATACATAATGATGAATTTACAGATGAAATGATAAACTGGGATTTAATCTGGTGGGGTGAGTAGGCTGGGGTATATACAGGAAATAAGGTTGGTAACTACTAAAGCTAAGTGATGGATACATGGGGGTTCATTATACTAGCTTTTCTAACTTTTGTATATTTCAAAAATTTCCCTAATAAAAGTTTTTAAAAATATTTTTTAAAAAGCATACCTTCATACTTTAGGAGCAAGGGAGAGGACAAAGGACAAAAGATGGTCCCCATTCACGGACAAAGCTATACACACTGAACTGATAGTGCGGGATCCCGGCCTGGGACGCTGTAATTCAGCTTGGCTATTGTGGAGGTGTTGAAGGCTAGAAAGGCAGGTTGGGTCAGATGATGGAGGGCATGAATGCAAGGCTGAGAGATTTCCACTCCATCCTGTGGTCAGTGAAGGTGGTCATAGCCACAGCCACAACTGCAACAGCTACCCTTATTTGGCTGTTATCACGAGCCAGGCTGTATGCCCAGTGCTTTGCATATATTATCTCAGTTGATCCACATAACAACGCTAGCAGGTTGGTATCATTTCCCCATCTTACAAATGAAGAAACTGAATCTCAGAGAGATAAAGTAATTTGTTTAGGCTCACGCAGCCAGTACCTGGCAGAGTCAGGATTAAACCCGCCCACGCCTACAATATTACCCCCACTTTAACTACACTAGTCCTAACTTTGTTTGCTTTATCTACAGGGGTTCCATATAAGATTTTGCTGGACAAAATTCTTCCATTCCTTAAAAAAAAGATTTGGAAACCACTGCTGTGAATGATGGACAGCTGCTGAAAGCATTAAGGCAGTACTGCCTAGTGTTTAGATCACAAGGTTTTTGTTTTTTGGGTTTTTTTGTTGTTTTGTTTTTGTTTTGTTTTTAAATCAGTCAGATGTGGTTCAAATTCCATTCCTACCATTTTATTAGCTATGTGACTTCCATGTGGCCATGCTGTCAAGGCCTCAGTTTCTTCATTTGTAAGGTGGGAATAATATTGGTACTTCATAGGAGTTAAGAAACACTCAACAAATATTAGCCCAACTTCATTCATATTAACAAATGGCAGCTGTTCTTATTATGCTATACATCTCATCTCCAGTCAGATCAGGACCCAGACAGATTCATACTTGGAGAACTGATATTCATGTCTGCATTCATTTGCTTTCTTCCAGCAGATGAAGAAATGGAAGCTCAGAAAGGTGAAGTGTCTTTCCCAAGGGCAGCCTGGGAGGACATAGCAGAGCCAAGTTTTATACCCAGGTTGTTAGACTCCAAAGCCGCAGACCTTTAACCATCTTAATTTCCTGTCTCCGTAAGACATAAAAAGCTCCCAGGTATTGAGGGCCCACCAAGTGTAAGCTACTGTGTTAGGTACTTCACCTTCATGTTCTTATTTAATTCTTAGAACTTTATGAAGTAAGTACCATTATCATGTCCATTTTACACAAAGGAAAGTAAAACTCAAAGGAGAAAAGCATGGCTGGGTTTATCTTGCTGTCACTGAAATTTCTCATCAGAGTCCTGAATGATAGAATCAAGACTGAGGTACAAAGTTGTGGATATGTGCACCCACTATCCTCCTAAAGATATGCTAGAAACTCTTCATGTATACACAAAGAAGTAGGTAAAATGATTTTCACAGTAGCAATGCCTGCAGGAGCTTAAAGGTGGAAACCACCTAAATGTCCATCAATAAGAGAATGGAAAACTAAAATATGGTATATCCATCCAGTGGAATGGTAGGTATTCAACAGTAAAAATGAGATAGAGTTGGGGCACCTGGGTAGTTCAGTCGGTTGGGCATCTGACTTGATTTCGGCTCAGGTCATGATCTCAGGGTCGTGGGATGGAGCCCCGTGTCTGGCTCTGTGCTCAGCAGGGAGAGTCTGCTTGAGATTCTCTCTCTCCCTCTGCCCCTCTCCTCCATGCGTACTCTCTCGCTCGCTCTCTAAAATAAATAAATAAATCTTTGGAAAAAAATATTTTATTTTATTTTTTAAGTAATCTCTATACCCAACTCAGGGCTCCAACTCATAACCCCAAGATCAAGAGTCACATGTCCTACACACTGAGCCAGCCAGGCGCCCCTGTAATGTTTTAATTCTTTTTTTTTTTTTTTTAAGATTTTATTTATTTATTTGAGAGAGAGAATGAGAGAGAGAGAGAGAGCATGAGAGGGGGAGGGTCAGAGGGAGAAGCAGACTCCCTGCCAAGCAGGGAGCCCGATGCGGGACTCGATCCTGGGACTCCAGGATCATGACCTGAGCCGAAGGCAGTCGCTTAACCAACTGAGCCACCCAGGCGCCCCTGTAATGTTTTAATTCTTAAAACAATCTGATGCAAATAGGTTATGCAAAATGTTAAGATGGATAAAATTAATGTGTACACCAGGCTTTGTCAGTATGGTTTATCATATTTTTCTGTATGTATGAAAAATCTCATAATCAAATATTTTAAAGCAATGACAACAAAGACACTTTAATTTCAACCTGCCCAAAGCCATTTCAGCCATGAGGGAATTCTGTGGCTGATACAGCACTCCTGGTGCTACCCCCTCAGCACATTTATCATCACTAAAAACACCTACGATTTGTTATCTTTTTTTAAAAAAATTATTTATTTATTTATTAGAGAGAGATATAGCAAGAGAGGGAACATAAGCAGGGGGAGTAGGAGAGGGAGAAGCAGGCCTCCTGCAGAGCAGAGAGCCTGATGTGGGGCTCGATCCCAGGACCCTGGGATCATGACCTGAGCTGAAGGCAGATGTTTAACAACTGAGCCACCCAGGCGCCCCTACAATTTGTTATCTTTATATTACTCTAGAATTGCACTGTCCAATGCAGTAGCAACAAGCCACATGTGGCTACTGAGCACCTGAAATGTGACTAACCATAACTGAGATATGGGCATTTTGCACACATCAAACTTTAGACATTACAAAAAAAAAAAAGAATATAAGTATCTCACTATTATTTTTTGTATTACATACTGAAATAATACTTTGGATATATTAGGTTCAATAACATATTAAAATTCAAATTAATTTCACCTGTTTCTCCTTACTTTTTCAAAATTTGGCTACTGGAAAATTTTAGATTACTCATGTGGCACACATTACATTTCTAGTAGATACAGCTGGCCTAGAAGATGATCAGTCCCATGAGGCTCATGGGAACTCTTTTCTTTCCCAGTGTATGCCTAGCATGTAGTGCCTGGCACAGAGTAGGTACTCAAAAACACTCGTGAACTGAATGAAGGACTGGTTCTCTTGTCTGAGCCTGTGCCTACATCTGGGCATGCTTAATCAATCAAGCCTCTGTCAGAGACTGCCAAACAGTAACTTCCCTTCACCTGTTCCCGCTGAGAGGCCCCTCTCCAAGGTACCACACAATCCTGGCCCTACAATAATGGCTCAAATATCTCCCACAGCAAGAACCTCCCTTCATATGATTCTCTCACTCCCTCTCCAATAGGCAAGGATCCCTACCTTAAAGTCCCAGAGTGTCTCTCCCCTCTGATGCCCCAAATTCCTGATAGGATGTGTAATCACAGGGTCACTGTGACAGTCTCAGAGACCCTCCCCCACCATGACACACCTCATTCCCCACACACAGCGCTCCTCATCACTCATTCTTAACGTAGCATCAGGGATCAATGTCCCTCCAGCACTGGCGACCTGATGAGAAGATCCTTCAGGGCCTCCAACTATCCACAGATCCCCCTTACAGCTTATTCTCAGGACAGCCCTCCTCATGATCGCCTAAAAGAACATCTGGGGTGCCACCCCTATGGAAGCAAGCGACAGGAAGACTAACTTTTGACTCCTTATATTATCCCCAAATGAGATTATTTAGCGAGGCAGACTGACCAGATTGAGAGATCGTGATCTCATTCACCGTACTACTTAAAAAGTATGTCCCATTACCAGGCCACCTTGTTAATTCTTATAACTAAAATCGTCTTCACAATCCTATTGCCCTAGATATACTTTTGTATAATTCGTTCCATGTAAACCTTTAAAACATGGCGCAATGTTTTAACAAAGCGTGCTTTGGTATTGTTTCTTTTTTTTTTTTTTTTTTAAGATTTTACTTATGTAACAGAGAGAGACACAGTGAGAGAGGGAACACAAGCGGGGGGAGTGGGAGAGAGAGAAGGAGGCTTCCCGCTGAGTAGAGAGCCCGATGCGGGGCTCGAACCCAAGACCCTGGGATCATGACCTGAGCCGAAGGCAGACGCCTAACGACTGAGCCACCCAGGCGCCCCTTGTATTGTTTCATTTCTTGATATACATCAAAGAAGTCCCCCCAAAGTCTCTTCTGACCTCAGAGAATCCCTGAGGTCCAGCTCCCTCCCCGCAAAGACCCTTCTCAGGAATAAACCCTCCCCTTGAAGCCCAAACTTACAGTTCTTATATCCGCAGTGGAGAAGTCAATTTCCGGTTTCAACTCGGCTTCGGCTTCAGACACCAACACTACCTCCTCCTCCGCTCGCCCTGCTCGCTGGCCTGGGCCTCGAGCTTTGCCATCCGGGCCCATCCGCTTCTTGTCAGGAGGGACACCACAGCCTTCAGTCGTCGCACCAAGCGCTTCCCTTCTTTCCCGGTGCACTTCCGGTTGGAACTAACCTGCGCATGCTCCCTGGCTCTGGCGTCCCTGCTCTGGCGCTTTCCGACCCATTTCCGGTTAAAAGAGTGGCTGGCCCAGGAGCTCGCGCTGACCCGGTATCACACCAGTTTGGGTTTAGCGTCTGCCACAGGAAGGCATCTTCAGGCCTCACTTGAGAACTGCCTACCCTCTTTCTCGGGATACAGGCCCTGAGGGGTGCGTGCACACCGAGAGGTACAAAACAGGCGGGAAAGCTGAGATGCAGTTTGGGGGGGACACTGGGGTTCGGTCCTGAAGTGGGAGCCTGCGAGTCCCCATACTTTGAGGCAGCTCAGAGCTCCTCGTGACCCAGAAGGCAGAGAGGAGGGATGGAGGAGTACCAAAAATGTTCTCTCTCTTTTAATTAATTAATTAATTATTTAAAAGATTTTTATTTATTTACTTGACAGAGAGAGAGGGAACACAAGCAGGGGGAGTGGGAGAGGGAGAAGCAGGCTTCCCGCGGAGCAGGGAGCCCGATGCGGGGCTTGATCCAAGGACCCTGGGATCATGACCTGAGCTGAAGGCAGACACTTAAGGACTGAGCCACCCAGGCGCCCCTTTCTCTCTTTTAAAGTCTGTTACAGGTTGAGGTGATAATACTTTGAACATGTTAAATTAAATAAAATATGTTAATGTTAATTCCATCTGTTTCTTTTCTGTTTTAATGGGGCTATTAGAAAATTAAAAATAGCTTATATTATATTTTCATTGGACAGTGCTGGGTTGATAGGACACATTGCAAAGCTCATAGCCCAGTGACTGGCACATAATGAATGTCTGATAAATTCTTTGAGCACATTTTTTTTGCAGATTGCTTCCCTGTGAAAAAGCTTTCTGGTTATCAAGGATGAAGCCGTGAGGAAAATAAAACTGCCTGTGGTGCTCAGCTCTAACTGGGGAGACACACAATAGGTAAGTGAATACAGGAAGAAGGCACTTTCAGATCATGATAAATAAGTGCTGTGAAAGAAAGAAAACAAAGGCAGTGGAATAGCCGGAATTGGCAATGTCTCTTTAAGGTGTCAGGGAGGGCCTCTCTGAGCTGGTAATAGTTGAGCTGAGGCCTGAATAACTAACCTAAAGGGGCTGCCCATGGAAGGCCTGGGGCACAGGAACTCCAGGCCGCGGGAACAGACTCTCCAAAAGCCCTGAAGCAGGAATGAGGCTTCTATAATTGGGGGAAATGGAAAATAGCTCTTGTTCGCAGGAAAAAAGTAGTAGGAAATGAGCCTGCAGAGGTGGGAATGTGGTGTCCTGTAGGTCACCAGGGCCCAGTAGGCTCTAGCCGTTGGTATTCGAAACATGACAGGAAACTTTTGCAGCCTTCTCCACCTAGTCTTGCAGAGAACCAAGCCCTGACACTCTGAGGCATCCATTACATGCAATGAAGTAGGTCATCTATTGTATTAGAGAGAAAAAGCTAGTAGCTAGTATCATCTTTAGGAAAATTGAGAAAACAATCACTCATACCATTCTCTGGAGGGCTTGATTCTCTCCTAAGACCCTGAGAAAGGCTGCATGAGAGGATATTTAGCAAGAGATTTGAAAAAGACCACGTTGACTGCAGTGTAGAGAGCAAATGGGATAGGGGCCAAGAGGAAGGAATGGAAGCATGGAGAAATGTGGGGAGCCTTTACAGTGGCCCAGATAAGAGTTGACTGTGGCTTCCACTGGGGCAGAAGTAGCTGGATAGTGAGAAATGAGCATGTACCTCGGCAGCTAGAACCAACTGGACCTAGTGGATTAGACATGGGGAGGGAAAGGAAGGAGAGGAAGGAGTCAAGGGTAACTACTGAGTTTTGGGCCTGAGCAACTGGGTGGGTGCCAGTGTCATGTGTGAAAGGTGAAATGACATGGGGTCACTTATGTCAAGGGGTTTTAAGATGGAGCTGGGAAGCCATTAAATGGATGGGCCTTATGTGCTCCCACTGGTGAAACCCATGAACTTTTGAATTGGGCCAAACTGCAAATATTGCAAGGACTCAGCCTGAACACCTGCAACAGTAAGAGGCTTTGCTTAATGATAGCCTTAGCAACTGATTATATTCAGTTAAGATTATTTTTTTGTCACCAACACCAATCAAAATTCTTTGTAAACAATATGTACAAGCATTCCCTTTTGTCTTTAAAAACCCTTGACTTTTGTTCCCAGGGGAGGGACACAATTTTGGTTGCTACCCAAATCTGTGCTCCCTGAATTGCAAATAAGTGCTTTTTTGTTGTTTTTTGGTCCTTTGTTTGTTTGTTTGAGAGAGAGAATGTACACATGTGTGCACGTGAGGTGGGGGAGGGGCAGAGGAAGAGGGAGAGAGAGAATCCCAAGCAGACTCCTTGCTGAGCGTGGAGCCTGATGCAGGGCTCCATCTCACCACCCTGAGATCATGGCCTGAGTGGAAATCAAGAGTTGGACGCTTAACTGACTGAGCCACCCAGGCACCCCTAAGTGCTTTTGTTTTATTTTAGCTCTGTCTCTTTTCTTGGTGGATACGTGTACAGTGATTTGGATTCCAGTCCCAGTTCTGCTAGGTGACCATGGGCAAATAAGTGGCTTCCTTTCTGTTGAGCCTCAGTTTCCTCATCTATAAAATTGGGATTGCCATGGGCGTCTTTTTTAAAGGTTTATTTATTTGAGAGAGAGAGAGAGCGCAAGCACGCGCGGGGAATGAGGGGAGGAGCAGAGGGAGAGAGAATCCTAAGCAGACTCCCAGCTAAGCATGGAACCCAACTCGGGGCTTGATCTCACGACACTGAGATCACGACCTGAGCTGAAATCAAGAGTCAGTTGCCTAACCGACTGTGCCACCCGGGCACCCTGCTATGAAGATTTGATGACATTATGCAGGAAGAGCACGGGTCTGGCCCATGGTAAGTACTTAAACTGGTACTATTTTCAGCGTGATCATTCCTGCACGACTAGCATACTTAGTAGGTAAAAGCATGGGCTCTGAAACCGGTCAGACCTGAGTTGAGTCCCTGCATTGTTATGTGACCTTGGTGAGGTCTTCACATGCCTGAGCCTCAGGTTCCTTTTCTGTAAAGGGGGTGAATGATAATACCCTCCTTCCAGACACAGTTGTGAGAATTCAGTGAGGTCTTAAATGTGAAGTTCTTAGCGCTCAGCATAGGACATAGTAATTGCTCAGTAAACAGGGCCTAAATGCTGGACTAATTTGAGTTTTCTTCTGTATTTGGGGAGCAGAATTATTACTTAAACTAAGTCTTTGTATTTTTATCACAAAATAATGCCTGTCCACTGAAAAAACATAAACAGTACAGAATTATGTTAAGTAGCGGATGCAAGTTGACCTACTTCCCCTTCCCCTAACTCTTTAAGTAACCACTGTTGTCTGTTGCAGAGCCTTTCAGAATTCCACATGCACACTCACGTGTGCGTGCATGGTCACGCTCTGCTTGGGGAGGTGGTATAAGATAATGGCTGAGAGTTCAGATTCCTGAGTCACACAGGCCCAGGTGCTGGTCCTACCCCTTCCACGTAGTTGCTGTGAGATATCGGGCAAGTGATTTAATGTTCACTCTTAAGTCTCAATTTCCCTTTCTGGAAGCAGAAAAGTCAGGCAGTACCGGTTGTGCTTTTGTAAGGAGTAGCTGAATGGTGTGTGTGGAAGGATTAGCACTGTCCACATGGACGAGGGTCTCTGAACACGTAGCTGCTGGTACTCTATACAGGCATATACTTCATCTGTGCTTTTTTTTTTATTGCACCGTGGCGATAACTGCATTTATTTTTACAAATTGAAGGTTTACGGCAACCCTATGTCAAGCAGATCTGTCGGCGCCATTTTTCCAACAGCATTTGCTCACTTAGTGTCTCTGTGTCACATTTTGATCATTCTTCCAATATTTCTAACTTTTCCTTTTTTTTTTTTTACTGTGTTCAGTCAGCCACTATATAGTACATCACTAGTTTTTGATGTAGTGTTCAATGATTTATTAGTTGTGTATAACACCCAGTGCTCATCACAACATGTGCCCTCCTTAGTTACCCATCGCCCTGTTACTCCATCCCCCACCTCCCTCCCCTCTGAAACCCTCAGTTTGTTTCCCGGGGTCCATAGTCTCTCATGGTTCGTTAACTTTTTCGTTATAATTATATTTGTTATGGTGATCTGTGATTAGTGATTATGACTCACCGGAAGCTCAGATGATGGTTAGCATTTGTTAACAATGCAGTATTTTTTAATGAAGATATGTACATTGCTGCTTTTTTTTTTTAGACATAATGCTATTGTACACTTAATAAGCTACAGTATTCTTTTTATATGCGCTGGGAAGCCAAAAAATTCATTTGACTTCCTTTATTGTGGTGGTCTGGAACCAAGGCCACAACATCTCTGAGGTATACCTGTGTTTTTATTTTGAGATTATAGATAATACTGTTTTCTTTATACCCTTCTGCACATGCTCTTGTAGCTTAATAAAATGTCTTGAACCCCTTTCCACTCCAAGACTTGATTTGTTATAGGCTTCCAATTCCTCATCCTTAAGTTTCTGCTTCTGAGAGATTCCTAGCTGCCTGTGAGCAACAGGGGCCACACCCTCTGTGGTTTGTTTGTTAGTTTGTTTTTCTGGGAAATATGATCAGCCCAAGAAGAAAAAGCCTGTGTTGATGTTGGAGGTTCCCCAACTAGGTGACCCAGCAGAATCACCCTACGGTGAAGCCTAATTCATGTGCTCAGAGCTTTCATTCATTATTTAGTATCTATGGAAGGCAGCCCCCAAGATGGCCTCAGTGATCTCACCTTCTAATATTCACACTCTTGTGTAATTCTCTCTCCCTTTCAGAATGGGCTGAGCAAAATGGTGGAAGATCACGCTGATGATTAGGTTTATAAGAAGGCTACTTTCTGTCTTGTCTACTCTTGCTTCCTTGCTTACTTGCTATGGTGGAAGCCAGCTTTGTGGAGAGGCCCACATAGTAAGGAACTGAGGGAGGCCTCCAGCCCACGGCCAGTGAGGAACTGAGGCCCTCAGTTTAATAGCTTTCAAGGAACTGAATCCCATCAACAACCACATTGTTACTTTGAATATTTACAAACATGATCAAAAGTAGAGGGAATAGTACAATAGAACCTAATTTATTCATCACCCGGATTCAACAGTCATTGAGATTTTACCATATTGGCTTCTTTCATTCCTTTTCTTTTTCTTTTTTTTTCTCTGCTTAAAGCAAACCATGGAATCATGTCATCCTACCTTCTTATGCTTTTTATATACCTCAAAAAATTAGTTCCCTTCTTTCCCTTTAAGATGAATAGACAAACAAGAATTACCAGATATCTGATGAAAACTTTTAACATAAAGGAATAGAGACCTATCCCAGAAAAGCAGCTTGGAGCAGGGAAATGAAAGTTCCTCAGGAAGATCAGAGTGGATATTAAAACCATGAAGCAAGATTAAGAATAAAAGAGAATGCTTGGAAATGAAAAGGGAGAGCAAAAAGGAAAAATTACACAGAAAGGCTGGAAGATAAATCTCACCAAAAGTGGAGCAAAAAAGTGGAGAGATCAGGGCACCTGGGTGTCTTGGTTAAGTGTCTGACTCTTGATTTCGGCTCAGGTTGTGATCTCAGGGTCATGAGATCAAGTCCCACAGTGGGCTCCATGCTCAGCAGGGAGTCTGCTTGAGAGAGATTCTCTCTCTCCCTCTGCACCCCCCTCATACTCTCTCTCTCTTAAAAAAAAAAAAAAGTGGAGAGCTGGAAAATAGGAGAGAAGGGAAAATTAGCAGGCCAGCCAAGGAGGTCCAATATTCCCCAACTGGTGGGTCTTCGGAAAGAGAGAAGAGAGAAAATCAAAGCAAGGAAATAACCACAACATGTTTTAAGAGAAGTTCCCCAAACTGAAGGATATTATTTTGCAAATGGAAAGAGCCCATTGAGTGCCTAGCACAAAAGGATGAAATTTTAAAATACTTGTGAGAAACATAAGGCCCCTACAGGTTTCTAGTGAGAAAAAGGCCACAAACAAGGAATCAAAAGTGTTTTGGGAATTTTCCACAAGACGGGAAGCTAGAAGGCAGTATTGTGATGCCTTGAAAATTCTGAACAAAAATATTTCCAATCTAGAATTCCACATGTAGTCCTTACCAATTAAGCATGAAGGTAGAATAATTTCTGACGTGCAGAGCCCCAAAACATTTACTTTCTAAAGAAGCTGTTGGAGGGCATGAACCAAGGAAGAGAAAGAAGAGCAGAGAAGCAAAAAGCCTCTCAAGAGCATCCAGGGGCTAGCTATATACCTGGCATAAATGGCCACCAGTCCACATGGGAGCAGGTCAGAAAGTTCTGGGAGAGATTTCTTCAGGAAAATGAAATTGATATCTTGCTAATACCTCTGAAGGTATTAGCAAAGAATTTGGGTAGAATTAGTGATATGTATGTAGAAAAGTAAGCAAATGAAAAATAAGGCAATAATTAATTCTAGGGGATGGGAAGAAGTTGTGTGGGGTAGAAGAGTAATCCTAGTGTACTATAGAGCTCCACTATTTACATAGTCACAATACTGTAAACATTGAATATTGTTCTAACACAGTTATTTTATTGTTGTTTATTTTTAAATAATTTATTTGAGAGTGAGTGAGCATGGGAGGAGGAGCAGAGGGAAAGGAACAAGCAGACTTTGCCTGGAGCCTGACGCAGGGCTTGATCTCATGACTTGAGCCGAAATCGGGAGTCGGACGCTTAACTGACTGAGCCACCCGGGTGGCCCGGTTCTAACACAGTTATGATATAATTGGGATATCGAGTGGGAAGGTACATGTGTGTTCATGTATTGGGGAGAGCTAAATCCTAATCTGCTATCGGGAGAAATTAACAGATAAAACCTGATATGAAAAAATGAGGAAGTAGAGGAATGTAAAGTTTTTCTTAGAAACACAAAGGATGTGTCATTAGTTGAAAAGAGGTGAAAGCCATTGCCTCCAGGAAGGGGTAAATGTCCTGGGTGGGGTGAGAGGGTGAGGGATGCTGTTTTTCATAGCAAACCATTTGACTCATTAAAGTATGTGTATGTGTATCTTTCATGAAAATAACAAGTAAGACAAAAATAGATGATCTCAGATTGTGGTAAATGCAGTAAAGTCAGTAACGCGGGATAATGGAGTGAGTGTATCAGAGGGAGGCACTTTTGGAGTGGGTTGAGGAAAAAGTCCGGCGAACAAATGAAATGTAAGTCACAGGCCACCTGAAAGATGAGACCCTGCCACTGTGAGAGCTAGGGGAAGGGGACGCCAGGAAGAGGGAACAGCCCTGCAAAGGCTCTGAGGCCCGAAAGATGAAGTGGGAGGGAGGGGGTATGGGAAAGGGAGAAGAGCTTGGGCAGATGGATCAGTATGAGATCCTGCAGGGCCTTGCCAGCCGTGGGGAGGGTGGGAGGTTTATTCTGAGAGCCAGGAGAAGCATTTGGAGGCAGAAGCATGCTTCTCTGCAGAAGCATGGCCTTACCTTTTAAAAAGATTGCCTTGTATAAATGTGTGTGAACATCTACTGTCAGACACTGTTTGAACTGTTTTGTATATACAACATTAAACTCATTCAGTCCTCACAGTAATGTGATGACTTATGAGCCCCAGCCCCTTTTCTTAGTTAGAAAACTAAAGCCCAGAGAAGTCGAGATGCACAGCGCAAGCCTGAATTCAGACCCCGTCACCATGCCCTGCTGCCTTCCTGGAAAGCCCCCTGGCTGGTCCAGCAGAGGATCAGGACTAGATCCAGTGATTCACAACCCTCTGAGCTTCCCAAGCACCTGGGGAGCTTTAACAAAATAAAACCCAAATGCGCTGGCATTTTTGGAAGCTCCTTGGGTGGCTCCAGAGTGCAGCCTGGGTTGAGAATCACTGGACCGGAGGCTTTCTGCGATTCCCCAAAGTGGCACGATTCTGTCCTCATACTGCCATTTCTGCTCCAGGCCAGTGGATATGGGGACAGCATGGGAAGTTTCTTGGTTACCTCCATGTCATCCTCAGAGCCCAGGCATCCCGCTTCTCCTCGGCCACGGCTCCGTCCCAAAAGCTAGATTTCCATGCTGGTCTCTGCTCTCACACTCAGGCGTCTGTTCCACATCTGGTTCCTTTCTTTCCTCAGAACCTTGCCAGTCAGTCTGTCCCTCCCTCCACAACTTTCTATACCCCCAAAACTGCCCACAGCCTGGATCATGTTTTCTGCCCACCTTTCTCTTCCACAGTGGGGTAACGGATTGAGAGAGTGAAAGAGTGTGTGCATCTCATTTTGAGAGGGAGTCTGGGGTCCCAGAGCTGGGGTCAGAAAACCATCTTGATGAGGGTTGGCACAGGACACTTTACATCTCTGGGCCTCAGCTTTTCTTGTTAAGTAGGGAGAAGACATCTGCTATGCTGCTTCTTTTTTGTTTTGTTTTTAAAGATTTTATTTATTTATTTGGGAGAGAGAGAAAGTGCACAAGCAGGCAGAGAGGCAGAGGGAGAGGGAGAAGCAGGCTCCCCGCTGAGCAGGGATCCCAGGACTCCAAGATCATGACCTGAGCTGAAGGCAGACGCTTAACCGACTGAGCCACCCAGGCACCCCTCTGCTGTGCTTCTTTTTTTTTTTTTTTAGTTTTTCTAACTTTATTGAGGACAGATAATTGACATAGTTATATATATTTGAAGTGTACAACATGATTTAACTTCTATATACATTGTAAATAATTACCAAGATCTAGGTTACGAACACATTCATCACCTCTCATTGTTAACCCCCCTTTTCTTGTGGTGAGAATGCTTAAGATCTACTCTGAGCAACTTTGAAGTATACAAAGCTGTATTATTAACTAGAATCATTGACAGAGCACTAGTAATTGCTTTCTTCTTGATAGCAGCTGGGTCTTTTTCCTTCTCTTCTTGGCACAAGAAATACCCAGACACCTGGAGGAGTGGGAAATTTATAGGAGGAAAGGGGAATTTATAATCCATGGAGTCTTTCTTTTATGAAAACTCCAATGAGTGAAGAGAAGCAGCTTAGAGCATGGGACTAAGCAGAAAAGAATCAAATTTAGAATTGCCTTCAGTCACTGGAAAACCCTCAGTGTGACCGACTCTTCTAGGTACTTAGGTGCTTACTTCATTTTTTTGAAATGCCCGAATGCAGTAGAGAGGTAATAGAGTTACCATTTTGAACTGACTCCCTAGGTGATGTTGAACAAGTTACTTAATCTCTCTAAGCCTCAATTCCTTCATCTGTGAAATGGGAACAAATTTTTTTTTTAATTTTTTTATTGTTATGTTAATCCCCATACATTACATCATTAGTTTTAGATATAGTGTTCCATGATTCATTGTTTGTGCACAACACCCAGTGCTCCATTCTGCTGTGCTTCTTATCATAAACCTTCGAGAACCCCTGTGATCTGACGCTTGCTCGCTCTTTCAGCCATCACTAAGCCCCAGTCACTCTGGCCTTTGTGTTCTTTGTGCAAGTTCAGCTTATCCAAGCCTTGTACTGCATTGAACCCATTGCTTGGAGCATTCCTCATCCCGCCCCGCCTTCCCACCCCAATGCTTGGCATGCATGATTCCTTCTTGGCATTCTGGTTGCAACTCAAATGTCACTTTCGAGAGGCCTTTCCAAGCCATTCATTCAAAAGTAGCCTCCTCTTCCCCTTCTCAAGGTCATTCTTTACCCCTGACTCTGTCTTAGTGTCTTCACGGCTCTTAGCACTGCCTCAGAGTGTCTTCGTATTGGTCTTCCTGTCTGCTCTCCCACTGGAATGTGAGCTGCGTGAGAGCAGGGAATGTTATCCTTGTTCAGTGCTATGTTTTTAGCACCTGAAACAGGGCCTGACACATAGTAGGCCTCAGTAAACATTTGTGGGTTAACGAATGCCTACACCCATGGAAGGTCGAATGATATAATGTCTGCTGTGACACTTGAGAGACTCTAGGCTACAGTATGTGCGTGTTGGCTTTTTATTTAAAACGTCTAGATTTGAGAGCGGTATATTTACTTTCCTAACACTGTCTCCTTGAGGCTGATCCTAGTTCGGCCTCCCAGATGGCAGGGGACAACGTCTGGGGAGAGGGAGCCTGAAATTTTACTGGAGTTATGGGCAGCCCCTCCTTGGGTAAGCTACTGGTGGACAGCCACCCGTGCCCCCCCCCCCCCCCCCCCGCCGCCCACCTCGTACCTCCCATATTCTTCCTTACCAGACATTGAAACCTTTGCCAAGTGGGTTACTGGACTGCCAGTACTGAGGACTTAGAGATCTTTGGCCCAATTTCCTGGTCGAATGTGCAATTTGCAGAAGAGAAATGTCCTCATTTCCTGTGACTAGAGAAAAAAAAAATGGGGCCAAAGTCTAACCGCAGAAGGTAGAGAAAGTTGAAAAAAAGAACTGACAAAAACCTGGAGGTAAGGTGCAGGGAAGTCTAAGGGAGTGGTTGGAGTCTTGGCTGTATGTTTTCCTTCAGACTCTCTCCAGGCTGCCCACCCCTGCCTTCTTGGACCACGGCGATCGCCGCACACAACCCTACTACGGGAGAGCTCTGGCTGTGTGGTCAGATGAGAATGGCTGAGGAAGGGGCACAACAGCATCTTTTCCAGAAAGAGGAAGTGAAATAGTCAATGCCAGGTTCCCCTTTCCTGCTGGTCAGGCCCCCAAGTCAGGCTGAGCCAGCTCCCTCCACCCCTGTTTCCTGGTAGCGGCTCTAGGCTGCTGTCTGTGTTATTCATTAACCAGGCACTAATATTTCTGTTTACCCATCTGTCATCCTACAGGGGATTCAGAGAAGTCTCACAATCTAACCAGCCACCCGGATCCTCTTGGATCAGTCCCAGCGAGCCACATTTAGCCAGTGTTTATTATGTCAGAAGTCTGTGCCAGATCCTTGTACTATACGTGTAGCCAGGGAGAGAGAAAATTTTCTCAAATAGGATGTGGTTCTGTCTGCCACTTGAACATATGTGTCGGGAGGTATATCCAGTGATGTGCCTGAGCTGGCTTGCAAGAACTGATTATTAACCTCAGTGCCTTGATGTTGGTAGAAACTGGTCCTGGGGGGAATGGGGGAGTGTATATACCATAGAAATTGGCAAGTGCTACAAATCAGGGCTTCACTCCCCACCACCCTGCTGTTACCCACTCCACCCCCCAAACCAATCTCAAAACCTAGTTGTTAAACATTTTCTAGCACACACTATGAACATCTGTTTATCAAATAGATGCATGATAACTTAGAACGGCCTCCTCTTGGCTATTTGGTCCTTGGACAGCCAATTCTAGTGAAAGAAGAAACAGCCCCCACTTTCAGGGAGCTACCAGTCCAGTGCAAACCCTGCATGGTTGCTGTATTGTGTTACGGTTCTTAGCTCTGTCGTGCGCATTATCTCCTTGATCCTAACAAACATCTCCCTTCAGTGGCGGGTGCAGACACCGGAGTGATTGACTTAAGATGGAAATCAGACCGTTCTGCTTTCTTGCTTAAAAACCTTTGAATGGCTTCCAAAACTCTTAGAGTAAATTCAGACTTCTATTTATGGCCTAAAGGTTTGCACGGTCTGGTCCCTGCTGACCTCCTTGACCTCATCTTCGTGGCTCTCTCCGTAAGTCACCGCATTCCAGCCCAGTGGTTCTCAAAGTGTGGTCGTGATGCTGGGTCACCAATATCAGCATCACCTAGGGTTGTTGGAACTACGAACTCTTGGGGCCCATCCCAGACCTACTCATTCTGAACCTGTGGGGAGGGAAGACAGTAATCTGCTTCAGCCAACTCTCCATGTGATTCTCATATATACCCAAGTTTGTAGACTACTGCTCTAGCCCCACACTGGCCTTCTCTCAGCCTTTGGGAAGCTAAGGCTTTCTCCCTCCCTTTGCATCAGCAGTTCCTGTTTCTGGAACGCTCTTCCCATGGCCTTTGTATGGCAACTCCTTCTCATCATTCGGGTCTCCGCTGAACATCACTGACTCAGGAGAATCTTCTGAACTTCCTTAACCTCTTGTTAGACTTTCTCCCATGTCCCTGTTTTAGTCCAGTTGTAAAAACCATTTGCCACATTCTGAAATTACCTTGTTTACTTGTTTATTAACAATTTTTTCCCACTGGAATGGAAGCCCCAAGAGGGCAGGTACCTTGTCTGTTATATACTCTGTATCCCTAGCCCTTGGAAAAGTACCTGGCTCATAGTAGGTAACCAATACATATTTGTTGAACAAATGAGTTATTAATTTCCCAGTGAAGAAATGGGCTGTATATCAAGTGACTTTTCTACAGACCAACTACTTGTTAGTGAGTAGCAAAAGCTTCACCCTGAAAATCTCAGACCAGGTCGGGAGATTTTCTTTCGCTTTTGTGATTGGCAAGAGCAGCTGTGTCCCTGAAACCCTGGGAATCCCTGAGCTGGAAGGGGTTTAGCAGTTAACTGGTGCGGCTTTTATAAGATGTGTGAGTTTCCTCAGTGTCCCAGGATGGGTGTTTTCTATCTTCCACTTCAATATTCCTGGAACTGGGGAGTGACTACCTTATTGAGTTAACTCAGTTCCACTTAAACAGCCCTGACTGTTTGAGAGGCAGCTCCCTGCCTCTTCTGCCCACGGTCGTCATTCTTCCCTGTGGAGCTACATAGAATGCGTCTTCCATGAGATGGACCTCATCTTGGACACATGGCTGTGTCCACATTCTCTTACTTGCTTCTCATGAGTCAATGAAAAAAGCAGGGACTTTGGAGAAAGGCAGACCTGGATTCATACTTCCTCTCACTTGCTGACCTTGGAAAGCTCCCTTAATCATCTCAGGCTACTTCTCTGGAACGGTGTCTGGCTTTTATTACATATCACTGTCATCAATCATCATCGTCATTATATGGTTTTACATCTCCAAAACATTTTGGTTAATTCTTCTGGGCTTGATTCCTTGAGTTAATGTCTTTTTTTCTTTTTACTATTTTTTAAAGATTTTATTTTTAAGTTATGTCTATACCCAACGTGGGGCTCAAACTCAAAACTCTGGGATCAAGAGTCGCGTGTTCTACTGACTGAGCTGGCCAGGCACCCCTGAATTAATGTCTTTTTAAAAATGTGCTGCTCATGGGGCACCTGAGTGGCTCAGTTGGTTGAGTGTCTGACTCTTGATTTTAGCCCAGGTTGTGATTTCATGGGTTGTGGGATCCTCGGGCTCCTTGCTCAGTGGGCAATCTGCTTGAAAGATTCTCTCCCTTTGCCCCTCCCCCCACAGGCCCCCTCCCAAAGTAAACAAATAAATCTTTGAAAAAAATGTGCTGCTCAGATGCTGAACATGCTACTGATTAAGACCTCAGTGAAGTGAGATTATCCTCAACTTGTTTAGACTCTATTTCTTTTAATGGCACCCAAAATCAAATTAGCTTTTTTGGAAGGTGTAATACATCCCAGATGTACAGTCCGCAGAAAATCCCAGATTTCTTTCTCACACATTGCTGTCAAACCATCCTATATAGTTGTCTCTCTCATATGTGATTTCCATCATTTTAAATTTCTATTTACTATATTTACTTTAAGCGGGGGTATATCTGTGTTTCACTTGGGTCGCTATCTTAGAGCTAAGCGTTACTGTAAATTTTTTCAGCAATTTTATGTATACAGTCTGACTGGAACTTCAGAATAACCCTGGGAGGCGTACGTCATCCTCATGATTATGGTTTGGGAATAGAGGCTGGAGGTTGGGACTTGCTCAAGGCCATCCAGCTAGGAAGCAGAACCGACAGTGAAGTCAGGGCTCTTACACCAGTCCAGTGGTGTTTGAGGAAGGAAAACAGAAAGTGAGCTCTTCGTTGGGTGGGAATAATAAGGAAAGTCCTTCGGGAGAAAGTGAATATTGAGTGGGGTTTTACGAAAGTGGAAAAAGTAAGCAGAAGATGAGGGAATGTGGGGTTGCGGTGGGAAGGACTTAGAAGCAGGAAGCGTCGGGCGCCTGGGTGGCTCAGTCGGTTAAGCGACTGCCTTCGGCTCAGGTCGTGATCCTGGAGTCCCTGGATCGAGTCCCGCATCGGGCTCCCTGCTTAGCAGGGAGTCTGCTTCTCCCTCTGACCCTCCCCCCTCTCGTGGGCTCTCTCTCTCTCATTCTCTCTCTCTCTCAAATAAATAAAATCTTAAAAAAAAAAAAAAAAGCAGCAGGAAGGGTCTCTCTGAAAAACACTTTCTTGGACAGATGGGCCTCCAAGCTGGGCCAGCAATTCCTTTCCTGAGCTGCCTAGCTCATCTGCTCTCCCACCCCAAAGAGTCAGTAGACTGGGGGGGTGCCATGTGTACTGTCTTTGTACCTCTGCATGCAATTCTGCCGTATAACCTCTCTTGCAGACCACTAGGCTGGGGCAAGGGGCAGTTAACGAGACAGAGCTGGCTAGGGGTCCTTATTGTGGAGAAGTGAGTTAGGAAGGTGGGATTGGGCAGGGAGACAGGATATGAAGTAGGCAATGGAATGATAGGATAGGAGTTCCTGGGACGAAAACTTTTGACAATAGGAAAACTCTGCAGGTTTCTAAGCGGGAGGGTCACGTGTTTTAGACCCCTGAGATACACCTGGTAATGTTAAGTCAGGATTCACCCCACATCCTCTTTCTATGTCCCGTCTCTGTTCATCAGTGGAAACAGGATTCCACCAGCCCCCTCCCTAACTCCACTCATTACATCCTGACCTTAAAATACTTCTGTGGTTTCACATGCATCACCCTCCCCCTGTGCTGCTGA
Source organism: Halichoerus grypus (assembly GCF_964656455.1). NCBI lineage: Eukaryota > Metazoa > Chordata > Mammalia > Carnivora > Phocidae > Halichoerus > Halichoerus grypus. The sequence continues at coordinate 44,612,883 of NC_135726.1, read as the reverse complement.
GTCAGCTTCTTCATTGCATGTTCGCCCTCCCTGAGCTTGCAGAAAAGCACAAACATTGTGGACACACGCTTCAGAGTTTTACCATCTTTATTTTCAATCTGCCAGACCAGGTTGTCTACTCCTGTGCTAGTCAGTGTTAACCTCTGACTGATGAGCGCCAGGCTGTGTCCTGACCCGTGTGGGGGTGCCACGGAGGGAGAAGACGAGACCCAGACTTCAGGCAGGTTTAATACGGGGAGGCAAGATACACATGTGCAGATGACTGGAGCATACTTACAAAGCAGCAGATCAAAGCGATACAGTACAAACCCAGATCGTTAGAAGTCACAGTTCCCGGTCCTCCCTCTTAGTCCTCTTGACTCATAATCTTCCTGAGTCTTCTTTGACCTCATTTGGTGTTCTCTTCCATCTCTTTCCCGTGTCTCCTTTCTAGTATCAACAGCTAGACCAGTGTCTAGGTGTTGTTTCAAAGCTTGTAGCAAGATTGCTTTAGGACACTGCTTCAGCCCGATCATCCCCAGCTACCAGCCATCTCCCAAGGACTGAATTTGTATGAGCGACATTGCTTCTGAAACTCCGGTCTCAGAGTGCTTCTGTGCCTCACCATTTCTCCTTTGGTCCTGGAGCTGTGCTCCTTTGGGAAGAAAACTTCAGTCAGGAAGGGATACCAAGCCACTGAGAGAGGATTTTACAGCCCCAGTAGTGGATCGGTCTGAGGATTTCTGACCCTGAGACAGGAACCCTGATGTTCCCCCTCTCCTAGGCTGCTCAATGCCTGTGTCACCCAGAGTGCCTCCAAAGGTCCAGGACACCCCTAGTCTGTGGTGAAGTCAGAACTCGGAGCTCCCTCTGCTTGACTCACACCCCTGTCCACATTTGTCCCCTCTGCTGTCTCTCGGCCTCTGCGTCCCAACAGGGAGGAGCTCTGATGCCGCAGGATCTGCAGCCCCTTCCCAAAGGCTCTGCGCACAGCTGACGAAGAGAAATAGAAAAGCAGGGGGTCCAGACTGGCATTGAGGGAACTGAACACCACGGCTTCCGCCCTCCACTGGGGGCTCTTCTTTGTGTAAAACCCCACCAGGTGGGATACGTTGTAAGGCCCGAAGCACACCAGGAAATTAAGGAGCGTCACAACAGCCAGCCCTACAGCTCTGCGCCGCCTGTGGGCCCCCACGTGGGGCTGGGTGAGCATGATCCACACAAAGCGCCAGTAGCAGAAGATGGTGATCGCCATGGGGACGAAGAACAGGAAGAGGCACAGCTCCAGCCTCACAGAAAGCACCACCTTCAGCTGAGATTCGTTGAAGTTCTCGTAGCAGGTGATGCCGTCGTCATTCGTGGCATTCTGGGTTGAGTTCCAGTACTGACCGATGATCACGATGGTGCAGTGACCAAAGGACAGGATCCAGGCCACCAGGGCAGCGATCACTCCATACACGGGCTTGCGGGACAGCTTGTACTGCACGGGGAAAGCCACTCCCAGGTAGCGCTCGATGCTGATGCCGGCCAGGAGCCACGTGCTGCAGTAGATGCTGCTGTAGAAGCCGAAACCCGTGAGGGCACAGAGCCACTCGGGCAGATACCAGCGGAAGTTGTACGCAGCCTCAGTTATCTTGAAGGGCAGCAGCAGCAGCAGCAGGAGGTCCGCCAGCGTCAGGCTGAGCAGGAGGATGTGGATGGGGGCAGGATGGGGCTGGCGGACCCGTCCCACGAAGGCCCGTAGCGCCAGAAGGTTGGCAGGGAGACCAGTGAGGAAGATGACGATGTAGGCCGTGAGGATGAGGGAGTTGCGCCAGTTGGTCATGTTGGCTCTGGAAGAGGTTGGAAAAGGGCAGGGTCAGGAGGTCCCACTCCCAGCCTGAGCCCCACCCCTGCCTGGTTCAGGATGGGGACATCCTCCCTGGTGCTCTCCCCTTCCCAGACCAAAGCTTTCTGCTGCTGCCGCTGCTTGCTCACACCACCTGCCAGAACTGCCCAGAGCAATTATTGACTTTGCCTGGGGCGGGATATTAAGCAGTAGCTATTACATTGGCCATCATGTGTCTCTGGGGGGGACCAACCCTTGGCTTTCTCCTCTCCTCACAGATACAGGAAGTTACTGTTATCAGCTTCCACCTTTCCTTAAGTTCTTTACTCAGTCAAAGATCCACGGAGAGAAAAGGCAAACCTCATCTCACGAGGGGAGGCCTGCGAGCTCTCTCTCGGCTGTGAGACCCAGTGCCGGCTCTCCACAGGACCCCGCCACACGCCCAGGAAGCAGGTGCCTGGCCCCTCAACCCATCCCCCTACCTTGTCTTCCTCTCCTTTTGCAGAACACAGATTCTCCTCCACCTTTTTCTCCCCGGACCAATGCCGGACTTTGGGACTATTACTGAAAAGAGGAAGCTAATGAGGTATGGAGGAGGGGCAGTGGGAAGGAAGGGTGAGCCTGTATTATCTTTTGGGGCTTGTCCCCTAAAAGACTTTAGACCATATTCAAGAAAGCTCAGTGTTTTGACTATCAACAGAAGAACTCTCAACGGGGTCACTCAGTTTCTACTTGGCTTATAACCCTTGCTGCCCAAACACAGCCCAGCCCCTCCATCCTCTCTCTGGGCTTGAGGTCCCGGTCTGTTTCCTCGATCCCACCTCCACTTGCTCCTGTCTCCATGTATGAGCCTCACATCCCGTTTCTCACAGACTTCCGGCAGCCCCCCAGCCCCTCCCCCTCCACTCCAGATCCCAGCATCTCTTCCCAGAGCACAAGCACTGAGCCAGCTGCCTTGCCTTGTCTTCAGTCCACAGAGATGGCTTCTTGGGATTAGTCCTGAAGGGAAGTCTGAAAGCTTCTGGGAAAGAGGAACAGGGCTTTAGCCACTGCTACTGCCCATTTCACACAGGAAAAAATTGTAAGGAACCTGCTGGTAGAAAGCTTTTATACTAGCACAAGTCATGTGACCAGAGGGAGGAAGGTCAGTAATTGAACACTGTCTCCTCTCAAACCTGAAGGATGGGGCGCCCGCCGGCATCTTCATTCTCCCCCTAGAGATCCTCACTCTGACTTCCAAACCCAGCTTCTCTGTCCCTAGGTCCTGAATTATTTTTTCATTCCCAGGCATTTTTCCCATTTCTCAAGTCAGATGATCTTATCTTCTCTTTTCTAGGCAATTTCTTTTGTAATTCTTCTCATTTTCGGAAAAGAAGTTTCCTCTTTCCTTTTAGTCTTCAATTTTTTCTTTCCTGTGTGGTCTCCTGTCCTCGGCCCTCAACAGGTTACTTTTGCCCTCTTGGTTGAGACAGATTGGTTTCGCCTAGCCTGCGTCTTGTTCTGGTGGAAATAGCATGGCATTTAGAGTCATGCAGATGTGGGCTCAAACCCAAGTCCCTTCACTGGGACCTTGGAGCAGATGAATTTTCTGAATTTTAGCTTCCTTTTCAGTCAAGTGAGGATGGGAATACTTACTTCCCAGGGTTTTTGGTGAGGTGTGGATGAGATGGCATGTATAAAGCATACAGTCCAGTGCTGAGCACTGAGTGGATGCCCGTGAGTGGAAGTGTGCTGGCAGCTTTGGAGAGAGTAAGTCACTTGGTAAAATATCCAGAGGCTGAGGGCACCGACATGCCGTCCGACTCGGGAGAGTGTCAGGGATTCAGGAGGTGTGCCTGTGTGTCTCTTTACAGGGGAGTTGTGCTCAGGCTCCCGTGTCTTTCCCCCATGTGTTCCCTCTCCCTGTGGGCTGGGTCCAACCTCTGAGCCACCCTTGTTCCTTCCTCACCTTTCCCCCTCTATGGAGCTCCAGGTTAGAAGCTCCTGGATTCCTGTCCGGGTACACACATCTGAGGAAACAAAGTCAGAACACATTTGCCTCTTGACCTAGGGAATGGGTCTCCGTTTTGCCATCTGTGGCCTGATCCCTGCTCTCAGAATTCTTTCCCCTGGACGTATACTCACCCCCTGTTGTTTGCTCAGTCAGTCATTTCCTCAGTCATTAGTTTTTTAGGCTAGAACCATGGGGTCCAGAGATCTTAATATTTAGCTTTTCTTTCTCTTCAGCTCTACCCTCCACTAGAACCAAGGAGTTTGATCTTTGCATTTATCTCCTTCTCCTGGCACACACATGCACTTCCCAGATAAACAGGGGAACTAAGGAAGAGACCAGTCTCTGTTGCTTGCTACCAAATATAATTGTGTCATTTTGCTTTTATGATTTTCTATAACTATTCATGAGGATCTGGATTTAATGGCCAAGCAGAAACTTCTGGCATACAGGTGTTGAGGAGTAGGACCACTGCTTTATCTCTGCCTGTCCTCCCCCTGCCCCTGCCTTTCTCCTGTCACTGAGGCACGTCACCTATGTTGAAGGGGCCCCAGTGAACCCCCTCCTCCACATTATGAAGGTAACATAATAAAGGAAACTTTGAACTCATGACTCATAACACCCACCTATGTCACAGGAAAAGGAAATGCAACCTCTAGGCCTGAATTCAAGGGCTGAGCTTTCACAAAGGCAATGTCTTTCACAATCTCTTCCAAGTTGTTTTCTTTCATCATCATTACAACCCAGCTTTAAGGAAGTTGGGCCTGTTATTTAAAGTTATGTATAATCACTTTCTCAACTTCCTTAGTCCTCAGTCACTGCTCCCATCCCCTGTCCACTCTAATCTGGGTTATATCCCTGTTTTTCCATAGGACCTGCTCATCCTAAGATTAACAGTGACCTCTCTGCTACTAAATTTAGTGGACATTTTCTTCCTCTTTTATTAGCCTCCAACACAGATTCCATAGCCTTCTTGAAACATTCTCTTTCCATGAATTCTCCTATATTATGCTCTTCTGGTTTCCTGGCCTTTTCCCAGGTCACTTCTTGGTGACCTTCACTAGCCCACCTTTCCCTGGTCATCCTCTAAATGTTCAAGTCCCTTAAGGCTTGGTTCCAGGTTCTCTCTTATACTGGTCCTATACTCTCTCTAATCTGTTGTATGCATTCCTGCAATGTTAATTATCATCTTCATAAACCCCAGTTCTGAATCTATCTGGGCTCCTGTGAGCTTTAACATTCGCATGTCCAAATGCCTGGTAGACATTGTCATTCGGATGTCTCCCAGGCACCTCAAATTCAGTGTGTCCAGAGCTGACTTTAGACCTCCACCAAATGAGGCCTCCTTCCAGCATTCTCTGTGTTGGGGCATAGGATCTCTTCCCATTCCATCCCCTGAGCCATAATCTTGGAGTCAGTCCCACTACTGTCTTCTTCCCTATATCCTCAGTGCAGTCCCACATGCTTCTCAGAGCCCATTGAAGGCATCCATCTCTCCCCATCTCCATCATCCCATCCCATCGTAAGCCACAGTCTGTTACGAGGAGGTCGGCAGGGGCTGTGACCTGTTCCTTCCCAGCCACTCACACCCTGACAGTCAATTCTCCATACTGTACTTAGTGGGATCTCTTAAAAATGTCCAGCCAGTTATATCACCCTCTTGTTTAGAACCCTTTCTGAGGTTTCTTATTGCCTTGAGGATAAACATCAAAACTCTTTTTTTTTTTTTTTTTTTTAAGATTTTTATTTATTTATTTGACAGAGAGAGACACAGCGAGAGAGGGAACACAAGCAGGGGGAGTGGGAGAGGGAGAAGCAGGCTCCCTGCCGAGCAGGGAGCCCGATGCGGGGCTCGATCCCAGGACCCTGAGATCATGACCTGAGCCGAAGGCAGACGCTTAAGACTGAGCCGCCCAGGCGCCCCAAACATCAAAACTCTTAACAAGGTCTATGGCCTTGCCAACTTCCAGCCTCAACTCATATCTCTCTTCTCTCTCCTTGCTCTCTAAGCAAGACCATCTCTTGCTTCCGTGAATGTGCCACCTTTCCTCTGCCAGGGGCTCTTGACCAAGCCTCTGCCTGCAGTGCTCTTTATTTCTCATTACCCACTCTACCTCCCCTGGCAGGCTCCAGCCTTCTTTCAGATACCCACTTCCTCCTTAAGAAAGCCCTCCCTGACCTCCTAGGTTCAGTTAGATTCTCTTATTGGATGTTCTCAGAGCACTGTTGCTGAATAGTATTCTGTTTCATAGATACTTTTTATTTTATTTATCCATTCACCTGTTAATAGACATTTGTTTTTTGGGGGTTTGTTTTTGTTTTTGCTTTTCAGTTTTTGGCTAGTGTAAACAAAGCTGCTATGTATTTTGTTGTTTAGGTCTTTGTGAAGATATGTGTTTTCAATTCTCTTGGGGAAATACCTACATTAGCTGGGCTGTATGGTCAGCTTTTTGTTTAACTTTTTGAGAAACTGCCAGTTTTCCAAGGTGGCTGTACCATTTTTATTCCCACCGGCAGTGTATGAGTATTCCACTTGCTCCACAGCATTGCCAACCCTTGGTATTTGTTAGTCTTAAGTTTTTGGCATTCTAATTATGTGGCATGGTATCTCATTGTGGTTTTAATTAGCATTTCCCTGATGACTGTTGATGTTGAGCATATTTTTAAGTACTTATTGGCCATCTGTGTGTCTTTGTGAAGTGTCTAAGTCTTTTGCCCATTTTTAAAAAATGAGATTATTTTCATATTACTGAGTTCAGAGAGTTCGTTATTATGTTCTGGGTACTGCTCATCTGTTACATATATGTATTCTATTTTCTCCCACTATATGACTTGTGTTTCCATTTTCTTAATTGTCTCTTGAGGAATAAAAAAAATTTGAATTTTGATAAAGTCTAACTTTGATAAAGTCTAACTCATTTAGTTTTCCTTTTATGTTTTGTGCTTTTATAAAGTCCTAAGAAATCTTTACCTACCTATCCAGTTCCAAACTTTCTTTTCCTTTCTGAATTACCTTGATATCTTTATTGCAAATGAATTTATTGTATCTGAATGGGTCTGTTTCTTGAGTCTCTGTTCTGTTCTAGTGATCCTTATGTCTTTCCTTTCCTCATTTCCACACAGTCTCGATGGCTGTAATTTTATAATAAGTCTCGAAATCAGGAAGTGTAAGTTCTCCAACTTTGTTCTTTTCTAAGATCGCTTTGGTTCTTCCAGGTTTTATTTGCATTACCATAGAAATCATTCTACAGAGAAGCCTGCTGGAATTTTGATTGGGATTGTGTTGAATCCATAGGTCAATTTGGAACTGTTGACACTGGGATCACATTGAGCCTTCCCCATTGGGAACATGACACAGCTCCATGATTTAGATGTTTAATTTCTCTCAGCAGGAGAGAGCTTTTACACATCTTTTCTTACATTGATTTCCTAAGTATTTTTGGTGCTCTTGCAGATTTAGGGTTTTTTTAAAACTTTATTTTCTAGTTATTATATCATAGCATCTTTTATGATTCCTTCACAGCACATATCTCAGTGTGTTATAATCCATTTATTGTGTCCTCACAATAAATGCTTAATGTGCATCTCCCTTAGAGACTCTCCACAAAGGCAGGGGAAATGGCTGTTTTGCTCACCACTATATCCCCAGGGTCTGACAGAGAGCCTGGCACATACTAGACACTTGATAATTATATCCTGGATGACGTGTGGATGGATAAGTGGAAGAATTGGAATGGAGAGAAATCAATTTTCAAAAAGCTCGGAGATCTTTGTTTCCAGCTGCCTCATTTTATCTTCTGGGCCTGTCCTAAGAAATCCCAGCCAGGAATCACTTGAGAGCTCTTTCATAGATTAAGGCACTCCCACTACCTTTGCGGGAAGCTGCCAGGATCTTCCCTCATCGCCAGTATTGATAAATTAGGCTAATATACCTTTACGACCTAGATCCTGCTTGGCAAGTATGAGGGTGGTGTGGATATAAAATATTCGAAAGTGAAGGGGAATGCAGTATTTCACCAGTAGTGGTGCTAATGGCAAATAAAGAGCTGTTGTTTCATTCATTCATTCAACAAATGTGTCTGATCCCTCGAACGTGGTGGGATCTGTGCCAAGCACCAGGATATCAGGGTCACAAAGACAAACACGGGCTCACACTTATGGAGGGTGGTTACATGCTGGTGGAGAGAGATGGGCCAGAGTGAGGAAATATGCACACGGGAGTCATTACGCAGAGAGAGACGCTGAAGGAAATGAAGCTGGGTGGTGGCAGGGAGAGTGGTCACCACATGGCAGGGACTTCTTCGGCCAGAGGCATCAGAGAAGTCGTCTCTGCAGTTACTGTTAGCTGATACCTGAGAGGTTGGGCTGAATTCTGGGGCTGGCCACTGAGAAGTTCCCGCAGAGGAGGGGGTCTGGGCTGGGGAGCTGGCAGGTGTGCAAGAAGGTAGAAAGCACCTTTGTGGGGGGGGGGTGCGGAAAGGCCGGCGTGACTGGAGCATGGTAAGCCAGGGCCGTGACAGTGGAAGACCAGATGGGTTTCAGTAGGGACTTGGGATTCTGTCCGTAAGCAATGGGAAGTCACTTCCGGGCCATAAGAGGAGAGTGATGTGATGAGATTTATGAATGTGAGAGGACAGGCGCTGCTGTGTGGGGAGTGGTCTCCAGAGGGATGAAGTTGGAAGCAGAGAGAGAGAGAATAGAAATGCATTGGAGTCGTCCAGGGGAGGACTGATGATGGCACGGATTTAGGAGAATGTGGCCATGTAGGCAGAGAAGATCGGCTGGGATTTGGGATCTGTGACTTTAAATAAATTCCACTGCATGAAGAGTACAGGATGCCAGAGACACAGGGAACTCTTCTGCAGAGTGAGAGAGATGGTTGTAGACCCGTAGTCTACATCCAGGTGGACTTTGAGATGTCATTGCTCTCCTGTGCCAGCACAGTTCACCCTCGTTCCATTGGTGTGGTACCCTTTTTGAGCCCCTGCAGTGGCCTTGTGAAGGTGTGGAGGTGACAGTCGATGCCCTCCACCCCCTTGCGTGTCCTCTTTTAGTTGCCATGGGCCCAGCCTTGCCTGCGGCTCCAGTCAGTAGCGGTGTCCTGCAGGTCTGTGGCCTTGCCGCCTCCAGCCTCAGCACTGTTGCACCACTGAAGAGGGGGAACAAGGAGGAGCAGCCCAGGCCTAGCATCTGGGCAGTGTTCTTCAGGCCTGTCCCTGTTGGCCTCCTCAGTGGGCATCGTGGGTTTTGCCGCCTACTGCTGGTAACCATGCCCCAACCTCCCTCTGCAGAGACCTCTCCTTCCTTCACTCTATCCCTCTGCTTGCTATTCATCAGATTCCACTCCTGGCCAATAATACCAGCAGTGGTGGCTGGATAATGGTTCTCCACCCCCCCCCCCCCAAAAGATCTCCGTGTCCCAATCCCTGGAACCTGTGAATGTTACTCTACGTGGCGAAAAAGACTTACCGGGTGTGATGAAGAAGCTTACAGTGGGGAGGTTATCCTGGATAATCTGTGTGGGCCTTAAAGGTGATCACAGATATTCTTGTCAGAAGGAGGCAGAGGGAGATTTCGGACAGACAGAAGAGGGGAAGATGGTCTGATCACCAAGCAGAGACTGGAATGAGGTGGCCACAAGCCAAGGAATGCCAGCAGCCACCAGGAGCTGGAAGAGGCAAGGAATGGGTTTTCCTCAGACCAGTGATACTGGTTTTGGACTTCTGGCCTCCAGAACTGTGAGAGACTTAATTTGGGTTGTGTTGAGCCACCACGTTTGTGCCAATGTGTTATAACGGACATAGGCAATGCATACCCAGCAACATTTAACTGCTCGTTCTGTGATCCTGTGTATCAGGTACCATGCTAAGAGCTTTACAAAGATGAACTCATTTAATCCTGAAAGCATTCTGTGAAACAGACTCAAACACAGAGAACAAACTGGTGGTTGCCAGAGCGGGGAGGATGTGTGGCAATGGATGAAATACGTGAAGGGGCTTAAGATGTAAGAGCATGTAGTTATAAAATAAATAAGTCACAGGGATGAAAAGTACAGCATAGGGAATATAGGCAATAAAGAAAATTCTGTGAGTTTGGCACACTCAGCCCCCTTCTGTAGATGAGAAAACTGAGGTATAGAGGGGTTAAATAATTTGCCTGAAGTCAGCTGGTAAATGGAAGGGCTGAACTACGAACTTGGGAGCCAGACTGTCTTCACCACTGGATTCTGCTCCGCCTTGTGCGGGGAGTGGGGGTGGGGATCCAGGTGAGAACCAGCTCCCCCAGCAGCCCCTGAAAGTCCTGTAGATCCCACACCGGAGGATACAAGGGCACAGGTAAGGGTGTAAGATCATGTCATCTGCTCCCCACAAGAAGTGTCTGTATGGTCGCCAGCCTTCCTGCTTTTTGCCTTCACTCTTTCCCTGAACCCACGAGGGAATGACCTTCCACCCCAGTTTCCTAGGATCCCGGCAATTCTCAGCCTTTCACATGTTCTAGTTCATGCTCTAACCCCAGATCCTGGACGCTGTCATCTTTTTTTTTTTTTTTTTTAAGATTTTATTTATTTATTAGCATGAGCAGGATAGAGGGTCAGAGGGAGAGGGAGACGCAGACTCCCCTGTTGAGCACAGAGCCCAATGCGGGGCTTGATCCCAGGACCCTGAGATCATGACCTGAGCCAAAGTCAGATGCCCAGGCAGTTGAGCCACCCAGGGGCCCCCATCAGACGCTGTTGTCTTTCATCCATCCCTTCTTCCCTGTCTTTAACGATTTTGGAAACGCAGGGGAATAGAGGGGAGGGAGCATTTTCTGTTGCTTTCTACTTAATTTTCTGTGTCATTTAGCACTTATGAGCATGAATGCTTATAAGGATCTGGATTTGATGGTGAAACAGGACTAAGAACTTGGAAGGAGTCTCTTCCTTTATTCCTGGAATCTTGAAGAGGTGGTCTGACCTTCCCCCCCCCCCCCCACTCACCCCTCTTCTCTATCTGCTGTCCCTGCAAAACTGACCTTCAGACCAAGAGCAGGACTGAAAATCCCCCCACCCTCGGTCCCCTTGGCTACACACAGCTTCTAGCCCAGACACCAGGTAGCTTTCAGGGGCTCAGGCCTCCTTTGAAACAGCAGAAGGCAGCTGGCTTGGACTGCCTTTCAGTGTTGACCCTGAGCCAAGGAGGAAGAGCAGAGAGTCTTTAGAAATGAAAGTGGTACAGATTTCCTCAGTAAAAACTGGCTGTGGTTGCAATCAGGTGCTGGCTGATCTTGCAGAAGATGCGCTCACCCGGGCCCAAACTGATGCTCTATGTTCCTTTTCCCAGCCCAGCTTTCCCTCTGCTTTCCTCCCCTTTACCTGCCTCTGTCACATAGGCCACTCCTCTTCCACCCACTAGATGTGGCATCACCGGGGCTGCCAGGCTTTCTGTCCAGTTTGCAGAATCTCAGGAAAACTCAGATTACACCACTGATGCTCCAGAGGCTTGGAGGAAAGTGTCAGAAACTCTTGGGTGGGGAAAGCGGTAGTACATGTGGTTTGATAATTGGAATTTCCCAGGAGAAAGGAAAGCCCTGGTTTTCTTAATGCAAACTGTAGAAAGTAGAGTTTCTGTTTATCAAAAACGGAAATTGGTTAAAACTAGATTGAGAAACAGTGATGCAATTGATGTAATACTTTACTACTAGCACTCAGAGAAGTTTATATGAACTGAGATCCTCTGCATGTTGAGCGCCTCCCCCGCCCCCCCCCCCCCCAGCTCCTTCCATTCCTCGCCAGAGGAATTCAGATCCCTCAGTGAGCAGTGAGGCTGTTGGGAAGAGTACGGAGCGTGCAGATGGGATCTTGGTTTTCAGGGTTTCCCTCTTTTCCCCTGAGCCCTTGCTCTGCCGTGATAGGAAGCCACAGTGAATTGACACCTGAGCCTCCCTTTGTGTCTCAAGAGGTCTTTGCCACATATAAAGCTAAAAACCTTATATCTCACATGAGCCTAGAAACCCAAACCACAGAGGCTTAAACACACATGGGTTTCTTTTCATCATGTCACATGAAGGAGACAGGGCGCCCCTCAACAGCCCAGGCTTCTAGCTTTCTGCTCCACCATCCTAGAGTTGACTTGCTGCTTCATGATCTTAAGAAGCATCTACATTCTGAGCAGAAAAATAGGGGGGGTGGAGAGTAGAAAGAGCAAAGGGGCATGTGAGCTGAATCTAAACCTCGAGAGGCTTTATTTTGTAGAGCAGTTTTAGGTCCACAGCAAGATTACGCAGAAGGCACAGAGATTTCTCTTATGCCCCACACACGCATAGCCTCCTGCATTATCCACATCCCTCACCAGAATGATATGTTCATTACCATTGACGAACTTAAGTTGACACATCATTATCATCCAAATCTATCCCTTTCTTAATCAAGATAATGATAGCTTTTCTAGAAGCCCTACTCAGCAGACTTCTTATTTCTTATTGGCTAGTACTGTATCTCATGACAACTCCTGGCTGCAAGGGTGTCTGGGAAAGGGATTATTAACCGGGCATTTTCCCAACCTGACAAAGTTGGGTAAGGAGGGAGGGGAGAATGCCAAAATTACAGAAATCTTGAATAGCACATACGGGGAGGAAAAGTACTTCTAAAACTAAAATACCTATGATGACCGTAAAAAGGGGTAAGATTTTACAAAGCAATCTACAGATTCGGTGCAATCCCTATCAAAATACCAACAATATTTTTCACAGAACTAGAACAAATAATCCTAAAATTTGTATGGAACCACAAAAGACCCCAAATAACTAAAGCAACCTTGAGAAAAGAGAACAAAGTGGGAGGTATCACAATCCCATATTTCATGATTGCTACAAAGGTGTAGTAATCAAAACAGTATGACACTGGCACAAAAATAGACACATAGATCAATGGAACAGGAGAGTCCAGAAATAAATCCATACTTATATGGTCAGTTAACCTACAACAAAGGAGGCAAGAATATTCAACAGGGAAAAGACAGTCTCTTCAACAAACGGTGCTGGGAAAACTGGACAGCTACATGCAAAAGAATGAAATTGGACCACTTTCTGACACCATACACAAAAATAAATTCAAAATGGATGAAAGACCTGACTGTGAGACCTGAAACTGTAAAACTAAAATAAAACACAGGCAGTAATCTCTTGGACATCATCCTTCGCAACATATGTATGGATATGTCCCTTCAGGGGAGGAAACAAAAACAAAAATAAACTATTGGGACCACACCAAAATAAAAAGCTTTTGTACAACAAAGGGAACCATCAACAAAACAAAAAGGCAACCTAGTGCACGGATGAAGATATTTGCAAATGATATATTTGATAAAAGGTTAATTTTCAAAATATATAAAGAACTTATACAACTCAACACCAAAACAAAGAATCCAATTAGAAAATGGGCAGCGACCTGACCAGACATGTTTCCAAAGAAGGCATACAGATGGCCAACAGGTACATGAAAAGATGTTCACCATCACTCATAATTAGAGAAATCAAATCAAAACCACAATGAGATATCACTTCACACCAGTCAGAATGGCTGGTGTTAAAAAGATGACAAGTGTTGGCGAGGATGTGGAGAAAAAGGAGCCCTCGTGCACTATTGGTGGGAGTGTAAATTGGTGCAGCCACAATGGAAAACAGTATGGAGGTTCCTCAAAAAATTATAAATAGAAATATCATATGATCCAGTATTTCCACTCCTGGGTATTTACCCAAAGAAAATGAAAACACTAATTCAAAAATATATATGCACCCTGATGTTTACTGCAGCATTATTTACAATAGCCAAGATATAGAAGCAACCCAAGTGTCCATTGATAGATGAATGGATGAAGATGTGGCATATACGTATGATGAAATGTTACTCAGACATTAAAAAGAATGAACCTAGAGGGCATTATGCTAAGTGAAATAAGTCAGACAGAGAAAGATAAATATCTATGATTTCACTTATATGTGGAATCTAAAAAACAAAAGCAAAGAGAAACAGACTCATAAATGCAGAGAACAAACTGGTGGTTGCCAGAGGGGAGGTGGGTGTGGGGGATGGGCAAAATAGGTAAAAGGGATTAAGAGGTACAAACTTCCAGTTATGAAATAAACAAGTCACGGAGATGAAAAGTACAGCACAGGGAATATAGTTAATATTGTAATAATGTTGTATGGTGACAGATGGTGACTCTCCTTACCGTGGTGAGTACTGAGTAATATATAGAATTGTCAAATCACTATGTTGTATACTTGAAACTAATATAACACTGTGTGTCAACTGTGTTAATATTTAGAAAAAATAAATATCTTTTTAAAAGCTCCCAAAAAAGGTGTGGGACTTTAGAAAGGATTTTTATAAATTGTTTTTATTGAAGTGTAACTTACATACAATAAAATATACTAACCTTAGAGGTACAACTTAATGACTGTTAACATATATATTTGTGTGACCACCATGTGGGTCAAGATGTAGACCATTTTCAATGTCCTACAAGAACTCTTCGTGCCCCTGCTCAGAGAGCAACCTTCCCACCTCTGACATAACTACTATTCCAACTTCTACCACTAGAAGAGGGATATTAACCATCCTAAATCTTGGAAGGAAAAAGATGATGGATAGAGAGGAACAAAAGGGAAGGAGAAGCCCAAATTAATGGTTGCTTTTGTAATATTGCTGTTCTCCTTTGCCTCTTAAATTATTCTAATTACATTTTGAAAACCTTCTTCTTAAAATGTCATCAAAACTGAAGATAGACATTTTAGTTTGTTATAAGCTGAAACTCCAATCAGTCAGGACTGGATTCTACGTGTGTAATAGAACATCTCTAGGTAATAGCTGTGTAAATAGGATAGAATTCTATTTCTCTGTCATATAAGAGCAGCCTGAAGATTTGAAGTCCAGAGCAGCCAGGATTGTTTTTGACAGCTGCAGGAAGACTTAAGAGACCCATCCTCTTCTAGCTGTCTGCTCTACCAATCCTAGACTAGCCCTTGTCCTCATGGTCCAGCATAGAAGCTGAAGCTCCAGCCATCACATCTGTGTTCCTGACAGCAGACTAAGAGGAAGGGAAAAAGAAGCGCTTACCCCTTCTCAATTTAATAGACTTCTTAGAAGTTCCACACAATACTTTTTAAAAAAATTTTTATTAACATATAATGTATTATTTGTTTCAGGGGTACAGGTCTGTGATTCATCAGTCTTACACAATTCACAGAGCTCCCATAGTACATACCCTCCCCAATGACCATCACCCAGCCACCCCATCCCTCCCATCCCCTCCACTCCAGCAACCCTCAGTTTGTTTCCTGAGATTAAGAGTCTCTTATGGTTTGTGTCCCTTGCTGGTTTCGTCTTGTTTCATTTTTCCCTCCCTTCCCCTATGATCCTCTGTCTTGTTTCTCAAAATCCTCATATCAGTGAGATCATACGATACTTGTCTTTCTCTGATTGACTTATTCCGCTTAGCATAATACCCTCTAGTTCCATCCATGTCGTTGCAAATGGCAAGATTTCATTTTTTTGATGGCTGCATAATATTCCATTGTATATATATACCACATCTTCTTTATGCATTCATCTGTTGATGGACATCTAGGCTCTTTCCATAGTTTGGCTATTGTGGACATTGCTGCTATAAACATTGGGGTACAGGTGCCCCTTTGGATCACTACATTTGTATTTTTGGGGTAAATGCCCAGTAGTGTAGTTGCTGGGTCGTAGGGTAGCTCTGTTTTCAACTTTCTGAGGAACCTCCATACTGTGTTCCAGAGTGGCTGCACCAGCTTGCATTCCCACCAACAGTGTAGGAGGGTTCCCCTTTCTCCGCATCCTTGCCAACATCTGTCGTTTCCTGACTTGTTAATTTTAGCCATTCTGCCTGGTCCACACAACACTTCTAATAACTCACTGGCAAGAACTTAGTCAAATGACCACACCTACCTGTGAAGAAGGCTGGGAAACAGCCTTTTAGCTGGGTTCAGTGTATTATTAAAAATCAGACTTTTGGGGGGCTCCCGGGTGGCTCAGTTGGTTGAGTGTCCGGCTCTTGGTTTCAGCTCAGGTCCTGATTTCAGGATTGTGGGATCAGGCCCCGGATTGGGCTTCGTGCCGGGCATGGAGCCTGCTTGAAATTCTCTCTTTCCCTTTCCTTCTGTCCTTCCCCGCTCTCATGCTCTCTCTCTCAAAAAAAAAACCCCCAAAAATATTTACTCAATGAAGAAACTGGTAGTCTTTTCCAAATTGCACTTGTACAACTTTTGCAGATGAGCCCTCTCTCCCCCAGTTCTGCAGCTTTTGCATTGTGTCCCCAAAGGCCTGGCATATGCCCAAGGAAGAGCACATCTCAGGGAAGACCTCAGCACGTGGGGAAGAAGGTACCACAGGGAGCATTGCCTCACGTGTGTGGTTCTGTGGTCCCTGGGGTTGGATGAATATAATTCTGCTGGGTTGCAGAGGTCAGTTTTGTCTTAGGAACACAAAATCAGATGTGAGCGTTCTGTGAGCATCTCAGCCAGCTATCTCTGGGCAGGATTTCGATTACTTTTGTGTTTCCTTTGACACAAGTGCCGTATGTCTCCCAATGAAAGAACTCAACCACGGCACCCACCTGGTGGACAGAGGGAGAGCACCTGCTGGCCAGGAAAGCCACACTGCCATATCCCTCAGTGCCCAAGCAGCCACGAGCCCCGGGGCCCAGCGGAGGCTGCTCTGGAAGCAGAGGCAAGACTAGGGAAAGGCAGAGCTTTCCTTTGTGCAGAGGCATCTGAAATGGGCCAGGGGCCATGGCCTTAGCTGCCTTGAAAGGGTGGATGGCGGCGGGTCTGGCAGCATTCGGCCAAGGAGGGGAAGGAAGTTGCTAGACTTGTCACAGGTGAAGAGAATTGTGGAATCAGGTGAGGCTGTCTGAGATGTTCTGCTCGAGTTAAGAAAAATTAAGGTAAGTCACCTCCCTGATTTTGTGCTCCTTTTCCCCACGCTTGACCAACTGAGCTTCTACCATCTGCCTTATTTATTTATAACGGAAATATGGTTAACACACAATGTTGCAGTAGTTTAGGGTGAACAGTGTCGTGATTGGACAAGTCTGTATGTTATGCTCCGCCCCCCACAAATAAGGCTACCTTCCGTCACCACACAACGCCGTTCCAGTACCATTGGCTGTCTTCCCCAGGCTGTACCTTTTATCCGCGTGTGACTTATTCATCCCAGAACTGGAGGCCTGTACCTCCCCCTCCCCTGCCCTCTGGCAGCCATCGGTTTGTTCTCTGTATTTCTGGGTCTGTTTCTGCTGCTTCTTTGCTTATTCGTCTGCCATTGGCTTTTTTAGAACGTCCGTCTGTGCCTCCTTTCACTCCTCCTAATAGAACCATTCGTGGAGTTCCTCGATGGGGTAAAGATTCCCCATCCTGTGTCTCAGGAGGGCCTGACTCTTCACTTGCCCCGATTCCTCTCCTCGACACCTCAGACTTTCCTCCTCTACCCTCGCTGGACAAGACGTGTTCTTACGGGAGTCTGAAGTTTCAGAAGTGCCCTCCCACCACGTGAAGACACAGAGGCGACAAGCGTCATCGTCTTTGAGCTGTGCCCTGTTCTGTCTCACTCCCCCAGAGGCCCCTGGCGCCCTTCTGAGAAGGGTGAACGTGGCTTGAGGGAAGAGAGGAGTTTGAATACTCTTTCCTCAGTGAGATGATTCTGCGCAACATAGGGTGACAGCCTGTGCGGATAGCGTCTCTTGTCCAGGGGTCCCAGCCGAGATGTTGAGGCCGGCCCTGCAGGCTTAGGGTGGTTCGGCCGGCCGCACACGCCTGCGGCTGGAGCCGAGGGCTTGGGTAGGCCCTGCTCGAACCCCAGAAAGCGAGGTGGGAAAGGCACGTTCTCAAAGCCCTCCAAGAAAGCAGTACTGTGTCAGAATCTGCTGTGCCCATGTCCAGAGCAGTTTCCAGTCTGCACCGGGATGTTCCCCTTTCCTGCTCACTCCAGAAAGGATGATGGAACGCCCGGAACTGACAGTGACATTATAAGGGCTTCCCTTGTATGTGCTCATTTCTTTGTTTACTTAACTTCACAAACCCTGGTCCTTTCAGTACTACCACGAACCATTGACCTGCATTTCTTGCCTCTGGTTGCCACACACCCGTGTGTCTCAACACGTCTTTTGAGAACCGTTGAGTTAGAGGACCAGATGAGCCGAGACACTCCTGGCCTGTCTGGGGATGGACCAACCCACCTGGGGTTCCTGTCTGGCTGGGCACCGGCGTAAGCAAGCATCTGACTATGTTCACCTTCAGACCCACCTGCCCTTCACCCCTGACACCATCACATTGTTTCTAAGAGGGGCACCCCCCACTTAGCTCTCTAGCTGTCTCAGTGCTTCTGTGGCATGGGCTCCAGCACCCTCGTCCCCAGGCGCAAATAGTGGTAGGGTTGCTCCCACGGTGTTCCCCGAGAAGGCTTCGGGGCTTCAGGGAGAGGGTGTGGGCCTGCAAGCACCTTCATGACTATTCACTTCTAGGGCCGCAGAGCTCTCCCGTCCAAGGAGTCACGTGTCAGAGGGGAAGAGCCCTCGCCGAACCCTGCTGAGGCAGTTGGGCCCTCTCTGCTTCTCCCCACGTCTCTGCCCCTGCCAGTCAAATTCCTCTCTCTCCAAATCCAAGTTCTGACTGTTCTCCCAGGCCTGTCTTTCCAACCAGAATCCGTGCAGCCCATACTTTCTCTTTGGGAGGCTTCTTTCAGGTCGTCAGCTGTATTTCACCCTTTCTTTCTGGTCTTTCTTCACTCTCTTCCTCTCCACCCCCACCCTGGACAATGTCAAGTTTGTCAAGTTCCTGTTCCCTTCCTGGCATGGTCCAGCCAAAGCAGATTCATCTCCGGTTTTGCATCATTTGGCATTCCCTGGCCAGCAGAGCACATTTTGTGTGAGCACATTTCTGGGGGACTCCTGGCTTTCAGGTCCAGGGGCCCCAGCCTGCCCAGAATAGTGTCTGAGACCACCTGGCCTCACAAAGTCCATGGCTGTTTGAGGAATCAGCTCCGCTGTTGCTCCCACACATCTCTCTTCCCCAAATTCTCTACCACCTCCTCCCTTCTCTCCGGGGCCCTCTCTCTGAGCTCTGTGGGCCCAGGACAGCCCTAGGCTCCTTGGATACTCCTGGAAGTCTCTTGGATGAGGCAGCTGAGGGCAGGGTGACAACCAGATCATGCATTTCATCTCTCTGTGAATGAATGGGGATAGAGCATCAAACAATACAGACATGGCTCTTGCCTTCATGGAATTTACATGCTATTGGGGGCAAGGAGAATAGAACAGTATCTACATAAATAGAAGATAATTTATTGTCGTGGCACATTCCTTGAAGGAAACAAAATAGGATGATGTAACAGTCACCTGGGATGCAAGGGAAGTGCTCTGCGTGGCAGGGAAGGGTTCCTTGAAGGGGTGACATTGAGCAGAGGCCTGAAGGAACGCTCCTTATGAAGAGCTGGGGGAAGAGCACTCCAGGCAGGCAAGGCAGTCTGTGCAAAGGCCCAGGGGCTGCACAGAGTATGGTGTGGTGGAGGAACTGAAAGGAGGCCAGTGTGGCTGGGGTGGCATGAGCATGAGGGAGAGTGATGGGAAATGAGGTCAGAGAGGGGACTGAGCAGGGAAAGCTCCTCACGCAGGGCTCTAGCCCAGCGGGCCGATTCAGACTTTATGCTCAAAGTAATAGGAAACTGTGGAAGGGTTTTGGGCAGAGAAGTGAAATCTGATTTATGGTTTGTGAAGACCTCTCTAGTTACCTGTTGGAGGGCAAGAGTGCCTTCCTCCTGTCTGGCAGAGCTTCCTTCTTCCCCAGGTTTTTTGGGAGGTGAGGGAGGCCTCTTGACGCAGGATCTCTGCAGGGCCCTAGCGTCTGTCTCTTATCCCTCCATTCTCTCTGTCCAGGCTTTGCTGTCCTCCCACACCGGCCCACTTTCCAGACTAGTAGGAGCGAAGGGAGGAGACCACTTGCTGTTGTCTCTTGCCCAGCGTCCTTTGCATCATTTTACAGAGATACTCTTGATGTTCTGGATTCGAGTGAATGACAGAAACTCACCGGAAACGTTGGGAAGGGAGAGTGCTGCTTTTCTCCCTGAGTATTGTCTTGCCTTCATTGCTGCCCATCCTGGCCCCCACAGCAGAGACTGCAGCCTCCGAGTATTACTGAGGAATCTCCATTCTGGAGCAAATGTCAAGCCACAGGGGTTCCCATGAGCCTCAGACTCCTACTGAGACCTCCTTGCTGCCCTGGGGTTGCTGGGTATGGGTCGGGGAAGGGGGGAGCTTCCTATTCTGCTCCTCTCCCAGTGTTAAGTCTGGTGAAGCAGGAAGAGGAGGGAGAGTTTCTGGTCTGGGAGGAACCAAGTGGGGCAAAGCTGAGTTCTCCCTGCTTTCCACCAGCTGGCCTCACTTCCTTCCCCCTGTTCCAACAGTCCCTCTGATACTGTGTGGGAAGCCCGGCTGACCTGCCCCCTTAGTCTCTCTGAAGAGCAAAGGTTTTCCGGGGGGGGGGGGCGCGTGTTTGGGGAGAGAGGGTGTGGGATGGGGTGGATTAAGTACTTTGAAAAAGCATATCTCATATACTTTTATGTTTGAAAAACAAAATGGAAAACAGTTGTTTCATGATACAGACTAGTGAAGGTCAGCTTTGGAGTTATTTTTATTAAAGGTTGAGAGGTACTGAGGAGACGATGGGCATCTCAAGCCCAACTCAAAGGAGGGAGCCGTCTCTAGGATTTATTCAGGCCAAGGTCCAAGCTCCTCTCCACAATGCCATCCCAGCCCAGCACCCACTCGTTACCACCACCAGCCACAGCCCGTGGGAACATGTAGGTGGTTAACACTCTGGTGTTAACGTCCTATTCATATTCACATCTTGGTTCCCATCCCGGTGCTAGCTCTGTGTTCTCTGGCGAGCTACCTAACCCAAGTTAAGCCACTAAAGCCCTAATTTCGGGGGCTAAGAGCATGGACTCTGGACCCAGCACATGCTTGTTGTGTGTGTAACCTTGGGCAGGGTTACCTTACCCAGGCCTCGGTTTCTTTACTTGTAGAATGGAGATAACGATACAGGATTGACCTTGCAGGCTTGCCGTGAGGATTGAAAGGACCGTGTTTATGTATGCACGCACGTGTGTGTGCGTGTGTGTGTAAACATACGCATGTATGTACGTGCACGTCTGGTACCTGCAAGCATGTGCAAGTGTTGGCTGCTGTTACTCTCATTATTTTACTTTTGTTTAGGACAAGGCTAATGATATGTGAGAAACATGTTGATTTGTAAAAAACCCACAAGTAAATCCTACCTCAGGTGGTGTGTGGACAGCGTAGATGTTGTGATAGTGCTCTTCGATAACTAAAGTGAATGTTAGCCAGGTCCCCAGCGTTCTGTCCCCTGCTCCGTATCTCACAGGCTCCTCCTGACTTCCTCTGATCTAATTTGTGATTTCCTGTCTTCACTGGGTTTTCTATCACGTGCCTCATGGCAAAGCAGCTCCTTAGATCTCTGTTGAATTGTCCACCTGGCCCTCCCATCCTTTCTACTTCTCCACCTGAGGAAGAATTAGCCTCATAAGGATTCCAGAGGCCTGCGACTCCTCTCCCCTCAAGGAGGGGAAGATGCCGATCCGTGGTCCTCAAAGTGTGGCCCCTGGGCCAGCAGCGTCAGCATCACCTGGGAACTTGTTAGAAATGCATGTGCTTGACCACCTACCCCAGACCTGCTGAATCAGAGGCTCTGGGGATGGGGCCGAGTGATCTGCGTTTTAACCAGTCCATCAGGAGGCTTTGGTGCATGCCAAGGTTTGAGAGCTGCCATCACATAAGAAGAGTGGGTCCAGTGATTGTTTGGGGGTTGTTCAAGTTCACAGTCCTGTTCTGGACAGCTGGTGCTCACATGAAACTCTAAAGCTCGGTTGTGAAGACAGGGACCAGAGGCAGAAGGGGAGCCAGCTGACCACTCTGAATGTCTTCTGGCCTGGCTCCCTCCCAAACCTCCCAAAGGCAGAGCTCAGGGATGTCAGCCAGGCAGTTGGGAAGACAGCCTGGATTCCCACAAGGACTGTGTCCTGATCAGCTGCATGGTTTGGGGGAGTCACGTAACCTCTCTGGGCTTCGTTGTGGGTCGTAGCCCTCTGGGAATAGAGCAGGATGGTTTGGGGGAATAAATGAGGTGACTTATGTGAAATCACTTTGCAAAACTGCAGATACTTCTCTACTGTCAATTGTCACCAGACAACTAAACTCTCCACAGAAACGATTCTCAACTTTTTTCCAGGGGTCACACATGGGACTGATTATGCTGACATACTAAACAGACTCCCAAAACATTCCAGCTGTGACTTCTCCCACCCCTCTCCTGCTCTCTCCCGAGAGAGTGTCAACAGCATCTGAGTCAGAAGTTCCAGTGGGCAGAAGAGACATGTCCCTGCTTTGCGGCCGTGACCTGATCTGCTCCGTCCCCTCCGCCCCCACTGTAGCCCATTTCAGCGTGGCGCAGTCTCTCTGTTGCTGTCTCTTCACCCCTTCTCTCTCTCTACACTCTTTCCCTTCCCTGCTTCTGTCTGTCCCCTGGACGTGAAGCACTTGCCTTGTTCCCAGCAGTGTGGCCCTGTCCCGATTCCTTCTGTTCCATGCCACCAACGGTCCTTTCTCAGAGCATGTGCAGCCACCTGGGGACCTTGCCTTATTCTGACTGTTTATTGGGCAAGGGACTGGCAGCCTCCAAAAGGACGTCTTCAGGCTCCTTAATGAAGAGGCAGGACTGAAGCTGCCTCTGCTCCACGAGCCGCTTTCACCAAGATGGGCCATGTCATCGGCAGAGAGTCAGTGGTCGGCCACGTCTTTCTTCCTCAGAGAGCCCTCCCTTGGCAACCCCATCTGCAGAAGGCCCCTGTCCTCCTCATCACAGTGCTCTGTTTTGTTGCCTTCGTTGTACTTTACCAAAACCGGAAATTGTTTATTTACCTTTTGTTTATCACCAGTTCCTGGTGACTGGGAGGTGCTGCTCAGGTCACAGGCTTGGTTTGACATTGTTCCAGGAAAAACTTTTGGTTGTGCCTAATAATTAGGCAGACTTTCAGGTGAAACAAACAATTATTATTTTTTTATTTGCTACCTCTCACCACCACTTGAGCCAGAAACGGGGAGGAGGAAATGACATTTAACTTATCAAAACAATATTGTTAATCATCTCAGGTCTTTTATTAGTTTGGTCACAAGTAATCGTCAATTTACTGTCTTGTTTCCGGGGAGCCCAAATGCTAGGCCCTCAACCCCAGTGCCTTCCGGAAGATGCACTTCATGAGAGCTGGTAGCTCCTCTGTCTTGTTCCCCATCGTATTTTCCACAGCTTGAGCAAGGCCTGACATGGAGTATCTACCCCATGAACGCCATTGAATGAAGGAATGAACAACAGACAGTAAGAGTGCGGGCACGTGTCTGTATGAGTGGACAAGCCCGCCTGAAGCCCTGCAATGAGAGCCTTTTGGGAGAGCTAGAAGAGTGGGTTAGAGCGTAGGAAACATTTAGAGCAGTAAGTACTCTGTAGTGTTTCCTGTTCCCGGAGGACGCAGGTAGATGCACCCCCAGATTCAGCTCTCCTCCCGGGATCCTGGCGGTTAGCCCTGCGGTGTTCCCTGCACCACACCCAGCTGCTGTTGGACACAATTCTCACAGAGAAACAGGGGCTGTTGGATACATTTGTTATGGACCTAGGACCACAGTGCTGCCCAGGTGTAGGGGCAAGATGCCGGCGAGCAGAGCTGCTCCTCTCCCGCAGGGAAAGCCCTGTTCCCATGTCAGTTTCCAAGGTGGTAGCCACGCGTGCCACGGGAAAGCCAGAACCAGCAGAAGCGCAGGCCACTGGCCACAGCCTGACCTGTCTTGTGTAGTGGCGGTTGCCACTGCAGGAGGCCATGAGTGGAGCAGGGCGGGGCTCCCTTCTTCCCGGGAGGTCACACATGGCCAGGACGGTGGCAGGGGGACGCATGGCGTAGACAAGATGTCGATGAAGAGAACGGTCAGCCTTCCTGGTGCAGACAGTAGACCGCCCTCTCTCTAGTTTAAGCAGAAAGGAATTTTCTTTTGAAAGGATATGTGGTAGCGCTTGGAAACTCCCGGACAGCCAGAGAGAATTTCCAGCCTCAGCCGTGCTATTTCTGTTCTCTGTTCCCTCAAAGCCCTTGTGAGTGCCTCACCCGGCAAGCCTGGACTCCCCTCGGAACCGCAGTCCTGAGTTCCGCACACTGGATACTGACTTTTGAGGAAGCTTGTGGAAGAGAAGGAGCACTGGCCCCAGAGGTCCAACACAGATTCCAGTCCAGCTGTGGCCTCTGACTGGCTGTGTATCTTTGAGAAAGGTATTTAGCCTCCCTGAGCTCTCTTAGAGTCCCTGCTTCTAAAGAGGGCATAAGAAACCAACCTCATAGGATTGTCTTATGATTCAAGTGTGATGATACGTGTGGAAACACTTTTACAACTGCAGAACACACTTGTTCTGATAGAAGTTATTATCATTAACTAAGCGTCTGATTTATGAGAGCAGGGAGGGCAGTCCCCCTCATGCCCAGAGCGTGCCATTCCCAGCCCAGGGATGGTGACCGTAACCCTTGCATGTCAGAATGCAAATGAATTGGTGAAATTATTATGCAGGTCGCTTGAATCTGTTCTAATTTGTTTTTTAAATATCATAAAAGATAGAATTCAGAAACATCGATTCTTTATTAGGAGTGACAAATGATTTACCAACTGTACTAATATCTTGATTCTGGGTGACACAAAGTTGTCCCAGCTGATTAAACAAAGAAGGGAACTTACTTGTTATGTAATTAGAGTCTTGTAGTTACAGGGTAAAGTGGCTTCAAGAGTGGTCAGATCAAGTGCTTAAATGAAGCTGTCGGTCCCCTGTCTCTATGTCTCAGTTCTGTTTTCCTACGCAAGCTTCCTTCTCAGGCAGGCCCTCTCCAAGTGGTGGCAAAGGTAGCTCCCACAAGCTCCAGGATTGCATTTTACCAGCCTAACCACCCCATGGAAAGAGTATGCTTCTTTCCAAATCATTCTAGAAGAGCCTAGGAATGGTGACTCTGGATGGACGGATTTGGACATGGACCCAAGTCTGGATAACATGTCCTCCCCTGCAGTGGGGGTGGGGCTAGCCTTTTGCCCCTCTCCCTGTGTCACGTGGACTGACAGTGGTGGAGGAGTGGTTGACTAACGGAGAATTGGGATGTCGTTACCAGAAGGAGGAGGAATGGATGCTGGCCGGCAAAACCTCAGGTCGCCACCCAGGAAATGGGGCCAGCACAGAGGTGAAGACTGTTATGTCCTAGGCCAGTTGAATACGGGCATTTCACTAGTCTGAAGGGGAAGACCAGTTCTGCCTGGCGCCTCCCACCCCAATGTGTATAATCCCTCCACCACTTTACCTCTTGAGTCTCCATTCAGTTTTCTCGATCTTCTATCATTCTGGCTTTGCCCCTGCACTGGGAATGAACTCCTCGCCTTGTTCTCCAGCTATGACCCTGTGGTCACTTGGGTCCATCCTGCCTTTCCTTTTCTGGGTCAGACTTCAGGGTGCCTTCTCCCAGGACTTGCTCAGTATTTTGGGTAGCTAACCTCAGCCCATTCCCAAGCAGACCGCTCTTGGAGATTGGCCCGAGACGGACTTTTACCAACTTGTGGCATAAGGTGCAGAGGCAGGTACTTCTGCGTTCTCAGGGTCCCCAGTGAGTCAAGAGCATTTGAACTTGAACTTGCTGTGGGTCAGGAAGAGGAAGGTCAAGAGTTGAGCTCTCTCTCAGGCCACTCAGCCCTCTCTGTTTTCCCCAAAAATCTGTTCACACAAATCTAATTGACCTCCTCTCAATCTCAAGCTGTGATTATTCTTTCAGGTTTTGTTCCGATTTCAAAACTCAGGAATCTCATTTTATGTCTGTCCATCATTAGTCCAGATGGACTTGCACTTGGCCAGTTTTCTCATATACTCCCATCCCCACCCCTGGCCATGCTCCTTGTTTGGTCAGTTTTTCCAAGTGAGGATCCAGTTGAATGGGTTCTTCTTCAGTCCTGCCTCACAAGACCTCTCTAGAACCCCTGGACACATGAGCACCCAAGAAGAAAGTAGGGCCTCACACTGTGCATCACTGCCCATTCATCGGCAGACAGTGCCTCTGATCCCGTCTCTCTGCCTCTGCAACCCCTCTGCCTTCTTCTTACCTCTTCTCTGCTTCAACCGTATAGATCCAAGGTGGCCCCAGTTGGCTTGGAAGCCATTTGACACAGACACGTGAACACATGACAGATTATGCTTTGCCTTTCCGCAGGAACTGTGTCTGGTCTTGGCCTGTTACATGGCCCAGGGCCAACAGAGGCCACATTCTCATCCTCAGGATCCCAGCATCTTATTCTCCTTTCACTCCATTTTCAGTCTGCGCTTTCCTCCGGGCCCAAGGTTTTCTAGCCTCCAGCCACCGTTTCTCCTTGGCCCACGTGCACTTTCTGTATAAACTACATGGTGAGGACAGAAACCCCTCTCGGCTGCATTTCATTGTATCATTTTACATTCATACTTTTGTTGAGTGTTCATGACAGTCTGGATTTGGTTAAGAAAGGTGAAGAATGGGGATATGGGTCACCTGTACCCCTAGAGTCCTGGAGAGGCTGTCTGCCGCACAGCACCCCAACATGGTCCATGTGTATGTCGGGTTACTTTGCAGGTCTCCGGCCTCATTCGAACCCCTTTTCCTATTGGCAGGTAGTGCGTGCCTGGCCTATTCCCTCCCATTTGTCACCTTGTGTCCACTGCAGGGCTGGACTCAGGAGCTCCTATATTGCGAGCCGTTTTTCAGGAAGAGTTGAATTTACACTATCACTTTGGAGAGTAGCTTGGCAACTTCTGCTGAAACGGAAAATGCACATCCCATGCCACCCAGTGGATCCCTCCTTCGAGGAACCTTCCTACACGTGTGCAAAGAGATGCGCGGGATGTCCAAAGCAGCGTTGTTTTGCCGGTGAAACACAGGAGATGATCTAAATGGTTATAACTAGTAGAATGGAAAGAAGAAGACAGCTTTTAATAGGATGGCATATTACTCAGCAGACAAAAGAAATGAAAGAGCCGTAAACTTCAGTGATGAATGTCAAAGGCGTGGATATCAAATACATGATTTGGATGGAAAACAGCGAGTTCCAGAGTGACTTGTACTGTGTGATATTTATGGGCATTAACAAAAAACCAAGAGAATACTAAACCGTGTTTGTGGACTCAGGTACAAAGTACATTTTGTGGACCAGAAAGATACACTTAAATTCCAAAATAATGCTGCTTCTGGCAAAGAAGAGAAGGAATGCAGTGAGGGAGAAACATAACAGGAACATCAACTTAAAAAATCTGAAGAAATACTGGGGCGCCTGACTGGCTCAGTCAGTGGAGCTTGCAACTCTTGAGCTTGGGGTTGTGGGTTCAAGCCCCACATTGGGTATAGAGAGCACTTAAAAATAAAATTTAAAAACATCTGAAGAAATATGACTGTTAACAAGCATTCCTTCTGCATGATGGGTATATGCATATTTGTTAGGTTTTAATTCTCCATACTTAAATTTTTGACTCAAATAATTGAAGAAAGACTGGCTGCCACTGTGAGCAGTTGAGAAATAATATATCTTGTGGTTGCAAGTGACTGAAACCCAATTCCAACTGGCTTAAGCTAAAGAGGGAGAATTTTTTGGCTCCAGAGTATGTGTGCTTTGGGATTTCAGAGGTGTGGACTTGGTTTCTTGCTGTTCTGCCTGCCTTCAAGTTAACTTCAGGGTCTCTCCTCAAAGTGGCCCCCAGACTTCAAACTCACATCCAGAGTCAGTCCAGCAGAAGAGGGGTTCTTTCTCCTAAATGGTTAAAAGAGAAGGACTGGGCTGGCTTTGCTTGGCCTGGGTTGGGTCACACACCCAGGTGTGAACCATCACCTTGGTCAGAGGAGAGCTAGGCTGATGGCTCTGGTCCTGGGTCACACCTCTGCCCCACAGCACGAAGCGAGGAGTGACGTCAGCTCCGCCGGACATCACAGTTGAGGGGGTGGGGGTGGGGTGCTGTCACCAGTGAAGGGGGGCTGCCAAGAAGGCCAAAGCAACAAATAAATGCTTACCTCAGATCGCTGGGTCAGTTTCGAAAAGGCATTGCGGAGCACGTTGTGAGAAAACTGTAGTCTTTAGGTCCACGGAGCAGTTTGCTTTCCCCCCACCTGCCTCTCACCACTCTACACCCTGCCCCAGTAGTGGGGCTTCCTCATGGGACTGATACTGTAAATGCCAGAGCGAGGCTCTCAGTAGACTTCCTGTAAGCCATCAGCTCCCCACCCAAGTCAGGGTTGGGGCCCAGCCTTTGCCAAGTGAGCTAGTCGCATCTCAGGTGTTTTGTAAGCAGGATGGAGTAGATGGATTCAAAGTGCATGTTTGATAGAATTTTCTCTCTGCCAAATAATACTTATCTAATGTAACATAAACTACAGACAATGAGCAGTTTATTGTTGTTACTGTCAAAAAGTCACGTCTTCAAAGACTTGTGAGGTACTCACTGAGGGTATGGTTTCTTGAGCCCAGCTCAAAGAGAACGCTTTCACCTAAGTTTACATAAACCAAGAGACCTGACTTCACGTCAGAGTCCCTTTCCAGTGGAAGCTCACCTTCGCCACCATGAACTTGAAAACCAGAGAGGGCTGAGGGGGACTTTGCTAATGGTATCTCTAGGACTCACACAGTTGAATGCCATCACAAGGTCAAAGAGAGGAAGGTCAATAGTTGAGCTTCTCCCAAGGCAGCTTGACCGTCTGAATTCCCCACCAAATTCTGTCCCCACCAAACTGGTTTCTCCCAGAATCCAGATCACAGCTGCTCTTTTGGGCTTCCTCCTCCTTCTGCATTTCAAATAATCCATTCTGTTTTCTTTCCCACAGGCAATTATTCCAAACAGCTTTGCACACGCATTCACTTCCTGCTCCCTCTGCTCTTTCAGCACCCGTTCGTTCCCTATCTTTTCTCTCGAGGCCCCTGACCTAATCAGTTTCCTGTTCTCTTTCTAGGAGGCTCCTCTGAAACTCATTAGTGTCTAAAGCATTGCCTGACTTCCTCTGGCCCATCAGGTCCCTTCTTATAAAGGCTTTTCCTTGGACTTGGACTATCCCGAGTCCATGTTGCTGCCAGGCAAGTCAGGTTCTGAGTCTTCCTCCCCCCTCAGTCCCTCTCCTGGTGGGCTGTGCCCTTCCTGGGCCAGTCTTCTTCTCACTATTCTCTCACCAACCTGTGTTGGTCCACATTGCTCCCCGGGGGTGTCTTGAGGCAGACCCATGAAGACTTGGACACTCACTGGGGATGCTTTGTCTCTCCTCAGGGACTGTGTGTCTTGCCACTGGCCACCTGAGCCTCCCGACAGAGACCCTTGTCCTTTCCCCTTGACCCCAGGAGAGAGACCCTCAGCCTAGTTTCTCCTCCAGAAAGGATCTCTTCTTACTCATCGCTCCCCACATTGGTAGCCAGGTGATCTCTCTATATCCCTGTAGACTGGCCTTCCCTAACCCACACTGTACCTGTCCTATAAAGGGCACTCAGGAATTGGTTTTGATGCTTGAAACTCATGGGACAAAGACAACAAAATTATCTTTTGTTCTCCACCAAGTTAACTTGTACCATTTTGCTATCTGCATTTCATTGAGCAACAGAAACTTACTGGAAATTTAAAGATTGCCACATAAAGCTGCTCTCATCCTAAAATGCCAGGGGAAGGTCCTCTTTTCTGCATCCCCATCTGCAACCATGCGGAGCCCATTCCCCAGTCAGGAACAGAGCTGCAGAATCGATTAGCAGGTGCGAGCACCGTGGGCACTGTCCAAGACCTCAGGGATCTCTCTATTAGCCTTCTTTCAGCTTGTTGAAGGGCAGGTCCTTCTGGGGTGACCCCACTCCTTCCCATGGATGTTAGAGTTGAGTCTAGGTAAGATCGGCCCTTCTGCGAGTGACTGTTTTGATATTTGTCCTTAGGGAAAAAAACCAACATAGTCCCTCGCATATCGTGGGCGCCTGCGTCCCTGTGGGGTAAGAGTTGAGGGTGCCTGGGGCGCCTGGGTGGCTCAGTTGGTTAAGTGACTGCCTTCGGCTCAGGTCATGATCCCGGAGTCCTGGGATCGAGTCCCACTTCGGGCTCCCGGCTCGGCGGGGAGCCTGCTTCTCCCTCTGACCCTATCCCCTCTCATGCTGTTTCTTTCTCTCTCTCTCTCAAATAAATAAATAAAATCTTTAAAAAAAAAAAAAAAAGAGTTGAGGGTGCCTGTAAGAGTTTGCCAACCGCTGATACAAGCAAAGATGAGGTCCGAACCTGCACTTTTGAACTTCTCTTTTATCTCCATTCTGTCACCCCAGCCAGCAGTTTTGGGTGATCCTTGGTGCTGAGGTCCCGGGGTCACCGAGGTAGAAAGGGGGTGCCCACTAAGCTGTTTTACAGAACCAGCAGGCTTCATGGACCTTCGGCACACACAGCAGCAGCGTGGGAGGGGGCGATGCAACATCCCAGCTTTACCTTCACTCGGCGAAGCCCAGTGGTTCACACCGATGACGCCCATGGGCTTACCTCCACGATGCCTCCCTCTCACCATCCCTGCGCTCCCTGCTGACCAGACGCCCTGAGCCCTGACCCTGCATCCACAGTGCCCTAGGTGCTGGGGTCATGAGTGAACGAGACAGATGGCACACTAGGAAACCATCAGGGAATTTCAAGTGAAGGAAGGAAGCAAAAAGGGAAATCTGGAGAGAGACTGGTGTGGGCCTTTTTTGGGAGAGAGCCGTCAGGAGAGGCCCAGGCTGAGCAGGGATGTTTGAACTGAGGCGAGGCGTCAGCCATGTGGAGAGCACTGCAGGTTGAGGGGACAGTCAGCACAGAGCCCTGAGGTGGAACAGACTTGCCGAGTCGGAGGAACAGAAAGGAGGCCAGGGTGGCTGGGCATAGGAGACAAGTCAGGCCGCTCAGCCCGTGGGCCGCGGTGAGAGGACACAGGAGTGAGCTTGAGAGTGCTGACTGTCATCTGGAGTAGTCTGACCTCAGAGGACAGCTTTCTCATCCGTTGATCTTATCTCTCTCTCTCTCCTGCTCTTTGGCATGTCTCCCTAAGCTGCTGTGCCAGGCAGAATCTGACAGCCCCCTTCTGGCTCAGAGCCCTCCTGCCATCTTGACAACGCAGACCACTGTCCTCTTCAGCATCCAGCAATCACTGATTGGGGAAAGGTCAGATAGGCTAAACATGGAGTCACTGGGAAACACTGTAAGAGGTTAGGGAACAGAGGTGCCCAGCCACACACACAGCGGCATGCCACCAGAGGAAGTGAAGAGATGGAGCACGGGCCCATCCAGGGAGCGGGGCTCAAGGTAGCGACTGCTCTCACTTGCCCTTGACTAGACTCCTGTGCAGCTCAGCCCACCGCAGTTCAGCTCTACCCCTTGAAACCACACGGCGTAAGATTGAGAAACCTCACTTGTTAGGAAATTAAGATTTTCCAGCCACCTCCCCTCCACCAGCTGCTGCCGCTGCAGCCTTGGCTCCCCACCTCTCAGGGGTGGGAGCCAGCTTACACAGACTTGGCCACCGCATCCTTCCAGTTGCTCAAGCCAAAACCCCAAGAGAGAGAGCCTTCACTCTTACTCTGACATTTATTCCATCACCAAATGTCTTCCGCTCTATTTTCAAAGTATATCCCCGACCACCACGTCTCACCACATCCACTGCCGCCACCCGGGTTGAAGCTCTCATCCCCATCGCTCGCTTGTATTACTGAGCAATGTCGTCTCTGGTCCCTCCGCTTCTCTTGATGCCCTCTTCAGTCTTTTCTCCACACAGCAGCCAGAGTGGTCCTTTTAAAACCTAAGTAGGTCACATCCCTCCTCTACGCAAAACCCCATGGTCTTCCCATCTCTTTTCGAGACCATAGTCCTTACAGTGGCCTACATGCTCTCCTGTGTTGGCTTCCTGTCCCTGTCACTCTCTGGCCTCATCCCCTGCTCCTCTCTCTCCCCTTGTTACTTGGGACACTTCTCTGGGGTGTGCAGTTTGACGATACTTTTCAACATTAATCTCATCCAACAAGTTGACGTGAGTTTATTATATGGATATACTTTCCCGTGTGCACGAAGAAGTATATTCCTCGCAGTGTTTTTTGTTTGTTTGTTCTGTGATAATAAAAGACTGGGACAATCTATGTCCTCCAGTAAGGATTTGGTTAAATAAAAACTATGGGGCATCCAGTCAGTAGAAATAGTACACATCTGTTACAAAAAATGAGGCAGATCTACATGGGCCAGTGTAGATCAGACTCTGAGGTGTATTGTCAAAAGAGAAAAACATGTTATAAGAATAGCAAGTTGTACTAGAAAAGGGAACATACAAGCCACACGTTCGTTCAGTGAGGATTTCTTGAGCAGCCCCCACGGTCCAACACTTGCAGGCGCTGGGGAAGAATCAGCAGCGAACGGGCCTTGCTTCGTGCAGCTGACATTCTGCTGGGGTAAGACAGGCAGCAGATTGATAACAGCAAGCCAGGGGCTAGGCTGGGGTTCAGAAGGAAGGCAGAGACTGGAAAAGCAGAGTAAGGGGCAGAGTGGTAGGGTAGTCTGTGAAGGCCTCTCTGAGGAGGTGATGTTTGAGCAGAGACATGCAGGTGAAGAGAATGAGGTGCGAGACTGTCGTGGTGTTCCAGATACAGGGACAGCAAGCCCCGAGGTGAGCCAGTGTGTTGGAAGAGGTCAGGGAGGCCAGAGTGGCAGCGAGGGGACCTCGTGAGGGCAGAGCTGTGATAATGAGGTCAGGTGGTCAGCAGGCCCACCTCCCCCCCACCCCTCCCCGACCACGTGGGGCCTTGCGGCCGTGGTCAGGATGTGGAGTGACATCTGAAGTATGATGGGCAAAGGCGTGATGTAATCTGTTTCACATTTCTAAAGGATCCCTCTGGATGCTGGGTGGGGAGTGGATTGGGGACGGGACACCCATGAGACTGGTAGCAGTGGTCTGTCTCTGGGAGGGAGAACTGGGTGTTCTGGTGGGAAGCAGACTTAGTTTTCTCCATGTATCCTTTTGTGCTGTTAAAAAAAAACCAAAACAAAAAAACCTTTTTCTGAGCGTGTGGAATCTTACTCAAAAAGTAATTTAAAAGCAAGAAAAAACATTGGCAGCTAACGTTCATTGAGCATTCATCATGAGCCATGCTGTGCACCCCATGAACACCCATGATTAAGCAGAGGTGGGTCCAGAGAGCAGCCCACCCAACCCCACCCAGCCCCAGCCTTCTCTTCTGTGGGGCCGCCCCAGCTGGGAGAGTGGATAGGACCAAAGTAGACATAAGAAAAAGGACAGAGCTACGGGTCTCACAGCCATTAGATCTCTGAGCCACGTCCCCACCCATGCTTGGCCATTATCCAGCTTCCCTCCAGGTTTTTGGCCAGTCGAATGGGTATCAAGCAGTGTCTCTTTGCTGTTTTAATGCAGCCGCATTTTACGGATTACTAATGGGTTTCGCATCTCTCAACAGAAGGCGGGCTTTCTTAGCCCATAATCACTGTGCTGGACAGTGTCTCAGTGATGGCTCTTAATTGCAATACCAGAGGCCAACTCTGCTAATTTAGGGATTATATGATAACATGGGTAGCTCAGAGATCTCCCAGGAAGGCTGGGGAACCAGGCTTGGAGAAGAAAGGGAGCCGTGCAGCCAGGACCACGTTAAAAGTCATGCCACTGACCCAGTCCGGTGAGGGGAGCCCCTCCCCGCAAACCCCTCAACACTGGACCCAAGAGCCATGTTCTGTTTGCCACGACTGTTGGCACCACCAGAAGTAATCCCTGCTGTCCTCCTTCTGTGTATATGGAGCCCCTGATTCTGAATTTGGGCAGGCGAACCTGATTAGCTAAACATAGGAAGGATGCACAGAAAACAAGGTCCAGCATTATCAGCTTCTCTGGTGGGAGCCTCTGCTTCCCACCCAGATTAAAGATTCGTACGTGGGCAGTTCCCTAAGCATGGGAAGGGGTTCAGATGCTAGGAAACGGAAGGACATCCCATATTCTTACGGCAGGACCCCTCAGCGTCAGGACAGCCCAGACCACTTCCATTTTTTGAGGTTCCCAGTATATGAAAAAGAAAAGGGATGCCATACCCAAGTGGGATCGTAATGGTAGAGCAGCATCTTAGCATGAAATAAGACATGTAATTGTACCGTTCACAGAATAGTTTTAGGCTGTTATTTATTTGCTTTTTGGCAGAATTCACTTAAGTGTAGAACCAGAAATGAGCCATGGGTTTGAAAGTTAGGTCCTGTCAAGATCTCTGTATGAGGGGTGCCTGGGTGACTCAGTTGGTTGAGCATCTGCCTTCGGCTCAGGTCATGATCCCAGGGGGTCCCGGCTCTCTGCTCAGCGGGGAGCCTGCTTCTCCCTCTCCCTCTGCCTGTGGCTCAGCCTGCTTGTGCTCTCTCTCTCTCTGTCAAATAGATAAATAAAATCTTAAAAAAAAAAAAAAAAAAGGATCTCTCTGTGACCTCATCTGGGGATCGTGTCCTGAGAGTAAATGTGAGGCCTGGGCCACATGCCCTGCAGGCAGGCACTGGGGTGAGCCTGGTGTGAGCAGATGGTCCAAGGCTGCTTTGCTCTGAGTCAGGATCTGCCCTGGGCAGCAGCCCCGCCCTGCACAGAAAAAAAAATCTACTTACACAAGAGCCAGGAATTGCCCTAAACATTGTGCCAAGGCTGAATGCCAGGAAGGTAAATTACTACACCCTGAGGCCACCTAGGATGGAATATAACTATGTTACGGAATGAACTGGATTTGGCAGATACAGGTTAAACCCCGTTTCTTCTTCCTATGGTAGCGCATGGCCTCTTTGGGTACTCTTAGATAATAAAAGTCCAGTCAGTGTAATGATCACATATCGCTCCAGCCCAGCATAATATCAAAATTCGCAATTCTGTTCCAAGGAGTACTTCTCCCTCCCAGGTCTGCAATGCCTCGGACTCCCGGCCTGCAGAGGAGGGGCGCATGGCAGGGTGCACACGGTACCATTTCTCTTTCTTTGTTCCACCTTGTCTCCCGTGCTCTCCCACTCATTAGCCATGGCTTTCAGCCCTGCCCTGTGGGCAGACGGGATGCATGAGGGGCCAGGAATGTCTAGCTGGCCTGGTACAGTTATGACCTAGGGTTTGATGCCCTCTGGGTGGGACACATCTAGTGCTGACTCATTCTCCCAAGGGGACCTTTTGCAGGTTCTTGGACCTCCTCAGCTGGAACCTTTGGATGTGGAGTGCCTCCTCGGCCCAGTCACTCAGTCCAGTCTCTGTCCCTGGGCCTCCTCTCTGTGGGATCCCACTATGCCTCCAGGCTGACTCCTGGGTGGAGTCATTCATGAAATAACTCTAGGCTGGCTTGTCAGTAGAGGGGGGCCATGGACCTTATTAATACCATTGTCGGTGGGACAGCAGCTCACCCTTGTCACCCAGCAAGCTTCTGGCACCAGCCCTTGGCCCTTTAAACTTCAGGGACATGCCCAGCCCTGCTGGCGGCTTTCTTCAAGTCCCTCTATTGTGCATTATCTGTGAGCGGTAAGCTCCCCATTTTCTTCCCACTGGGGTTTCAGTGCTCCAGAGCAGTCCTCAGTGTCTCCTCTTCTACTTCCCAGCTCCTCAGATTTGGCATAGAGGTGGGTCTTGAGCCAGTGCTGATAAAACCAGTTTTTAGAGTCTGTATGGATGGTCTAACGCCTCCCATGAGGTCAGGATGTGGTGACACTTGGTATCTGCTGATCTTTTTTCTAAGTTACCCTTTTAATTTTTATTTTATTATTTATTTTGTTTGAGGATAGTTGACACACAATATGATATTAGTTTCAGATGTACAGCATGGTAATTCCACAGGTTTATACATTATGCTCTGTTCACTACACGCGTAGCTACTGTCTGTCCTGTGCTCATACGTCAATACGTCAATGTGTCGCTGTTACGATGTCATTGACTCTACATCACTGTTATAATGTCATTGGCTATATTCCCTATGCTGTGCTTTTTATCCTCATGACTTACTCATTCCCTAATTGGAAGCTTGTACCTCCTGCTCCCCTTCACCCATTTTGCCCACCCCCCCCACCCCTAAGTTACCATTTTTAAGTTCCTCTCTCTAGCTGGTGTGATTGGAGGCTTTTCCCAAAAGGGTGTGGCACTGTTTGTACCTCAGAGGCTGTTGCTGAGTGTTCCAGGAGCTCCCAGGAGCCCTCTAATTTGGGGAAAATCCCATGCCTGCTTTTGGAGGGGGTGTCTGGAGACCAGTCTGCAGAGACACAGAGCAATCCGATTACTTCTTAAATTCACTGCTGCTGATTCCGCAGCAGGTGATTCCACTGCTGCTGGTACCTTGTCCACATCATATCAGTGGGAGAAGTGGTAGTGTCCCAAGGGCACATGCTGGCCCCACACGGAGGGTAGGTACTGAGACTCCCACACGTGTCTCCCGGGTCATTTCTGGATGGCCTGTCCTCACATTTCTGCAGTTCTCAGGGACAGCACACTCAGTTTTCTTAGAGAAAACCCTCCACCTGTTTTTAATGCCTGAGGTTTGAGAGAAATTTAACCCCTCCCCAGCTCCCGGGGGTGGTGACGGGGAGGCCTGACTGTGTGAAATGATTTATCCCTGTTATCCTAGCTAACCTTACAATGGCCTTGTGACTTTTCGGTAACTGGAATTTCTGTGCCGTATTCTCTCTTCTAGCTTGGTCACAATCAAGGTAGTGAATGTTTTTCCACTACTATTATTTTTTTAATTTAAAAAATGGAGTAATAATGTGAGAATATGGGGCACCTGGGTGGCTCAGTCATTAAGTGTCGGCCTTCGGCTCGCGTCATGATCCCAGTGTTCTGGGATCGAGCCCCCGCATTGGGCTCTCTGCTCCACGGGAAGCCTGCTTCTCCCTCTCCCACTCCCCCTGCTTGTGTTCCCTCTCTCACTGTGTCTCTCTCTGTCAAATAAATAAATAAAATCTTTAAAAATTTTTTTAAAAGTAATATATTTTATATATATTAAGATATATATAAATATATATTTATATACTTATATATATTCTTACTGTAAGAGAATTCAACAATACAGAAGTGAAATGTAAGGGCAACTTCACTTCTCCCTGATACTTCTTCCTTACCAGAGGCAATCTCTTGTTGGTTTATACCCATATATGTACATATATAAACGTATAGTTTTAAAAAGTGCATAGATGGAGTAATACTATACATATTGCTCTGAAACTTCATTTTTCACTATTTAATACGCCTGGTGACCTTCCATGTCATCATAGTTTCCAGTGCTTTTGTTATGACAAACAGTGCTACAGTGAATATCTATCTGTCTATCTGTCTATCTATGTAAATATGTGTGAATATTTGGGTTAGGTGGATTTTTTGATATGTAATTGATATCATTACTGGGTCAAAGAGATGTTCTTTAAAATTTTTGATAGATATTTCTGTATTAACTTCCTGAAAATGTTCAGCAATTTACATTCCTACCAACTGGGTATGAGGGTATCCATTTCTGTGTACCTTCTCCAATGCTGGATATTTTGAATCTTTAATATTTTTTGCTAAGAAGATGGGTAAAAATGATGATATCTTACTGTTTATAATGTATTGGAATTGATTACAATGTATGTATTGCATTGATCGTATGTGGAGGATTCTTTCTAATTAAGTGATCGAAACCCATTTCAAGTCAGTGGGAAAGGATGGGCTATTCAGTAAATTATGTTGGGATAGTTGGAAGAGTTTGGAAGAGTTGCAATTAGATAACAAAAGTAAAATCCAGGTGTATCAAAGATCAAATATGTCTTCAAAGACTATAGAAGTTGTATATGTATAGGTATTATATGAGATCATTTTTAAGCCTTGTAAATGAGAAGGCTTTTTTCTAGCATGACATAAATGTAGAAATCTTAGAAGAAATGATAAATTTTAGCACATAAAAATATAAAACTATGGGGGTGCCTGGGTGGCTCAGTTGGTTAAGCGGCCGACTCTTGATTTCTGCTCAGGTCATGCTGAGGTCCCACATCGGGCTCCATGCTTAGCGGGGAGTCTGCTTCAGAATTTTCTCTCTCCCTCTGCCCCTCCCACTGTTTGTGCCACGTGCACATGCTCTCTGTCTCTCTAAAATAAATAAATAAATCTTAAAAAAATATAAAGCTATGGAAAAAGTTATTAACAAACTAAAAGACCCTCTTTCTACATCTATAACTGATAAAGGGTTTCTATGCAGATATTCAAAGATATGCAAATATCCTGCAAACTAAATAAGAAAAAGGCAACTATAGGAAGAAACATAAATGACTATATTCAATACGCAAATATTGGCTACCTCACTTTTTATCAGAGAACTTAAAGTTAAAATAGTACTGAATGGATGTTTAATTTTATGCATCAGCTTGGCTGGGCCATAGTGCCCATATATCTGGTCAACTGTTACTCCAGATGTTTCTGTGAGGATGTTTTTGGATGATACTTGCATTTCAGTTGGTAGACTGAGTAAAGCAGATTTCTCTCCCTAATGTGGGTGGGTCTCATCCAATCAGTTGACCTGAATGGAAAGCTGACCTTCCCTGAGCCAGAGGGAATTCTCCAGCAGACTGCCTTCAGATTTCAGTTGCAACATTGACTCCTCCTGTCTCCCAGCCAAGACTGCCTTTGGACTTGAACTGCAACCCTTTGGACCTGAGTCTCCAGCCTGCCAGCCTCCTCCATCAGATTTTGGGCTCACAAATCACCACAATCACATGAGCCAATTTCTGAAATAAATCTCTCTCTCTTTTTCTTTTTAAAGATTTTATTTATTTATTTGAGAGAGAGAGAATGAGAGAGAGAGCACATGAGAGGGGGGAGGGTCAGAGGAAGAAGCAGACTCCCTGCCGAGCAGGGAGCCCGATGCGGGACTCGATCCAGGGACTCCAGGATCAT
The DNA here is from genome assembly GCF_964656455.1 of Halichoerus grypus. Taxonomy (NCBI): domain Eukaryota; kingdom Metazoa; phylum Chordata; class Mammalia; order Carnivora; family Phocidae; genus Halichoerus; species Halichoerus grypus. The sequence continues at coordinate 44,574,048 of NC_135726.1, read as the reverse complement.
GACCTGAGCTGAAGGCAATCGCTTAACCAACTGAGCCACCCAGGCGCCCAATAAATCTCTTTGTATGTATACGCGCATTCTATTAGCTCTTTCTCTGGAGCACCCTAATACACTGAGTTACTAAATTTTAAATGTCAATTTAAAAGGGGCACCTGGGTAGCTCAGTTGGTTAAGCGTCCGACTCTGAATCTCAGCTCAGGTCTTGATCTTGGGGTTATGAATTTGAGCCCCTGCGTTGGGCTCCACCCTGGGTGTGGAGCCTACTTAAAAAAAAAAATGTCAACTTAAAAAAATAAAAATTTGCTATTTCCCCTGTTGGCAGGGTTATGAAGTCTCCTACAGATGGTTAGGGAACAGAGAGTTGATTCAGCTGGGGAGGATAATTTGTCAATATTTATAAAAAAATTAAATATATATACCGTGTAATATTGCAGTACCCCTTTTAGGAAATGTACAAATGCACTAGCATTTATGGAAAAGGATATTCCTTGTAGCATTATTTATAATAGTGGAAAATCAGAGATACTTTTTATTATTCATTCATTTATCAAATACCAAATGCCTACTCTGTGCTAGGTACTGTTTTAGGCACCTGGGTATGCAGTAATGAGTAAAATAGACATGGTGACTTGCGGTCAAGGGCTTCCCAGTCTATAGGGAGAAATCACATATTAAGCAAATGAACAGACAAATACATAAACCAAACTGTCATAGCACAGTGTGAGATAATGTCAAGGTGGGGGAGGGCTATTTGAGATTGGGTGCTCAGGGAAGACCTCGCTAAAGAGTGACATTGGGGAGAAAACCTGAAGGAAGAGGTGAGTCAGCCAGGTCAAGCATGGAAGAGTCTGTGTGTGGAGATCAAGAGCTTGGCCTGCTTGAGGCTGGGCCAGCACAGTGATGTCAGTGAAGGTGGGATGGCCCCCCAGGAGCTTAGAAACTCTGAGAGGTGGGGCCAGATGGCACAGGGCCTGGGAGGCCAGGAAGAGGGGAGAGGAATGGACAGTGGACAATGACCTGATCCAATTAGTGTTCTTCAGTGGTGCCTCTGGCTGTGGTGTGGACTTACGGGGTTAAGAACAAGAAGAAAAACCAGGTTAGAAGCTTCTGTAGTCCAGGTGACAGATAATGGTTGCTGTGCATTCTGCCGAGAAGCAGATTCATGCAAGACATGATTTGGAGATAGAAGCAGTAGGACTTGATAATAAATTGCCTGTGGGCCGTAAAGGAGCAGGCATCAAGAATGGCTTTCTGCCCACGAGACACCTGTCCGAATGGCCAAAATAGAAACGCCACCCCACCATGTGCTGCAAAGTCGTGCAGCAACCGAATCTCTCATATTGCTGGAAGGAATGCAGAACGGTACAACCACCGACACACAGGCTGAAGGTCTCTTTAAAAGTTAAAGATGCCAGATGACTCAGCCGTCCCTCTCCTGGATATTTGACCTAGAGAAATGAAAACTTGAGTCCACACGGACACCTGTACATGAATGTTTCGAGCAGCTCTGTCCACAACTGCCCTAAACGGAAAGCACGCAGGTGTCCATTGGCGGGTGTGTGGATGGGCACGTCGTGGTAGAGCCAGATAATGGAAAAAACCATGAGGCTCACAGCAACTGAGGTGAATTTCAAGGACATTGTGCCCAGTGAGAGAAGCCAGTGTCAAAAGGTTAGCGACTGTTTGATTCCATTTAGGTGGCATTTTAAAAGATAAAACTCCGATAGATCTGTGGTTGTCAAGTGGTTAGGAGCCAGGGGAGGATGTGACTAGAACTGTTCTTTATCTTGATTATGATGGTGGTTACAGGAATCCATGAGTGTTAAAATTCACAGAACTGTATGGTCCTCCCTGAAAAAAGTCCTTTTTATTCTATGATCATTTTAAACATAAGAAAAGAATTAAACCTCTAATTAAAAAAACCAAAGCCATTCCTGGGTTTCTGGCATGGGCAGATAGGTAGATGATGTTGCCGCTACTCACTGGCGTGGCCTAGGCTCGGACGGGGGACAGCTCTGGGGGAGGGAATGAAGAGCTTGGTTGGGACGTGTGAAGTTGAGATGTTCACAGTTGAGTACACGAGAGTTGGGCTGGCGATGGAAATTTGGGAGCCATCCATGACAAAGGCTGTGGTCCTGGATGAGAACACCCGAGGAGAGCGGGTGGAGAGCAACAGCAAAAGGGGACAGCCTTCCAGAACAACGGCTTCCAGAGCTTGGGGGCAGAAGGAGGGGCCAGGGTCGAGATAGAGGGCCCCGGAGATTGTGGGAGCTCCTCCATGGGGCTCCTCTGCTCCCCTCTGCCTATGTTCTCCAGAGACCTCCCTCAAGGGCGGGGGTGGGGGGGCGGGGCAGGGGGCACAACTCTCAGAGCCGGGCTGCTGGGGCGGCCGGGAACTTGGAAATGCTAAGAATGATTTTAGAAAGTCAGCAGGTCTCTGCAACTGTTTGCCAGCTGATGTGGGCAAAGTTATCTCAGAGCTGCACTTGTAGCAAAACGACACTTCCTCCCACTTCTTTCCCCACCCGTTCCCAGTAGCTGAACACTCCTCAGCCTCTGCTGCTGCAGAGGCCACACCCTGGATCCAAGCCTGGGCACCAGACCACAGCCCTCAGGCCTGACTCGTGTTCACCACACACAACAGTAACGTTAACATTGTATCTGCTTAAAAAAAGGTAAGATTTCAAAGCCAGCAGCAACAGCTGGGTTTTCAACTAGAAGAATCGGAAGGTAGGGCAGCCCCAAACCCACAACCCTTCTCAGCAACAAGACGGCTGTGTTGTGACGAGCTGTGCGTTCCCCCGTTGGCCTCATCCCCGCTACGCCCCGTGGGTCTCCAGCACCAAGATGAAAGCCGGTTGCCGTTTCTCACCTGTTTGCACCATGTTGTCGGCCCTTTCCTGCAACCTGGGTCGTCCTGCAGCTGTCACATCTGCAGAGTGGCACAGCGAAGGCAGAGACCTGCGTGGCTTGTCGAAACGGGGGGTGAACGGCCGACATTCTGTACACACATAATATGAGGTGACCCAGAGAGGCAAGGTGACGTGACTTTTGTAATCAACTGTTTTTAGAAAGGCTAAATTTACACACAATAAAATGCGTCCATTTTAAGCCTAGAGTTGCATTAGTTTTGGCAAATGTAGAAATCTGTGTCACCCCCACCCTAATCAAGTTATAGAATACTATCCCCCTCAAGTGCCCCTCTGTCATCTTCCCCGTCAGTCCCCTCCCCTTTTCATCCCTGGCTTCTGGCAACCACTCTTCTGCTTTCTGTCAGTGCAGGGGTTCTGGTACCAATTCTAACCAGGGGCAGGGCTGGCTCCCCCCACACCACCAAGCAATTCTCTGGACACTAGCTGGGTGTCTTGTGATTCAACTTAATTCCGACGCTATCTCCCTAGAGATAGTGTCACGTTCCACAGGTTACGGGGCTCAGCCCTACAAGACTACCCTCCCCCCTACCCTCACCCCCCCCGCCCCACAGTCACGCCCCACCATCACTTGAGACACTTGGTCCAGTTTGTCCACCTGTGCTTCTGACCCAATGGCTCCAGATTGGAGTTTCCCATGACCCCCTTCTTGATTAATTTGCTAGAGCGGCTCGCAGAACTCACCGAAAAATTTTACTTGCTAGATTACTCATCTATTGTAAACGGCTATAACTCAGGGATAGCCAGATGGAAGAGACACATAGGGCAAGGTACAGGATGGGGAAGGGGTGCGGAGCTTCCATGCCCTCTCCTAGCGCACTGCTCTCCCCAAATCTCCACGTGTTCACCAACTGGGAACATTCTGCTCCCCACCCTTTTGAGTTTATATGGAGGCTTCATTACCTAGGCAAGGTTGATTAAATCACTGGCCATCAGGATTGATTCAGCCTCCAGCCCCTGTCCCCTCTCTAAACCTCTGATCCCTCAGTTGGTTCCCTTGGCAACCAGCCAGCCCCATCCTTAGGTGGAGGTCCCAGAGTCACCTCAGCATAACAAAAGACACCTTTGTCGCTCTCATCACTTAGGAAATCCCAAGGGTTTTAGGAGCTCTATGGCAGGAATGGGCCGAGGAGCAACTAAGACCCTTGGCTGAAGTCCAAATATATTTGTTATTATAAATCACGTATCAGAGTCAGAGGATATGGTTACCTAGGTCAGCAGTTCGTTACTTTTATTGCCTGGAGGTATTCTGTTGCATGGCTACATCACAGTTTTTAAATCCATTCTCTCCTGATGGACACCTGCACCATTTTCCGTTTGGGGCTATGGTGATTAAAGCCGCTGTGAATATTGGTGTACGGTCTGTGTGTACAGGCTTGCTCTCATCCTCCCGAGTAACACCTAGGAGGACATTGCTGCGTTGTGAGGTCAGAAGCGATGCCTCCCAAGCCCTCGTGTGTTTCTCTTGTCCCAGAGCCTGGCCCGATGCCTCACCAGGCTGGCTGGGGTACGGCGGGCACGCGTGTAACAGCAGGAACACTGCCAGCACCCCCAACCAGGGCCCAAGCTTGCTGGCCTGTTTGTTCAGTCCACTCTGCAGTGAACTTTCCTGTATATGTCTTTTCCGGCTGACCTTTTGATTCACAGCATATAATTTGATTGTTTTCCAAAGGATGAGCAAACAAGGAGTTATTCTGAAGGAGGTTTCTAGGGTGTCAGAAAGATGAGGGTTGTGCTCTGAGTGCTGAGAACCACGAGGCAACGATTATCAGAAAGGGTGGGGGAGGCCAGGGACAAGGTAAGCCGCAAGCCCCTAATTGTGTGCACACATTGTTAAGTGGTGAATTAGGCATCCAGGAACACATCTTGTCATCTTCATGTAGCCGTTTTTGTATGTGATGGTGACTCCACAGGCCAGAAGACTGCGTAGCTCTCCTGTTTCTAAGAACACTGAGGACATCGTTCATGATCCCCACTTGTTCAACCTTCTCTTGTTTCCATGGCAATGTGTCCCATAATAAGCATGGGAATTTTTATCAATAAAACGAGGCACGCCTGCAGCAGACTGTCAGTCAGATGATATTCAGCCTCAAAGAGGGTCCCATCCAGTAGGTTTTGTTTTTTTGTTTTGTTTTGTTCTGTTTTTGTCTTGTAATGCTGTGTCCATGCAGGGACCCAGCCAATCAGCTCTCAAAAGCCTTCAAATGAGGGGAGTCCCGACATCTTGGTGCCAGAGCTACTTGACGGGACCCATAAGAAATCTCCCTTGAGTCTAGTTATGATAGGTAAGATAAACACTAGGATTTCATAGTTCCTCCAAAGCGAATAGTCAGAATTTAGAAATTCCAGGATCATAAAATTAGTTAGAAGATGAGAAGATGTCACCAAGTGGATTCTAGTCGGATATAGGATGCTTAGATAGAGGCTTATCTGTTACAGTTAAGATGCATTTGCTACAAGTTAGAGACTCTCTGGCTAATAGGGAGTCAGTTATAGGAATATTTATTGACAGTGAGTGTGGAGGTGGGGATCCCAGCTCAGCAAGGCCTTTTTTATCCTTCTCCTCTGGCTCCCTTAGCTTGTTAGCTTCCTTCCTCAAGTTTGTGGCCTTATGGCCCCCAAGTGTCTGCTACAGCTCCAAGTATCACATCCTCATGTAAAAGTTTCCAAACCAGGAAGGGAGAGGGCAGCTCCTCACACATCTATCTCTTTCAGTATGGAGAAAAATCTTTCCCAGACACCCCCCTCCCCCAGCAGACTTCTTACCTTTTACTGTCTAGAATTGGGTCATTGTGTGTACATTCTGACAGCAGTCACCAATAAAGGGGAACGATATTGTTGTGGTTAGTGCCAATTACAATTTGACCCTGGGACTAGGGGGTTTGCATGAGGGGATGATTGATTTGGTTGTCTAAATTCAGTGAAATGAGTCTAAATTTGGTAAAATCACCTCCCTTCCAAATATATTTCTGACCCATTTCCTCTTCTGCAACATTTTCTGTCCCCTCACTCCACGCTTCCATGGGGGGGGGGGTGAGCTCTGTGCACCATCCCACGCCCACCAGGTTCCTCAAACTTCATTTCTTCTCTCCCATTCTTTTCTGGAATGTGATCCCAGCATCCTTTTGCTAGATCTCAGGCCGCCATCTTGGTGCCTTGATCTCCCTCCGTTCAGATGTTTTTCAGAACTGGCCTTAAAAGGAAGTCAGCAGGCGTCTCACAGACTCTGCAGAATTTTAGGGGCCACAACTACCTATATTGCCTTGGATTCTTTTTTTTTTAACCAAAGAGGTCATGTCAGAGAGAGGAAGGTAAAAAGTTGAGCACTTTCACACACTAGTTCACTTTTTTTTTCCCTCCACAGCAGACTCTGTGTCCCACTTACAGTTCTCCTCTCCCAGAATCTATGGCCTGACGTCTTCCACATTCTTTTACCTTTTTTGCTGCTCTGCTTCCTGCTTTGAGATGATTATTGCAACTAATTTTGCAGAGTCCCAGCCTTCTTGCTCACCCCCATCTGTTCTTCACCTCCCTTCCTGCTCCGCCAACCCTGACCTGGTCTAGTTTTCGCCCCCTCCCCAGCATCCAGTTGAGGCATACTGACCTCTCCTGCTCTGCATCACAACTTCTTTGCCCCGCCAGGCACATTCCCAGGCTGAGAGGCCACTTGCTAAAACAGCCAAAGGCTCTGGTCACAGGTGGTGTATTCAAAAGTCAGCAAGTCAGCCTGCCTCACCTTACCTAGTTTTCTCGCTGCTTTCCTTCCTGCTCCTCTGCCCTCCTCTGGTGGGCACTGGTCTACAAATACTGTGAACTTATTGCTGCACAACCCTGTGACAGTCACTGCTATTGGCCAAGCCATATCGAACAGTCTCTGCCAGTTTCTTTCTTTTTTTTAAAGATTATTTATTTATTTATTTATTTGTTTATTTATTTATTTATTTGACAGAGAGGGAGAGAGAGAGAGAGAGCACAAGCACAAGCAGGGGGAGTGGCAGGCAGAGGGAGAGGGAAAAGCAGGCTTCCCGTGGAGCAGGGAGCCCGATGCAGGGCTCAATCCCAGGACCCTGGGATCATGACCCGAGCCGAAGGTAACCGCTTTAACCGACTGAGCCACCCCGGCGCCCCTCTCTGTCAGTTTCTTAATGACTTTGTGAGTAGCCTCCCTCAGTTTCTGGTCACATGTGGAGATTTAAAACTTCTGGCCTCCTCTCTGTTCCTTATACGCTGAAACCTGACTTCTGGCCCAGGGTACCTGCGGCAGGGATGGGTCATGTCTGCCCTGCCTCCTGTCCTTCTGTGTTGTGCTGCCTTCGGGCTTGCTGAAAGGGGGACCCTTCCTTCTAGGAGGGAAAAATCTCCTCCGTAATGGCCATCGATGAGTTCCTTTCGTAAATCTTGAAAAACTTGTTTTGTTACTTAACAAAATTATATTTCTGAGAACCCTTGCTTTCTAAAATCCCGCTGTCAGAAACTCGGCTATTTGAAATCTGGTCAGTGAAGAATGGAACATCCCGCTGCTGCTCAGATGATCTGAGCGGGCGCATGTGACACCGAGAAGCAGCCTAGCTTTTCAACCCCCAGAGCTTCGGAAAAAGAGTTTTCAGACCCAGGATTCTGCCTTTATCTTCTCTTCGTATTTTCCAAAGGAACAGGACCCCGAGTCCACTTCTCAGCCCGGGCCTGACATTGACCTCTTTGCATACAGGTCTCTTTGCTCTGAGCCGGTCAAGCACTGCTTCGCTGAAAGTTCACCCAGACATTCCCCTCACCCCAAATCCTAAAATAACCCTGTCTCTTCTCTCGTGAGACACCCACGCTTCCTTTGGAATGTGGTCTCCTTTGCTCCAGCAGCCTAATAAACGGGCTGCCATTGTGTGAGATGAGCTTTATCACTCTGTGATGCAAGACCACTTCTCTAGCTCATGCATTCTCAGCAGGGCCAACATTGCCCCCCAAAGAGGTGAAATGAGTTGCAGGGGAGCGATGGTTTGTGGCCTTCCAAAGGGCTGTACCCATAAACAGGTATCTAGTGTATCTGTTGTATTAAAATTTCACGGGCAGGGGAGAAGAAGGTGATGAATAGGAAAAAAAAATACCCAAAAAGGCTCCTTGAGGGGACAGAGACAAAAAAGTTTTGAGAAACATTGCTTTAGCTAAATATTGAGTAGCTTTTGGTGTCCATTGTGCGTCAGATGCCCACTTATTGGCTCTCTGTTGCAGCTAGAATTGAGTTCTACTGACCTCTCTCTTGGGAGAGCCAACCTGGTTTGACCTCTTCCAGCGTCTAGAATTTCCACCTCACCCATGGGGAGCTCCCACCTGCTTGCTCGGCCAACTGGTGAGAGAGCATGATGCTCGTCACGCACACAGACGCTCCCACGCCACCTGTCTGCCGGTCTCATTTCTCTGCCTAGATGGGCACAGGGCAATGGTCGCAGAATACACCTGCCATTCCCTGAGCACCCCTTTCCCTTGGCTTCCGCAAGATATGGAAAACGCTGCCACAGTCCCCTCACCACGGCCCAGACAAAGGTCCAGCCTCTGATGACTTTTCACCCTCCCCACCCCCAGCCTTCTCCTTATATAGACCAAGGAGGGGGTAGCGCTGGCTGATAGTTGGAAGCAGCAAAGCCCTCTGAGCCACCTCTTCTCCCTCATTATAAACCCTGGGAGAGGAGTCAGGCTCCTGTCCTTCATGGCTCTCTCTAGAATGTGGGGTTTGCAGCTCCTTTTTGTTCTGAGTTGGGTCCTTGTTACCAATTCTGGAGTCACAAGACTCAGTGTCACCTTTGTTCCCTTTCTGAACCATGTAGACTCATGTTTATATTAACTTCTTAGCTGTCACCAGGGCTGAGTGCCTTGGGACAGAAGATGAGTCACAAGTAAGAGAGACAGCTCATGCTCCCATCTCTGTACCGAGATGATGTCTCTCCCCTTCCATCTGAAATCCAGTCCCCCACCCACTGCCAGCCCTGGTTCTCCAGTGACCCTCACCCAGGAAGAAAGCCGATGCTAAACACGTTCATATTAAAAGTCTTTGCAGTTCTCAGCCCAGCCACCTGCACACAGTAGGTGCACAACAAATGTTTTTGAACTAAAGCTAAGTGAGTACAGACAGGTGCCCGCATTTCTCTGGTTGCCTTGCTGGGAGTGGAGGCTCTAACCCATGCTTTCTCATGCACCACCCTTCAGTAGGAAAGGAAAGCTTACTAAATGATCACATCTCGAAAAAATAGCTCTTAAGAACATACAACTGTCTTTGAAGTCAACTGTGCTGACTGATTAGCTTTGTTTTTTCGAGCGGGTTTCTAATAATAAGGGAAGAGGACTTAGCAACACTGAGAGCCGAGCTGCTTTGCATGCCGTTCCAGTTGTCCTCATGGCCTGTTTACATCTGTCCCGGCCAGACTGTCTCGCTGGCTCTGGAAGCCAGACTTGGCCCCCTCTCTGTGGATGATACACAGCTGGAGGCAGAAGAGCAGAGTGGATGAGGGGCATGGGATTAGGAGTCAGCTAATTCTGGCCTCCAATCCTGCTGTAGTCACTTACTGACGGAGGATCTCAGGTAGGAGACTTCACCTTCTGGGCCCATCCCCTCATCTGCAAAGCGGGAATAATGATAGTACCCGCCACATGGTTACTGAGAAGATCGAAGAAGATAGTGGGTGAGGCCAAGTCCTTCACATAGGTTAGCTGTTACTTTTATTCCTCCAATCCAGATCCTCTCCCAACATCTAGGCATTTTAGCCCTTTTCCTTCGGAGTCTGGGTGTTTTATCCTTCCATCCACCAATCCCATTTGGCCCAGATATACCATAAGAAAAAGATAGGGGCACCTGGGTGGCTCAGTTGGTTGAGCATCCAACTCTTGATTTCTTGATTTCAGCTCAGGTCATGATCTCAGGGTCGTGAGATGGAGCCCTGTGTTGGGCTCTGGGCTGGGTGTGGAGCCAGGGAGGGATTCTCTCTCTCCCTCTCCCTCTGTACCGCCCCCCCCCCCACTCACACGTGCGCGCTCTCTCTCTCTCTAAAACAAAACAAAACAAAACAAACAAAAAAACCACACAGAATAAGGAAAGACCGTTCTCTTTTACTTGCTACCAGATTTATTTAGGTAATTTTTCTTCTGTCATTTTTCATAAATGTCCCTGAAAATCTGAATTTACTGAACAATGGAAACTTTTTGGAAAAATCCACATGAAAGCAGGATGCTCCCTCAAGCCTAGGGTCCTGTGTACCCACTCTTGACCTGCTGGGTAGGAGCAGCTCTGAAGGATGGCTTCTTCCCCTTCCTGTCCCAGGCCACCAGGCAGCTCCCTCAGTCCCTGGTCACTGCTCTCAGCTCCTCCTTTACCTTCTGAAAAGCACAGGAGCTGGCCTGCTGCCATGGGAGCTCATTTTTCTCCAGCGTATGCTCTCATCCTGACTATCTCCCAGGGCCAAATCCACGGCGTTGGGGGGGCCGGGGCAGAGGGAGATGGGAAAGGAGGGCAGTTGGGTAAGATCGAGAGCTGGGCTTGGGTGAGCACGTCCTTGGGAAGTCTGGGTGCCTGCTCCGCTCCGGCTGCATCAACCCCCAGGCCCCTACTCCCCGGTCCTGCCTGACTCGAGCTAGGAACTGCCCGGTCATTCAGCTGCTGGCTCCAAAGCCCTCCTGGAGTCTACTCCCTGTTCTCTATGTCGGACAGCTCCCGCGGCTGCCCCCTCCTCATTCTTCTCCTTCAGCTTCACGCTGCCCTCCCGCCTCCAAGGGCCCCAGCCCCCAGTCAGCCGTCTCAGCAGCCCGTGAAAGTCAGCCTGGAATCCAGATGATGAGAAGTAGTAGACAAGGGGGTCGACACAGGAATTCAGGGTGCTAAGAAGCAGCGCATGAGTTCTCCACGCCGGGCTTTCACGCTGGACGTAGCCCACGACATGAGACACGTTGTAGGGCCCAAAGCAGACGAGGAAGTTGAGCAGGGTGGCTGCCACAAGCCCAACCACCCTCCTCCACCTCCGGTGGCTGGCTCCCCTGCTGAGCACCCATACCAGGTGGCCATAGCAGTAGCTGGTGATGAGCAGGGGCACCCCAAAGAGGACCACAGCCATCTCCAGCCTGACGGGCAGGAGAATAGTCAGCTGGTTCTCCTGGAATTCCAAGTAGCAGGTGCTATTGTTAGTCTGGCTGTAGGAGGAGTTCCCTGAGAATTCGATGATGTAGACCACGCTGCAGTGAGCGCTGGCCAGGAGCCAACAGGCCCCGCTGACCAGGCTGGCCTGTCCAGGCCTGGGCCGGGCCTTGTACCATAGCGGATAGACCACGCTCAGGAAGCGCTCGATGCTTACAGCTGCCAGGAAGAGGGAGGTCAGATAGATGGTGGTGAAGAAGAGGAATCCGGAGAGGGGGCAGAAGATGAAGGGCAGGGGCCAGTGCATGTCATTGGCAGCCTCCACCATGCGGAATGGCAGGAAGAGCAGCAGGAGCAGGTCTGAGAGGGTCAGGTTGAGCAAGATCACGTCCACGGCCACTGGGCGCCGCCGCAGCTTGCCCACGAAGATCACCAAGGCCACCACGTTGAGGGGGAGCCCCACGAGGAAGGTGAAGAGGTACACGGAGAAGTAGAGCCAGTGATTGCCGGGGAAGAAGTATAAGTTCGGGCTTTTGCCCATGGTGATGGCCACTGGAGAAAGAGACAGCTAGATGGAGGGGGCAGTCTGGGGAGGGGGACCTTCATTCCCCATGCCAGCAGCATCTCAACCATTGGCAGGGAACAGTCATCCCCCCCACCCCTGACCACCTCATGCCACCTGATGCTTTCTCCAGCAGGGTCAGCCTCACCCCCTTCCAAGCCCCTCATGGCCCTTTGCTCACCTGCTTATTTGAGAACCCAACTGCTCTGCCCGCAGCACTTTGCCGACTCCCGCAGAACAGTGTAGGTTAGCTATTTATCTGGCAGAACTGATAAAGACCCATGACATCATTCACAGTTGAGCAGTTGCACAAAAGATGCCTTTAGCTCCTTTACCAGCACCGTGCCAGTATGCAAAATGAGGAGCAAATTCCACGACTATGTGCCTTGCTCTTGGGCTGTCTCGGAGGGGATGCTCGAGCCAGCCCTGAGCCGACTTCACCTTCCCCTCCCGGATCCTCCACTTGATTTTTATCTGCTTCTCTGGGATGGCAGTCATCCAATTTGCCTTGTAAGGGCAGGAAGCATGCGGCAGTGATGGAGAGCCTGGGACCTGGAGCCAGTGGTCTGGGTACGCTGCCGGCTCTGTCACTGACTCTGTGATCTGGGGCAAGTGACCTAAACTCTCTATCTCCGCTTCCTCATCTGCAAAGCAGGGACCATCACAGTACCAATTTCATGGGGTTGTCATTAGATGAAAGCATTAATACCTGTCAAGGGCTGAGAAAGGAACCTGGCATGTTGTGGTGAGTACTTAACAGATGTTAGCTGCCATCATCCCAGTCAATGGTGTGGGCTTGTCTCCGGGGTGATGGTAATAATAAGACTTAATGATGACAATGACGATTTAGGGGGCGCATAATCCGTAGCAGACACTCCGCCTCTGAGGGCATCGCTGTTCTGTCCTTGGGCTTCCCCATGGGGAAGTGACTCACTCCGGGCAACACAGCTCGTTAAGAATCACCACCAGGGTTCAAACCCCTGTCCGACTTCAGAGATTATGGATTTATTCATTCAAATATTTATGGAGCACAGTGAGATAACCATTTTATACCCGCTGGGATGGCTATGGGCAAAAAATTGGACAATGCCAAATGGTGGGCGGGAGGTGAAGGAATGGGACTCCTCTCATACGTTGCTGGTAAGAATATAAAATGGTAGAGTGACTTTGGAAAGTAGTTTCTTAAAACAGTTAATATCAATTTACCATGTGATCCAGCTCCACCATAGGTATGTACTTCAGCAATGTTCATAATAGCATTATTCATAATAGCCAAAAAGTAGAAACCCACGCCCCCGGTGGTCCATCAGCTGGTGAATGGATGGATCGTGTGGCATGTCCATACAATGGATTACTATTTGCCAGTAAAATGGAATGAAATACCTATGACTGCTAGAACCTCAAAAACATGCCAAGTGAAACAGGCCAGACATAAAAGGCCGTACACTGTATGTTTCCATTTATATGAAATATCCAGAACAGGCCAGTTTGTATCTACAGAAAGTAAATTACTGGTTGCCCCAGGGACTTAGGGGGATAAACTGTAAATGAGCAGGAGGGGGTCTTACTGGGCTGATGAAAATGTTCTAAACTGGATGGTAGTGAGAGTTGCACACCTTAGTAAATTTGCTAAAAAGCATTGACTTGTACACTTAAAATGGGTGAATTTTATGAGATATCTATTTTATCTCAAATAAGTTGTTAAAAACAGTTTTTGCCGTCATGGGTTTGGTGGAGTGAGGTCTCGGGGGATGGAGTGGTCGGAGGGTAATAAAGCCTCAGCACAGAGGCAGAGAACCACTGGGGAAGCACTTAAGGCAAAAGAATGGCAGGTGCACAGGCTGACCTGCTGGGGGGACCTTGTAGAAGGCTTCGGGCTTAAGGGGCAAGGGTCATGAGGGTGCTGGCGGCAGATCGTGTGGGGCTTCAGGGACCCTAAGGAGGAACTAAATTCCACCCCTAGGAGCAGGCACAATTCACCAGAAGAAGTGGTCCAGCAGCAGCAGGTGCTCCTGAGCAGTGGGAGAGAGAGCGGTCCCTGGCTTTCTGGGAGGGGGGCAGTGAGGCCACTTGGGCTGGAGGTCGGCTTACCCTGAAATTCTCTGGTCTCACCACTGTGCAGGGAATAAACTTGTTTCTCGCTTCTGTGGAGCCTCAGGCAAGTTACGTAACTTCTCTGGTCTGTTTTCATTTAATTATAAAACAGGAAATAACATTTTCCTTGGAGGGCTACTGTGAACATTCATTCCTGTAGCATACATTTGTTGAGAGCCTACTATGTGCCAAGCTCCCCTCTAGGTGCTGGGAATATATCAGCAAATAAAATTCCTTGCCCTCGTAGACATTTATGCATAAAAAGAGATAGCTTGTATAAACCGGTTCGTGCACGCCAGGCACGTAGCCAGCCTTTCTGTGTCTTATGTGCTCATGGCATTATCGTCTTTAGAGGAACAAGTCGGTTTCCTGCACCTCGCTTCATCAGAGCACATGCCCAGATGTTTGTCTCCTCCATGGCCACTCTCCTCTACCCACTCTCTCGGGGTTCAGGGTGCCACCATTCACCTTTGCAAAGTGGACCACAAGGACAGGCGTTCACCCTGATACCCCAAGTGTTTCAAGTGCCCCCTAACCCTTGGGGGTCTTGCCTTGAAGGATCGCATCCCACATCCCACCCTTCCTTGCTGTAGAGCCTCGGGAAAATTTCTTAACCTGCAAAGATGGTGATAATACTTGGTCAGGGACTGTAGCTAACTTATGCAGTGCCTCTGTACAAATTAGGAAAAGGCACCCCCCTCCAGGTGGCAGCACCCTCCACCAGGATGCACTGCTTGAGGAGTGAGCGGTATCTTTGTTCAAATTAGGATAACATGTTCCTTCTCTGGATGGAAGCAGCCCCATGCCAGGTACATGGCTTGGCGAGCAAAGCACAGGTTAGAATTTAGGCAACGTTTGCCCCTCTGCCTGGCACGCTTGTGCAGTGAACCACCTGCCCATCTGTACAGCAGCTGCATGGCCAAATCAAAGGATTGTGTGAAATGGGACAACACTTTTAAAGCGCTTGATGTGTTGACTGTCACATCTTAGAGACTCTGTATTTGTTGGTGACTATTTCTGGTGTTGCTGGTGTTTTTTCTCCCTGCTGAAGCAGCTTTTCCTACCAACTTCCTGTTCACAGTTCCAATGCTGCCCTCTTGTGAGTTCCACATGGCATAACAGCATCAGTATCTTGCCTCCTGCCTCTTCTCTTACGCAGAAATCAAACTGTTCTTTCCTAGGAAACATTTTGGGAGTAGCATCCCCCAAAGTGTATCATCAGAGTGGCATTTCCTCTAGATTGGAAGAAAACTTCCATAGCCCTGGCAGGTGGGGCAGGAGGAGAAGAGGGACAGGCAGAGGTGGGGAGTCGTGCTGATGCCTACAGAGGCAAGCTTACCTTCCTTCTGTGACCTAGCCGCTGGCCTCTGTTCTTCCCTCCAGCTGGGATGCAGTCTTCTGCCAGGCTCAGTTCTTTCCATAAGCAGGTCCAAGGATGCTCCCAGGCCAGGCTGCCCTGCAGTTCCTTTGGCTCCGGGCTCCAGGGGCCCGGACAAGCAGCCAGGCTCTCCTGCTCCATGCCCCTTCTGCCCAGCAGTGGCTACTACTTCTGGGATGTCCCTCCTTTTGTTCTTGCCACACTTGTTACCCGCCCAGCACCCCCTCCCAAGTAGCCAGTCACCAGCGGGTTGAGCACCACACTCCAAGCCCCTGTGATGAGCCCCAGTTTCCGCCAGTAGCCTCCCATGTTGGGGTGCAGGAAGCCAGCCACATTGGAGGCGTTGTAAGGTCCTAAGCAGAGCAGCAGCGTGAGCAGAGCCCCGCCGGCCACCCAGGCTGCCCTTAGCTTCCGTCTGTGGCTCAGGCCTGAGCGGACCAGTGCCCGGAGGCAGCCCACGTAGCAGAAGGCTGTAATGCTGAGGGGCAGGAAGAAGAGCAGGAGAGAGAGGCTGAGGCGAGCAGGGCCCGCTGAGGCTGGGTCCCAGGCCTCCAGGCAGACTGGAGAGCCGTTGACTGGCGTGTTGATCCCCAGGGAGCTGGTGGTATTGTCCATCCAGCCTCCCGGAGCCTCCAGCCCAAATACCAGCCCCAGGTGACAGAGGACAAGGGCCCATATGGCCGCACACACCCCCCAGGAATAGCGTGGCCTCCGGGCCGCTTGGTAGCCCAAGGGGAAGGCAGCCCCTAGGTAGCGGCCGACACTCAGGGCAGCCAGGAAGCCCCCGCCAGCATAGAGCGGAGCGAAGTGGGCCAGGGCAAAGGCAGGACAGAGCGGGGCTGGCAGAGGCCAGGCGCCCAAGGCCAGGGCCTCCACCGCCTTCAGGGGCAGAGAGGCTGCCAGCAGGAGGTCAGAGCAGCCCAGGTGGAGGGCATAGACAAGGCTGGGGGTGAGGCGGAGCCGGGCGTGGGACACGGCGCCCCCAATGGCCAGGGCGTTGAGCGGGAAGCCCAGCGCAAAGGCAGCTGCGTAGAGAGCGAAGGAGAGCTGCGGGGGCAGGTCCATGGGGCCGGGGCTGGCCTCCACGCTCCTGAGCTCCACTCGCTCCCCACCCTTCGGCCTGGGGCGGGGTTGGAGAGGGGGTCAGGGGCTCCTGGGGTCACAGACTGCTCAGGGTATTAGAAGCCATCTAGTGAGATACCAACTATCTCAACCAGAGAGGCCCACTGGGGAGGTGGTACCAGTGAGCAGGTGAGTCTGGGTTCGAAGTGAGGATGGCTAGCCCTCCGTCCTTTGCTTTCTTTCCACCATATCCTCTCTTAGAATACAACGGAAGTGGGCACGTCCCGTTAGAGGAAAGGCCTCCTGATTTCTGAGACTGGGGAGAGAAAGGGTAGAAAATTAGCGCAGAGTTGGGCCCCACGGTGTGTGTGTTTTTCCTAGGCCTGGAAGTTAGAGTACTGCGTCTACTCCCCTCCCCCAATTGCCTGGAAGGGAAGCAGCTGCCCCCCTCCCCCCAACAGGGACAGCCGAAAGCCTGCAGAGCAGCTGGTGGAGGGTTGGTGGCAACTCCTAGCCGGGCGGGGGGAGAGGGATGTCAGAATTTGGGTAAGGTGGAGGCTGTGGCCAAGGGCAGGCGAAGGGGGGGGGAGTGCCAGGGCAGAGCCCAAGGGTAAGCCAGGTCCCATCAGTGCCATAAGGAATGACCTTAACCAACTCCAGGGGGCACCCTAAGCGGGTAAGCTGAGGAGTTTGTGGGAATAATTGCCATGAAGAGAGGAGCCACAGAAAGGGGGACTCACCTCCTGGCGCTGCCTGCTGTCTCTGAGGCTCAGGAGTCCCCCTGGCTGGGCTGAGGGAGGGTGTCCGGGATGGGCAATGAGCTGGAAGAGAGAGGAGGGCGGGGTGGCAGGGCCATTAGCCTGAGCCATCAGTAGCCTGGGTGAGCAGCTAATGGGGCATCTCAAGCAGGAGCTGAGGCCAGGAGGTGAGGGTCCAAACAGATGATGCAAACACCGGAAGGGGACAGGGTAGCACTGAGGGTTTTTTCCTAGGCAGTGAGCGTGAGGAGTGTGTAGCTAGTCCCTTAAAGGAGCAGGGTTGTCGGGGGACGACCAGAACACAGCTCAATCCCACCCCACCCCAGCCTGTTCAGACCTGCTCTGGGCACTGTCTTCTCTCCTCCTGGATGAGCCTGTGGGCAGGCCCTGGCCTTACGCGCTTGCTCATAGATAACACACTATGGTGGCCCACACCATGTCCATTTGGTGACTGATACATGTGGGACGATGAAGTCATCATTTCAAGGTGTTGTCTCTGCGACAGGCTGTGGGCACGTTTTGGGAGGAGAAGGTTTTCCCTCTCCTTTCCCCTCTGGCTCGAAGACAATAATTTCTGACCCTACCTTCTGGTGCTGGCAGGAGTGGGGAGGAGGACAGACAAGGGACGGGTCTCCTTTGGTGGCGCTGAAGTGCTGGGCTTCTCTCTGGGGCACTTGGAGGGACACTGAGCAGCTCTTCCTAAAGCACAGATGGTGCAAGACTCCAGCTGGCTGCTTAGCTTTCTTCTCGGCCTCTGAGAAGTCAGCCGTTTACCTCCCTGCTGGGGTCACCCTGCCCCTCTAGGAAGACTTAAGTGAGATTTAAAATGGCCACAGGCTGTCTCTGTGATTCTGTCTCTCTCTCTCTGACTATGCCTGTGTCTGTCTGTCTGCCTGTCTGTCTCTGCCTCAAACAGACAACACAGCCTCTCTCTGGACTTCAGACTTCTCTGTTTTGGGGTGCGTGTGTCGGTCATCAGGCCGCTATGTCCTTCCAAATTCCAAGTCACCCCGAACAAGCTTTGCTGGTGGTTTCCCAGAAGTGCTCCCCACCAGGCTTCCGGTGAGGGCAGTGTGGGATTCTCAGCATATCAACCATTGCCTCCAAAGAAATAATTGGATCCCCCTTTTCTACTTCAGTTGCTCAACTAATTCTTGGTTGCCTCCCTTCCCTGTCCTACCTATGTCATCTAGCACCTCCCTTGGAGTGTAGAAGAACTTTCCATCTGTTGTTTAGTATTTTATCTTTGAGAAACTGACAGAACCGAGGAAAAGTTAAAAGGAGGGCCATTTCACCTCCTGTAACCAGCATTTGGAAGAGGAGAAAAGCAGGGCGTGAAGGGAGACGTTGGATCTTCAAGATCCCTGCTTTGGCCCACGCCTCTGGTGGTTCAGGTCTCTGCCCAGTGTCACCTCCGCCGAGGGCCTTCCTCGAACCCTCTCCAAATGGGCCCCTCCCCTGCTCCAGTCTGCCTTCATCTTGCATGGTGTTTATTCCTAAGCACTCACGAGCCTGTGACATCAGATTTGCTGGCCCCTCTGCTAAAATGTTGGTCAGTGAGGCCCAAGATTTCTGTCTGCTTTGTCCTCTGCTTGTTGCATCCATAGTAGGGGCTCAGTAGTTGAATGAACCGCCGGATGTCTGGGCCACGGGAGGACCTTGAGATCTGGGGCTGCATGGAGGGCTGCCTGGATTCTGGAGGCCCTGGCTTCAGAGTTGTTTGAACTCTGTTGGCCTGTTAACAGTCACATCTCTCGGTCATTTGGTCACGAAGTAGGTTTATGTTGGCAGCTGGGCTCGGACAGGATGGCAGGGCCCCTGCTGGTTGCCAGGGAGCCCGGGCCAGGCCTCACCAGGTTCAGGGCTGCCTTCAGGTCTTTAGAGGGGACCCTGCCCTAAAACCTTTTGGGCACCCTAGACTAGAGATCACCAAGATGAGGATGATGTCATTCCTTTTTTGTACCCCAACAAATGTCCTGTGCTGGATGCATTGACGTGTGCTTGGTAAGTGTTTGCTGAATAAACAGTTGAATGGGTGAATGATCCTGGACCTCATTCTTGAGACAGAAAGCCCAAACCCTTACCCTCTCCGTGAGACAGTTCTTGCTGTCCCCCCTTCCTCCAAAAATGCTAACTTCACACTGGGGACAAAGTGGATTGGTGGGGAAATAAGTGCCTCACTCTGGCATAATTCCAAGGATGACCAGAACATCATCTTCTCAGAAAGCAGATTCCGGTCTCGAGCAGATGGGAAGGGAGGGCAGGGAAGGAAGGTGGCACGTGTGGAGCGCCCACCACGGTCCAGGAACTTACATCCCCTTGCTGATGGACTAACCATGTGTTTCTGCTTCTAAGCATAGGTGGGGAAAGGTCAAACCTGAGACGTGGCGGGGAAGCTGGGAGGACTTAACTGGAAAGTCTGAGTTAGCGAACGTGACAGGGAACGGGTGATGTGACGGTAGGTGAGAGGAAAGCGGTGAGGTTTCTCAAGGCAGTTGGCTTTCGAGAAGTTCTTGGGCAACTGTGGGTTGTGACCAAACTTGGCAGCGGGACTTTTGAGAACGAATCGGCTTCCCCTTCTTATATTGTTCAAGAGCGGCAGACAAGATGGCAGTCTGGTTTTTAGGGACTTTTGGCTATTGTGTCAGGTTTCTGATAATGTGACTCCAGCATATGTACTACTGTCCCTCACTTCTCCTTTTTTTTTTTTTGTATTTTATTTATTTATTTGACAGAGACACAGCGAGAGAGAGAACACAAGCAGGGGGAGTGGGAGAGGGAGAAGCAGGCTTCCCGCAGAGCAGGGAGCCCGATGCGGGGCTCGATCCCAGGACCCTGGGATCATGACCTGAGATGAAGGCAGACACTTAACCGACTGAGCCACCCAGGCGCCCCTGTCCCTCACTTCTTATCTTGAGCCGCCTGCACCAGAGGCGGTGGCACCTCCATTTTGCAGATGAAGAAACTGAGGCTCAGATGAGCTGGTCACTGAGCTCATTAGCAGAAGGGTCAGGACTCAGACTTGTGCTGGTCCAGCTGCAGGGCCATGCACCCTTTGCAACAAGACACTGGACTCCCCAGTCTGCTGATTTGACCCTGAGGTTGCCCCAACCCCTTTCCCTTCTCCCCAAGCCCCACGAGGCCCTCCTAAATCTCCCCATTGTCACTCTGACCCCACAAACTGGAAATCGTTCACGGGTTCTTTGAAGTGGTATCTGAGCCATTTTTATTATGCAGTTCTGTGTGTGTTACACATCTGTCCACACCAGTGTGTGTCTCAGCCCACAAGACCCCCAAGGGCAGGGGCTGCAGCAGCGTAATGGAATGCCTCACTGATGCGCAGAGGAGAACCCAGCGCAGGACAGCCCCTCTTCTCCCTGAGCTTTGCCCCAGAGGCAGAAATTAGGCACAGGACGAGTGAGTGGGGCTTTCAGAGCAGGGGTGAGGGGGCCATAGGAATGGAGAGGGAAAGAAAAAAATACAGTAACAAGCTGATCCCAGCAGGGACGCTGGCCCACTGGGGATGGGTTTTGAGGGGGTGGGTGGTGGCAGGTGGCCGGGGAGGGGCAGGGGGATGTGTGCAGTGCAGGGTCAGTATTTAGACGACCTTCCCCGTGGGAAAGAGAGCGGACGGGGAGCAGGCCTTTGGGAGGGTCAGGGTTACCATCGTTGAGAAGGAAGCCTGCCTCTGGGCCACATACGAAGTTCTGGGCGCTGACTGAGGCATCACTGGTGATGTGCATGTGCATGCGTGCGTGTGCCTGCATGTGGAGGGGAGGCCGAGTGGCTTTGCGACTGAGCGGGGGGGTGGGGCAATCTCCACGACCACCCGGCCCCTGCAGTCCCTCCCTCGGCGCCTCTGCTCCAGCGGGTTTGGCCTGTCAGTGCTTGAGGGTCACGTATTCCACGGCTTCCTGGGCCAGAGGCCGCTTCCCCAACCCAAGATGAACCAGCTCTGAGTAATGTATCCCCTCGTCTTCCGGACTGTCTGGAAGCACGTTCTCATAGTCGCCCTGAGAAAGCCACGTTGTGTGAGGCCACGGGCCTCCCGGTCTGCGTTCCCTGCCTGTTCCCTCCCTGGCTCCTCCTGGGGGGCCAAGAGCCCGAGCAGGAGTCCTCTTGTCCCCACGCTGGCTGCAGTCAGCATCTCGGACTGGGCCGTGCTGCCCTGGCTCCGACCACACCCGTGTCTGAGCAAAACCCCCCCACCAGCCCTTGCCACCATGGAGGCCACCAAGTCCTTCCCATCTGGGACTCACAGCTGAGGCCAGGTCCTCCGCACCCCCTCCTTCCACAGCCCTGCCCCCTTACCGCTCGACACGTCTGCAAAACAGAGTAAGTGACGGTGTCATCCCTGTTTGGAGAAGGTCCCTCTGTCTCCAGGGTCCCTGCATCTCTGAGGGAGGGTAGATGGATGACCGCAGATGAAGCCTTTCATGTGAACTCTCTTCCTATTTCCAACTCCCCTAGCCCCTGAGAGCACCCCAGAGCGGAGCCTGGCTCACGGGCCTGCCACAAAGAGGGCAGGCGGGACAGGAGCCGAGCCCTTCCTCCTGCAGCTCTCCCTGGGTGCACGCGTCACCCTCCCAAGACCCTCACTAGGTACCCAGTTCTTGGTGTGTCAGTCTCGCCGAAAGGAAAGCGCAAGGTGGCGTAACTGATGGCATCTTCCATCACAGGATTGTAGCACCCCAGGGAGTGGGGGTATTCAGAGAGCGGGGCCCTTCTAACCTGGGAGAGAGACAAGGCCTCAGTTCTCGCTACTCCTTTCTCCACCTGAGGCCCCTTCCCCTGGCCTCTGACCTCCAACCTCCCGCACAGTACTCTGCACCCCCCTTTGTCTCCCCTTGACTTCCGGGTCTGCCTCCAGGTCTTTTTCCATCTTACCTTTTGCTTCCTCACAAAGAAGCTCTGCCCACTGGAACTTTCCTGGAGCCCCTGCTGGCTCCGTATCCTCTTCCAGCTAAGAAATAAAGCCCCACTCGTGAGGATCAGGGGAGTGGGGACAGGACCCTGTGCAGTGGGCATGCTGGGGGCTCCAGGATGGTCAACTGGAGTCACTCCGGGGAAGGAATCAGGGAGAGCCAAGGGACATGAGCCTTGGGAGGAGCTCACCTTCGCTGAAGTTTGACTCCCCAGAACGCTAGGAGTAGGGTGGCCAGGCAGAACCCCACTCCCACAGCCACTCGCCTGCCGATGGTCTCCGGGCTGTCTGGTGGGGGAAGGAGCGACCGTGAGTTGGGGATACCGCCTCTCTCAGGTCACGGGCCAGCATTGCCTTGCAGCATTTTCCGGGGAGGCATCCTCAACTTCTCTGCACGGCCGCTCTCCTTGCCTGGACAACTTCTCCAAACGTAGGGGCTGTGATGCACAGAAAGGGAGAAGCCGGCCCCTGCCCACTGGGACCCCGTTGGGAGGAAAGGGCTAACTCTCAGGAAAGCACCTGTTTTGTGACAGACACAGGCACACACAGGACATGCAGTAAAAGCTACAACTTCCTTAGAGGCCGCTCGGCCATCCTCATCAGAACTTAAAATCACGTGTCCTTTGATGCAGCAATTCCATGTAGGAATTGATCCTGCAGCTGCCCTTCAGGGGTACCGGAGCCAGAGACAGCGCAGGGCTGTGGGGAAGCACCGGGTAGGTCGGGTTTGCTGCGTCCATGCACGGGAAGACGACAATGCAGCCCTGAGGGAAAGGGGCAGGTTGCCAGGGTGTCTGCAAAAGTGGAGACCCCAGACACAGGTTTTTATACAATATGTTGCATTTCCAAATAATGCGTTCAGGCATCCAGCTTTGCAGGCCATGATCCTCTAAATCTAAAGCCATGGCTCCAAGTTTAATCTGAAAAAGTACAATAAATCAATTAAATAACTTCCCCATTGTTTCCAGACCCTTCAGACACCCTGTGCATGCACGGATATAGCACAGTCTCTGAGTGGTATTGTTACGTGGGAAAAAAGAACGTCCAGGACAACATGTAAGCTCTCCTGCGATTTGCGTGATGAAGGGAGTACAGACATAGACCTACTTATTGTATTGTGCGTGTGCAGAATAGCTCTGTAAAGAGATGCAGACAGCTGCTGGCAGTGAAGGCCTTCAGGGAGGGGTAGAGTCCTCAGGGAGAAAGAAAGGAGAGGTGTCTTTCTACTATTTACCCTTTTGTGCTATTTTATTTTGCCTTGTCTTAAAAAAAAAATACAGAAATCTCAAAAGATAAAGATAAACAGGCTACCAAGGGTGAGACAGAGAGACACAGAGAGGGACCCAGCAGGAGCTCAGGATGTCTGGCAGGCAAGGAGGCCTGCGAGGGAACTGCCCTAGAGAGAGTCCGGAGAGACTTCGAGAAGGAGGAAGACAGGTGAGCCTGTGTGGAGCAGGCGCTGTGCCTGAGAGTGACCGGCTGGGCTGCCCGACAGGACAGGGGAGGGAGGGAAGGAGAAGGAGGGGCCAGAGAAGGAGAGGGAAGGCGCCTTACAGTAGACAGTGAGGGTGCTGGGGGGCGACTGGACCCTGCCGAGCTGGTTGGTCGCCTCGCACCAATAGGCGCCTGAGTGCTGGATCTTCACAGGATCCAATCTCAGCATCTGATCATAATGGTGGAGGTTTTGGTTATTCCAGTCAAACCAGGTGTACTGGAAGATGGGAGGGTTGGCATCGCTCTCACATGTCAGGACTGCCTTCTTCCCCTCCACCACTTGGTCCTTTGGGCTGATGGCCACACGCAGCATCCTTGGTGCATCTACAAGGAGAAGAAAAATCAGGATCCAGGTAGCTGGTCACGGGCTCTTCTGTCTGTGTCCAGCCCCAGCCACTCACTCACACAGCACTTGGAGCCTCCTGGCCTCAGACATGGTCTGTCCTACGGAGTTGTTGATGAGGCAGTTGTAATTGCCGGCATCTTCTGGAGAGATGGAGTCAAAGCTCAGTTCTTTTCCTTCCTTCAGAAAGATTCCATTTTTCTTCCAGAAGAAGTGGACATCTCTGGGGCGGCTACTTGAGAAGTTACATCCAAGGAGGACTCGGTGCCCGGAGTGAATCTCAGAAGGGGGGGTGATCTGCTGGACCCTGACATCCTTGGGGGCATCTGGAGAGCAAGGGCCTCAGGCTGACCTCTTGGGTCCCTTTCCCTCTTCCTGGCCCTAAGGCCAGACTCTCAGCCCTCAATTCTCTGTGAAGGTTCCAGCCCAGGCCCCAGTCCCCTCGCCCTGAGAGCCCGTATCCCGGCTGGGCTACCTCTTGGGTCCCCTTGCCCAGTCACTCACGCTGCACATCCAGGTTGACAGAGGGAGCCCATGAGCACCACTGGTTACAGGCTGCGCAGGCGATCGGCCTGGCGTCCCAGGCAACTTTCTGAATTATCAGCACCCCGGGTGATTGTTCCTTCCAGGAGCCTTGGAGGTTCCATTCATATCGGGTAACTCTGGGATTACTGGAACTGTAGTTACAGGACAGGGTCACAGTGTCTCCTTCTTGAATCCGCCTGGGGTTTTGAATCACCGTGGTTACCTCCTTGGGGGCATCTGGGAGGAAACCAGACAGATGGGCAAGGGAAAGTCAGCTGTCCAGACTACCTTTCCCAGTGCTTACTCCTCCACCCACACCCCCGCCCCCCGCCCCAACGTATCCCCTGGGTTCACACAATTCCTAAATTAACCAAAGGAAGGCTCGGGCTTCCCTCTCGCATCTGTGTGAGGACAGGAGCCATGGCTGTGGTTTGAGGCAGGAGGAGGCGACAGGTCAGAGCAGAGCTCAAGCAGAGAATGCGTGGTGTATGCACGGCAGAGGCACCCTGTCTGTGGGTCTCCGCAGGGGCCTGGGGCGCAGAGCTAGTTTGCTGTAGTGCAGGCATTCATGGGGGGGTGGAGGGAAAAGCACAGCTCTGGAGCCAGATGGGCTGAGAGCTGAGTGATCGTGGGCCGTGGGACTCAGTTTGCTTCACCATCAGATGGGCTCCTAAGAGCACCTAACCTGATAGATTCAAAGCCAGGAGGAAATGAGATGAAGCACTCAGAGTGGAGTAAACGCTCCAGAAATATTCCTGCTGCTGCTGCTGCATCACACACCCACTGTCTAGATGTTCGGGATTCGAGCATCCCCATCAGAGTATCTGGCTCAGACTCTGACATCCCAGGGTCCAAGGCTCAAACTTAGGGATTCTCTTGGTCCTGGGCTCGACTGACAGACAAGATTCACTATGTTAAACAGGGTCCGACCTCTGAGGGAGAGGCAGTGAGACATTTTGCTCCAGTTCTCGAAAACTTCAGGCCCCCTTCTGAGACTCAGCCACTGCCTAGTGGCACCATGTTCTCTGCGTCCCTCACGGGGCCCTGGCGGCTTGCAGTTCATTCATTCAACAGACATCTACTGAGCACCTGCCAAGAGCCAGACCCTGTCCTGGTGCTGGGTATACAACCGGAAACAGCAGCAAAGCACCCGCCCAGGGAGCATACATGTTGGGAGACCCCCCTGCCTGCCGCCCATGCTAGGACCCAGGAATCTCCTGTGCCCCGTCTGCCTGCCTCCTTCTCCCGCTAGAACCCAGAGGCCCTGTGACTACTCACATTGGACATCTAACTCAGTCTCTTGGCCAATTTGTCCAGGACCAAGTCTGTTTTCTGCCAAGCAGGAATACTGCCCAGCATGGCTGAGGAGGACCACTGGGATCTGGAAGGTCATGCTTGTCCTTCCTGGCACTTCTATCTCATTGTGATACCAGGTGTAATTGGTTGGAGGAGGATCGGCCAGTGACATACAAGTCATCTCTACTTTATTTCCCTCCTTCACTGGCGAGGAGAGGATCACAACCCTGGAAGGTTCCGGAGCATCTGGAAAAAGGTGCAGAGGCAGAGGAGGAAGGTGAGCAGAGGCCTCTGTTCACCTCTCAAGGGCCTTGGTTCCACCCCCTGCTAACTCCCTGCCTGCCCCCCTCCCAGCTCCCAGGAGGCTCACAGTACACTTGGAGGACCACTTCATCCGACTTTCCTGAGCCTAGATCATTGAAGGCCTCACACTGGTACTCTCCACTCATCTTCTTGGTCACAGAGGACAGAGTTAACGTGGGTGTCTCCTGCTCCCTCAGCCGGGTCCCATCCTTGAGCCAGGCTATACTCCGGAACTCTGGGTTGCTGCTGATGACCTGGCAGGTCATGGTCACAGACTCTCCCTCTGTTACATTGGCTCCTTCGGGATTGACCTCAATCTTCAACTTTGGGACATCTAGAGGAGCAGAGGGGCAGCAGGAGAGGGGGTAGGGACTTCTCAGGGGGTGTCACCTGGGGGGAAGTTGCTGGGCTTTGATTCAGATAAAGCAGCAGCCTACACATAGCGTGGGAGTGTGGGCAGCCACTTGCTGTCCCCCTTATCAACAAGGGTGGGCTGGTCCAAGCACCTGGGTGATGGTCACGGACCCCTAACTTGTCTCTCTGCTCTACGCACCACCCCCCACCTGTTCCCAGAGTTCTGGTTTCCACCAGCAGTCAGCTGTCTTCCTGATACCGTCAATCAGCCTTTGCCACTCCCCTGCTTGAAACCGTTTAGTGGATTCCACACCCAGAATAAAATCCAAAACCCTGCTGCCACCCATGAGGTCTGGCCTTGGCCCTCCTTTCCTATCATTGGGCCCCTCAGACGCAGGGCTGAGGCTCTCCGGCCCCTTGCTCTCGTGCAGGCGCACAAAGTTCCTACCCCCAGGCCTTTGTCCTTGCTCTTTTCTCTTCCTGGGATCTTCTGGCAAATAGCTGCCTGCCTCAATCTTTCCCTTCACCCAAGTTCACTGTCCTCAGAGAAGCCTCCATCCTTCCCTCCCTCCCTCTTTCTGAGCCCAGCTTTACGTCTTCCTAATACACTTATCACTGCCTACCCTTAAGTTCGGTATTTCTTTATTAATCTAGTCATTGTTTGTCTTCCCCAGCGGCAGTGCCAGCTCCTCAGTGGGCAAGAACAGGCCTGGCACCCAGGAGGCTTGTAGTAAATATTTACTGAATGAATGAAAGGGGCACAAACAATGATGTGAAAACATTTCTTACCCCGAGCCCTCCACCCAGGGGGAAAAGTAAACCTAACCACATGATCTCAAATTCACATCGTGGCTCGAGGATATTAAATTATGTTATTCTTCTAGACCAAAGCAGATGCTAAGATGAATCTGTTCCCTGAAACACTGGGGCTGACAACAGGGGTGGTGGAGGGACGCAGCCCCGGCTCGACCTTTCTCAGCCATGGGTGTTCATGGACCGATTATGTATCCTTCCGTGGAGGTGCCCGCTACCCTTGGTGCGCTCTGAGGGGTTGGGGAGAAGAGACAAGACCCTCGTCCCTCGCTGGGGGCACTGGGAGACACTCACGCTTCACATCCAGCAACACCGTTTCCTCAGAGAGGATCCGCTCTGCTTTGGGGTCCCAGAGTTGGCAGGTCAGATTCTTGCCGTGGTGCGTCCACTGTGGCTGGAAGGTGAGCTTGCTCTGGGTGGAGACAGTCTTGGTGGTCAGGGAGGTCGAGGTGACGGCAGGCTCCTCCAGGGACCACTGCAGCTGGATCTGGTACCCAGGGCAGGAGAAATTCAGCAAGCAAGTCAGAGTGACTTCCTGGGACTCCTGGATTTCTGGAGGGAGCTGAATGTGAGGTGACAGGGGCGTCTCTGCAAAAGAGTAGGGGCCAAGCTGGAGGCCTGGGAGACCAGGGGCCTGTGCCAGCCTCTCACACCTGGCTGTAGATGCTCCGCCCCCAAAGAAGCCCTCAGGAGCCCCTCGCCAGTCCCTACCACCTCTCTCTGGGCCTGCCTTTCTCTGCTTTGAATCACTTTTGCTCCGCCAAAGCACTCTCTAAAAGGTCTAGTGAATGCTGATGCTCCTTAGGAATCGGATTTTATATTTTATACTTACCTCGTTCTCCTTCCCTGATGTTTGCTCTCTAAACATTTTCAAGATCGCTGCCCCACCCCGAAGGAATTTTACCAGGTTAGGTCACCATGCCTTTCTTGGCTTTGATGACAAACTTGCATTTGTAATGGCCTCAGTGCTGGGAGCCATCCAGCATGGCATTCCTTTAGGGATCCCCGGGGCTGGGCTACCCTAGGACTGCAGGTCTGAAGCTACATCTCTCATTGCAGTGTAGGGCTGCTTAGCTTAGACCCCTCCAACCCCCGCACTGAAGAAACAGGCTGTGGGGTGGAGGTCCCAGGCCTAGGTTTCATTCACCCCCTACGCCATCCCCTACCTGTCTCTTTTAGACATGAAGGCCTAATTAGAATCAATCGCCAACATTAAGGCATTGGGAGATTTCACTCAAATCAAAGATTTCCATCTTCTTTTGAAAAATCAGGCAACCGGGGGCACCTGGGTGGCTCAGTCGGCTCAGGTCATGATCCCAGGATCCTGGGATCAGCCCCTCATCAGGCTCCCTGCTCAGTGGGAAACCTGCTTCTCCTTCTCCTACTGCCTGCCACTCCCTGTGCTTGTGCTCCCTCTCTCCCTCTAATAAATAAATAAAATCTTTAAAAAAAAGAAAGGGGGGCGCCTGGGTGGTTCAGTCGTTAAGTGTCTGCCTTCGGCTCAGGTCATGATCTCAGGGTCCTGGGATCGAGCCCCACATCGGGCTCCCTGCTCGGCGGGAAGCCTGCTTCTCCCTCTCCCACTCCCCCTGCTTGTGTTCCCTCTCTCGCTGTCTCTCTGTCAAATAAATAAATAAAATCTTAAAAAAAAAAAAAAAGAAAGAAAAATCAGGCAACCTGGAACCCAGATTCCAGCATGGGTGGAAGCTGAGGGGCAGGTGCAATGCTTGAGGAGAAACAAGTACTCGGGCTGCAGGCCCCATTGTCTCGTTATGCCCCGGTCACTTACTGGCACCTCCTGCCTGGCCTCTACAAGCAGTCTGGTTTGCGACCCCTGTCCCAGGAGTTGGGTGTTTCCCACCTTCCTCCTTGCCTGAAGCCAAGGCAGAGGACCCCATCCCCCAGGGCCTTACTAGAGACGTTGAGGTCTATTTTCTCCATCCATTTGTCAGTCTTCGTTATCAACCTCAGCCCCAGCCAGCCATTGTCTTGTTCAAACACAGGGTTGATGCGTATGGTGCAGTTGGATCTTTGGTCTCCCAGGAACTGAACCCTCTCCGGGGTATGAGGATCCCCCCAAGGCTTTGTTTTCTCATAGAGAATGCGCCCGTTGAAGTTCTTGGTGGTTTCGTCATATTCATGGTTGCTGTACAAGATCAGGTTTTCCAGATCTTCCTTAGGCCCTTGAATTGCATATTGACAGGGAATCCAGACGCAGGCCCCATCCCAGCTGTAGAGAGTGTGGGGGTGCTCAAACTTCCATTTAGATGAGTCAGAGAAGGTCAAGTATTCTGGAACCCACCACAGTGATCAAAAAACATTATTGAAGGACGTAAAGAGCTTTCAAATGAATAAAGAATCCCCTCTGAAGATAGAGGGAGAGAGGAAGGTACACAAAGAGAGGTGTATACGCACACACATACCCTGCTTGTCCCCACCCTCCCCAACACTTAACTCTTTACTCCAGAGCTCTCCTCCTCCTCCAGCTCCCACAGACATCCCAGAACCCAAACCTAGACCACAGTCCTTACCAAGGAGCAGGAGCGAGGGGCCGAGGAGATGCATGGTGCTGTGTCTAGGCAGGAGCCTGGGCCGGGAAGAATTTGTCTTTGAGCCATCTGGTCGCTTACTTCTTTCGGATGGCTTTTCTTGCTCACCCACCAAGCTCCAACCCCTCTTCCCTGATCCCAGGAGGACCACATCTGGTTGCATTGCAAGATGTGAATTCTGGATGTTCATGGGGCCTTTTATGGGAATGCCATGTCTATTCTGTCAGCCTAAGAACTCTGTACAGCGAACCTGCCTCTCTTCCTAGCCCTTCTTCCTTTCTTCCATCCATCCTTCCATCCATCCATCCATCCATCCATTCTTCCTTCCATCCATCCATCCATCCATCCACCCATCCACGCTTCATTCCATCCTTCCATCCATCCTTCCATCCATCCAACCATCCATCCATCCATCCACCCATCCACCCTTCATTCCATCCATCCATCCATCCATCCATCCATCCATCCATCCATCCTTCCATCCATCCCATCCTTCCATCCATCCATCCATCCATCCATCCATCCATAATTTTACAAACTTCCTGGCCAGCTCTCAGGCTTTGAGTGGCACCAGACCACTGAGTGCCATGAATCCCAGGCCCAGGGTAACTTGAAGCTCCCCTTGAGGCAACTAGTGAAGGGTTTTATGTAGGGCAGAGCCATGGTCAAAACTTGATTTTAAAGACCAGGAACAAAATTACTCTGAAACTAATAATTAAGTGTGAATCTAGGAGAGCATTTAGAGGGGTCTGGAAGAACTTAGGAGAATGTGGTCCAAGGATCCCACTCAGAGAAGCCCGGGGGTTGGGAAGAAAACATAAATTGGCCAGGTGGGGACAGAGGTCATGTCTTAGGTAAAGGCAATGATGCTCTCAGTCCCAGCCAATTGTTGCCAATTGGGAACATGAGCTCAGCACTGCCTGACCTTCCACTGTTTTTGGAGAAGTAAGAAGCCAGATTTTCATGTGAAATGCCCTGCTTTCAGAAATGAACAAACCAACAAACATGGTGCTGGCCAAACCAAACCTGTCTACAGGCTGGAGGCAGTCCAAGGGCCCCCAATGTGCAGCCACGGCCCGTCTGTCTCTCCTGGAGACATCATTGAGCTTATCCGCCACCTTACTAGACTTTTACATAGAGTTACATTTACAGAGAGTTAAATTTAAGTCCCAATTTGCATGGCTGGGCCTCTCTGTGCTGGTCCCTCTAGAGTTAGCAGGATGTGTGACAGAGTGTGTCTCCGGTCTCAGCACAGACCTGCACCCCTCCCACCTGCCCAGCCAACATTTCCCACCAGCAAGGGCCCCTCACCCCCTTGGGCTGTTTCTCTCCTCAGGCTGCGTGGCTCATGCCAAATGCTGTTGGGTGTCCAGTACCCGGCGTGGGGAAAGCTAGACTGCTTGCTGAGCAGGAAGGGGGTCTGTCCCCAGGAGTAGTGCCTGTGCTGGCCTGGGCCGGGCCTGGGTTAGGGATGAGGGCTGTGAATGGGGACAGACTTTCCAGGCAGAACTGACACCAGCTCTGCAGGTGCTAATAGTGCTACACACAAAACGTCTTCAAGGCCACATCCACTTGAAAAAAGCTGGGTTAAAAAAGGTAAATAGAAGGGCGCCTGGGTGGCTCAGTCGTTAAGCATCTGCCTTCGGCTCGGGTCATGATCCCAGGGTCCTGGGATCAAGCCCCACATTGGGCTCCCTGCTCGGCGGGAAGCCTGCTTCTCCCTCTCCCACTCCCCCTGCTTGTGTTCCCTCTCTCGCTGTGTCTCTCTCTGTCAAATAAATAAAATATTTTTTTAAAAAAAGTAAATAGATTCCCAACTGTGAGTCCTTTTGATCCCTTTAATCAGCTGGGTGCGCATCAAACATCTCCTAACATGGGGGCTAAAGTACAGTCCATTGCTCACACTTCTTTAGCCACGGAACTGATTTTACATTTCTCGTGAAAAACTTGGCAGGGTTGCAGGGTCAGTGTTTTGAGGGATGTGCTGTGGGTCCCCTTTGAGTTTCTATAAGAGCTGTGGCAAGGGCTAGATTCCATTCTTTGTGGTAAAGACTAGCCTCCAGTAGCTGGACCCTTGTGCCCCCTCTGCCACCAGCCCCCCTCTTGGGGGAATGGCTTGAGGACACCAGGACGAGTGGGAAAGGGCACTTCTGAGAGCAGGGCTGTGTGCTCACCCCCAGCAGCTCAGGCAGTCTCCAGGACATAAGAAGTGGAAGCACGGGCCTGGAATTGGAAGGCTGCTGAGACAGGGTAGGGCGTGGAGGTGGGGAACAATAGGCATTGGGCACAAAGGCTCAGGACAAGGCCACGCTATCCAGACCTGTGGCCTGCTCAACACAGGCCTGTTTAGGACCTTACAAGACCTCAGAGCCAGCCTCCCTGAGTCCATTCTTCCCTCCTGGGCATCTGGTGACCCATCTTACTCTCAGAAGACTCATCAAGCCCATCAAGGGGCATGCTCAAAGACAGGGGTCTGTATCCTGTTATAACACAGGCAAGAGAGGTGGGGGCTTCCCACTGTGCTCCCAGGCCCAAGAATTGTGCCTGGCACACAGCAGTTGCTCCACGCTAGCTTGCCGAATGCAAAAGAGAGCAAAATAGTTTTTACCTGTTTCCTCGTGTCTTCCTTCTTCGGGGACCCTGGCAGCGTCTGAGAGTGAAAGGGGAAACACAGCGAAGGATTTTCACCCTCCTCGGCCACACCCCCTGCCCCTCGGTGACTCACAGGGCAACCAAGAGGCATGGCAAAGTGGAGAGTTGGGAAAAGAGGGAACAAGGACAATGTGGGCTCAGAGGCAGATTGGAGGGAACACTCGAGTACCCACGGTCAGTTTTTAGTTTCGGTATATGGACTTATACATCAGATAGTTAGTTCCTCCACAACTTCCCCTCTATCCAGCTCTCAGGAAATGCTGATAATTAAAGCCAAGCAGTTTAGAACTGCCAGCCTGCTGAAAAAGGCACAAGGCAATCTGAAAGTACTTGTAGTTTAGTGTTACCATCCAGTTATTCTCATTCCCATACTTTTCCTCCAAAGGCAAGACTGGTGGGGAGTCTGGTCACTTACACTGATACTTCAGCAGCTCACAAGGGTCAAGGAAAGAGCACACAGATATCAGGAAGAAAAACGATAACTTACATGAAGTGTTATTGAATGGGCAAGTCATGAGACCGGAACCTTACCACTTGGTCAGGCTTCTAGTCAGTGAGTGTCTTGAGACCAGAACCAGACATCAGCTAAAGCCATTCAGATCCTACAGGGATTTGAACAGGGAAGTCTCTGAGAAATTTGTACCCTGGCATCACCAAACTCTACTGACTGCCAGCCATTGAGAAGGAAACAGAAAAGGGAAAGAACACCTTGTTCAAAAAATAGCGATGTTCTGGGAAGGTGTATTCTTCCCTATTTCTTTTGCTAAGAACAACTAAAAACCCTGGATCCCTGGATGTTATAAAACAAGCATAAGAAGACACTGAAAGGTTGAGAGAAGACACACTGTTAGGGACCTTGGGACCTGAGGAATGATATGATGGTGAATTCCCTGGGTTTCACTGGATACTGAAGAAACAAGCAACTGGAAATGCCAATGGGCTCAGAAAAAAAGTTCAGCAAAACTCTGCTCTTCTAGCCAAAGAACCAAGAAAGGGGCAACCCAGAAAGACAAATCTTTCAGGCAATAACTGCTCTGCTCCAGCTAAATATCACAGAAAAACCTGCTGCTTCACTCCCACCCCTGACAGCAAAGGCTGAGTGGGGCCCTAGACTTCCACCCTTGCTAGGCCGTAATGAAGAGTCCAGGCCACTCCCTGCTACCCCATCTGAGTGGTGCCAGAGGAGGCTGAGTGGGGAGCTGGGCCCTCCATCCCCACTGGACTATTCCTCCCCACAGTGTTAGTGGAGACCACTTGGGGAGCCTGAACATCAACCCCCACCCAGTGGTGATGAGGCGTCATTCTCCTCACTAGAGTGGTGTAAGAGGAGGTCTAGGGGAGGGTCAGGACTTTCACCGTCACTCAGTGGTCATAAGCCCACCTCCTACTGTGGAATCTACACGGAAGTGATGTGGAGAACAGTAATGAAGTACCACTCCCTCTCCCGGCCAGGGTGGTATTAGTGGATGCATAATGGGGAACCTGATCTTCTATCCCTGCCTAGCAATAATAAGAAAACTTCACACACACTCACACACACACACACACACACACACACACACACACACACACACACACATATCAGGTGTCAGAAAAGGCTGAGTGGAGAACCTGAACTTCTACCCCACTTGGCAATAATGAGGCAGTGCCCCCATTCATTTCACTGGAGCACTGTCAAGGGAGGCTTGCTAAAGGACAGATTTAAATAAGATCCAGTCCCATAAATAATACCCCAAATGCCTAGGTTTCAATTGTAAATCACTTGGCATACTAAGAACCAGGAACTTCTCAAACTGAATGTGAGAAGATAATCAACAGACACAAACACAAAGATGACACAGATGTTGGAATTATCTGACAAAGATTTTAAAGCAGCCATCATAAAAATGCTTCAGTGAGCAATTACAAACATGCTTGAAACAAATGAAAAAAATAGAGCATGTCAGTAAAGAAGGAAGCTATAAAGAAGAATCAAAAGGAAATTCTAGAACTAAAAAAAATACAGTAACAAAAACCTTAATGAATGGGCTCAACAGCAGAATAGGGATTATAGAAATAACGATCAGTGAAATGGAACATAGAACAATAGAATTTAACCAATTTGAACAGCAGAGAGACAATAAACTGAAAAAATAAATGAACAGAGCCTCAGGGGCATGTGTGGCTAGTATGACAAAAGATCTAACATTAAAGTCATTGGCGTCTCAGAAGGAGAGGAGAAAGATGGTGAGGCAGGGGCTTAGAAAACATTTGAAGAAATAATGTCCCTAATTTGACAAAACAAACAAACAAAACCCATACATCAGATTCAAGAAGCTGAGTGAATCCCAAACAAGATAAACCCAAAGAAATCCATGGCAAGACACATAATAGTCAAACTTCTAAAAACTAAAGACAAAGAAAAAATCTTGAAAGCAACCACAGAGAAATGACTCATTACCTATAGGGAGAAAACCCATTCAAATGACAGTAGATTTCATATCAAAAAGCATGGAGGACTAAGGAACTGAAACAATATTTCTCAGATACTGAAAGAAAAGAACTATCAACCTGGAAACTTATATCTAGTGAAAATATCCTTCAGGAATGAAGAGGAAATCAAGACATCCTCAGATGAAGGAAAGCTAAAGGAATTTTTAACCAACAGAGACCCAAAAAGGATGGCTAAAGGGAATTCCCTAAACAGAAAGAAAATGATTTTAAAAAAAGAAGAAATCTTGGAACATCAAAAAGGAAGAAAGAACATGGAAAGAGCAAACCTATGGGTAAATAAAATAGACTTTCCTTCTCTTCTTGAGTTTTCTAAATTATGCTTGGCAATCAAAGTAAAAACCATAATACTGTGTAATGCTGTTCTTAGTGTATGTAGAGGAAGTATTTAAGACAATTATAAACAGGAGAGGGTAAAGGGATGTGGAGGGAGGTGAGGTTTCTATACTTGAACTGGTAAAATGTTGAAGCCAGTAGATTTTGGTAAGTTCTATATAATGTAATACTTAGATCAATCACTAAAAAAGCTATACAAAGTGATATACTCAAAACCACTATAGGTAAGTAAAATGGAATTTTAAAATTGTTCAAGAGAGGGACACCCGGGTGGCTCAGTCAGTTGAGCATCTGCCTTCGGCTCAGGTCATGATCCCAGAGTTCTGGGACTGAGTCCCGCATCAGGCTCCCTGCTCAGTGGGGAGCCTGCTTCTCCCTCTCCCTCTCTGCCTGCTGATCCCCCTGTTCGCTCTCTCACGCTCTCTCTATTAATTATATAAAATCTTAAAAAATAAAAATAAAATAGTTCAAGAGACCCACAGGAAGGGAGGAAAAAAACAGAAATTAAAAACAGAGAGAACAAAGAAAAAACAAGAACAAAATGACAAGTTTAAGCCTTACCATGTAAGTATTACACTAAATGTAAGTAGTGTAAATACACAAATGAAAAAAGAGATTGACAGAGTGAATAAAAAACATGACCCAACTATATGCTGTCCATAAGAAAATAACTTCAAATATAATCAGATAGGTAAGTTGAAAATAAAATAATGTAAAAGGATATACTATACCAACATTAATCAAAAGAAATTTGATTTCTTCCAAAAAATTAAAAATAGAAGTACCGTATGTCTGAGCAGTTCCACTTCTGGGTGTTTATCTGAAGGAAGTTAACTCAAAAACCATGCCAGTTCCTCAAAATATTAAAAATAGAACTAACATACAGTCCAGGAATTTCACTTCTGGGTATTTACCAAAACAAAGTGAAAACACTAATTCAAAAACTATGGCACCTCCAAGTTCACTGCAGTATTATTTACAATAGCCAAGACATAGAAGCAACCTAAGTGTGCATCAGTGGATGAATGGATAAGGAAAATGTGGTGTGCATATACAATGAAATATTATTCAGCCATAAGAAAGAAGGAAATCTTGCCATTTGTGACCACATGGATGGACCTTAAGGGCATTATGCTAAGTGAAATAAGCCAAACAGAAAAACAAACACTGTCTGACCTCACTTATTATGTGGAATCTAAAAAACAAACAAACAAAATGAACTCATAGATACAAAGAACAGATTGGTTCAGAGACAGAGGTTGGGGAGGTGGTAAAATAATCTATGGGTCAAAGAGAAAAATCTCAAGGGAAATGTAAAAAAAAAATACATTGAACTGAAAGAAAATGAAAATAGAACTTATCAAATTTTGTGGGACACAGCTAAGTACAGGACGGAAATTTATAGCATTGAATGCTTACATTAAAAGAAAAAGGCTTTAGGGGCCCCTGGTTAAGTAGACTCAGTAGGTTAAGCATCTGACTCTTGATTTCAGCTCAGGTCATGATCTCAGGGTCATGGTATCGAGCCCACGTCAAGCTCCACACTCAGCGGGGAGTCTGCTTGAGATTCTCTCTCTCCCTCTCCCTCTGCCCCTCCTCCAGCTCGCACTCTCTCTAGCTCTCTAAAATAAATAAATCTTTGAAAAAAAGGAAGAAAAGCCTCAAATGAACAATATAAGTTTCCATCTCTAGAAGCTAGAAAATAAGAGAAAAATAAACCCAAACAAGCATAAGGAAGGAAATAATAAATACAAAGGCAGAAATCAATGAAACTGAAAACAGAGAAATAATAGAGATAATTAAATATCTAGTTCATGAAAAGACCAATAAAACTGACAAATCTCTAGCAAGGCTGACAAAAGAGAGAAGACAAATTGCTAACATCAAGAATGAAATGGTATATTGCTACAGGTCCCGCAGACATCAAAAAGGTAGTGAGGGAATACTATGAACAACTCTTGCACATAAATTTCAAAATTTAGATTAAATGGATCAATTCCTCAAAAACTACAAACTACCACAACTCACCAAATGTCAATTAGGTAATTTGGGGTTTTTAAAAGATTTTATTTATTTTGAGAGAGAGATTGAGAGAGAGAGAGCACAAGCAGGGCACAGGGAGAGGAACAAGCAGATTCCTGGCTGAGCAGGGAGCCGTCAGGTAATTTGAATAGCCCTATAACTACTGAGATAATTTAAAACATGAGAAAAAAATCTCCAGGCACATATGGCTTTACTGGAGAATTCAAGCCAATCTTTGAAGAAGTAACACCAATGCAACATGATCTCTTCCAGAAAATAGTAGAGGGAACACTTCTCAACTCATTCTTTGAAGCCAGGATTACCCTAAAACAAACAAACAAAAAAGACAAAACAGTATAAAGGAAAACTACAGACCAATATTTCTCATGAATATGGGGGCAAAATTTTACCAAAATATTAGCAGATAGGATTCAGCAATATATAAAAAGAATTTTACACTATGACCAAGTAGCTATTATTCCAGGGATGCAAGGCTGATTCAATATCTGAAAATCAAACAATGTAATCATATTAATGGGATAAAGAATAAAAATCAGATGATCATATAAATTGTTGTAGAAAAAAACATTTGACAATTCAACACCCATTTGTGACAAAAACTCTCTGAAAACCAGGAATAGAGAGGAAATTCCTCAACTTGACAATCTATAACTAACCTAAAAAAACACGAAGCTAATATATCAATACTGAAAGACTGAATACTTTCTCCTCTCAGATTGGGAACAAGGCAAGGATGCCCACTGTCACCACTCTACTCAGTGTAGTACTGGAAGTTCAGCAAGGTTGCAGAATACAGGATCAGTACAAATATTAGTCACTTTTTTTATATTGACAATGAACATGTGGAAACTGAAATGTAAAATACAATTCCACCTATAATGGCTTTTAAAAAAATAATTAGATGTAATAAATATAACAAAACATATACAAGAAAATGACAAAACAGTGCTGAAAAAATAAAAGAAGACCTAAATAAATACCACATTCATGAACTGGAAGACTAAATACAATAAAGATGTCAATTCTCCCCAAGTTGACAAGCAAATTGCATGCAACTACTTTCAAGATCCCAGCAAAAGTTTGTGTAGCTATAGACAAGATTATTTTAAAGTCTATATAGAAAGAGAACTAGAATAGAACATTTCTTTTTTTAAGATTATTTATTTATTTATTTATTTATTTATTTATTTTAGAGAAAGAGCATGTGCGTGAGCAAGGGGAGAGGCAGAGGGAGAGGGAGAGAATCTTCAAGCAGACTCCCTGCTGAGCATGGAGTCTGATGGGGGGCTTGATCCCATGACTTGAGCTGAAATCAAGAGTCGGTCACTCAACTGACTGAGCCACCCAAGTGCCCCTAGATAGAACATTTCTGAAGAAGAATAAAGGGGTGGTCACTCTACTTGATTTCAAAGCTTATTATAAAGTAATATACAGTAATCAAAACTGTCTGTTATTGGTGGGGGGAATAAATACATAGATCAACTGAATGAACTAAAGAACCCAGAAATGACCCCAAATAAATGTGGCCAACTAATTTTTTATAAAGAAGCAAAAGCAATCCAATGGAAGAAATACAAGTTTTCAACAAATGGTGCTGGAGCAATTGGCTATATCCATAAGCAAAACATGAACCTCAACTCAAACCTCACACTTCATACAAAAATGAACTCAAAGTGGGGATCATAGATTTGTATGCAAAACATTAAACTATAAAACTTTTAGAAGGTAACATGGGGGAAAATCTTTGGGACATAGGGCCTGATGAAGCATTCTTAGACATGAGACCAAAAGCATAACTCCTAAAAATCTATAAATTGAAATTCATCAAAATTAAAAATTTGTGGGTTTTGTTTCGTCTTGCTCTGTGAAAGGCCTTGTTAAGACAATGAAAAGACCAACTACAAACTGGAAGAGAATATTTGCATATCTAGAATGCATATATATAAAGAACTCTCAAAACTCAACATTAAAAAAATAAAATTAGACGATGGTGTTAAGCCTAAAAATAAACCGGTAAGTTATTTTACCAGCAAAAATTAGTTTATTCGGGAATAACAGAATTGCAATGCAGGACAAACAAGCTATGGTAAAAGGCATAGTCCAACAAACAAAGGGGAGGAACGCTATTTTATGGACAAGGAAGAAGTTAAAAGGGGTTGTTTGGAATGCAAGTCTGTTGGAGAAAAACACAAGTCCAGGGTGATAACAGTTTCTCATTGGCTGAGTTGCAGGGGTAGTTGATTTCTTGTTGGGGCCTGTAAATTGAGGATACTTACCTGTTGAGAATTCTTCTTTTGGGGTCTATAGTTAACCATTCTTCCTGTAATTGACATTGAGTGGAATGGCTCCCCCTTTTAGCTTCCCCTTCTAGCCTCCCTGCTCCATTTTAGTGAGGTTTTTCTTCATTAATTTTCACAATGGGCAAAAGACATGAGGAGACATTTCCCTGAAGATGACATATATGGATGGAAAATAATCATATAAAAAGATGTTCACACTGGGTGTTGTATGCAACTGATGAATCACTGAACTCTACCCCTGAAACTAATAATAAAAAATAAATAAAATAATAAAAAGATGTTCAACAATCACTAGCCTTTAGAGAAATGCAAATTAAGATCACAAAGAGGTAATACTACCACCACACCTATTATTGTTAGACAGCTAAAATTAAAAACAGTGGCAATATCAAATGCTGGAAAGGATGTGCAGTAACTGAATCTTTTATATATTGCTGGTAGGAATGTAAAATTCTCCACCCACTTTGGAAAACAATCTCAAAACAGTTCCTCAGAAGGTTAAATGTAGAATTACCATATAACTCTGCACTTCCACTCCTAGGTATATACCTAAGGGAAAAACATAACCACCCAGAAATTTGAACACAAATGTGCATAATAACATTATTCATAAAAGCCAAAAGGTAGGAACAGCCCAGGTGTCCTTCAAGTGATGAATGGATAAAGAAAATACGGTATATCCATACAATAAAATATTTGGCAATAAAAAGAAATAAAGTACTGATAGATGCTACCACACAGCTGAACATAGAAACATTAAGTTAAAAAGGATGATCACAAAAGACCACATATTGTATGATTCCATTTATATGAAATGTCTAGAAAAAGAAAATCTATAGAGATGCAAAGTAGATTTAATGGTTGCCTAGAGCTGGGTGGGGGTGCTGAGAGGAAATGGGAGCTGACTGCTAATGGGCATGGGTTTACTTTGAGGGTGATGAAATGTTCTAAAATTGATTGTGGTTGAGAGTGCCTGGCTCGCTCAGTCAGTAGAACATGAAACTTGATCTCCAGGTCATGAGTTTGAGCCCCAGGTGTGGCATGGAGTTTATTTAAAATAAAACATTTTAAAATGATTGTGGTGATGGTTGCACAACTCTGTGAATATAAACCACTGTGAACATAAAACCACTGAAGTGTACACTTTAAGTAAGTGCATTGTATGGGCAATTAGAAAATGGGCAAAAGTCATGAAGAGACATTTCACTGAAGGGGATACACGGATGGCTAATAAGTACCTAAAGAGATGTTCAACATCACTGGCCATCAGTGAAATGCAAACCAAGACCATGATAAGATATCACTACATAACTATTAGAACAGCCAAAATAAAAACTAATGACAATACCACATGTCGGTGACAGATACAGTGAAACTGGATCATTCATACATTGCTGGTAAGAATATAAAATGGTACAGCCACTCGGGA
Source organism: Halichoerus grypus (assembly GCF_964656455.1). Taxonomy (NCBI): domain Eukaryota; kingdom Metazoa; phylum Chordata; class Mammalia; order Carnivora; family Phocidae; genus Halichoerus; species Halichoerus grypus. Next base: position 44,533,303 of record NC_135726.1, on the reverse strand, counting down.
ACATCGTTTGTGAGTTTCTTAAAAAACAAAACAAAAAAATACACCTACCATATGACTCATCAATTGCATTCCTAGGCATTTATCCCCCCAAAATGAAAACTTATGTCCACACACAAACCTTTACACAATTGTTCACAGCAGCTTTATTTGTAATAGCCAAAAACTGGCAGCAACCAGCATGTCCCTTAGTAGGTGAACAGTTAAATTGTGATCCATCCATACCATGGAGTAGCAAGAACAGGGCACAATATTGATAATGATTCTGAAGGGCATTATACTGAGTAAGAAAAAAAAAGTCAACCTCAAATGGTCATGTTACATATGATTCCTTTTATGTAACATTCCTGAAATGACAAAATGATAGAGATGGAAAACAGATTGCTGGTTGCCAGGGGCAAAGGGAAATGGGCTTGACTATAAGGGAGAGCCTTGTGGTAAGGGACTAATTCTGGATCTTGCTGGTAGTGATAGCCACATACATCTAGACATATGATCAAAGGACTTGGAACTGTACACACACTGTACTAATGCCACACTCCTGGTTTTGATACTGTACCAACTTTGCGTAGGATATGGGCACACTAGACACTCTATTCTATCTGTGCAACTTCCTGTGAATCTATAATTATTTCAAAATAAAAAGTTCTATTTTTGCAGCTTCCTGTGATTCTATATTTCAAAATCAAAAGTTAAAATCCCCAGCAATCCCAATGGGGACTCTAGCTGGGGGACAGGGTCCCAAAGGTCTCTGACAAGAGACCCACTGGGGACTTAAATCCCTGATCATCACCTAGGAGTGCCTGAGGCCTCTGCTGGCATAACTCCAGGCATTGCTTACAGTCTTCTAACAAGAGGAAACTGGGCAATAGGCTCATGGACGTGCCTCGACTTCTGGAGGCCAAGGGCTTATGGAGGAGGCCAGGGTGGAAGCAGGACTCTGTGACTTTGGTGCCTTTACTCGTCCTTCCATCTTTTCCTCCAAAGAGGTAGATGGTCTCCATTTTGGGTGACCAGGTGTTCTAAATACTTTCTGCCATCGATGATTCCTTCCTGTTGATGATTCTTCCACTGGCGCCTGTAATTGACAATTCTTCCTCTAATTGACATTGGGTGGTACGCCTCCTCTTCTGTGGCGGGTGACCACTATTTTGGGTGACATCCCACCCCCCCAACCGGGGAGGCAGTGGAACCAGGCAACTAGGTGCCCCCTGTGAGTCATGTGACCCCTCCGAGCCTCCTCCCCAGGACTATAAAATGAGAAGAGTAATAGCGCCTTCCTCACAGGGTTAGTGCAGCTACACATGTGACGCGCTCAGCTGCGGGCACAGCTTATGACAAGCATGTGATAAACAGAACTGGATTCAAATCCCAGCCCTGCCAATTGTCAGTGGTGACATCCCTCAGTTTCCCTTCTAAGGGAGATGATGGGATCGGATATTGGCAGGACTGACCTGGTGGGTGTGGCATGAGAAATCATGAGCACAGCAAGCACTTCGCACAGTGGCTGTCATAGAATGAGTGCTCTGTCACAATGAGCTGTTAGTATTATGGACACTGTCACTTGCTCTGCTTGACCAACACTCCTTGGTGACGTTGAGTCACACACCTCTGGCTGCTCAGCTCTAGCCTGGGCTTGACAGAGAGACCCTATTGTTTCCCTCCCATTATCCAGGGAAGATATTCTGGGCAGACCAGACTCTGGGATGGGGGTGGGGAGTGTCTTCTGTTTGGCTGCTGCCCTGCCCGTGAGGCCCGTGAGGCCCGTGAGGCCCGTGAAGCCCGTAAAGCCCGTGAGGCCCGTGAGGCCCGTGAGGCTGAGGTTGTCTCCTCCTGTACAGAGAGCAGGCTGGAGTTAGAAGCCAGGAGGGTGGGGAAGAGAGAGGCTTGGCTACTCCTGAGCGGTGCTATGCGTCCCCAGTCCTGGCCCAGGGGAGGAGGCTTGGGAGTAGCCCGCCCTGGCCTGGAGCCCTTTCATCGATGAGGATATCAGAGCTGCCTACTGCACGCACTGTCCTCAGGACAGGATTGGGCGCCACCAGGGATGACTTGTCTCAGCCAGGGGGGACCTGGGAGGTTGGGGGGAGAAGAGGGAAAGGAGATCCATGTTGTCATGACCCTGGCCTGGTGCCTGGGCGTCCTCCTTCCTACACGGGGTGGCCTGTCCCTGCCAACACAAGACCTGCTCCGCTCTACGCGAGCCCAGCCAGACGTCATCTCCTGCATCTGTCCCCGTCTCTCTGAGCCACCATGCCATGGGTTCTGACTCTTCCTCAGCTTGTCATTTCCCAAGGGAGGGGTGCCAGCAGCCTGTTCCTGTTGACGGGGCCCGAGTAGAGCACACTCGTGTTCTTCACGAACTTGTTCCTTCCACCATCTTCAACAGCTGAGGAAGTGGCTATCTTGGATTCCTCTCTTTCCCTCCCCTCCTGCTTTAGCAAGCTCCATCAATTCCTCTTACGAAAGAGGTCCTGACCTGTCCGCTCTCCTCATCTCCACTTCCTCTCTCTTGGCCTCCTGAGCCCTTTGCCTGCATCTGCTGAGCAGCTGTGCTCATTGTCCCCGCAGGTGTCAGCAGGGTCTTAGAAACCTCAGCCCCTCCGAAACATTCCTCTGTGTCTCATCCTCCAACGACAACCCAGTTCACTCTGAGTAAAAGCCTGAGCCCTAACCATGGCCTATAAGGCCTTCTGTGATCAGGCGCCCTTGGGCAACTGCTCTGGTTCACCAGCCCCCTCCAGGCATGCTGGTTTCTTTCTTGTTCCTGAGCATAACAAGTGCATTCCCACCATGGGCCTTTGCACCTGATCTTGGCTTTTCCCTGCATCTACATTTCTCAGAAATGGACAGAATTCCCTCCCTTGCTTCCTTCTGCTCTCTACTCAAATGCTCTCTACTCTTTCTAAAACAGCACATTCTGGCCCAGCACATTCTGTCCTATCCTGCTTAATTTCCTTCTTAGCACGCTATCTGACCAACACTTGTTTATCTGATTATCATCTGTCCGTTCCACAGGATGTCAGCTCCATGAGGTCAGAGAGTGTTTCTTCTTGGTCACTGCGGTATCCCTAGAGCCCAGCATAGAACTGGCACGTAGGAGGTGCTCAGTAAATGTGTGTTGATGGAACAGATAAATTCTCTCCCAGGAGAGGGGTGGAGTGTGACATCCTGAATTTTGGTCCTCCTTGTGTGTCATCAACTGAATGCTAGTCCCTCCTATGAGATGGGTCTTTGCATCAGATCACTTCATTTTTCCTGAACTTCAGAGTTTTGCCTATGACTTTCAGGACTTCTGTCCTGTCTGTGAACCTTTATTTCATACATCTCTTTAAAATAATTCACTTGATAGATTTTTTTTTTTTAAGCTTAGCCTCCTCCTAAGCTTTTATTTAAAAAAAAAAATCACCAGTTTGGTATGCTGGTGCCCTTTTTTTCTGATACGTGCTAAATGAAACATACGTATTAGCATAAAAGTTGCTGTCCCTTCCTCCTGGGATCAGCTGGCTCATCAGCATGGTGCTCGGGTAGTGCTTTGGGCAGCACAGGGTTACTTCAGTCCCTCATTATTGACACTGCTGTGCTCCTCAGGGCGAAGTCCTTAGGGGCATTCCTCCCAGGCCAGACGTGCTGGAGCCAGGGTCTGTTGTCAGAGGACAGGTGTGTCAGGGCGGGGTCCCTGTGCGTGTGCCAGGGATCCAGTGGAGATGGCTCCCGGAGCTGCTGTGAAGCCCCTACTAGTCTCTGCCCCATCCCCGACCACTCTCCGGCCTTGTTTTCAGCTCCTGGAATTTTGCCAAATATGTTCCCACTTGGGGCCTTCATACACGGTGTCCCCGTGGGACTTTCCTGTCAGTGGGATGCCTCCCCTGACCCCTGAGACCCCAAGACACACCTCCATTCTGCGCTCTAGAAGCCCCCCTTGCACTGGTCTCGGGAGCAGGTATCACAGGTTGCAGTTGGGCATTATGCATGAAGCCATTGATTCAATGTCCTCCTCTCTACAAGACTGAGAGAGCCCCGCGAGGAAAGGGCTCGGGCAGGCCTCGGGGTCTGTCCCCTCCCCGCCGCTCCTAGCCCCACTACCAGCCTCAGCTCTGCCTTGCTCCTGCAAGGGGACTTCCCAGTCCAGCTGAGGCAGCCTCATCGCCTTCCCTCCCAACGTGGTTTGGTTAGTCCTGCCTCTCAGTCTTGACTGTGGCCTCTGTAGTATCCTCTGCCTTCTTCAAAAACCAACTCTGTTCAGGAGCTGTAACCACACGGCAGCTCTACTCTTAGGGTTCCCTCAGCACCCTCGGGCCCATGAGCTCCTGGTGCTTCTCACCAAGATGGCGGAGCGCACAGTGGTGAGAGCTGTGGGCTCTGGGCTTAAGTTGGGGCTGTGCAGTTACCAGCTGGGGGACCTCAAGGAAGTGATTTAACCTCTGTGCCTCAGCTCCTCTGGGTTTGCAAATGTCAATGCATCAGAATCACCTGGAGGGGCCCCACCCCAGCGTTTCTGGTTCCCGCAGTCTGGCGTGGGGACTTGAGAATCTTATCTTTTTTCTTTTTTCTTTTCCTTTTCTTTCCTTTTCCTTTCTTTTCTTTTTTAAGATTTTATTTATTTATTTGAGAAAGAGCACACACGAGCGAGGTGGAGGGTAGAGGAAGAGGGAGAAGCAGACTCCCCACTGAGCAGGGAGCCTGGTGTGGGGCTCGATTCCAGGACCCCGAGATCATGACCTGAGCCAAAGGCAGATGCTTGAGTCGCCCGGGCGCCCCGAGAATGTGCCTTTCTAACAAGTTCCCAGGTGATGCAGTGCTGCTGGTGCGGGACCCCACTTTGAGAGCCATTGTCATACTAGTTAGGGAAGGTAAGTGGAGATTAATTAGGTGCCCCCTGTGAGTGCCTGGTTCCACTGCCTGGTTCCACTGCCTCCCCGGTTGGGGGGGTGGGATGTCACCCAAAATAGTTAGGGAGGTAGAACCATGGGGCACATAGCAAGTGCTCAGCAACTCTTAGTTATTAATACCATTTGTACCGGAGAGTCTGGCCCTCTTCAAATTGCCAACAGGAGTTATGGAAAAAAAGAACTGAGTCCAGGGCCTGGCCACTCTGTTTCCTAGCTCTGGGATCCTAGGAAAATGACCTAGCTTCTCTGAGCCCCAGTGTTAATCTTCACAGCATTGTCCCGTCCCTTCCCAGGATGGCCTGAACTTCCTGAAGGGGCTCCATACACAGCTGGTGCCTACTTAATGTTTCTTGAACCAAAAAAGTAAAGCTGGAAAGGCTGGAGCTGCGGAGTATGGCATGAATGTGAGAGATGGTGGTCAAACCAACACAGGCCCATGAAACACCCCGACCTGCAGGGGACAGGAGGGGATGTGAGTGAGTGAAGGGGCCAGACCCAGCCCACAGCTGCCAGCTCAGAGTGGGGGCAGCTTCAGGGCGGTGGCCTTGGGCTCAGGGCTAGAATTCTTGGGCCCTTGTCCCCACACAGGACCTTGCAGAGGGCAAGGAGAGGGGTGGCAGGCTCCCCTAGGATGGATCAGAAATCATCAGGATCTAGACAGGTGCACGGCTTCATGGCCTTTATTTCAGTCCCTCTGTATAGGTCCTGGGGCCGGGTGTGGAGACCAGGCAGGGGGTAGCAATAAATAACATGGATGGACAGACGGAGCTCCCCTCCGGACAGATGAGGTTAAAGGAGGTTAGAGAGGAGCCACAGTGCAGGGTGGGTGCTGGTAGGGCGGGGGGCAGCTGGGAAGGAGGGGAGGCCAGGCCCCCAGGACCTCACTGTCACCTGCCCCCTCCCTTTCCTGCCCCAGCCCCACCACTCTGAGGAGCAAGAGAGCCCATAGCCAGTAGGGGCCAGTGAGGGTCCTGAGGGAGGGGTGGCCACACAGGCTGCCCCCAGCTCCCTCACTTGACACGGATTTCAGCATACTCGGCCAGCTCCTCTGTCAGGGTGTAGCTGTCCTTGGTGGGTCGTTTTCCCAGGTCCGAGTGAGAATAGCTCAGGTCCAGCTCTGGGGGTTCCCCCCGAAGGCCCAGCAGCCTCCTCTCAGATCCCAGTCGCCTCTCACTCTATGAACAGAACCAGCCCATTAGAAGGGTCTTGTGCCACCTTTTTCAGGGGCAAAGGCTGCAGTTACTTGCACCCCCACAGCTCCAGAGTTGAGTCCCAAAGCCCTGTCCGTGTAGACCTCCTTTCTCAAGGCACGCTGGCGCAGCCGGGGGCCTTTGTCCTTGCTGGTGCCCCATGCACAATAGCCTCTTCTTTGCTAAGCCTGAGAGTCATCTACAAATCCAGGAAGCCCTCTTCAACATAGGAATTTGGGGGGGCACACGATTCAACCCATAGCATCTTCGCCGATTAAGGCCACCTGGTCGGGATCCTGCCTTTCCAAATGTGTGTAAGTGCCTGGCTCTGGACGGCCTTCCCCTATGTTTGGGTCTGGGGTGGCTCCCCTCCTCAATCTGGGAGATCCTTCAGGGGTGACTTTGGCTTCCCTGTCCTGTGTTCCACCCCGCCCCCAGCCCTACAGGGGGCCTTTGGACACAGACACAGGACAGTGGCCACAGATAGAAGGGAGCAGCAACAGGACAGAATAGACAAGGCCAGGAGGGCTGGGCAGAGTCAGACTTAACCAGGGAACATCCTGGATGCCTGACGAGAACGCACACACATGCACGCCAACCCCGAGGCCCGACAAGGGCCCAGAGGTGGGCACACTGAGGCCCCTGGAACCTACCTCCTGGGGCGCTCATTCCAGGGTAGAGACCTCTCTGGACTATTGGAGAAGGAAATGCAGTCATAGACCCGGGTGGAGAGGATGGGGGCTGCCCTCCACTGAGTCCCTCAGCCCCCTTTGCAGCCTCAGCCTGAGCCCCGCTCCCAGCCCAGGTGCAGCCACCCTCCACGCCTCCTCCCTTTCCCTTCTGAAGGGGCCAGCCTCCCGTCTGCCCCTTGGCCTCCCAGGCCCTCCCAGGCCCTCCCAGGCCCTCCGTGTCCTTGGCACCCAGTTTCTCCAGCTAGTCTGGAACCACAGGCCTCTGGCCCTCACCTCGTACTTCTCTGGCGCCCCAGAGATGCGGAAGTCGCTGCTGAACAGGACCGGGGGGTTGTCCCCCGCCGAGAAGCTGGGGCTCTCTGTCACGTTCTTTCTGCAGAGCAGGACGTGTCAGCCCCAGCAGGAGTCCCAGGCCTCCCTCTCCGCTCCCTTTCTGCACCCCATCTACCTTAGGAGTTTGGCTCAAGGGACCCCAGGGCTGTTCCCACCCATCTCTCTAAGACGGGGTAGATGGCCTCTTCAGAATGACCAGCCTCTTCCTGTCCCCCACTGCCCATCCCTCCATCTAGCCTCTGGTCTCTGCCACTTTTGGGGAACCCAGCCTGACTTCCTGGGGTTCTTTCCATGTGCTCTGGCTCTGTCAGCCCCTCTTGCTACCAGGATGTGGAGCAGAAAGATGAATTCGTTTTCAGGGCAGCTGATGTGTGTGTGCCACAAGGAGGAAAAACAGCAAAGGTGTGGTAGGTGGGTGTGGTTTGGGGCTGGGGAGTGTGTTTGTTGCCGGGGACGATGTGTGTAATCACCCGGGCCCTGGAACCGACTGTGACCGACCCTGTGGCTACGAGCCAGGGGCAGCTGGCTTTCCCGCACTGCACCGCAGGAGGGTTCCTAGAGGCCAGGAGGCTATGGCCACAGAACGTGGAGACAAGGTTGCCAACAGGGGAAAGTGCAGCGCCTGGGCACTGGCCCACCCTGCATGTTAGCAGGAGCCTCCTCTGTGCAGCCAAACATCCACAGAGCAGAATCGCCCTCCCACACACATGCAGGGCTGCCCTCCCTCGCCCACCTGCTGCCTCTAACTGACCTCCCTGCCTCCCCAGCCCCGGGAGACTCCCTGCCTCCCCAGATGAGCCCTGACAGGCCACTCACTTTCTGCGTGTCTGGGTAATGTAGCAGACGATGGCAATTAGGATGGCAAAGGCTACCACGGCTCCCACGGGGCCGATCTTGGCCCACATCAGGCGGTCTGAGGACAGAAGACCCAGGCACCCTCAGGAATGCTGGTGGTAGTGAGGACACCCCGGGGTCTTGGGAGATGGGCTGGGGCAGAGGTAATGGTGAAAACATTTCCATAGCTGGCATGGCCTTGCACTGCCTGACTGGCCTGGAGGGCTTAGTGGCCAGAGGGTCCAGGCAAACATTAAAGCGCAGGCAACCCAGGGCAGCCTCTCCTTACCAACTGGAAAGGGCATCTTTACTGCTTGATCCACCTGCGTCGCCTGACCCATGCTTGGTGGCTGATGCTCAGCCTCAGGGAGGGAAGCCTGGATTCAAGAGAAGCCCCCTCCACCCCCGTGGCTCCCAGCCCCCGATCACAGCACTCACGGGCTCCCTGGAAGGGCAGCTCCAGGCTCTTGGTGCCGTAGAGGTTGTGGGCCGTGCAGATGACCCGGGGCGGGGCCTGGGCCTGGCCCCGCAGCGTGAGGATGCTGGTGAGCAGGAGGCCGCTGCGCTCCGAGTACACGAACTCCCGCTCCGTCTCGTTCACGGTCACGTTGCGTGAGGGCAGCTCGAAGGCCACGGACGGCTCCGGGTTGGATTTCACCACGCACAGACACTGCACTGTGTCCCGGGCTGCTGCGCAGTGGGACTCCAGGAGGATCAAGGGGGCAACTGCAGGGGCAAGAAGGACCAGGACTCAGGGGACTGGCGCCAACTGGAGGCTGAGCCTCAGGGGACTCCTTGGCGGAGCGGGTGGTAGCTGTCTCAGAGACGAGCTGCATTTCCCCCTTTGCACATCTCTGGCTCTACTCAGATGACATCTCTTTCTCTGACTACTCACGGAAATTGCACGTCGCTTCACCAACCATTTGCTCCCTGTCTCGCTTGGGTTTTGCTCCCCAGCACTATCCTACCCATGTGAGACACCCATACAGCTGGGCTCTTGCCTCCGTCAAGGCAGGCTCTCGCTCTGCCTCCACTCTGTCCCCACGCTTAGAACGCGCCTTTCACATAGCAGATCTCTGCGAAGACTGATGTGGGCTATTGAGTCCTGCCGGCTCCCCTCCCTGGCCACCTGCACATGCCCCTGCTGACTCCTTCGAGCCCCCTTGCACCCTGACTGTCCCCTCTTCATGGGATCCTCCACTGCCACTGGCACCAACCCCCGCCCTCCACCCAAGATCATTGTGTTGAGCTTTCCTTTGCTGCCATTTATATTACAAAAATGGTACTGGCCTGGTTTTTGTGGGTTTTTTTTTTTGTTTGTTTCTTTCATTTTCTAAAATATGATATAATAGAACATCGAATGTTGTTTTTAAAAGTATATTCTCTTTCCCTCCTGAAGAATCCAGCACCAGAGTCTGCTCTCTCTAGACTGAGCCCTGGTTCTCAGTTCTGACCAGAACCCTACTTACACATGGCCAAAGGACCCTCGGGCCATCTACCCCCACTTACTTTCAATTTCCGGCAAAAAAAAAAAAAGAATATGCAGGTAACAGTGACGGGCCAGGGAGTCACGTGGCCGGATTCGACCTCGAGATGGTTCCAACTGGAACCTCAATTTGTACTTGCGTCTAAATTTAGTAAATCAAAAATATATAGCCCGAAATCTGTTCAGGCAAACATGCACTAGGCTTGTTGTAGTGTTAGTGAATTAACACCCCACAGAGTAAGTGAATAATGACAAGCCTGAACCAACAGCTATTAACATTTTTTTAGAAACCCTTTCATTCAAGACTGCACCCCTACTGCTCTGGTGAGAGTGTCCGCCCTCGATCCCTTGCCGCCACCCTGCCTGCATGTGCTTAGTATCTCCGCAGCTTCGCAGGTGGCCTGGGAGACCTGGGGAACTGACCCTTTACAGACCCCCAGTCCCACAAAGAATGGGGAGTTTGGGGTGGGACAGCTTTGGCTTGAAGCCCAGCTCTGCCATTTACTGGCCCCGATCAGGCCATTAGGCTTCCCTAGGCCTCCAAGGTGGAGTTTTCATCTGTGCAAACAGGAGTATTGGTCCTTTTTCGCAAGGGCCTATGGGAACTCTGAAGCCAGGCTCACAAGTGTGATACAAAGGCTTAACATTCCTCCCAAGGATTCAGGATAAGAAAAATGAAACCATTCCAGCAGGGGGAGCACGTGAGCAAAGCCTTGGCTGCAGGCACTTAGGACGGGCACCGAGCCTGGAGTCCAAGGGAGAGATTAGTGGGAAATTATTTACGGAGCACAGAGGATGGCTCAGGTGCTGTGGGCGCTCAGCATAACGTCCAGACTCTTCACAACCTTCTCTGGGGTAAGCTACGGTTATCATAAACCCATTTGTCAGTGGAGAGGCTCAGCAAAAGTGAAGTCACTTGTCTGGGATCATGCAACAAGATGGAAGACAGAGTGGGGATTCTGACCTGGGGCAGTTCAGCTCTGTCTGGTGCTGGACACCACCTCACTTCAGTTTCCTTCTCTTAAACTGGGGTGAAGAACAGTCCCTCACAATCATGTTGTGGCGAGACCAAAATAGGTCAGGATGCGCCAAGGGCTCAGACTAGTCCCCTGCGCACGAGCACTCAGTAGAGGGGAGTACCTTGCTGCATGTCCCTCACCAAGCTGGGCCCTGGTTCAGCGATGGTTCAGCGAGTAAGAAGGAAGCCCCACACTAGGGGCACCTGCCATTGTCGGCGAGGGGACACAGACTTCAGGGACAGAGAGGAGCCTGAGGGATGCCATGCCCAGCAGCCTGAGGCCGGGATGATGATAATGCATATCTGCCTCACAGGATGACCACACGGGCTCCGCAGAAGAACACCTGCAGAGCTCGGGGTCCTGCCCAGAGCAGACCATGAACGACCGTTTGATGCACAGGAGAGCCTGTGACTGCCCATGGACGTGAGACGCTGCGGTGTTCGTGCTCGGGGGCCTCCATCCAATTCTCGGGGGACTCTCTAACCCTCCGACTTAAAAGGCCACTGGCTTGGGGTGTGACAGGGAAAAGGGGTGTAGCAGAAGGAGGAAGCTGGGCCCAGGAGGGCGAGGATGGAGAAAGCAGAACACCCCACAACTCATGATCACCGTGGGTACTGCGAGCAAGCAGAGGCTGGGAGGGAATGTGCCCCAAGGCGAAAGGTTAGCACAGCAGTGCGTGGCCACCCCTTTGCCTTGCAAGGTGGCACTCCAGAAACAGTCTGTATCTACCACGTAGTGATTATTACCACATCCAAAGTACTGAGTAGGCGTGGTGCTCAATACCGTCTGGGGACCACTGTAGGTGGATTAATGGAGGCGGGGAGTGGTAAAGTATGGAGACTAGTGCCAGACGCCGGGCAGGAGCTGAAGAGGAGGCAGAGGAGATGGCAACATGGAGGTGACATTCCAGAGGGAGTTGCTGCAGGAGAGGGAATGGAAACCAGGAGCTGGGAGCTACAGCCCCACTCACGGGCTGGGGTCGAGATGGGGGTGGGGGTGTTGGCGGTGTCATCCAGTGGGGAGGTCGGGACAGGTGCTGATTGCCAGTGGAAGGTTGAGCTTCATTTCCAAGACCTCCAGGCTTTCTATGTGCATCCATCCCGTTGATCTGGCTATACTGCATCTGTTAATAAGCTTGGTGTCCTCTTGGTCCTCTCCCCCACGTCCCCCAGAGTCACCCTGCCCTTGGCACATAACAACTGCTTGATCAATATATTCTGATGTAATAACATAGGATGAGGTCAACCATGGCAGTACAGAACAGTGGAGCCAGACTGTCTGGATTTGAACCGTTCTCTAGCTGTGTGACCTTGGGTAAATGGCATAACCTCTCTGGGCCTCAGTTTGCTTCTCGGGAAACTGGAGGCAGTAATAGAACCTCTCTCCTGGGAATGTCATGTGGATCAATTGAGTGGATCCCCGTACAAAGCTTCCAGCAATGCCTGGTACATAGCAATGCAACTCAAGGGTTAGATGTCGTGGTTATTGGTGAATGCAAAGGGGTCAGAGGCCACAGGATCCAGAAATCTCCTTGGTCAAAAGCACACCCCAGGATGTGGGGACACAGTACTCTCACGTGGGACTTCCAATTTCTTGCTGTGGATTCAGCTTCCCTCCCTTGCGCATTCTCATCTACTGGTGCAAAGCTGACCCTTGGTTGGGATGCATGGATGCTTCCCAGTAACCCAGGTGCCCCCACTGAACCATCCACTGAGACAGGGAATGTGGAAGGAGATCAAGTCCAGCTGGCTCTCAGCAGGACAATGGGAGAGGAGCGGGGGGGGGGTGGGGGGGTGCGTACTCACATTCCACGGATAGGTTGAAGGTGGTGGCCCTCTGGCCATACTGGTTCTCAGCCACACACCAGTACTCTCCGTCATCCTCCGGAGTGACGGCAGGCAGCTCAAGCTGCAGCTCGCTCTCGTAGATGACCGTGGCCAGAATCTGCTTCTCCTTGAAGATGGTGAGAATAGGATCCGGGTTGCTCTGTGTGGAGCACAAGATGGAGACCGTCTCCCCCTCCACGGCCACCATTGTCCCGTTCACCATCGGCTTCCGGGGTGCATCTGGGGGGGGCAGGACAGGGGGCGCCAATGGTCAGAAGCCAAGGGTGCCTCTTCTGCCAGCCAACTCCCACCCCCAGTGTGACCCCATATACCCCAATCTCAGCACACTGGCTCAGGATGGTTCAGGTAACCCCTGTCTGGCTATCCTGTTTACAAGAACAGGGGCTCTGCGGTCAGAGCGCTTGTGCTCGAATCCCAGCAGTACCCCTTACCAGCTGGGTGTGGACCCATGTCCTAACCCCTCGGGGCCTCATTTCTCTTATCTGGAAAATGAGCTTAATAATAGTCCCAACCGCACAGGAGCCACTGAGAACCTATGGGACAGGCGCTGTTTTAGCCTGAACAGAGTAAGACGAAGATTCCCAACCACCTGAGTGGACACTGTGTTAGTAAATAAATGTAGTTGGCAAGATGGGGATAAGGGCTTTGTAGAAAAGGAAACGTGGTATGGGAAATCAGGGTATTTGGAGTTTTAACTAGGATGGTGAGGGAAGGCTTCCCTGAGAAGAGAAGAGGTGGGTGGGGGCCAGCCGTGGGGATGTCCGGGGTAAGCGTATTTGTGGAAAGCTCTCAGAAACTGCTGAGTAAATGTTGGCCGCAGCTCTCATTATTATTATCCACAGCCCTGGGCATTTTGCCTCAATAAATATTTGTGAATGAATGAATGACCTCTCCTTGGTTCCTAACAAAGAACCTTATCTGACCAGCCCGTAGTTCCCCCCCCTCCCCCGGGGACTCCAGAATGTACACAGTGTGCAAGGGGCTGGGTGAGGTCTGGGGTCCCTTCGTCCCTCCCCCTACAGCTGCACTGGGGCTCATTGGGAAATGCGGATTTCCAGGGCCCAGATCTACTCCTAGACCAGCCAAGGCTGGTCTGAAGGAAACGGAGTTTCACTGGCTCCCCTGGGGGGCAGGGACCCATCTGTCTTCGCACCTCGTCTGGGGGATGAGAGTGGTGCGCAGTAGGTGTTCATCAGATACTTGTGGGACGCAGGAAGGAACGCCTTGACCCGCAGCCCTCCGCTCCACCTTGGCCTCCACCTTGTTTGTGGCCTGGGGGGCCCGCCCCCGCCCCCCGCCCAGCTCCACCAGCCCCTGGCTCCGCCGCCTGTCTCCCCTCTTCTGTCCGCCTGGGGCCGGTGCGGGGCGCGGGCGCCACTCACACATGACGCTGAGCCCCACGGTGCGGTTGTCCTGGCCGTAGGCGTTCTCTGCCAGGCAGGCGTAGACGCCGTCCTCCGCGGGGGTCACCTCTTCCAGATCCAAGAACAGGCTCTCGGCCACGGCCTCCCGGAGCACCGTGCCGTCCCGCATCCAGGTCAGCAGCGGCAGGGGGTTGCTGTCCGCCCCGCAGAGCAGGCTGACGTGCGAGCCCTCGATGGCTTCCACCGAGGCGTTCATCTCCACGATCACAGGGGGGTCTGAGGCCCGCGACACAAGGACGGGGTGGGGGTCAGCGGGCTGGGACCGCAGACCCCGCCCCCGGCCCTGACCCCGCCCCCGCCTCGCCCCGCCCCCAGGCTCACACTTGACGTCCAGGCTGGCATAGCCCTCGAACTGCAGGGTGGTGTTGGGGAAGGAGGCCTGGCAGCCCAGCCGGTGGCCGTTGGCCTCCCTAGTGGGCACGAAGTGTAGCAGTGACACCTGCACCCAGGTGCCCTCGTCCTCGCGCAGCCGACCCAGCACCGCGGGCTCCCCCAGCCCTTCGTGGCCCAGCCAGCTGAGCTCCGGGCGCAGCTCTGGGCAGTTGTCAGGCACCATGCAGCTCACCTCCACTTCCGAGCCTACCACCACCTCCGGGGGGACCACGATGTTGGGGGTGTCTAGATGAGAGGGGGGAACAGGAGGGTTGAGGAGGCATTCTTGGCTCCTGGTCCCCTCCCCGTCCTTGCATACAGAATTCCCTACAACCTTCTCTCCTCCTGGTTATCCTTCACCCAGAGGCCCTCCACCATCCGACCTCAGATGTGTAATAATGAAAATAACAATATAATGGGCTGAGTACTTTACAGTGTTTCCCTTGCCAGTCCTTCCAGCCATGCCAGAAGGTGGGTAATGTTATTTTGCTCATGTTTTAGATGATGAAACTGAGGCCACAGCTAGTGTGCAGTAACACTGAGCTTCAAACTCTGTCACTCTGGCTTCATCATCTGTGCTCTGGATACTGCACTGTAACCCTGAAGAAACTTCTTTCCCCTGTCTGCTTTGGTTTATTTTCCACTTGTGTGTGTGTGTGTGTGTGTGTGTGTGTGTGTGTGTGTGTGTGTGTTATGTCCTGGAGATACATGTCTAGCTGTACCATTGGGGTCTCTTTCTGCATCGGGGCTGTAACCTGGCTCATTTGGACTCTGTGCTGATGGGGAACGCGAATCTAGGGGCTCCGTGCTATAGGGCCTCTCAGGAATTAGGCAGCATGCCCCACTCTGATTGCCAAATCTGGCCCAGAACTGCATGTTATTCGGCCTAAACTTAGGATTTGTTTTTAAAAATCTGAATCAGCAGCCAATGTTTAGGAATTAGGAGATTACACAGAAAAACACACAGTTCTGGTTTCTCTTAAAAATTCAGACTGTCCGAGAGCAATATCTCCACATTCTCCCCCAGCACTGGTTACCCAGAACCAGGCATTGCTCTGCACACTCCACAAGGATTCACTCTTGAACTGTAAGTGCTATTCTTATTCCCATCTTACAGAAGAGGAAAACAAGGCCTAGAGACATGAAGTAACATGCCCATAGTCACCCAGCTAACTCAGGGATCCTGAGACCTTACCCCTAACCCCTGGGCCCCACTGCTTTCCTTCCAGTTATTTCTAGAAGAGGAAGAGCCCTCATTTTTCCTCTTGTTTGGGGCCCTGCTTTGCCTATTTCTGTCATCTGCCTGGTCCGTGAGGGCATGGGAGTTTGCACCCCCCAGCCAGACTGAGAAATCCCTGGCCCGGCCATCCCAGACCTCCCTGGAAAGGCTCCGAGGAGGACTTGGTGCCCCCCCCCAAACCCCCGCCCACTGCATGCGCACACCCTCTGGGGACTCACTGATGATATCCAGGACACTGTGCTCTGAGAAGGTGTACTGGTTGTAGCCCCCTAGGTCCCCGCGGAAGTAGTACTTGCCGCCCAGCTCGGGGCTGAGGCTGCTGAGCAGGAGGGTGCAGTTACGCAGGCCCAGGTCCCCCAGGAGGCGGCTGCGGCCCTGAAAGCTCTCATGCACGACTTGGGTTCGAGACTTGAAGACCACCGGGGGATAGTTTTTCGGGTAGGGGCTGTTGAAGTACCAGACGCCATGCACCACGGCTGGCCGCAGCTCATCGGGGAAGTCGAAGCGGCAGGGGATGGAGACGCACGTGCCCTCGAAGGCAGAGATGGAGGAGGGCATCCAGGCACCCCAGTGACCCCCTCGAGAGGCTGTGGGCAAGCAGGACCACTGAGGGGGAGGGACATGTCCTTCCCCGATCACCACGCGCCCCCCCCCCCCCACACACATACTCCCATCACCTTCCACCATGCCCCTGGGGGCTGCAGGGACCCACAGAAACAGCCCCAGCCCACTCGGGGGCCAAGGCCCCAGGATCCCCCCTCACCCCTAGCCCTTACCTGAAATCATAATCCAAAACAGAGGCAGTGTCGTGAGGAATATCATTTTGTCCAGCAAGTGAGCGACAGCTGGAGAGGGGAGAGGAGAGCACTAAAGGCCGGGCGAAGAGGTGAAGGGTGCCTCTGGTAAGGCTTCAGGAGGGGGCCTGTTCAGAGGCTGGCTGCTGCCAGTATCGTTATTTGGAATTACAAACATTTCTAATGCATTGACCATGCATCAGGCCCCAGTGCTTGACTCCGCTGTATTAATTCATTTGGTCTCTTTGAGGTAGGGGCAGTTAGAACCCGCATGTTATAGCTGCGGTCCAGAGAGGTTAAGTAATTTGCCCAAGGGCACACAGCTGGTGGCCAGTCTGCCTAGCTCCGCGTCTGCAGACTTAACCACCAGACTGCCCTGTCTCTGCGTTGTAGTGCCATGCTGATAATTATCTTCATCGCCATCGTGCCCCTGGGCGTTTCCAGAAAGTAAGGACAGAGCCAGGGCTGGACCGGCCGCAAGAAGCAGGGGAAGCCAGGGGGAAAGAGAAGTTGGAACCCTGCCCCTCACCTCAGTCTCCCTGAGTTGGGAATGCCTTCGGGTCTCACTTGAAGCTGTCAGCCAGCCAACCTGGAATGAGAGCCAGACAGGTGCAGTGCCGGCCGCCCTCTCTCCGTGTCCGCTCTGAGCGGTGGCCCGCTGTAGGGCTGCCCACGTGGTGTCCGCTGCCCGGGGATGCTCGGGACCCTCCCACACAGCCTGGAAGCTGCAGTCACAGCCTGCCCGCCCCGAGCCGTGATGGCGAAGAACTTTGGGGAGGAAAGGGGAGCAGCGGAGCATTGGGGTGGGGGAGAGGCGGGCTGTGTGGTGAGTGGGGTGAGGGAGCAGATGTCCCACGGCTGAGGCCTGGGGGTGGCGGGCAGGGACCCGGCCCATCAATGACTGGGTTTCACAGCATCAGCATTCCCAACATGCCGCGGGAATTCCTGCCGCCCTCTCCCACCCCACAGACAGCCCCTGCTGTCCCCACCCTCAACAGAGGCCAGGGCCCGGGACAAAAGAGCCCTGTTCCCTCAGGGTGAGGCTGCCTCAGCCTGGGGGGCTTCTCGGGGTAGGTGGGATGAAAGAAGAGTCGGGCGCTCCTGGCTGGGCCCGGAGCGGGGCCAGGAAGGAGCCCGGGGTTGGGAGCTCGTGAGTCCCTGGCACCCGGCTGCTCTGTGGGTCGCTTCAGGGTCAAAGCCAGGGTTTCAAGTGGCTGCCTTCCCTGGCCTTGGCCGCCCTCTTCCCACGGACACGGGCGAATGCAGTCAGACACATGCAAATGCCGGTCTGAAATGTGACAGATCTAGACCCAACCAGAAGGAACAGGCTCACACAATAGTGATGCAGGTGCACAGCTGGGCAGGGCAGCGAGCCCCCTGCACCTGCGGATACCCTCCACACACACACACACACACACACACACACACACACACACACACACACACGGTCCCAGAAGCGTCCCTGCACTGCCCTGCCTCCCGCCCACCACACCCCAGGGCGGACACGGGCATGCAGGCGCACACGTGGACCTGCCTGCAGGCCATGCGCACAAAGGCACACGGACCTGCGTACACACACTGGGAGGCAGCCAAGAACGGACCCACCCAGACACAGGCTGATGGACACACTGCAACAAGAAGGTACGGGACACAGGCGAGGGCCGGTTACAGGGCCCTGGCAGACTTGTGACACAAGCAGGTAGACCACCTGTTCGTAATGGGGGCTGAGATGGGTTCTTAGGGTGGGGGCCAGGAAAGTCTTAGCTGTTACGGTGAGCTGTGACTCTCTAAAGGGCCACAGTACATAAACGTATGTACTGTACGTCTATGGTCGTAAAATTTCATGGTGGGAATGGGATTAGGAAAAATAGCTCTAAAATTATTCCTTAGCGGGGTATAATGAAAACAAGGTTGGGGCGCCTGGGTGGCTCAGTCGGTTAAGCGGCTGCCTTCGGCTCAGGTCATGATCCCAGGGTCCTGGGATCAAGCCCCGCGTCAGGCTCCCTGCTCAGTGGAGAGTCTGCTTCTCCCTCTCCCTCTGCCTGCCTCTCTGCCTACTTGTGCTCTCTCTCTATCTCTCTGTCAAATAAATAAATAAAATCTTAAAAAAAAAAAAAAAGAAAACAAGGTTGAGGAGCACTGATGTAGATTAAGGCTCCCCCAGGGGAGGTGTGTGCGTGCACACGCACGCGAACACACACACCTGTCATGCACCCAGGGGCTGACACTGTCTCACACACAGTCACTGCCCCCACCCCCTCACAGATGGCAGGATGCAGGTGGCTGATCACCTGCCCATCCCTCTGCTCTTCATCCAGCCCCCCTCACCCCCAACCCCGCCGTCTGGCCCAAACTTAGGAGCCCCAGGGCAGCTGTTACTGCAGACTTTCCACCACAGGGATGCTGAGAAGAGCCCTGCGTTCTTCCTCTCCGTGGTTCCTTCCCTAAGCCCGGTCACTGTCCCTGCCACGGTCCCAGCCCATTCCCCAAGCCGTCCTGAGCAGCACCCTGCCCCATCCTAAACTAGGGGCAGTTCCCGGTGACCATCCATGGCCCAGAGCACCTTGTCTTGCACGTGCTTCTGGGCACCCTTTGCTGCCCCCTCTCAGCCCCGGTCCTCGGCTCTCCGCCTCATCGCCGGCCCCTCTCGGCTGCAGTACTCACTTGGATGCTCTTGCTTCGGCACCCTCTGCTCCACTGGCCCCGCTTGCAGTCCCCTGGCCTCCCAGGGTCCAGGCCCCCACTTGCCAGCCCGTCCCCTCCCCCCGGGTGCCAGGGGCCGCCTGCCTCCAGGGCCCAGCTCCTCCCTGCCCCCGAGGGAGGGGGGCACAAAGGGGCCCTTGTCACCACTGCTGGAGCTGGGCAGCCTGACGCCTGGGTTCTACTAGCTCCTTCCTGGAGGGGATGGGGGGAGGCAGCCTCACTTGCTCCCCCCTCCTCCATCACTGTGCACCCTGGTTCTGGGTCCCTGGGAGGGTCTTCTAATGTCTCTGGAAGTCTCAGGCTGAGAAACAGAAAGCGTTGTTCTCAGTGTCTAGGGAATCTTGGTGGCCAGGACAGGTATAACCTCGGTCCCAAGAGGCCACAGAGGGGGTGAGCAGGAGACGGGACCTGCCCACTCTTGGCTTCAGCATCACCTCCACCCTCTCTTGAATCACTTCCCTGGGTCACGTTTGGTGCCCACATCCTGGTCTATTTTCCAGACTCGTCTTGCCGTCAGAAATGACCTTATGCATTCATTGATTGTCTTCTCTCATGAGAACATGATCTCCAGGAAGATAAGGGCTTTGCCCGCTGATTTCTAATCTATCCTGTTTGTAGAATGGCTCCTGGCACAGAGTTAAGCTTCATAACCACAGAGTTGGTGCACACATTGTTCCTCAAATACCCAGCGGCACCTTCTGACTGGAGACCTTTGCCCTCGTTCCTTCCTCCTGGAAGGGCCTCCCCACCCCATCCCGCAGCACTGGTTACCCAGTGCCATGGGCCACAGCCCGCACATCCTATAGGCTTCCAGCCTGGATGCCACTTCCTCTGGAAGCCTGCCCTGCCCTTCTCATCACGCCAAGCCCCTCCATGCAAATGCTGCCCCGTCCTTCCATGGCCCTCAGCGCGCTTGCCGACTGCACTCCGGGGGGGCCTCCTTCCCCACCGGCACGGGAGCTCCCAGAGGGCAGGGTTTCTGACTGTCTGTCCGCTTTGCCCTCTGTCCCCTAGAACAGTGCCTGGTGCACAGTGGGGCTTATCTAGCGCCATGCTTACTCTTTGAGCTGGGTGAGGACCCACTGTGCGCAGATTCCACACTCCACAGTGACCCTCCTCCCAGCCCAACCCCGCCCATTGATCATGACATTTGCAAGGTGCTTGTGTGGGAGGGGCGGTGGAGGGAGCTGATGGTACTGTGACCAAGTGTAGTAATGGTTTGACCATGAGCTGCTCAGTCACACTGGAGCATCTTCTATCCTCCTTTAGGCCAGAGCAGTTTTCGGGGAGTGGGGGTGGGGGGGTCCTTTCTCCCAAGGGAGAACCCAGCCGGGGTGGGGAGGGTGAGGGGCAGGGAAATCCCTCAGACCCAGGCGTGTGGAGTCAGAGGAGGCTGATGGAGGGGGAGGGGGAGTCCCACCCCCACCTCAGGCTTCATGATGTCAGACTCTGCCCGTGCCTTTCCCAGACAGGGACAAAAGCCCATTGAGAGCGGGGTGGGGCTTGAGCGCCTGGGTCCTAGAGAAGAGAGGGCCCTGGTGCCTGGGCTTTGGAGGATGCTGCTGAGATCCTGGGGTGCTCCTGTGTCACAGACTTCAGCCTCAACGCCAACCCCCCTGGGGTCATGTGCCTGCACAGTTTGGGGGTCCATCCCCTCTCTAGGTGTGAACTGAAGGCTGTCCTGGGGGGCAGGACGCACAGGCCAGTGTGTCCACAGAGGCCACTGGCAACCATCGCTGAAATCTGCAATCCCGGGTCCCCAGGCCACAGGAGGATAGGGCACTGCAGGGCCTGTGCCTGTCCAAACGGGGAGCCACCGCTCGGATCCAGCCAAGCCTTCGAAGCCAGGCAGGTGTGATAGGGCTGCTGTGATAGAGCATCACAGACTGGGTGGCTTAAAACACAGAATTTATTGTCTCACGGTGCTGGAGGCCACAGTCTGACGTCAAGGGGTTGGCAGGGTTGGTCCTTTTGAGCGCAGGGGGGAAGGATCTGTTCTAGGCTTCTCTTCTTGGCTTCTAGATGACGGTCTTCATGTTCGCATGGCCTTCTCCCTGCATACAGGTTTCTGTGTCCAAATCCCCGCTTTTTATAAGGACACCAGCCCTCTTGGATTAGGGTCCAACCTACTGACCTCATTTTAACTTGACTATCTCTATGAAGACCCTATTTCCAAATCAGGTCACAATCTGAGGTTCTGGGAGTTAAGACCTCAACATTTAAATTTGGGAGCGTGGGGGGACACACAGTTCAGCTCATAACTCATAAGCAGCTACACTCTGTGGGGTTGCAGAGCAGAGAGAGGATGACGGCAAGGTCCCACAGCTCATGGGAGCCCAAGCTGTCCACCTGCCTTCTCCTCCCCACCCTTCAGCCTCCATTCAGGGAAACCTCTCCCAGAGGATGAGCCTCTCATGGCTTCCAAGACAGAAGGTAGAAGGTGGTGGTGTACGGGACTGATCTGGCTCCCAGCTGAATTCACTTTGGCTACCAGAGTGTTGATTTAAAAAACAAAATCCCTTTAATCAGTTGCCAATATCTTAAAAACCAGGAAATCTCACATCAAAATAAGCATGGCCGCCTTCTCTTGAAAAGAAGCTCTAGCCATGTTTGGCCTGCCTTTGGGCATGACAAGCCATCTCCGGGTCCCCCTAATGATCTAACCCAGGCCTCCATCCATATGCAACATTGAGGCCAAATAGCCAAGGCCATTTATCACCGTGCTAGTGCTGACGTTTTCTTATGGGCTAAGAAGATGGTGCATCTTCTCTGTATCTGTCAAAAGTGGGGAAATGGGGGGCGCCTAGGGGGCTCAGTCGTTAAGCGTCTGCCTTCGGCTCAGGTCATGATCCCAGGGTCCTGGGATCGAGCCCCGTGTCGGGCTCCCTGCTCAGTGGGAAGCCTGTTTCTCCCTCTGCCCACTCCCCCTGCCTGTGTTCCCTCTCTCGCTGTCTCTCTCTGTCAAATAAATAAATAAAAATCTTTATTAA
This sequence comes from Halichoerus grypus, assembly GCF_964656455.1. Taxonomy (NCBI): domain Eukaryota; kingdom Metazoa; phylum Chordata; class Mammalia; order Carnivora; family Phocidae; genus Halichoerus; species Halichoerus grypus. The sequence continues at coordinate 44,511,493 of NC_135726.1, read as the reverse complement.
AAAAAAAGTGGGGAAATGGGATACATCGAGAGGGACACGGTTTCAAGAAGAATGGGAGGGAACTTAACTCCTTGTGGAGGTGAGCGGTCTCCTCCCGCGTGTCTCACGGGCAGTGTGTCCTTGCTCAGAGGATACCACTTATGGTGCTCTCTGAAACCCAGCCACCACCCCTCACTCGGTCTCTGTGCCTGCCTGCGAGGCCGGTGGTTCTCAGACTTCTTTTTGGTGGCAGGATCCCTTTCTACTCTGCAAAATCATCGAGGACTCCCCAGAAAACTTGTTTACGTGGGTTCCATCTCTAGCTGCTCCACGTCTTAGAAACTGAGACCGGGACATTTTGAAAGCCCAAGGCACACCAGCACACACAACCCGTTCCCGTCGGAGCGATGAGGTTGACCCGACGTCACAGAGCCCGTGAGCCCATGCGCCCCCGATGGGAGGCGAGTGAGCCTGATGGAGCCCTATCAGGGGTTCCCCGGACCTTGCTTTGCGAACCCTTGTGAGGACTCTGCATTAGTTACCGTTCTTTTAAGAAGGCTTCAAGGAGAGGAAACTCGGTTTCACTTCCAGCCCCTGCTGTTGCAGCATAGGTTCTAGGTCTTCTGAAGCGGGGAAGGAGGAAGGGAAGAGCAGGAAACAGATTTTCCTTCACCAAACCTCCGTGCCAACCCCGGTACCCACCAACCCCGCATACCCGTAGCAGACAGGGGCCAGAACAAGCCCCTGGCATGGGCCTCGGGCAGGAAGAAAGGGCAACAGACACTCTAGTATGGAAAACAACAGACAGAAACATTTTATTCCACGTCCGGTTAGGCGGGTTGGAGGGCAAGGCAGGAATAAATACAAGGGGCGGGGAGGACCGGCGGGGGCGGGGGCCAGGCCGGGAGGCTCTAGGTCTTGCAGCATAGCCCACACATTGGTTTATTACAGCAGCCACAGCAGAACAGGCAGATGGGGAAGTGGGTGTCTCGCCTCCTCAGCCTCGGGAGCGTGGGCTGTGGGGAGGAAGGGAGAGTGAGCGGAGCTCGGGCCGGGCAAGGGCTGGGGGAGGCTCAGGAGGGAGTCGGTGCTCTCACCATCAAGCCAGCCTCGGCTCCAGCTGCGTCCTGGGCTTGCAGGGCTGCGAGCTGTCCTGTCTGCGGGAGCAGAAGGGGTGGTGAGGAAGGCCAGGGCCCAGGGGAGCTCTCAGACTTGCCCCCACACACCGGCTCCTCCCCAAGGGTCGGTGTCCTGGGGCTCCGTGGGTGTCCTGGGAGCCGCCCGGAGGTCCGGCCTTTTCTCCCCTCCGCTCACGCAGCTCTTCCCATAGACATCCCAGATCTGTCTCCTTCTCTCCCCACAGCTACTCTTCTTGGGGACATCGCCCTCCCTGGCCTGCTGCCACCCCCGCCTGGAACACAGCTCCCTGCATCTTGCCCCATCCATTCTGTTCCCCATGCCTTAGCAGTCGGATTAAAAGCCTGCGGGGCTCCCCTTGCACGTGGAGGAAAATCAGTATTTCCACAGTTGCCCGCAAGACTTGGCACGGCCGCCCCTCAATCTCCTCTCCAAGTAAGGTCCCCTTCACTCACTACACCTCCTGATCCTTGGGGACGTTCGCCACACTTGCCCTCTCCCGGGCCTTTGTTTGCTGTCGCCTTCTCTTATCCTCCCCAGTCCTAGGTCAGATTTCATTTTCTCACCAAACTCCTGATCCCATCTGAAGTCCTCCCCCCACCCCTCATGGTCACTCGGGTATCATCATCATTTTCCATTATTCATGAAGAGCATTTACTAAAACACAATGATCTTATTTCTGTTTTAATGGTTCCCGGACTAATTCCCTGACTGGGATGTAAGGTCCGTGAGAGCAGAACTCCTCTCATCTACCTTGTTCCCTGTGTGCTCCCCACTGTCCAGACTAGGACTGAACACGGAGCAGACACACCACTCATGGTGCAATTCGTTCGGGGCCTCCAGTCCCTGATACTCAGGCCCCCGGCTCTGTACCCCCCTTCCCTGCCCTGAGCTCTGTCCCGTGCTAAGGGGTCTGCGGCTGCCCTCAGCACTCCCCTCCCAGGGCCTGGCTCTCCGGTGGTCTCGGCCGCCGAGCCGGACCCAGGCCCTGTGGGCTCTCACCTGGTGCGGAAGAACCCAGCCACTGGCCAGACCGGCCAGGAGGAGGGACAGGAGGCCCGCAGCCTGGATCCGCGTGCTCATTGCCATCGTGCCGTCTGTCTGGCTGTCCTGCTGTCCCGTTGGGTTCAGGACTGGCTGTGGTGTCTGGGGCCCCGTTTCAGTTGCTTTTATGGGTCCTTCTGGAGGAGGCGGGGGTGCTAAGCCCCCTCCCCTTTGTCCTAACTCATTTCCAAGAAGGTGGTGGCGCCGACAAGACGGGAGATAAGCGGGAACAGAGTGACAGGGAACAGTGTTATGTCACCCTTAGCAGAGGTGTGTCCAGGGGGTGGGGCAGTCGGGGCCACAGACACGCGCCTCTAGCCAGCCACCTGGGAACACTTTCCCTGACATGGCATCACCCTGTTGACCTTGGGAAAAAAATTCCCCCTTTTGCCCCAGAAGTTGAACAGGTCGATGAGTAGGAGCGAGGTGACCTCCTATTCCCCACCCTTTCCCGATGTCCTTATCTCCAGGGAGGCTGGCCGTTGCTTACGGGCCCCCCCGGGGGTGCCCAGCATCATTCCTCCCGCTTCAGGCTCCCTTCACACAGGGCACAGATCCGGGCAGGAAACGCTGGGGCAGCCAGACGCACGGGTTTGTGTCGGCACAAGCCCCCAGCGGGCGTGTGGTTTTCTGAGTATCAGAAAAGGTCTCTGGAGTTCTTGCCCATTGAAGCCCACAGTGTTCGTCATTGCTAACCCCGGAGGCCTGCCTCTTCTGTGCCACCTGTCCGAGCGGCTCCTGCCGGCCCCGTGCTGGGCTCTGCTCTGTATTCAGGGGCCGCGGCTGCCTTCTTCGCCCCCAATCCCCGGGGCCTGGCTGCCCAGGCCCTGCTCCCTCTTAGCACTGTGCCCACCCCAAGACTTGATTTCTTCATTTTATAGGAGGAACAGCAGGGAGAGATTGGGGCAGTGCTCAAGCTCACGCAGAGGCAAGAGCTAGGGTTCCAGCCTGAGCAGCCTGACTCTGGGGCCTGTGTTCGCACCACTGGGCTTTCCCGTCTCCCCACAAGCACAGGAGGCCACAGGGGAGCACGCTGGACTGGGCCCACACTGGCACCTGGAATCCGGCAGCGGTGGGAGCATTTAAACCACAGACATCAGCTGACTCTACAAACCTGGGCCTTTCTCCTTGAGGGCCGGTTCTCCAGCAGGCCACTGGATGGAGAGACGACGCAGGTGGCCTGACCATGGCAACCCCACTCCCACCTACTCTGAGCCATCTCTGGGTGCACATGGTCCCGGGAACCACAAACCCTGATTCCACAGACGGGCCTTGGGCCGTGTTTCCTCCCTGACTCTCGCGGACCACCCAGGCAGGGTCAGCTCCAGCCTAAGGGCCTGTGGACGATGCTGCCAAGGAATGAACGCTCTTCCTGGTCCTGAGCTGCTGCCAAGGCCCACTCGAAACCACAAAAATGGGGGCTGTGGGGTCTGGGAAGTGCAGGCCGCTCCCTGCTGCACACACCTTCACTCTAAGACGGCCTCACGCTGAGGGGCAAAGGGAGACGGGGCCGTCAGAGGGCAGCCCAGTTGGGAGCATTTGGGATGGGACCCAGTGGAGAGCTCGGCCAGGTGAGCAGGCGGGCAGGCCCCGGTCCTGGGAGTTGCATGGGGCCGCGGGCCACACGCTCAGCCCCGGGGAGACGCGGTGGCCCCCAGCACCGCCGGGCAGCACCGCTTCGCAGCTCAGGCCAGGTTTCATCACCAGCCGGGGCAGGGGTCACAGTGCAGGCGCCAGGGCCACGGGGTGAGGCGACAGGCTGACGGGCCAAGCCCGGCTTCCTGGCCATCTGCCCTTCCTGGGGGTGGGGGGCTCAAGGCCAGGCTCCACCATTGGCTGGTGCAGAGGGGAGGGCTTCAACCCTTAAGGGCAGGGTCAGGAGCCAGTGCTGTTTTTAGTAACAGATGACAGGAAAGACCCCAGCCTCTCCTCCGAAAACATGGGACACGTCCTTGACCCCAGCTCCCCACGCCCTCACACCACACATGCACACCTGGAGCCTCAAAGGGGATATTCAGTCCTTAACCTCTCCACCCATCCGAGCGACCAACAGACCGGGGTCCGGGAGGTACAGGAAGGATGGCAGGGCCTGGCACGCCGCCACACACACCGCAGCCGAGGCACTGCCCTCGTGGAGCTCCCCACGGTCCCCGGGCCCCCTCCCCATCCCCGAGATGGAGAGAGACACAAACAGACAAGGCGGGGCCACATGGGGCCAGTTTATTGCAGTTAAATACCTCTCTCTCTCTCTATTTTTTTCGTCCACTTTTCCATAAAGAAAATTAAAACACACACACACACTCAAAGGGGAGCAGGGATCCAGAAACAAGAGGTGGGGTGGGACATGGCCTCCCTGCTTAGGTCCAGGCCCCGGGGATGGCCCCCCTAAAGGCTCCCCTCCTTCCCGAAAGCACCCTGTCTCAGTACCTCTAGAGACCAAGGAGGCAGCGGGGTATGGCAGGGCCTCTGTCCTCCTCCCTCTTGCCTCCAGGCGAGACCACTAGAAGTGCTGGGGCTTAGTGGGGGCCGGGAGAAGGGAGACAGACAGAAGGGGGGGGGATATCGCTTCCCAAGTTGAGGAGAGCGGCGGGCGCTTATCCACAGAAATGCGTTATTTCTCCCCGTTTTGTTAAAAATCTACTATAAAAAAACGCAGCTGGGGGAGGGGCGTGTGTCCCTCTCTGTGCTAAGGGCTGGGGGAGGGGCGGCCGAGGCGGCAGCGGGGCGGGCGTCACTGCCGCGCGCTCTCGCCCACCATCTCCAGGTTGTGCTGCTGCAGCTGCGCGCGAAGCACGGCGTTCTCGTTCTTCAGCTCCTCGATCTGGCACACACGACACGACAGGGGGAGCCGGCAGGGGGCGACGAGCCAGGGGCTGGCTGCCCGCACCTGCCCGGCCCCCCCCCCGGCCCCGCCCCGCCCCGCCCCTCACCTGCTGCCTCAGCAGCTCGTTGTCCATCTGCAGCCGCTCGGCCTCCTTGAAGGTCTCCTGCATGCGCTGGTTGGTCTGGCGCAGCTCCCGGATGTAGTCACAGGCCTTTGACAGGATCCCTCCTTTACTCTGCGGGGTGGGTGGGCAAGAGCGCCGGTGAGCGCCGCCTGCTGGCTCGCCCAGGACGGCGCCCGGGGGCCGGGCCAGGCCCACTTTCTCGAAGGGGTGGCCGGGGGGACGGGGGGGCACTTACCGCTCCCGTCTTGCTGTTGTCTGCATTACAATCTGGAATGATTTTTGAAAGTTGGACGATCCAGTTGTTGATCTTGTCCCTCCGCCTCCTCTCCACTGCAAGAGTAAGAGCCGTGTGGCCCGCCGTGCGCACGGAGCTTCCCAGAGCTGCCCGCGCGGCGCTCCTGCCCCCCGCGGACCGGGGCCGCCCCGGGGGCAGCGCGCACATGCGGGCACCTGGCTGCCGCGCCCCGCTCCACGCCGCTTCTCACGGGCCGCACGCACACACCTTTCGGGCAGAATCAACAGTGGGGACGGCGGGTTCATTTTGTTTACCTGCCTGGCGTATATTTTTAAAAAGTAATTCACGTAATTAATTGGCATCTTCTGAAAAATGGGGAGTTGTGGCTTGTGTTCTTGGGAGGCAAGAATGGGCCAGAGCCCCTTTCCACAGGACCCCGGCGCCCCTGTCTGGTTCTCCACAGCTGCTGCCTTTGATTTTCCACAGTCCTCAGGCCTCCCCCGGGGCTTTGGGCTCCACAAATTTTTTAGTTCAACTTTAAAATCACAGTCTGACCATGTCTTCCCCCTGGTTAAAATCCTTCTCCAGAGCCCGGGCAGCGAGTCCCAAGCTGCCACGGCTGATGCTTGTGGCTCTCAGGGGCCTGGCCCCACCAGCCACGGGGGCGGTCACCCAAGGGCAACGTGAACCCTACATTGAAGGCCAGGGCTGGCAGACCAATGTATCTGTCAAAAGTGGGGAAGACTTTGCTTGAAAAATCCAGATTCGTGATTTACTCCCGTAACACTCAGCAATCTCACCCAAACTCTGTCCGCTGACCTGAGCAACGGCTACCCCATCCCTGTGGCTTCTCATCGGGCTCATGTCATGGCCTAATGACAGCCACTTGGGGTCTGCCTGCATTGGAGCCTAAGACCAGGGTTCAGGGCCTATGGAAGCAAAGCTATGCCAGAATCTTCCTTACCTTCCAAGCACAGTACTAGGGATCGGTGTGGACACACACAAGAAAGCCCAGTCACCTTCCCCAACCGACACACGCCCTCATCCCTCCTGCCAGGACAGCTCATGGGCAGATGTAGGCAGCGTTTGTGGAGGAGACGAAGCCTATAGGTGGGATTTGGAAAGTGGGGCAAAGGAGTATTTCCTCTGGGCTGGGCAGTGCTGATGGGGGTTGTCAGAAGGGGTCTGGGTGAGAGTGAAAACGGACGGTGGGCCAGAATCACACCCCTCACCCCTCACGGTCTCCGAGGCTGGTGGCTCCCGCTGACCGTGTTGCTCTCACCAACAACATGCCTGGCCACCCATCGTCAAACCCACTGCTGGCTCCTGGCACTTGGCTCCGTCTGCTCACTGCCAACCGTCCTTCCCCATGTCCAGGTGCCCCCTGCTCTGGCCCGGGTTATGACACCCTCCTCCAGGGACTCTCCTCCTCCCTTGCTCTCCAGGACTGCACTTTACCCACCCGTCGCCCTGGGGTGAGGGCGCAGCACCCGGGTCTCATTCCTGCCGGGGAGGGCTGCGCCTCCCCACTGAGGATGGCCACGTCCTACCACCTCGAAACTCTGTGCTAAAAACTGCAGTGGAACCAAGAGTCTAGCCCAGGCCTGGCGGCATTGGCCACCCTGCCCTCCAGCAGTGCGCTCTATTCCCAAGGTTTCAGCAGGGAAACTCAACGGCAGACGGCTTCTCCACTTCCTGCTCTCCCCTCATGCAGTCTGGCATTCTCAAGCCCCGGCACCGGGCTGCAGCCAGATCTCCTGCGGACTCCTCCCTTCCAGCCACCAGACAGCAGGGATGGGGGCGCCGGGCACATCTTTTCCAGTTTGCGTTTACTTAAAACTTACTGCCTGCCCAGGGCACCTGGGTGGCTCAGCCGGTTGAGCATCCGACTCTTGGTTTCAGCTCAGGTCACGATCTCAGGGTCATGGGATTGAGCCCCAGGTCGAGCTCTACGCAGCAGGGAGTCTGCCTGAGATTCTCTCCCTCTCCCCGAGATTCTCTCCCTCTGCCCTTCCCCTGCTCACTCACGCTCTTGCTCTCAAATAAATAAAATTAAAAAAACCCCAAAACCAAAAAACCCCAAAACCAAAAAACCTTAGTGCCTGCCCTACTGTGTGCAGGGGGGCACCTGCAAGCCCCCAGAGTCTGCGGAGGACTCAACCTCTGTCCTGCTGGTGTGCACGGCACCTCTGTGCAATGTGTGTGAACGGGGGACACGGACACAGTAGAGGTGCTATGACCGAAGGTTGTACCAAGTGCCTGGGCAATGGCAGGGTGAGCCAATGATTTCTACATGGTGCTGGGTGTGGTGGGCCTTCAGAGAAAGACTTGGAGAGGGAGCATTTGGGCTGCTTTCTGAGGGGAGGGGCATCAGGCAGACAGGTGTGGAAAATGCTGAAATGGGGACATGGCAATACTCTGGGAGGCAAGTGGGGAAGGGAAAGGCTAGGTTGTGAAGGTCTCAAATGCCTTGTTTTTTTTTTTTTTTTAAGATTTTTTTTATTTATTTGAGAGAGAGAGAATGAGAGAGCAAATACATGAGAGGGGGGAGGGTCAGAGGGAGAAGCAGACTCCCTGCCGAGCAGGGAGCCTGATGCGGGACTCGATCCAGGGACTCCAGGATCATGACCTGAGCCGAAGGCAGTCGCTTAACCAACTGAGCCACCCAGGCACCCTCAAATGCCTTGTTGATGGGCCCAGGCCCTTGCACCAAGCAGGTGGTGAGGTGGTCAGACCTGTGGCTCGGGAAGACCATCCTGGCACGTTTGAAAGGGAGGACGCCCGGTCAAGACCAAGGCCACGTCTACTCCACAGTAGAGCTTCGCTTACACCCATACGACACTGAAAACAATCCAGAAGCAAAATCTGCCAGGACTGAAGGGAGAAACGGACAAACTCACAGACATGCTTGGAGACGTTAACGTTCCTCTCTCAGTAACTGATAGAACACGTAGACAAAAAAGTCAGGATAGAAAACCTCAAGAGTGTCAACCAACTTGAGCTAGCCGACCCCGAGGGAACTCTCCACACCACAGCAGAGACACACATTCTAAGCGCGCACGGAACCTTCCACAAGACAGACCATATTCAGGGCCATAAAACAAGTCTCAACAAATCTCAGAGAACTGACATTATATAGTAACAGTAAGTTTCTGATCAGAACAGAACTAAATTAAAAATGAGTAACAAAAAAATCCAAAAAACACAAATGTTTGGAAATTAAGCAATGCAATTCTAAATAACCCATGGGTCAAAGAAGGTATCATTAGGGAAATTGGAAAGTATTTTAAACTGAATGATAACGAAAACCAATATATCCAAATGGGATGTAGCTGAAGCAGCACTGGAGTGAAATTTACATCTAGAAAGGCTTGTGCTGGGAAAAAAGGAAGGTTTAAATCATCTTGAAAGGCCAGGAAAAAAACCCCAAACTAATTAAACCCAAAATAAGTAAATAGAATGAATTAGCAACATTAAGAATAGAAACTAATGAAATAGAAAAAGCAATCTCATCCGGCATTTAAAAATCAGATTTCTGGATTTCTGACTCCTCAGAGGTTCCCGGCAACAGTGGGCCCAAATTCTGACCCGGCTGCAATGGGCTGGCCCCACAGGCTCCAATCCCCCGTGGGGCCTGGAGATGGGCTCCCGCAGTCCCAAGAAAAGGTGGAAAAGAGGGAAAAAGGAGAAAGAGAAGCTGATATGGGGTCTAATTCAGCACAGAGTCTCAGGGTTCGCAGACATGAGGGAAAGAGAAGGGGCAGAGTCGAGGGTGGCCCTGGCTTTCGGTTCTGGCTTGGGTAATTCTAAGAGGGGTGCCTTTTGCCCTGTGGGAAAAGAAATGTTGCATGGGAACCTTTGGGGGGGGTGGCGGGGAGCTTGTTTTGGACAAGGTGAGTATGAGGTGTCTCAAGGACATCCAGAAATGAAGATTTTGAATGGACAGTTCAAACTACGGCTACGGAGTTCAAGAGAGAAGAACGGAATAGAAACAGCTTTGTAGGCAGCCAGGGTCCGGGGCGAGGGGGGAGCCCTGGGAGGACACTGAGGAGCGGTTCTCACCTTGTCCGAATCACATACTCTTTTCTGGAGCAATGATGAATACCTACAATCGGGCATAGGGTTTGGGGGATACTGAATATCCCTGAGCTGAAGGCTTCAACTCTCCCGAGGCCAATGGAAGACAGGCCAGACTTTAAGGAAAAGTCAAAGCAGTTTCCAGCCTTGCCCAATGGGAAGAATCACCTGGGTAACTTGTTGAAATACAGGCTCCTGGGCCTCCCGCTGACCTACTCATTCTGAACCTTGAGAGGACAGCCCCAGAGATCGTGACTGTTAACAAGCTTCCCGGAGCTACTGGGAAGCTCTGCTCTGAGGAGCAGGCTGGGAAGGAAAAGCAGAGTGCAGGAAAACCAGAGCGCGTAGAGCAGAAAGGAACATTCCCGAAAGGGGACCAGGCTGGGTCAGATGCTTGGAGCACAGACAGGAAAGGAAGCCAGTGGATTTGGCAATGAGGTCGTCATGGGTGACCTCAGACGGACCTCCTTTGGTAGAGAAATGAGCCAGACTGGCAAGGGTACAGGGAGGATGGGCAGAGGGTGGGTCAAAGACTGTGCAGGTTGGGAGACGGAGGGCAGGATGCAGCTGGAGCGTAAGGACAACGTTATGAGAAAGACTGCTGACTGCTCTCTGCAGGATGAGCAAGATTCAAGACTCGGCAGGTGAGAGGCGGAGAGTGCAGAGCAGGGTGGAGGGTGGCTGGATGGTATCCCCGAGTCACTGGCTGCAGCCTTACCAGGTGGCGCACTGCAGGGCTGGGGGCACCGGGGTCGTCGAGCTTACGCCATTTCACACACGACTACAGAGGTGCAGAGACGGAGAAGCAGCCTGATGTCACAGAGCCAGTAAGCGGCAGGGCCGGGACTGCCTGGGGTAGCCTACTGGAGGCCCCTCAATCACACCACACCCCCAAACCAAGCTCGGCCTCTCCCCTTCCCTTCAGACCAACCTGACGCCATCAGGAAACCCGATTCTCCAGCCTTGCAATCTTCTCCCCCAAGCGCTCCCCTGCTTCATGCCCTGTCCTGTCTCAGGCCGACATCTGCAGTCACCCGCGATGTTCCCAGCCTCTGGTGTCCCATCTCCTCCGTACAGACCCCTGGCTTCCCCTCCGATTAGAACAAAAACCCCGGAGCAAGGATGCTGTTCTTACAAGGCCCCATGTGCCCTGGCCAGCCCTCCCACAACGCCACCAACTTCCTCTTTCCTCCTCTGAATTCTGCTCTTCTTCAGACACACCAAGTCTGTCCTGGCTCTGGCCTGGGTGTTTGCACTTGCTCAGCCCCCTGCCTGGGACTCTGCTTCGGGGACTCGGCTGCCCGTTCAGGCCTCTGCTCCAGACTCAGACAGGCCTACGGAGCACACCGCCGCCATTACTCCCTAGCTTCTCGCGCAGCTTTCTCTCCTCCTCACATCACACCGCAGCTTCGTGTAATCTGTCTCTCCCACCAGAAGGAACGCTGCGAGAGCCAAGACCTCATCCGTTCTGTCAGCCCCTGGACCCAAGGGCCTAAAAGCCAGGCAGATGTAGGGTACGGATATACTAAAGGCTGAGCTCAGTGAGCTGCTCGGGTCACAGCTGCAAAGACCCAAACCCAGCCGAACACCTTCAGGACTCTCAGGGCCTCACCCTGACATTCAACGCCTTCCTTAATCCTCCCTGGTCCCGCACCCCCAAGCACGCTGCATGGAACCTCTGCTTCGACCCCATCAGCACTGCCCGAAGCAACCTCGGCCCACTCTGCCTTCCCTCCAGCTTGAGCTCCCCTCCGCCTGACAGGCTCTCCCCAAGGCCAGCTCTCTGGGGAAGACACCAGCCTAAACTCTGCCTCCCTGACACCGCAGACCAGGCTCCAGACCAGGCCCGGGGTGCACGCTGCTCAGCCTAGAATCCGCCTTCAGGAAACATGTGCTGAGAGAGGATAACCTAGGTGTAAACGCCCCCCTGGACTTGCATGCTACCATGACCAGGGGGTGGGGGGGTGGAGGGGGGGGATGCGGTGGAGGACTAAGGGACAGCATTAAGGGCCAAGATGACCTTAGGGTGGGATCTGTTGTTTAACGGAAGGGCACGACGCTTGGCCTTGGCCAGCCAGGGGCACAGCTTCGGGGAGTTTCAATCTCAGATGTGTTCCCCAGCAGACCAGAGCTGCTTCTAGAAGTCAGGTGGGCGGGGGAAATGAAGGACAAGAGGGCAACAGCTGCCACATGGAAAGTAGTCCTAGGGAAACCAAATCAAACCGATTTTTCAAGAGAAGCAGGATATCCACATGTGAACGTGAAATTTGCCATTTCAGACGTTGACCATGAACTCAAGATCACTAGCCAGCATGACAAAACACCTTCCAGGTCACACCTCCTGCCTTTCTGTTCTTGGCAACGGACTTCTACCTGTTTTTACTTTTCCAGCGTTCACCAAACACCTCTCGTGCACTCATGGTGAGCCAGTGAGCCGTGACACCAAGCACCAGGCCTGGCGGTGCCCGTGGGGCCCAGAAACTCCAGCCGGACCTTACCTTCATTGTGCTGGGCCCTCCTTCTTTCATCCCGTGGTGTTCTGGTTCCGTCAATTTTCCTAGAAGAGGAAAAAGATGGGCACATGTTCTCTTAGATCCCATTTGTCTAAACACTTATTAAGGAGTCAGATTTGGAAATTACCTCTGTAAAATAAACCCCCATGCAAAAAAAAAAAAAAAACTAATGCCCTTGCTTATACTCAAAAAGCAGAAACAGACCAAAAAAATACGCTGACTGCTTGCTGTGTGCTCAACTGTCTGGCTCCCATTCCAGAAAAACTTCCCTTCCTTTGGCCCCCTCGCACCAGTCCCTCCCCGGGTCCCCTGCTCCTGGGAGCGGGTCTCCCACACGTACGGGGAGTAGGGGTGTGTCCGGGGTGCAATCGTCCTCTGCGTTCCTGTCTGAAGCACATCTTGTGGTGTCATCATGACATAGAACTGGCCTGCAGCAAAAGCGGGGGTTAGTGCAAAAACTGGGGGGGAAGGGGGACAATCAGAACCGGTTGGGGGGGCTTCCCTCCCTGCTAGGCCTGCTGCCTCCCCTGCCTTCCGCCCTGGCCCCTTCCTCCCTTTACCTCCGGCCTGCAAGCTCTGGTCTGTGGTCTGTACGGACACAGCCGTGGTATCTCCCACACTGGATGCTGGGAAATAGGCAAACCGTGCCTCCCCACTGACAGCCTCAGCTGCCGGGCTGCCGCCATTGCTGAAGGGATTTTGGATTACGGCCTGGGGAGTAGGAGGACACAGAGGCCACCCTTAGCCATCTTTGTTTGCCAACCCATCCCCTTCTTGCCGTGTAGAACGTTCACCGCATCCTCTGGAGGACGGGAAACCCCTCTGTGTGTGCCACTCTGCCCTGTCTCCTAGCCAGGGAACTCAGCAGATGCCCAGCAATCACCTGATGAGCTAATCCACTTTCACCTCTAAGAGACTTTCCTGTTCCCATCATCCCCATTTTACAGAAAGAAAGAAAAGCTCTTGACCCAAGTTTTACCACGCAGAACAGGGCTCTGACCCACACCGCCTGATGGTCTGAAGGCAGCATCGGTTTCCCACTTGCCCCACCCCGTGGGGATTCCCAAGAACAGCGTCAGTGTCCCCTCTCCATCCCCCCAGGGGTGGTGGGCACCTACCAGCGGGAAGGGCGCTGCGGGACCTGGGGGCACAGAGGCAGCAGTGGGGCCAGGACGCTGGGCTGCCCCGTCCACACCCACCTGGGTCACAGCCTGCTGCCCCCCCGCGAAGGCAGCCGTAGACACAACGCTGACGGCGCCAGCCGTGTCGCCCTGGCCATCCAGCTGACCATCAGTCACCTGGACTACGCGGTACGTCACCTGCAGGGGGCGGCAGAGCAGCGAGATCGGCTCTGGGGTCCCGGCCGGGGCCAGGTCTGAGCCCCTCCCAGCCCGCCCGCTCGACCCTCGGCTCAACCCTCCACTTGCCCGCGGGCTCCCGGCCCGCAGCTTCACCTGTCCTCCATTATTCTCTGTGCGGAACTGGTACTGGATGTTGTGGTCGCCAAACGCCGCCTGCTGGACGCTGGCGATGGCCACCGCCGTCTGCTCCTCCGCCCCAGGGCCGTCCCCGCCTGCGGTCGGAGGAGGGGGGGGAAATGGTCAGTGGTCACGCGGCCAAGGCGCCCCCAGTCCCCTCCCCGGGCGCAGGCCGCGGCCCCGGTGAGCCCCGCGAGCACTCACCTTCCTGCAGCTCGACGCCCTCCTCTGCCTCGGGTCCCTTGTCGTGACTGCGGGGAGGACGGGAAGAAGGGGGTCAGGGCCGCCCGCGCCCCCGCCCCTTTGCCCAGGTGCACGGCCCCCGTCCCGCCCGGCCCAGTCTGGAGCTGGAGCACCGCTAGGACCCGGGGCCGAGGGTATTAGCGCGGGTCCCCCCTCCCTCGCAGCCTCCATTTTGAGCCGGGCCCAGCGGCCGCTCGGGATCATGGCGGCCCGGCCGCCAGGCCGAAGGGCCGGGGCCAGGGCGCGCGGGGGCACGGGCCGGTCGGGCACTCTTACCTGGCGGCGGCAGCAGCGGTGGCCGAGGCAGCGGGATCCAGACCCGGGTCCAGCATGTCCATGGGGGGGGTGGGGGCGGGGGGGGCGCGGGGCCCGGGGGGGGAGGGGAGGGGAGGGGAGGGAGGGGAGGGGGCGGGCGGCCGGGGGGGCCCCGAGCCCGGCGCTCACGCCGCGCGGCAGGAGGGGACGGAGGAGACACGGGAGCCGCTCGCGCTGATCACGGGGACAAACAGTGGGGTCATGTGAGGAGGAGATGCCGCCGCCGCCGCCGCCGCCGCCGCTGCTGCTCCTGCAGCCGCCGCCGCCGCCTCCGCCCGCCCGCCCGCCGGCTCCCGGCGGCTCTCGGCTCCGGGACGCAGCGCGGCCGCCCCCCGCCCGCTGCACGCGGCCCTCGGGCCTCCTTCCCTGAGCAGCGGCCGCCGCCGCCGCGACTTTTTTTTTAACCCGGCCCGCCCTGGGTGGCTGCCGCCTCTCCCCTGGATCGCCGGCTCGCGCGTCCGCCGCCCGGCCTGGCCCAGTCCGGCGGCGGATCACTGCTGCAGCCGCCGCTGCTTTCTATTTTTTCCCCCTTTTTTTTCCTCCTTTACTTGAGCTGCGCGCGCGCGGCGGCGGCGGCGGCGGCGGCGCGAGCCCGGGGCCGACGCGCGCGGGGGGAGGGCAGCCCCCGGGGAGCGCGCGCGCTGTGTGTCTCCGATGGCGGGCGGGCGCGCGCGGGCCCGGGTCTCGGCGGGGCGCGAGGTCGCCGTCGTCGCCTCGGCGGCCGCCTGGCACCCGCCGGCGGGCCGCCCGAGAGGAACGCGGGCCCGGATAGAACGCCGGGGGACCCGGAGGAGGGGCTCTGGTCGCCGGGGACGAGGCAGGCCGCGGGGTTTGGAAACAGTAAAGTAGGTCGGAGTTTGGGGGGGGAGGTGAACGGGGTTGAAGGGGAGAGGAGCGCGCACGCGCGCTCCCGGCGGCTGGTCGGAGGTGCGCGACGGCGGAGGTCCGGGGCGCATGCGCACGACTGGGCGGGGCCGGGGCGCGCACGCAGGGCCGGGCGGAGTCAGCGTGGGGCACGTACTCCTGGCCCGGGGAGGAAGGCAGAGCCGGTGCTTCCCTCCTAGCCCAGGATGCGAGTCCTGGGAGAAAGCTGGACGCGCGGCCTTCTGCAGACTCGCAGGCACGCACACACAGACACAGCAGCTGCCCGGGCTACCCACCTCGCGCAGCAAAAGAAACACCTCCCTCTAGACACAGGCCTTGTGATCGTAAGTTTTATTAGACTTAGGAGGGCAAAATCATCAATAAGTCCCTCAAATTAAAAAAAAAAAAAGTACAAAAGGTACATAGAAAAAGTGAGATCAGACGATTAAACTTTCCCGACTCAGGGCCAAGTTCTGCAAGGGAGAAAGAAAAAGGGTGTGAGCTGGAGACGACTGGAGGAGAGGGTCCAGGAAGGGTCTTAAAGCCTGGAAGGATTGTTCACTCACCTTCTTAAGCCTCCGCTCGCGTGAGGCCTGGGAGTCCGTCTCAGAGTAAGGGGGAGGCGCTGGAGGGTAGTAGGCCTCCTCCTCCTCTTCCTCCCTGTAAGGTCTCCTCCTCTCAGCTGGCCCCTTTTTCCTCAAGGCCTCTTCCAGTAGCCGCCCATCATATTGGGGGTCCCCAGACCTGGAGCCATCCTCCCGAGGGTCCCGGGAGCGGTGGTGGCGGGACCTAGGGTCAGCATGAGGGCGGTCTCTAGATCTGAAGTCATCGTAGTGGGAATTCCGGGAGTGTGGAAATTCCCTTGGGTCATCTTGATCATAGAGGTCATCTCGGCTTCGGCTTCTGGGTGGTCTATAGGCTTGACCTCTCCTCCCCCTACTTGGGGGAGACCTCCTCCCAGATTCAGCAGAGCTCGGCCGGGTGAGGTCATCCAGAGCATCCACAGATCGGGCACGGGGCCGCCCGGCCCCCCAGCCACTCCCTGGCCGCTCTACCGGGGGCTCTTGCTCCCACCGTCTGGGACTTCGAGGGGAGTGGCGACCCCATTCCTCATCCCGGATTGGGGTAAGGGCAGGACCTCGGGAAGGCCGGGATCTCAAGTCGTCCTCGTGGAGGGAGGTAACTTCACTCATGGCTGTAGAGAAGGGGGGTGTCACTGACTGCTGGGAGGTCCGGAACTCCAGGGCCCAGCGGAGTCACCCACTTGGCTCATACACTTTCTAGGGGGCCCTAGACTTCTCATCTTTTAAGTGTTGACACGGAGGGTGTTGTACACTTCTCACTGCGGCCATGGTAGGGAAGGCGGTACTATGTCCAGGATTTGCAGCAAGCATCCCTGGGGCTTCTCCCTCCCCACTCAGGCACCCCTCAAACCACAAGGATCCCACTCACCCCGCTCTACACGGCCATTGGGGGCACCAGGTCGAGAAGGGTCAAAGTTGGCCAGCTCTTTCTCCATGTAGTATAGGACCCGCATGGAGTCATCCTGCTGGCTGGCCTGGATCCTGTAGCCACTGCGGACTTCTAAGGACAGGAAATGGAGGCCATCAGTTTAGGAGAACAGACGCTGACCCCGCCCCCTCCCGTAAAGACATGTCCAACCTTGTAACAATTGGTTCTCACCAGAGGTCACACTGCTGTCTGTGTCACGAAGCAGGGGTACCTGGGAGCTGTGGCCGCCAACTGAGGGAGATTCGACTGTCAGTGGCCGCCCACCTGGAACAAAGCCCTCCAGGCCCAGCCTCCAGTCCCCTCTCCTCCAGCCCCAGACCCCTCAGTGCCCAAATGCCCAGCCTGCCCCTGCCCCAGCTGCTCCCAGCTCCCCCAGGCCTCACCTGAGCTATTCCTGTCGAAGTCTCCAGGGTACCCGTTGTAGATGGGGCCCATGGGAATCATGGCTGGTGGGGGCGGGGTCTTGGCAGGGGACAGGTGAGCATAGGTGCTGGGGGCGTAGATGCTTGGGACGCCCGAGGTGGCCGCTTTGCCTGCGGCATACACTGGGGAGGACACTCGGTATGAGAAGGCAGCCAGGAGCCATGCCGCCCTCCAGGGTTGGAGGGTCTGCAGGGACACGTGCCTGGACCTTCTTCCCAACCCCCGAGCTGTGGGGCTTCCCTAGGCGCTTGGATTGGTTTCTGCAGGGTTCCTGAGACTCGCGCCATCAGCTTCATTGAATCCACAGCTCCTCTGGGTTTCCTCACACAGGTTTTTGGGGAGGGGGTGCACACTGGCAGCCCATGGCCCTCATCTGGCTAGCCAGTGCGTTTGTTTGACTATATGATGGTTTGCCCACATTTGATGGGGTTTTACTGAAAATCCCAGCTCTCTAGCTGCCTCATCAGGAGATGACGCCACCCTGGGCCTGAGTTCTTACAGAGCAGCAGGGGGCAGGTGCCCCTTCAGATAAGGCCCATGTGCTAGACCTCTAGCGGGATTCAAGTGTTCCCCTTTGGCAGCTGAGCCACCATGGGGGGGCGGGGGAGGAATCCCATGCGCACTCCCCTCTCATGGCTGCTGGGTTCTCCAGGCCCAGATGCAATGGGAATCATTCTGAGGCAAATGCGTGGGAGCCTCAGCGTTCACTTGCCTCGGCCAAGCAGCCAAGTAACTCCTCAAAGTACCTCTAGTGTTTCCAACCCCAGGGCCACACCCACCCCCAGCCAGCCCCCGCCTGGTGCTAGGCTTGACAGCTCAAGGGCAAATCCTCCCTGCTGCCTTCCTCCCCAAGCAAGAGGCAGGGTTCAGGTGGCTTGCTTGAAGTCACTTGGCCTGACTGAGCAAGTTGCTTCCTCCCTGGGATTGGGACAGGGAAATGGGAGGCTCCGCAAGCTCCCTGCTCTGCTTCAGTTTGGAAGCAGGAGGCTCAGTGCTCAGCGGCCCCAGGAGAGGCCCCTCGGTAGCTCGGGGGAGCGGGCATTTTATAACTCGCTGTGCGAGTTGCTGTTCCCAGCCGCCTCGGCAGGGTTGTGGCCCTGGCGAGAGTAACAGGGTGCACGCTGGCAGCCCACGGCAGTGAGTTAATGGGTCCTCTGCTTGAGGTATCAGCGTCTCGGGACGGGAGGAGCATGGCCTTGGGACAGACACTGGCCTTCCTGGCCCCAGCCTTAATCACTGGGGTAATAACTGCAAACTTGGTTGCAGCCCCCTGCGGGGGGGGGTCCCCCGCACCTGTGATTGGGACTAACACCCACTGCCTGAGGCTGAGGCCCTCAACTAGAAAGGACAAGAGACACAGGATGGCCAGCATCAGCCCCCAGAGAGCAGTGGATTTGTCTCAGGGCAGCAATACTCTGAGGGTCCAGTTGTCCAGTGGTGAGTTCAAGGATCAGGAAATCAGCCAGTAAGGACTGAGCGGCGGCCCTGTGCTGGGTGCTTGCACCCAGTCTTCCCTTAATGCTCGCAACACCTCGTGGGAACCTTCTAAAGAAGGAAACCGGCTCAGAGAGTGAGCACTGCTTGTCCGAGGTCACACAGTGGCCCCGGCACGGCTCCAGTGTGCTTCCTGGCCCCGGTCATGACCAGTGTTGACAGCAACATGGCCAGCAGCTAGTGGGCGAGGAGCATTTTATGTAGGCTGAGCCCTGCACTAAGTGCCCGCCACACAAGGGCAAGTCACTCCTTAGGCTTCCAAGCAGGTAACACATCCAGCCAGGCCTCCAACCTCCACCTGCCTAAGCCAACAACGACTGCCCGTGATTTCACTGTGAAAGCCTCTTGGACTGAGCAGAGCTGCGGCCATCCCCGGGCACTCTGGAAGGAACTGGCAACAATGCCATCCCTGAGGAGGGGAAATGGGGCGGTGGCAAGAGGGAGACCCCGCCTTCTCCTTTGCTTCCCCCTTCCCTGTTTTGTTTGCTCTTTCCCCCTTCATCTCTGGCCCCACTCCCATCCCCCAGCCCCCCAGGTACCTACTCGGGATGTGCTAGATGTCCTTAAACATAGTATCTGCGTAAAACCCAGTGTGCTTGTGTGGATGTGGGTTTTTTTAATTGTGTAAATTATATTAGTGCTGTAAACCTTGTTTGGTTTCTTACCTTTTTCATTTAAGATTTTATTTTTAAAGGGAGCTTTACTGGGGCTCCTGGGTGGCTCAGTCGGTTAAGCACCTGCCTTCAGCTCAGGTCATGATCTCAGGGTCCTGGGTAGCAGTCCCCCTGGCCTCAGGGTTCCTGCTCAGCAGGGAGTCTGCTGCTCCCTCTCCCTCTGCCCATCCCCCCCCCCCCCCCGTTCTCTTTCGTTCTCTCTTGCTCTCAAATAAATAAAATCTTTGGAAAAAAAAAAAAAGAAAAGGAAGCTGTACTTCCCAGTGAATGATGTTTTGTACTATCTGACAGTTTTTTTTACCATGTGCATAAATGATGCTTTCAAAACAACTCTAAGTGAAAGTTTAAAATGAATGCAAAGTTGGAAGTGTATGTAAACGGTCATCTCAAACAGCAGAGCCTCCTTGGCCCACCTTCTCCCAGACTGCTCACCTCCCGCCCTCCAGGCCACAGCGCTGTCCTGGGAAGCCAGCGGACGGCCGCCTCCCACCCTGCAAGCCAGGAGGGAGGCATGCAGGGGTGGGCACGTGAGGGGCACTTACGCGCCTCCGGGCAACAGCACCTGTCCGGGCAGCAGGGGCACCGGACATAACAGCAGCAGGTGTGGGGACAGCACTGACACCAGCAGATGCCCAGGAGGAGGAAGACGAGGAAGGCAGCCAAGCAGACCACGACCACGAACAGCCAGTCTGCAGAGAGAGAGGAGAACAGGTCGTGAGCAGGAGGCCTGGGGGGGACACAGGCACAGTGGGGGCGATGCAGAGTCAGGGGGAAGGCGAGGCTATTCGTGAAGCTTCCTGGGGAAGCTGCGACCCCTGCTGGATTCCCCAGCCACATGCAGGGGCCTCAGCAGCAGAGGGGCACTCACCCTCTACCACCCGGGGCCAGCCCCAAATTCAGGGAACTTGCACTGGGCTCCTCTGGCAAAGCAGAAAACCAGAGCTGACCTGGCCGGAGCAAGAACAGGACGTAGCTGCAGAGGAGGGACAGAGAGCCAGCTGCCCGGATGCCACCCTCTAGAAGATCCCTGCAGGCGCCAGTCAACAAGAGCCCCCTGCCTGCACCCCAGGCCCCTCCTCAGCCAGCCCGGCCCACCCCAAACCCCAGAGCCAGGTCACTAGACACCACGGAGTTGGAGTCAGGTGGGGTTAGTGGGGGTCCACAGGGA
This sequence comes from Halichoerus grypus, assembly GCF_964656455.1. Taxonomy (NCBI): domain Eukaryota; kingdom Metazoa; phylum Chordata; class Mammalia; order Carnivora; family Phocidae; genus Halichoerus; species Halichoerus grypus. Next base: position 44,491,389 of record NC_135726.1, on the reverse strand, counting down.
GCAGTGTTTAGGATGGGGGGGCTCCACCCCGTACCTTCCATGGGCCCCGCCTGAAAACCAGGTAAGAGCTCTGCCACCCCCGAGGTCCTGCCTGGAGGGACAAAAGAGAGACAGATTACGCTGGCAGGGCCAGCCCAGCCCGCCCCTACCCTGAAGCCATGCTCTAGGCTCTTCAGGGTGAGGGTATGTCCTGCAGCAGAGGGGTTGGTGGTCTACGAGGGTCCTAGCACATGGCTCTTGCAACCCCCCACCCCAGACCATGTCAGTGTTTTCCAGAAGGCTTCCACCCCATAATTCACCCACTCTCTCATGCCATGGGGAATTCTGTTGCCCCAAGGTGTTCCAGAACACGTCCTGTGGGTTCTGAAGGTTCAGCCTCAAGCGTGGGTCCCCCATCTGCTCCACATACACGGGTCCTATCACCCCCAAGGGTTCCATCTCCTGGCGAGACGGATAGTCCTGTTCCATCAGGCAAGGTAGGCACAGTGCCCTAGATGTTTTCATTTTATTTTAAAATCTGAAGAAAAAAATAGTAACACCCAATCTATAATAATGAATCGTCTTTACAGCAATGCAATCACAAAATGTCTAATTTTTTAATACGAAGGAAGAGGCCCATGAAGGCAGAAGTGCCCACAGCCCATAAAAATCACAGAATGGCCCTGAGTTCCAGCTCATTGCACGCATTCTGTCCCCTGTACAAACTCCGAGGCCCACTCCCCTTAGATGCCGCCGGTTCTCTGCGCCCCACGAGTGTCAGATCGCGGGGGCACCCACACACCCGGCTCTAAGTCTGCAAAGCTCTGCACCACCTGCCCCCACGAGTAGGTTCTAGCATGCAAAGCAGGGGCTCCCAAAGCGTGGTCCTGCCCATGAGGCCAAGACCGCTTTCGGAGTAACACCAAGTCTCATCTGCCTTTTTCGCGGGCAGGTGCTCTCCCACAGGTGTTCCAGAGGCTCCGTGAGGAGTGGTGGCCTCATCGCCCTGGTGACAGTGGATGGCGTGCTCACATGCCTTGCGCTTTAAAAATTTCCTGCTCTCAATCTGTCACGTTAAGCAACTATCATCACCCACAAAAACTTACACACAAACTCTTTGAGATCCTCTAGGGTTTTTTTTTACAGTGTTAAGCAGGTCCTGACGCTGCGTTTTGAGAAATGCTGATGTAGGCTGTGCGTTTGGCCCACAGACACCCGGATTTCTCCGGGTCCCTGCTGTGTGCATTCTGTCACCCACACGCGAATTCTGTCGTGATCGGAACACCCTGGGGCACGCCCCCGTCATGTGTGCTCATTCACACATGCGTTTCCTTGCATCATGCGGGTGATGATGGCAACGTTCAGCCCGGCAGCGCCTCCCGAGCCCGAATGTGCTGGCTAAGAACAGGGCATGCGGCTAATGGCAGCGTCCCTTCCCCACATGGCAGGGGGGCCTCGCGGCCAGATGGGGGCTGCCGATGGATGACCCTACCCTGGCCTTGAGCATGGGGCGGCGGCCTCACTGCGTCAGCCACACAGCGCCCTCCCTGCGGGGCGGAGGGTGAGGTTCCTGAGCTTTGGCCAGGGTCGCAGGGTGAGCGGCGGCCCTGCGGACGTGGCAAGGGCTCGGTCCGGTCTCCCCCCAGTGAGACACACCATCTTCCCTCTTCACTCCCTGCCAATTAACTCTGAAAGTTTGGGGATTTAAAAAAAAAGGAGACCGGGAAGAGGTAGAGTCCCCAATTCTCTCCACTCTCCAGTTTGGCTCTGGCTTATTTGAAATGTTGGGGGGAGGGGCCCCTGCCTGGGGTGCAGGGCAGAGAGAAGCCCCAGTGACTGGCGGTGCCATGAGAAGAGAATGAAGCAGCGACAGAGTCCGGAGAGTGAGCTGAAGGGCAGAGGGCAGACATACAGAAGCAGCTGAGGAAGAGGCCCTGATCCCGGTTCCCGACCCCTTCCCAGGCCCTCAGGGCCCAACCCACTCACCCAGGACGATGAGCTCTGCATAGGCCTCGTTGTTCCCCTGGAGGTCCTGGGCCGAGACCACGGAGCAGTAATACACGCCACTGTCCCCCCAACCCGTCTGCTCAAAGGTCAGGTCAGCATCTGCAACAGGAGAGGGATGAGGACACGTCGGGGGAGGGGACCGGAGCCTCCCCACGCACGTCAGGAGCGCAGGGCTGCAGACGGCCCAAGGGAACGTTAGACAATTCATACCGAGGGTGCTACTGTTTAGGGTCTGTTGTAAACACTTACTTAACACGGGGTATTTCAACAAGTCTGTAAGGTGGGTCCTGTTACCTTTCCTGTCTTGTAGGTGAGAAACGAGGCCTGGCAAGATCACCCACTCCGCCCTGTCACAGTCATCAGTGCTGGAACCGGATGGGCCGACCCTGGAGACTGGGCTGCAGACCTACAGCCATCCTGGTACCCCTCCTCACAGCAAAGTAACTCCCCGACACGAACCACCCAGAGCCTGGTGTAGCCCCAGGGGCAAGGGGCCTGGGTGGCGAGGCCGAGATAAACAGGCCAGATTCCAAGAATCAGGTGCCGCCCAGGCATGAGAAGGAGTGACTGGGAGACGGAGCCGAGGGCCACCCCCGGTTCCCGAGTCGTCAGCCCCGCATTCCAGGTCAGGCCCAGGGCTTGGGACGCTCAGGCGGGCGAGGAGCCCGTCAATTAGGGCAGTAATGAAAGTCTTTCAGCACATCCGGTTTCCTCTCTGCTCCTCAGGCCCTAATTAGTTAAATCCCTTCGGCCATTCACTCCCGTGGGACAGGGTGGGACCACGGGCGACTCGTGGAGGATGGCAGACCGGAACGGGCGAGGTGAGCACCCCCGGAGCTCCCCTGCGGCTCTCGCCGACCTGCCTACCTCCCTGCCCCACGTGCCCACTGCCCTTCTCCATGGCGGCTCGGACGGGGGTGACTGTGCGCGCCCCAGGCTGCACCACCCGGCACCCACCAGGGCACCAGTCCGCTGCGGAGGGAATGAAAGAACGGGAGCCTTCTTCCTTCTTCAGAAGACCCCACATCTACAGAAAAACCCTCCTGGGGCTCCTGACTTCGGCTCAGGTTGTGATCTCAGGGTCATGAGATCGAGCCCCACGGCAGGCAGCGCGCTCAGCAGGGAGTCTGCTAGAGATTCTCTCTCTCCCTCCCTCTGCCCCTCCCCCACACTCCCACTCTCTTCCTAAAAAAAAAAAAAAAAAGAAAGAAAGAAAGAAAAGAAAAAAGAAAAACCCTCCTGCCGATGTCTTCCTACACCATTACAAGCACCTAACCCCAGCCTGTAAGGTCCTTGGCAAGATCTGGCTACTGGTTACCACATCAGCCTCAACCCTGCGGTTCTCCTTCGCTCACCAGACTCCAGACATATTGGTCTCCTCGCCGTCCCCCAAGATGCTGGGCCCATACCTGCCAGGGCTCCTGCTACTCCCTCTGGCTGGCACTGGGCTCCCAGATGCTCACAGGGCGGGTTCCATCCTGCAAGCATAACCCCCACCTGACTGCTGGACTGTGCCAGCCAGCTGAGGGGCTGACCGTGCATGACCCCACGCCCAGGAGAATGTGGGCTCCATGCAAGCAGAATCTGGCCTGTCTCGGCCACTGCCAAGTCCCCAGTGCTTGACACGGGGGCCTTGGCCAGGACCTGGAAATGAACCCCTTCCCTCTTCATGCTCCCCTTCCTTAGCTCTTGTCATCTATTCCAGCATTCTGGACACATGGCTATATTCAAACTGGCACCTGATACACTATTTCAATATTCAACACGTAATTCCCGAATGCACCCTATGTTCCCGGCAGTATCTGAGGCACCTGGTGTACTAAAGAACGAATGTTCTCGAAGTCTGATCTATGGACCCCGGGGTGCCGCCAGATCTTTTCAGGGCAGCCTTGAGGTCAAAGTTATTACCATAATATTACTAAGATGTTATTTGCCTTTTTCACGGAAACTCTCATGAGTGTGCCCTGAAGTCCTCCAGAGACTACAGGACAGGTGCTGTCACAATAAATTGAATGCAGAAGCAGCTTTGAGAATCCAGCTTGTTCTATTCAGGCAGACTTGAAGGAGACGGGCAAAAATACAAAGCTAAAGCAATGCCATACTTCTCATTAAGGTTTTTTGCTGTGTTTTGGAAAATATGGTCATTTTTCATAAAAAGCATGTTTTTTATGTTAACCGCTAATGAGTTTGTTATTGTCATCTTGAGTACTTTTTTTTGAAGATTTTATTTATTTACTTGAGAGAGAGAGAATGAGAGACAGAGAGCACGAGAGGGAAGAGGGTCAGAGGGAGAAGCAGACCCCCAGCCGAGCAGGGAGCCCGATGTGGGACTCGATCCTGGGACTCCAGGATCATGACCCGAGCCGAAGGCAGCTGCCCAACCAACTGAGCCACCTAGGTGCCCTCATCTTGAGTATTTTTTAAACTTCTCTCAGCTTGCTAATTATAAAAACAAGGTTCTTGGAAGAATTTAAGAGTGAAAAAAAAAAAAAAAGAGCCCAGCGGCCCTCCAACCGACACATTTAAGAAGCACTGTGACAGCGAGCAGACATAAATCCCTGCTCCTATATGGAGCTCAGATCCTAACCGGGAAAGAAAGACAAATAAAAACTGTAAATAGATCACATATCAGATGGTGATAAGCAGTATGGAGAAAACCAATCAGGGAAAGTACCAAAGTGGAGGTGGGAGTTGTGCAAATTTCAGGGGGGACCGGGGGAAGGCTTTCATGTAAGGTAACCTGAGGAGCCGTGAAAGGGGTGGAGGACATGACTCCCCTCCGCGGTCATGCATCTAGCCACAGAGTATTGAGCTCTCTCTGTGCTTTCATTGAATCCTTATACAATGCTGAACTACATGCTCCCCAATCTTTCTGATTCTCTGTAACACCCCGTCGGCCCATCGATTTTCCACCTATATCCTTAAATCAGACTCCAACCATATCTTTCCCCAGTCAGAGCTCAGGGGCAGGTCCCTGCACAATGCTGAGGAGCTGGACAGGAACCCCCTGCTCCTGCAAAAGTTCACAGGCTGGGAGTTGAAATCTGGGCTCCAGGGGGCCGGATCCTGGCCTCAATGTGTTTTGTTTGGCCTGCATAATGTTTTCAAAACCCGCAAAAAAATATGGCCTTCCAGCTTCTTTTGATCAATTCTAAGGCTTGGGCCCACCTCCTTCCTGCAAGGCACACCCTGTTCCTGGTCTGTGTCTGGTCCTGACACCAGCTGGGCCGGGCATTGCCCTCATTGTTTCAGGTACCAGGAGAAGATGCTGGGTCTTCCGCTGAGAACAGAAGCTGGGCCTTCTCCATACCCCTGGGCCTCTGCTTCCTTATCCACATAGAGCAGAGGCAGCTTTCCTTTCAGGGGTCTCAGGAGCCCCAAGCAGCCTGGCGAGGTAGAAACAAGGCTCCTATCCCGGTGCTCCCCATCAGCCAGAGCAGAGATGGATGGAGGGGTAGTGGGAGCCACCCCGGGCTGCCGGACCCCAAGGGTGCGCACCATTATAGTTTGCCTAGGACAACTTTCGGTTAAAACCTAGACAGCTGGTGACCCCAAGAGCACCAGAAGGAGGTCCACTTTTCTCCATCCTCAAAGCTGAAATGGAGGAAGCTCCTGCAGCTCCCGGGCTTCCTGAGAGGACATACACACAATGGATATTTACAAATTATGGCCCGTATCAAACACAACAGCACGTCAAGGCGGCTTGAAACACCCAAAGCCAGGGGGCCTCTGGAACACGAAGAGTCTACCTCCAGGAGAGCCTGAGGGTCACTCTGGAATTTTAGACTCAGCAGAGGAAGCATGATTCCAGCCAGCCTTCAAGGGCACCCTCAGTTTTTTGGGTTGTCCTGAGCGGGCTGCTGGGCCGTCATGCCTGGTCCAGGCCCGAGAGGACACGGGGTAACAGGGGAGGGGCCTGTAGAGGTTGAACCCCCAAGAAGCTCTCCCACCGCCAGAAAAGCAGGATGCTTTGGGCCGAGCTGCTCAGGAAAATTCAGGGCAAGCAGGTCCGGTCCCTCCCCCAAATACAACTGAAAGGCTGGGTCCCTAGACAGACTGAGTGTGCCTGCCTGGTCTCTTGGGGTCTGCAAAGGGACGCTCCTTCCCCACTCTGTCCCCATGCCCAAGATTAAAACTCTAATCCCTGTTTAAGACAGTGAAAGGCTAAATCCATTAAGTGGGTTGAGTGTTCATCCCTCGCCCACGGCAGCCCATCACCTTCCTCAAGATTCTCTAGGGTCTGGTCCTTCTAAAATCACATTCGCAAAAGATTTTAAGGTGTGCACCCCCGAGTCATTCCATATAGCACCTGGTCCTAGCCGGCTTCCTTTGTAGCACTTAGTACTCCCTGAAATTCTCTTGTTCTTTATCTGCCTGTTTACCACCTTTCTCACTAGAATGTCACCTTCTCAAGGGCAGGGACCTTGGCTGTCTTGATCACCACTTACATCCCCAGCACCAACAACACTGCCTGACGCTTAGGAGATGCTCGATAAATACCAAAAAGAATGAACGAACGGCTCTCTCCCTCCCCCTAACTTAGTCCCAGTAGGCACATCTTATTAGCTGGCAGGTTTACGGTTAAGTACGAGGCTTCTGAGGGCCGCCTGGGTTCAAATCCCAGCTCCAGCCCCTTCCTAGGTGTGTGCCTAGACAGCCACTTAACCTCTCTGTGCCCCAGATGCTGTGAGTGCACAATGCGGTCGTGAGGACTCCACGGGAGAGAGTGTGCTTAAGGCGCCTGGCAAGTCAGAGGCTTTATCCATTAAAATCTCTCATCCGGTCAGTTTACTCAAGTTACCCCCGTGGCAAGCCCTTTGCTGACCACCCCGGGCAAGTAAAGGGGTTACAAGCTTGGAGACGAGACCCAAAGTGGCCGACTTAGAATCCCAGCTCTGTTTCTAGCTTTGTGACCCTGCGCAAGTTGCTTTACCTCTCTGGGCCTCTATAAAGTGACAATAGAACTTCCTCACATGATTACTGTGTGGTCTAAATGAGTTAATCCATATAAACCTGGATTAGAGCCTGGCACATAAGAGGCCCTTTATAAGTTGTTACTTACATAAATTTTACTTACTGTTGTTGGTATTCGTATTATTATAGAACCCCTGGGGCGCCTGGGTGGCTCAGTCATTAAGCGTCTGCCTTCGGCTCAGTTCATGATCCCGGGGTCCTGAGATCGAGCCCCGCATCGGGCTCCCTGCTCCGTGGGAAGCCTGCTTCTCCCTCTCCCACCCCCCCTGCTTGTGTTCCCTCTCTCACTGCCTCTCTCTGTCAAATAAATAAATAAAATCTTAAAAAAAAAAAAGAACCCTTGCTTCTCTTCATTACCCAATTTTATGTTCCAAGCACTTGCCAGCATGTGTTATCTTGTTCGCCTCCCTCCCTGGAATGCAAGCTCCAGGAGGGAAGGGATTTGATGAATGTGTTTACTGCTCTATTTCCAGCTTCAAAGAGCGCCTGCGTATCTTAGGTGCTCAATTAACCTTTGTTGTTAAATAAAGCATAGATGGATGAACGGATGGACGGATGGAAGGATCGATCCCTTCATCAATCGTTTCAGGCACTGGTGCTCAAGAGCTGCCAGGTGGGGACACGAGGCTGGGCACAGGGAGCCGGCATCACCACCCCAGCAAGCCCCGCCCCGCCCCCCTGCCCCGCCCAACATACTTCCTGTGATGGTGATCCTTCGGCCCTGGTAGTAGTCTCCCAGGGTCACGGCATTGCCCTGCTTGGTGGCCACGACCCTGACAGTGCGCATGCTGTCCTGGCACTCCACATAGGGGTTGTAGCCTGGGTTACCCGCTGCTAGCTGGGCATTGAGCTGGTTGTCAGCACTGGTCGGGGAGAAGGCATCGGCGATGCGGTCCCGGCAGAAAGACTTGTACTTCCAGATGACGATGGGTGCCGTAGGGGTCGTGGTCAATTGGTAGGTGCAGGGCAGGGTCACGGGCTGGAATAGGATCACCACGTGGTAGGGGTCTGACACCGTCACCTGGATGGCGCTGGCCGGGGCTGAGGGCGAGAGGACAGTTAGCAGAGAGAGCGAGCTCGGGGAAGTACTGCTGCAGGAATGAGCAACATCACTTGTCACCCGCTTGACATTTACAAGTGTAATGGCTTTGCAGAGTGCCTAGCACACATTGTTTCTTAATCCCAGGACGGGAGAGGTAAGCTCCGATAATCATGCCCATTTTCTAGACCCATGGGGCCAAAGTGGCAAGTACAAGGTCACACAGCCAGATTTCTTGGAACATCCCGTCCATCCCTCTTCCCAGAGTGTGGCCTCTGAACCCAGCTCCCTCTTCCCTTAGCCATTCTCTCAGGGAAAGGACCTCTCTCTGTGGCCCGTACAGGAAAGCACAAATGACCACCATAAAGCCACCACACTCAAGGTCCTACCGCAAAAACCACCACTACAGGTTCCAAGTAACACCGGGCTTTGTGGATGGGGGGGGGTGGGGGGGCGTGGAATTTTGGAGTTCTTTCACTCAACTATTTTGCTATGGAGTAGGTAAAGCCCCCACAGTGTCTCCATCAGCGTCCCACCTCACCCCACCCAAAGCCATCTCAAAGGAACACACCAAAAGTGCTTGGGGAGAGAGAAAGTCCCCTCCACACCCCGCCCCAAACAAACACCCCATCCAGGTGAAAGCTTGCCAGCAGAAGATGATTTCACACCAAGTCCATACGTCCATCCCACCAGACCCTTAAGCAGATACTGCGGGACATGGGTGGGACTGGGGGCTGGGGAGTCCCCGGTCCTACACCCACCCGAGGCCTAGGCACGGTTTCTTGAATTCTCTCTCCAGAAAGCGTCTGATCCAGTCCCTCGAGTGCCCGCTCCCCGTTACCCCAAGACTTAGAAATCTCGCGGTGCGCCCAAGTCCCCATCCCGGCCTTTCCCAGTGATCGGGTGGTCCTTCACCCCTACACCACAAAGGGTCCCATTCTCCTTGCCGCTCCAGCGCTCGCGGTTCGGGGAGTTTCACTTCCTGCTGTCTCTGAACAAGGGCGGGGGAGCGCTCCCTGACTCCAATGGGGACTTCCCCTCACTCTGGCACCCAAGGGATTTCCCGAGACCCTGGGGATCAGGAGATCCTAGTCTCGGCTCTCCCCCTCCCCCAGCTCTGCAGCCTGTTCGGCGGTGTAGAACTCCATCCATGCCCCATCTATAGTGCCCTCCCGCGGTTCCGCCGCACCAGAGGCCCGGCGCTCCGTACCTGTGCACAAGGTTCTGAGAAAGAGCCACACGAAGACGGCCGCGCCCCAGCCCCGAAAGGCCGGGCAGGGGCCCATCCCCCAGGGGAGCCCGCGGGCCACTGGCGCCATCGCGGCCGTCTGGGCGCGTCCGGCCCGCGCGTCCCCTACTTGGTACCGAGAGGGTAGGGGGCGCGGCGCGCACCAAGGCTGGGAGGGGTGCGTGCTCCTCCCCTTCCCGCTTCCGTTCCTTGTCCCTATTCCAAGCCCACTCTGCCCTGTTCCAGGACTTTAATGAGTGGAAATAACGTGGAAGAGGAGCACGCTTCCAGCTTTCGGGAGAAACTTGCCTGACCCACTGTCGCTCTCCGAGCCATTCCACCCCCTGCGCACTCTGGGGAATGGATCGGCCCAGGTACATTGGGTGAGAGCAGAGGGCTGGGCCAGGGGGTGGGCGGCGGGGAGGGGCTCCTCCACCTCCCTCCCCGGAAGTGGGCTGACCCAGGTGCGCTCCGGCCCCGAGGGTCGGAACCAAGTGACCAGTCCGCCGGGAGGGCGCCTGCAGACTGGGGAACCTGTCCTGCCCTCTCCTTCCCCGGGCGGAGCCGAGCAGAGTGTAACTCACGGAAACCGAGGCCCAACTGGAGTGATTCACCTGTTGAGGGGGGCGGGTCCCTCCCTGCACCTGTCCCCGCTCTGCCCACACCCCTCTCCCCGGCTGGCGATGGACCCGCCTAGGCACATCCTGCGGGGAGGGACGAGGCTAAGCGTGGAGCTTTGGGCAGGGAAAGGCTCCGGTCCAGGGGGCACCGGGGCGCTACGGGCCTCTTGTGTCTTCCACTTAGATGACTTAAAGAACCGACTGAAGTTTCTGGAAAGGAAGGTCTGCTCTCTTCGGGACGCCCGAGGGGAATCAGGTCCAGGAAAAGTTGGAATTCTCTTTCGAAAGTCTTCCCCGCCTCCCCCTGCCCCCCCCCCCCCGAGTCGCGGTTCAGTCCCCGGGCATCCCTCGCTCTGGACACTCTGGCTCTTAAAGGGGCCGAGTGGAGGCGCGGAAGTAGGGATAGGTTTCCGCTTAAGGATCGCCAGGGCCTGGGCCACCTGCGCCCGGGGGCGGGGCGTGTCGAGGCTCCGGAACGCGGGGCGTTCAGCGCGGCTCTTCTGCCCCCCCAAGGCTGCTAGGGGAAGCGCCACCTGGGAAGCACTAGGCGCTTTCTCGGAGGGACTCCCTGGAGGTCGCCAACTGGCCGCTGGCTGGCCGGTGCGGTGCCCGGGGATGTTTTGTTCGACTGCATCCTGTTAAAATTCAGGTCGGATCACGTAGATCTATCTGCTCAAAACCTTCCTGTGGTTCCCCTTCCCAGAAGAAACCAAACTATAGTGGCCCGAGCCCTCTCTGACCTCCCCTCCTTCCCCCCTCCCCCTGGCTCATTCAACTTCAGCCACACTGGCGGCCCCTCTGCCCCGTTCTGGAATGTGTCTCTCAGGCTCCCACCTCTGGCCTATTGCCCTTACTACGACTCCCTCTGCCCGCACCCCCTTCCTGCAGATGGCCACACGACCTTCCATCTCCTTTAGGGCTTTACGTAAAGGTCATTTCTTATAAAATTTCAACCCTTTCACGTCCCTCCCTCACCTCTTTATTTTTTGTGTATGTGTGGTAAAATATACCATAGTGCTTACCATTTTAGCCATTTGTAAGTGTACAATTCAGTGGTATTAATTACATTCCCAGTCCTACCTACCTGTCCCCAATATAAGCTCTGTATCAATTCAACAATAACGCCCCATTCCTACCTGCCCCCCAGCCCTTGGTGACCTCTCTTCTACTTTATCAAATTGCCTATTCTGAGTACCTCGTGTAAGTGGAAACGTCTACCATTTGTTACGTCTGGCCGTAGAGAACAAAATGGAGTCTCTCATGTCAAGCAGCGGCTTTGTGTCAAGCCGTGACGCAAGTAGGTAAGGTACCGCAGCGGGGAGACATCCCCGGGACCAACGTCAGCTGACACCCCAGAACGGATAATGAGCAGAACCAGAGAAGGTCCAGAGACCCAAAACTGATTAAATCCCTTTAAAAAGGGAAGGATTTTTTGGCCAGTAAACTCTCAGACTCTTCAGACCTGACCCCTCTATGTCTGACCACGTAAAAAAGGCAAATGCCCCCCGAAGCCTCTGCCGGATTGATCTCCGGACAGAACTGACACCCTTCGTGGCTTGAACATCAGAAGCAGTAAGTGCCAAGAGCTGACCTGGGCCAGACGGAGGCCTTATCTCAGCTGCGCGCCCACAGACTGACTTAGCATTTGGTTCGTTCACTTCCTGCACCCCTCTGTTACCTTGTTTGTTGCGCGGGCTTGTCTTCTGTCCTGCTTTGTGTGCTGTGTCAGAAGCCAAGTTTAATCGCATGGTGAATTGTCACTGAGTTTGGAATCCTGCACCTGTTTTATAATTGTGATTTAACTTTTTTTTTTTTTAAGATTTTATTTATTTATTTGACAGAGAGAGATAGCGAGAGCAGGAACACAAGCAGGGGGAGTGGGAGAGGGAGAAGCAGGCTTCCCGCCGAGCAGGGAGCCCAATGCGGAACTCGATCCCGGGACCCTGGGATCATGACCTGAGCCGAAGGCAGACGCTTAACGACTGAGCCACCCAGGCACCCAATTGTGATTTAACTTTGCTTTATGATCGAATAGAGCTGACATTGTGGAAAGACACAACTCGTGTGTCTCGTGACACTGGCTCATTCACTAAGCGTAATGTTTTCGAGATTCATGCATGTCGTAGGCTATATCACAATGAAAATTTCCTCCCGTTTTATGGCTGAATAGTATTTCATTGTATGTATAGGCCACATTTTGTGTATTCATTTACCTATTGTTAGACACTTGTGTTGTTTCCATCTTTTGGTTGCGGTGGTTGTTGTTTTAAAGATTTTATTTATTTGAGAGGGAGTGCGAGAGCGCACGTGCCCGAGAAAGAGAGCACAAGCCGGAGAGAGGGGCAGAGGGGGAGGGAGAAGCAGGCTCCCCACTGAACAGGGAGCCCTACATGGGACTCAAGTTTATTAACTTTACCTCTCTTCAATTTGGATGCTTTTTACTTCTTTTTCTTGTCTGATTGCTGTGCTAGGATTTCTAGTACACTGTTGAATAGCCGCAGTGAAAGTAGGCATCCTTGTCTTGTTCCTGGCCTTAGAGGGAAAGTATTCAATCTTTCACCATTGAGTGTGATATTAGCTGTGGATTTTCCATAATACCCTTTATCAGGTTGAGAATTTTCCCTCTATTCTTGGTTTTCAGAGAGTTTTTGTCAGTAAAGGATATTGGATGTTGTCAAATGCCTTTTCTCCAACTGAGATAGTTGTGTTTCTTTTCATTCTTTTTAAAATTTTAAAAAAGATTTTGTGTATTTGAGAAAGAGAGCACGAGTGGGGGGAGCGGGAGGGGCAGAGGGAGAGGGAGAAGCAGGCTTCCCGTGGAGCAGGGAGCCCGATGTGGGGCTCGATCCCAGGCCCTGAGATCATGACCTGAGCCGAAGGCAAATGCTTAACCGACTGAGCCACCCAGGCACCCCTCTTTTCCTTTCATTCTATTAATGTGATGTATTACTTTGATTAGTTTTCTTATGTTGAACCACTCTTACATTCTTGGATAAATCCCACTTGGTCATGCTGAGTAGTCTTTTAATATGCTGTTGGATTTGCATTGCTAATATTTTGTTGTGATTTTTGCATCTATATTCATAAGGGACATTGGTCTGTAATTTTCTTTTCTTGTGATGTCTTTATCTGGCTTTGGTATCAGGGTAGTGCAGGCTACATAGAATGAGTTAGGGTTTCCCCCCTCTTCAGTTTTTTGGAAGAATTTGAGAAGGATTGATGTTAATTCTTCTTTAAATATTTGGTTAATCTGTGAAGTCATCTGTTCCTGGCTTTTCTTTGCTGGAGGTTTTTAATTACTGCTTCAATCTCTTGTTACAGGTCTGGTGAGATTTTTCTATTTCTTTTTGAGTTAGCTTAGGTAAATACATGTTTCAAGGAATATGTCCATTTTTTCTAGGTTACCTAATTTCTTGGCATCTAGTTTGCTCCTAGTTTTCTCTTGTAATCCTTTTTATTTCTGTAGGGTCAGTAGAAATGTCCCCACTTTCATTTCTGATTTTCGTTATTTGTGTCTTCTATCTTTTGTTCTCTGTCAGTCTAGCCAAAGGTTTGTCAGTTTTGTTGATATTTAAAAAAAAAAAACAACTTATGATTTCATTGCTTTTCTCTTTTTCCCTATTCTCTATTTTATTTGTCTCTGGTCTACTCTTCATTATTTCCTTCCTTCTGCTAGTTGTGAGTTTAGTTTGCTCTTCTTTTTCTAGTTCCTTAAGGTATAAAGTCAGGTTACTAATTTAAGATTTTTTTAAAATACAGGCATTAAAAGCTATAAATTTCTCTCTAAGCAATGCTTTTGCTGTATCCCACAAGTTTGGTATATTGCATTTTCATTTATCTCTAAGTATTTTCTAATTTTCCTTGTGATTTTTTTGACTTACTGTTTAAGAGTGTTTCATTTCCACAGTTGTAAATTTTCTATTTTCCTTCTGTTATTATTGATTTCTTACTTAATCCCATTGTGATCAGAGAAGATAGTTTGTATGATATCTATTTTTTAAATCTACTGAGACTTAGTTGGTGGCCTAACACATGGTATATGCTGGAAAATGTCTCATGTGCACTTAAATTTTGTTGTTGGGTAGAGTGTTCTGAATATGTCTGTCAGGGCTAGTTAATTTATTGTGTTGTTCAAGTCTTTCATGTCCTTACTTATTACCTGTTTGTTCTATCCATTATTGAAAGTGGAATATTGAAGTCTCCAACTATTATTGTAGAACTATCTATTTCTCTGTGCAATTCTATCCACATTTGCTTCATATTTTGAGGGTCTGTTATTAGGTATATAAATGTATTGGGTATAGCTTCTTGCTGTGTTGAAACTTTTATTAATAAATGCTGTCCTTCTTTGTCTCTTGAAACCTATTTCAATTTAAAGTCTGTTTTGTCTCATATAAGCATAGCCATTCCGACTCTCTTTGGTTACTGTTTTTCCTGTCCTTTCACTTTCAACTTATTTGTGTCTTTGAATCTAAAGTGAGTCTCTTGTAGACAGCCTATAGTTGGATCAACTTTTCTTTATCTATTCTACCAATCTCTTGTCTTTTGATTTAAAGAAATTACTGATAAGGAGGGACTTATTTTTGCCACTTTGCTATTTATTTTTTGTATGCCTTATAACTTTTTTTGGCCCCTCATTTACTCCATTACTGCCTTCTTTTATGTTTAGTTAATGTTTTTATTTTATTCTTTTTAAGATTTTATTTATTTATCTGACAGAGAGAGTGAGCACAAGCAGGGGGAGCAGCAGGCAGAGGGAGAAGCAGGCTCCCCGCTGAGCAGGGAGCCCGATACGGGGCTCCATCCCGGGACCCTGGGATTCTGACCTGAGCTGAAGGCAGACGCTTAACCAACTGAGCCGCCCAGGCGTCCCTAGTTAATGTTTTATAATAAAATGTTTTTATTCCCTTCTCATTTCCTATTGTATATATTCTATGGTGATTTTCTTTGTGGTAACCCTGGGAATTACATTACACGTAAAACCCCCTAAAGTTATTACACTTGAATTTGAATTTATACCAGCTTAATGTCAGTATCATATAAAAACTGCTCCCAGGGCGCCTGGGTGGCTCAGTCGTTAAGCGTCTGCCTTCGGCTCAGGTCATGATCTCAGGGTCCTGGGATCAAGCCCCACATCGGGCTCCCTGCTCCGCGGGAAGCCTGCTTCTCCCTCTCCCTTCCCCCTGCTTGTGTCTCTCTCTGTCAAATAAATAAATAAAATCTTTAAAAATAAAAAAAAAATAAATAAAATAAAAACTGCTCCTGTTTATCTCTATCACCTCCATTCTGTTATTGGTGTCTCAAATTACATCTTTATACACTATTTTCCCAATAGCAAAGATTAATAATTATTTTTATGGATTTTCTTATAAGTCATGTAGACAATTAAAAGTGGAATTTAATACAATAATACTAACTTTTATAATTGTCCATGTATTTACCTCTGCTGGAGATCTTTATTTCTTCCTATGGCTTCTGGTTACTGTCAAACATCCTTTCATTCCTATCGGGAGGGCTCCCTTCATCATTTCTTTCAGGGCTGGTCTAGTGGCAACAAACTCTCAGCTTTTGCTTATCTGGGCATGTTTAATTTTCCCCTTATTGTTGAAGGACGCTTTTGCTAGTTATAGAATTCCTGGTTGAATTTTTTTTTTCTTTCAGCACCTTGAAAATTTCAACCTGTTGCCTTCAGGCCTCCAGGGTTTCTGACGAGGAATCAGCTGAAACCCTTACTGGGGATCCCTTTATGTGACAAGTTGCTTCTCTCCCTGCTTTCAAGTTTGTCTCTTTCTTTTTGGCTTTAACCAGTTTGATTACAATATGTCTTGGTGTGGATCTTTTGGGGTTAATGCTATTGAAGTTCAGTGAGCTTCTATGATTTGTAGATTCATGTCTTTCATAAAATTTGAACGGTCTCTGGCCGATATTTCTTCAAATGTAATTTTGTAGCAGCTTTCTCTCTCTCTTCTTCTGGGACTCTAACAATATGTAGGTTGGTCTGCATGATCGTGTTCCATAGGTCCCTTAAGTTCTGTTCACTCTTCTTCAATCTTTTTTCCTCCTGTTCCTCAAACTCAGTACTTTCAGTTATCCTATCTTCAAGTTCACTGATTGTGTCTTCTGCCTCCTCACGTCTGTTCGGAACCCCTTGAATGAATTTTTCATCTCAGTAATTGTATTTTTCAGCTCCGGGATTTCTTTTTGGTTCTTTTTTATATTTTCTATGTCTCTAGTGATATTTTCATTCTGTTCATACATCATTTTCCTGTCTTTCACCATGTCTTCTCAAGCTCCTTGAACATTTTAAGACCGTTGTTTAAATCTTTGTCTAGTATGTCTACCACCTGGCTTCCTTGGGGATATTTTTTTTCCTTTGAATGGGCCATGCTTTTCTGTTTCTTTATACCTTATGATTTTTTTGTTGAAAACAGACATTTGAATCTTATAATGTGGTGACTCTGGAAATCATATCCCCCCACTCCCCAGGGCTTGCTAGCAATTGTTGTTGTTGTTGTAGGGTGTCTCTATGCTGGGGATCAGCCTGAGGGGAAAGCTTAGGGTCATCTCAGATCTCTTCTGAGTTTGCATTTTTCCCTGGGCTTCTGCAATGACTTTCTAAGTTCCCCTACCTTATGTATGTATTGTTGCTTACAAATGTCCTAATCCCTAAATGTCTGGCTTCCAAAAAGGAGAAAACCCAGAGGCTGTCCCTTTAAATCTCCTGGAAGCTGCTTCAGCCAGTGAGGGTCAAAACAATGGTGGTCTGCTTCTGTGTCTGCACTTTTGTGATCAGAAGTAGTAATCTGCAACCAGAATATAAAACCCTGATATTTAGAGAACAAGGTCCTTATTGTGCATTCTCCAATAACAACACTGGCTGAGCACTTTATTTGCAAAATCTCATCAAATCTTCATAAGTGCCCTTTGTAGCCAGAACCATTAAAATCCCTATTTTGAAAATGAGGAAACAGGTTCCCAAAGAGAAAGCCATTTGATCAGGCTTCCATTGCAGAAATAGATTTCATTGCAGTTCTTTAAATGTGTGAGAAAGAGAAAAAGCAGCCTCTGATAGCTGGGAGCTGACCTGACACTAATAACAGTGTTGGTGTTACTAGAAGCTGGCCTAGAACTCACAGCTAGATCATGTTATGCTGTTGAACATAAACAATTCCACAGAACACCAACATCACACAAAGCCTCTCTGTGACTATGGTGAACCAAGACAAAAATGAGATCAATCTATAATCATGTCTGAAAAGACAAAACAGAACATTGTCCAAGCCACAAAATACCAAACGTCCCCTCCCAGGTCATATGAGTGACTACTACTCTAGCTTCGCTGCATTCTTCTCAGCTTCTAGGTAATATGGAATTACTCTCACCAAGTAAGCATTCTCTTCTACATCTCTCCTATATACAAAGCCCTGATTTTGTTTGTCTTAGATGACTTCTGTAGTCAGAGAAGGTTATACTTCCCCAGTCCTAGAGAACACATTCTGATTGTTAAGCCAATCATGGAAATTCTGTTGTCTCTCAGGGATTGGTTTGGGTCTGCACATGGGACCTAATCCTGGCCAATGAAACCTTAGGAGATCTGATGGGATGATTTTGGAAATGATTTCAACTTTATGATATAAAAGAACACTCCTTGTAGTAAACATCAACTGCGGTAATCATTACTGATTTCCTTTTGCCAAGTGTTTCCTGGGCATAGTAGAATTCCATTTCTTTTGTTGGGTTGATGGATTGGTGGTGCCATGTAACTTTGTGGCCAGTGGTTTGTGAGCAAGTGACAGGTGTCATTTAAGGCCAGAGCATTTAATTGTAGACATGAAATCCTACAGAGCTCTCTTTCTTCCTCCTCTGGCATGAAACTAGAAATGTGTGAGATGGCTTTCCATTATCCTGGGTCCCTGAGTGATTATAATGCCAACCCACAATGGACATGGAGCTTGAGTGAGAAGTAAACCTTTGTTTTTGTAGGTCATTGAGATTTGGAGTAAGTTTACTATAGAAGCAAATAGCCTATCTTGAGTGATACAGAAATCGGTATCAGGAGTGAGGTGCTGTAACCAGAAATAAAAATGTATGGCATTGGCTTTGACACAGGGCAAAGGGAACAAGAAAATTTATTTGAAAGCAGCAGGATGGAGACTGTTGCCTGAGATACTTTTAAAGGCAGATAATATACTTCATGAACTTGCAGCTTTAGGGGAAGCAGTTGGAATACAGAAGAGTAGGAGTGAAAATTCATTAAAGTTGGCCCAAAATTGGGAAGGCCTTTGAGAGACAAAATCCAATTAGCACTCAGATTCTGCCAAGGATAAAATCAAGGGTACAGCCCTAATTAAATCATTATTAACCATTGTTAAAATCTCTGAATGAATTAAAATGCTCCCAGAAAATCCTTAAGATACTCCCAGGTAGGCAAAAGGGCTCAGTGAAAGAGAGATGAAGAATATGGCTCTCCATATCTCCTGATAATGGTGCCTCTGTCATGACAGAGAGAGAGAGAGAGAGAGGGAGGGAGAGAGATGGGGAACACCTTGAACAGAACTGTGGATGTGGGTTTTTGGCAAGTGGAGTTGGCTGGAGGCTTATAAGAATCCTTAGGTCCCAAACTTTGGAAGACAGGGAAAAGGCTGAGAACACTGCTCATGTGGGAAGGAGGGCACATCTTTCAATGCCACCTCAGATGCAGCCAAGGTTAATAATGGAAAAAGAGACATCTCTCTGGAGAGTGGAGACATGAGCCGCAGGGAACAAAGATTTAGAAAACATCCGCAGCCCACCTCAGTGAGCTGATCTGGTGCTATCTAATTAAGCAGTCCTCCCCAGTTACGAGACAGGAGGACCTTGCAGTATTTTCTCAGTGGATTGTAGAAATGGTACAGGCCAGTGATTTCTGTGTACTCCAGAACGTGCAGCAGGCCCAGGTTTCATTCCACTTGGGGCTGATGCCTGAGTTCTGTGGATGACTTCATAATGCCCAGGATGGTTCCCAGCATCCTTTTGTAGTCTCGGGCTACCATGTTGGCCCCCCTTTGGCTGCTTAGCCTTTCTCTCCCCACTCTGTGGGCCCAGGTATTAATCAGGTGTTCCTATAAGAGTCTCTGCCAGCAGGCCCTAGTCTCGGGCAACGATGTTGTTCTGCAGTGTGACTATCCCAAGTCACTCTGGTACTTCTCTTCCATTCTGGGGGAAGATCCCTTCCTGCTCTCCTCAATGCCTAACATAAAGAAACTGCCTGGGGGCAGCCTTCAACTGACCAACCCTCAGCCGTCCCAGACAGGCCTCTATCACTGCCAGGACAGTGACAATGCCCTTGTGGTAGAGTATGAGATTGATTTCCAAGATGTCAACACCCTGCATATTACACACAAAGGCCTGGGCCAAAAGCCCCTGCAGAATGAGACCCTGAGTCTGGGTGGCCATGTACTCATCTTCACCCAGTGGGAGCCCTGGCAGGACTGTAACCGCTGTGGGGAGCCGGGGGAGCGGAAGCGCCTGGGCTACTGCTACGTTGAGGAGCCCCTGGAAAAAGCCATGCCCTGTTGGCTCTATCTGAGAACGGAGAAGGCACACTCCACCCGTCTGCGGCCTGAACTGCAGGTGGAAGCCTGCTTTGTACCCTGCGAGCACATCAAGGAAACCAACCAGCCATACTTCATCTTTGACATTTATCAGTTGGGCAAGATGACCAACACCATGTGGCTTACCTGCCCCTTGGCCTCCATCTACAGGTGACTGGACCAGGGCATCAGCCCTGCCTTTGATCCTCGCCTAGGCTTTGTTTCCTATGCCCACGTGAGGCAGGGGTTTGCCTTCCAGTGGGAATGCAGGCTCTGTCTCCCAGCCCGTAAGCCTTCATGGTCAGTCTAGGAAGGGGTCTCTTCACTGGCTTGTTCAGATGTTTATTCAGTAGGAACTTCTTCTGCTCCTTCCCAAGCCAGACCCCGGGCAGGTGATGCTGGGGACACAGTGGTGACCAAAAGGGTTGGCTGTTTGTATATATATTTTGGAGTCAGCTTGTAGTTTCCATCCCCCCACCAAATCCTATTTTTTAATAAATTGGGACTTCATTGAACCTAAAGATAAATTTGGGTAGAATCAATATATTACAATATTCAGACTTCCAATCCATGAACATCATAAATATTCCCATTATTTAGGCTTTGTTTAATTTCTCCCAGTAATGTACAGTTATTAATATAGAGATGTTACATGTATTTTATTATATTTATTCTTAAATACTTCATTTTTCATGCCATTACACATTGTGTCTTCTTTTATGGATTTTTTTTAAAAGATTTTATTTATTTATTTATTTATTTGACAGAGAGAGAGAGATAGCAAGAGCAGGAACACAAGCAGGGGGAGTGGGAGAGGGAAAAGCAGGCTTCCCGCCGAGCAGGGAGCCTGATATGGGGCTCGATCCCAGGACCCTGGGATCATGACCTGAGCCAAAGGCAGATGCTTAATGACTGAACCACCCAGGTGCCTCTTCTTTTATGGATTTATAATGCATGATTTAATAAGTTGGTACATGAAATAAAATAATCCAAGGTTGTAGAGAGTGTTTTGACTATTGACAAAATTTTAATATACCTGATATTAAAATCTGATTCAAGTCACAGATATATATTATAAATATGACACACAATATATATTATATATATTATTATAATATATTATATTATACATTATTAAATATATTATGTTGTACACATGAAACTAATATAATCTTATATTTCAGTTATACATCCCCACCATATACAGAGAGAATGTCATAGTTGAAATATGACATTATATTAGTTTCAGGTGTACAACGTAATGATTCAAGATTTCTATACACTGTGAAATAATCACCACAATAAGTCTAATTACCATCCATCTCCGTACAAAATCACAAAAATTTTTTTCTTGTCATAAGAACTTTTAAGATTTACTCTCTTAAAAACTTTCAAATATATAATAAAATATTATTGACCTCTGTCACCATTTGTCCATTATATCTCCATGTGCATTACATCTCCATTTATTTATTTTATAACAAACTTATAAGTTTGTACCTCTTGACTCCCTTCACCCATTCCACCCACCCCGCAACCTTCCTCTCCTCTGGCAACCAACAATCTGTTCTTCGTATCTATTTTGTTTGTTCATTTGTTTAGTTTTTTAGATCCCATGTGTAAGTGGAATCATATGGTATTTGTCTTTCTGTCTGATTTATTTCACTTAGCATAATGCCGTCAAGGTCCACCCGTAGTGTCGCAAACGGCAAGATTTCATTCTTTTTTAATGGCTGATAGTAGTCTGCTGTGCATATATACTATGTCTTCTTTATCCATTCATCCATTGATGGGCATTTAGGGTGTTTCTGTATCTTGGCCATTGTAAATAATGCTGCAGTGACCATAAGGATACATACATCTTTTCAAATTAGTGTTTTCATTTTCTTCAGATAAGTTCCCAGTGGTGGAAATGCTGGATCATATGGTAGTTCTATTTTTAATTTTTTGATGAACCTTCATACTGTTTTCCATCGTGGCTGTACCAGTTTACATTCTCACCAACAGTGCGCGAGGGTTGCTTTTTCTCCACATTCTCATCAACACTTATTTCTTATCTTTTAAATAATAACCATTCTAACAGATGTAATGTGATATCTCATTGTGGGTTTGATTGGAATTGCCCTGATGATAGTGATGTTGAGCCTGTGCATGTTCATGTGCCTGTTAGCCAGATGTATGTCTTCTTTGGAAAAATGTCTGTTCAGATGCTCTGTCCATTTTTAAGTTGGATTATTTGGCATTTTTTGTTTTTGTTTTTGGTATTGAGTTGTATAAGTTCTTTATATATTTTGGATATTAACCCCTTATCCAAAAAATAGTTTTCAAATATTTGCTCCCATTCATTAGGTTGCCTTTTCATCTCGTTGATGGTTTTCTTTGCTGTGCAGAGCATTTTAGCTTAATGTAGTCCCACTTGTTTATTTTTACTTTTGTTGCCTTTGCTTTTGGAGTCAAATCCAAAGATTTGTTACCAAGACCAATGTCAAAGAGCTAACTGCCTATATTTTCTTTTAGGAGTTTTATGGTTTCAGGTCTTATATTTAAGTCTTTAATCCATTTGAGTTCATTTTTGTGTATGGTGTAACATAGGGGTCTAGCTTCATTCTTTTGCATGTAGCTGTCCACAGTTTTTTCCAACACCATTTATTAAAGAGATTGTCCTTTCCTCTGAATGTATATTCTTTCCTCTGAATGTCCTTTCCTCTGAATGTATATTCTTTTTTAAAGTTTTTTTTTATTTTGATGAAGTCCAGTTTATCAGCTTCCCCCCCCTTTTTTTTTAAGATTTTATTTATTTATTTGACAGAGAGAGAGAGCACAAGTAGAGGGAGCTGCAGGCAGTGGGAGAGGGAGTAGCAGGCTCCCCACCGAGCAAGAAGCCCAATGAGGGGCTCGATCCCAGGACCCTGGGACCATGACCCAAGTCAAAGGCAAATGTCTAACTGACTGAGCCATCCAGGCGCCCTTCCGTATTGCATATTCTTGATCCTTTATCATAAATTAATTAACCATATACACATGAGTTTATTTCTGGGCTCTCTGTTCTGTTCTATTGATCTATGTGTCTATTTTTATGCCAATACCACACTATTTTGATTACTATAGCTGTGTAATATAGTTTGAAATCAGGGAGTGTGATGCCTCCAGCTTTGTTCTTTCTCAAGATTGCTTTGGTTATTTGGGGTCTTTGGAGTTCCACACAAATTTTAGAATTATTTGTCCTATTTCTGTAAAAAATGCCATTGGAATTTTAATAGGGTTTGCCTTGAATCTATAGATTGCTTTGGGTAATATAGACATTTTAGGAATATTAATTCTTCCAATCCATGAGCACAGAATATCTATTTATTGGTGTCTCCTTCAGTGACTTTTAATTTTCAGTGTACAAGTTTTTCACCTCCTGGGTTAAATTTATTCCTAGATATTTTATTCTTTTTGATGCAAATGTAAATACAGTCATTGTCTTAATTTCTCTAATAATAGATAATGTATAGAAAGGCAACTGATTTTTGTACATTGATTTTGTATCCTACAACTTTACTGGATTTGTTTATTTTAGCAGTTTTTTGGTGGAGTACTTAGGGTTTTCTATATATAAAACATATTATCCACAAGTAGTGATGGTTTTACTTCTTCCTTTCCAAGTTGGATGTCTTATTTCTTTTTTCTTGTCTAATTGCTCTGTCTAGGATTTCCAATACTATGTTGAATAAAAGTGGTGAGAGTGGGCATCTTTGCCTTGTTCCTGATCTTAGAGGAAAAGCTTTCAGCTTTTCACCATTGAGTATGATGTTAACTGTGGGCTTGTCATATATGGTCTTTGTTATGTTGAGGTACATTCCCTCTATACACACTTTGAGAATTTTTGTTATAAATGGACATTGAATTTTGTCAAATGCTTTTTCTGTATCTACTGAGATAATCATATGACTTTTATCCTTCATTTTGTTAATGTGGTGTATTGCATTGGTTGATTTGTGGATGTTGAATCATCTTTGCATCCCTAGAATAGATCTCACTCGATCATGATTTATGATCCTTTTAATGTATTGCTGAATTTGTCAAGGATTTTTGCACCTGTGTCCATCAGATTAGCC
This sequence comes from Halichoerus grypus, assembly GCF_964656455.1. Taxonomy (NCBI): domain Eukaryota; kingdom Metazoa; phylum Chordata; class Mammalia; order Carnivora; family Phocidae; genus Halichoerus; species Halichoerus grypus. The sequence continues at coordinate 44,467,870 of NC_135726.1, read as the reverse complement.
TGTAATTAATTTTCTTCTGTTTTCTTTCTTTCTTTTTCTTTCTTTTTCTTTCTCCCCTTCTTTCCTTCCTTCCTTCCTTCCTTCCTTCCTTCCTTCCTTCCTTCCTTTCTTCTTCCCTTCCCTTCTCTTCTCCTCCATCCTCTTCCTCCTCCCTCTCCTTCTCCCTCCTCTCCTTCTTCTTCTCCTAAAAATAAGTTTGAAAGCATTTCTTACTCTACAATTTTTTGCAAGAGTTTGAGAAAGATAAGTATTACATCTTCTTTGAATGTTTGGTGGAATTCACCAGTGAAACTGTCTGGTCCTGGACTTTTGTTTTTTTGGAGGTTTTAGATTACTGATTCAGTCTCCATACTAGTAATCAATCTTTTTGGATTTTCTGTTTCTTTATGATCCAGTCTTGGAAGATTTTATATTTCTAGAAGTTTATCTGTTTTTTCTTGGTTGTCCAATTTGTTGGCATATAATTGTTCACAATAGTCTCTTATGATCCTTTATATATAAATTTTAAAGATTTATTCATTTATTTTAGAGAGATAGAGTGTGCACAGGTGGGAGGGGCAGAGGGAGAGGGGCAGAGAATCTCCAGCAGACTCCACGCTGGGTGTGGAGCACCATGTGGGGCTCAATCTCACAACCCTGAGGTCATTACCTGAGCCAAAACCAAGAGTCAGACGCTTAACTGACTATACCACCCAGGCGCCCTGTGATCCTCTATATTTTTGTGGTATCAGTTGTAACTTCTCCTCTTACATTTCTGATTTTATTTATTTGAGCCCTTTCACTTTTTTTTAGTGAGTCTAGCTAAAGGTTTGTCAGTTTTGTTTATCTTTTCAAAGAACGAACTCTTAATTATGTTGATCTTTTCCACTGTCTTTTGAGTTTCCATTTCATTTTTTTCTGCCCTGAACTTTATTAGTTCCTTCCTTCTACTAACTTTGGGTTTCATTTGTTCTTCTTTTTCAGTTTCTTTAGGTGTAAAGTTAGATTGCTTATTTGAGATTTTTCTTTTTTCTTGAGGTAGACTTGTATCACTATGAACTTCCCTCTTAGAACTGCTTTTTCTATATCCCATAGATTTTGGTATGTTGTATTTCCATTTTCATTTGTCTCAAGGTGTTTTTGATTTCTCCTTTCATTTCTTCATGGACACATTGATTGTTCAGGAGCATGTTGTTTAATCTCTACATATTTGTGATTTTTTTTTCCAGCTTTCTTCTTGTAATCGATTTCTAGTTTCATACTATTGTAGTTGGAAAAGTTGCCTGATATGATTTCAATCCTCTTTAATTTATTGAGACTTGTTTTGTGGCCTAACGTTTAATCTATCCTAGAGAATGTTCCATGTGCACTTAAGAAGAATGTGTATTCTAGTGCTTTGGATGGAATGTTCTGTTATATATCGATTAAGTCCATATTGTCTAATGTGTCATTTAATGCTGATGTTTCCTTATTGATTTTCTGTCTGGATGATCAATCCATTGATGTAAGTAGCATATTAAAGTCCCCTACTATTGTTTTACTGTCAGTTTCTCCCTGTTAATATTTGCTTTACATATTTAGGTGCTCCTATATTGAGGGCATTAATATTTACAGATGTTATATCTTGTTGTACTGAACTCTTTACATTATGTAATGCCCATCTTTCTCTTTTATTGCAGTCTTTTTAAAAAAATATTTTATTTATTTGAGAGAGAGAAAGCACAAACATGGGGGTGGGGAGAGGGAGAGGGAGAAGCAGACTTCCCACTGCGCAGGGAGCCCAGCACAGTCCTCTATCCTAGGACCTTGGGATCATGAGCCACCCAGGTGTCCCAGTCTTTATTTTAAAATCTATTTTGTTAGGCGCCTGGGTGGCTCAGTCGATAAGCGTCTGCCTTCGGCTCAGGTCATGATCCCAGCATCCTGGGATCAAGCTCCACATCGGGCTCCCTGCTCCGCGGGGAGTCTGCTTCTCCCTCCCCCACTCCCCCCGCTTGTGTTCCCTCTCTTGCTGTCTCTCTCTCTGTCAAATAAATAAATAAAAAATCTTTAAAAATAAATAAATAAATAAATAAAATCTATTTTGTCTGATATAAGTATAGCTACCAGCCCTTTGTTTATTTTCATTTGCATGAAACATCTTTTTTTATTCCCTCACTTTCAGTTTGTGTGTAACTTTACATCTGAAGTGAGTCTCTTATAGGCAGCATATAAATGGGTCTGGGTTTTTTTCTTTTTTTAAATCCATGCAGCCACTCTATGTCTTTTTTTCTTTTTTAGAGACATAGAGAGAGAGAGCAGGGGAGGGGCAGAAGGTGAGGGAGAGAGAATCTTAAGCAGGCTCCACTCCCAGTGCAGAGCCCAACACAGGGTTTGATCTCACAACCCTGAGATCATGACCTGAGCTGAAATCAAGAGTCGGATGCTTCACTGACTGAGCCACTCAGGCACCCTTATGTCTTGTGACTGGAGAATTTAGTCCACTTAATGATTTAAAGTAATTATTGATAGGTATATACTTATTCCCATTTTGTTAATTGTTTTCTGGCTGTTTTGTAGTTCCTCTCTGTTTCTTTATTCTTCTCTTGCTCTCTTCCCTTGTGGTTTGATGACTTTCTTTAGTGTTATGATTAGATTCCTTTCTCATCTTTTGTGTATCTAGTATATGGTTTTTGCTTTGTGGTTACCATGAACTTCACATATAATGGCTTATATATATAATAGTCTATTTTAAGGTGATAGCAAGATAAGTTGAACACATTCTTTTTTTTTTAATTTTTTCCAATTTATTTATTTATTTGAGAGAGAGAGAGAACATGGAGAGAGAGGGAGAAGCAGACTCCCCGCTGAGCAGGGAGCCCAACGCAGGATTCGATCCCAGGATGCTGGGATCATGACCTGAGCAGAAGGCAGATGCTTAACTGACTGAGCCACCTAGGGGCCCCAGTTGAACACATTCTAAAACTCTGCATTTTTACTTCCATTTTATGTTTCTGACATCACATTCTACATCTTTTTATTTTTGTGTATCCCTTAACTAATTATTATGAGTATAGTTATTTTTGCTAATTTTGCCTTTTAACCTTCATACTAGCTTTGTGATTAATCCACTACCTTTACTATGTATTTATCTTTACCAGTGAGATTTTTACTTTCATTCACTTCTTGTTACTAATTAGTGCCCTTTCTTTTCAGCATAAGGAAGTTCTTTTAACATTTCTCATAAGGCTGGTTTAGTGGCAATGAACTTCTTTAACTTCTGCTTGTCTGGAAAACTTGTTTCTCTCTTCAGTTCTAAATGATAACCTTTCTAGGTAGAGTATTCTTGGTTGGAAGTTTTTTCATTTCAGCATTTTGAATATATTTTTCCACTCCCTTCTGTCCTGCAACATTTCTGCTGAAAAATCTGCTGACAGTCTTATGGGGGGGGGTCCCCTTGTATGAAACAAGTTGTTTTTCTCTCACTGCTTTTAAGATTCTCTCTTTATTCTTAACTTTTGACATTGTAGTTATAAATGTGCTTGGTGTGGATCTCTTTGGGTTCATTTTTTGTTGTTGTTGTTGGAACTCTCTGGGATTCCTGGATCTGGATGTATGTTTAAGGAAGTTTTCAGCCATTATTTCTTCAAATAGTGTTCTCCCTTCTCTTTCTCTCTTCTCCGTCTGAGACTCCTATAATGTGAATGTTATTCTGTTTTTTATTGTCCTGTAGGTCCCTTAAGCTATCTTTACTTTTTGAAATTCTTTTGTTTTTCCTTTTTGCTGCTCTGTGTGTGAGTTCCACTGCCCTGTCTTCCAGATCACTGATCTTTTCTTCTGTTTTATCTAGTCTGCTGTTGAACCTTTCTGCCCCTGTAGTGTATTTTCAGCTCAGTTATTGTTTACACTTCTCTGGCTTCTGTTTGGTACTTTCTTAGATTTTATTAATTAATTTTTTTTGGTTGAAGTTCTCACTGTGTTCATCCATTCTTCTCCTGAGTATCTTTATGACCATTACTTTGAACTCTTACTCTATCAGGTAAATTAATTATCTCTATTTTTTTTTTCTGAAGTTTTATCTTGTTCCTTCATTTGGAACAAACTCTTCTGTTTCCTCATCTTGCTCAACTATCTATGTTTGTTCCTATGTATTAGGTGAAACAGTTACCTCCACCAGTCTTGAAGGAATGACCTTGTGTAGGAGATGAACCTTTATCATTCAACCTTGTCCTGGTTCTTGGTTTTCTCTCATACCTTTGTGATTGTCCAAGCAGCCTGACTTATTCTCAATAGGTCCCAGTTGTTGAGGGTGTGCCAAGACCTGTCAGAGTTTCAAAGGGAAGAATCTCAGTCAGCACCTAGTTTTTGGCTGATTGGAAACCAGACCCTCTGGCAGCAGCTTTCAAATTATGCAAATTTATATAGTCCTATGGTACTGCAATTGTAAACTCTGCTGACCTTTAGACTAAGTGATCTACAGGTGTCCCTTGTGTGAGAGTAGTGAAAATCGGAGCTCCTGGTGAGTATATAAGCTCCTTTCTTGGAGGTAACAGTGAACTGTACTGAGACCAAGGGAGAGCACATAGTTGGTGTCCCTTGGCCTACATTCCCTGAGAACTCCTTCATAACCTCTAGATGTGTGGCAAACTAGAAGCCTGGCCCTCAGGCTAAAACTCTAGGATGAGTAAATAGGTCTTTTTCACAGGAAGACTGCGATGTGTTTGCTGTCTGGGGAGTGCCCTGGGGATAGTAGCCTGCCAAGAACTGTCTCTCCAATTGTTTCAGTCCCATGGGACCCAGAAAAACAAACTCTCACACACACACACACCCCAACCAGCCACCAGAACCAGGCAATCAAGGGGAATCCCCTGTGTCAACTGTGTGTACCTGCTAGCTTTCATGGGGCAGGGGGAGAGCACAGGACTGGGTGCACCCATCAGCTTTGGCAGGGTTGCAGGTGAGGGCAGGGCTGGGACACATGCCTGTTAGCATTGGAGGGGCAGCTAGAGAGACAAATTGTATCTTTTAAATTTTATCTTCTAATTGTTTGTTGTTGGTCTATAAAAATATATTTGGTATTTGGGGTTTTTTTTAAAGATCTTATTTATTTATTTGTCAGAGAGAGAGAGCACACAAGCAGGGGGAGCGGCAGGCAGAGGGAGAAGCAGGCTCCCCGCTGAGCGAGGAACCCAATGCAGGACTCCATCCCAGGACCCTGGGATCATGACCTAAGCCAAAGACAGACACTTAACCAACTGAGCCACCCAGGCGTCCCTGTATTTGGTATTTGTATATGACTTTGTATCAAATTATTTTGCAAAATTCACTTACCTCCAGTAAAATGCTGAGTGGAGAAGCTGATGGCAGACATGCTTATGTTGTTCTTAATATTTCACTAGTAAATATAATACTGCTCTAGGTTTTTAATAGAAAAACTATTAGAGGGGCGCCTGGGTGGCTCAGTTGGTTAAGCGACTGCCTTCAGCTCAGGTCATGATCTCAGGGTCCTGGGATCGAGCCCCACATCAGGCTCCCTGCTCAGCGGAAGCCTGCTTCTCGCTTTCCCACTCCCCCTGCTTGTGTTCCCTCTCTGGCTGTCTCTCTCTGTCAAATAAATAAATAAAAATCTTTAAAAAAAAAAACAAATAGAAAAACTATTAGATTAATAAAATTCCCTTTTATTCCTAGTTTTCCAAAAGTTTTGATCCATGAATGAGTGTTGAATTTTTTTGTGTTTGTTTGTTTGTTTTTTAAAGATTTTATTTATTTATTTGAGAGAGAGAGCACATGAGAGGGGGGAGGGTCAGAGGGAGAAGCAGACTCCCTGCCAAGCAGGGAGCCCGATGCGGGACTCGATCCAGGGACTCCAGGATCATGACCTGAGCCGAAGGCAGTCGCTTAACCAACTGAGCCACCCAGGCGCCCAGTGTTGAATTTTATCAAATGCATTTTCCGCATCTCCTGAGATGATAATATGGTTTTTCTCCTTTATTATGATAATATGGTGAATTACATTTATTGTGTTCATATGTAAACCCAACCTTGCCTTCCTGGGATAAACCCAATGTGGTCATGATATTTATTCTTTTTGTTTATCATTGGAGGAAATTTGCTAATATTTTGTTTAGGATATTGTGTCCTTGTTCATGAAAGAGATTGGCCTGATATTTTCCTTAGTTGTAATAACCTTATATGGTTTTGGTATTAAGGTGATGCAGGCCTCATAGAAGTTTGGAAGTGTTTCATCTTTTTATATTTCTGGAAAGATTTTGAAAGATTGATGCCATTTCTTAATTGTTAAGAAATATTTGGAAGAATTCAGTGGTAAAGCTTTCTGGCATTAGATGGTTTTTTGTGCATAGGTTTTTAATTACAGATTCAATTTCTTTCATTGTAAATATAGAATAGTTCAGATTTTTTCTTGTGCCAGTGCTGTTAAGTTTTTCAATGAATTTATCCTTTTTATCTAAATTTTTATAAGTTTTGGCCAAAAGTTGTTTTTAATATCATCCGATTATCTTTTTATGCCTGTAAGATCTGTAGTAATGTCTCTTTTTTCATTACTAGTATTCATTATTTAGGCCTTCTTCCTGTTTTTTGTCAAGCCCTGCATTGGGCTACGTGCTGGGTGTGGAGCCTACTTAATAATAATAATAATAATAATAATAATAATAATAATAATAATTTTTAAAAGTCAGTGTAGGGCCTTATGATTGTTACTTTGAAAGCATGTATCTTTTTCTCTCTGGCCATTTTTATTATTTCCTCTTTGGTTTTCAGCAGCATTTTCCTATAACGGGCCTAGGTGTGGCTTCATTTATATTTATCCTACATGGGGTTTGAAGGCCATCTTGAATTTATTGCTTGATGTCTTTCATCAGTTTTGGAAAGTTTTCATTCAGTGTCTTAAAATATTACTTATGTTCCTGTCTCTCCTTTGCTTCTGAGTCTACATTTACATGAATGTTAAAACTTTTCACCATGTCTTATATGTCTCTTACACTCTTTTCTGTATTTTCTTATCTTTTTTTTTTTTTTTTTGCATGCTTCAGTGCAGATATTTTTCTGTGGGCCCATCTTTTATTTCCTTAATCCTCTTTTCTGTTGTGTTTAATAGCTTGCAACCCTTTCTAGTGAATTCTCAATGTCAGACATTTTATTTTTTAGTTCTAGTATTTCCATTTGATTCTTCTATATAGGTTCAAAATCCTCATCTTGTCATCTCCTGGACATATTAATCACAGTTATCTTAAAGTCTATAGTTGTTATTAGGAAGAGTGTTAGTCTGATATAAGCTTCTCAATTGTAGCAGTAAGCGGAAACCTTACCCACACTATTTAAAGAATAGCAGGGAATCTGGATTCTCATATGAAATCTCTTGGATTTTACATGTTGGTCACTGATTTAAATATTCTAAAAACGTCCTAGGGAGACCAATGAAAACATTTATTCAGGCTGGATCCAGCCAGTTTGTTACTTCTCACCTAGACAATGTGAAAATCAGAAGTGGGGTATTGCACAGTTTCCACATAGCCTTGCTTACTTGTTTAGAAAAGATTCCTGGGCGGGCAGAGGAGAGAGAGAGAGGCAGGGAGATGGAGGGGAGGCAACAGAAATGTAGATGTTAATGTGTCTCAGGTAGAGGGACTTTATAAGGTCCTGAGAAGAGACAAAAACTCTAGATGGTTTTAATAGATGTGAGAACAGAGGGGATGTGTGGCCCACTCCTGGGATGAAGGTGGCAGCAAAATGCCATAGAAGCAGCAGTTCCAGAGTCTAAGCGTACAGCTTATGCCAAACACAGCCTGTAGAGGTCCCCACATGGGACAGGGACACGGCTAACAGAGCCCCCAGCCATAAGGAGCCTGGGAGAGAGGAAGACAGGATGTCTTAGCAAAGACCCAAGTGAACCTCTAACCTCACCCACTCACCACTCTCCCCCTTGTCCACTACTTCTTAGTCACTCTGGCCTCTATGCCCTTTAAATATGGCAGCCATATCAGGGTCTAGCCATCTCTTGGGAATATTCTTCCTTCAAATATCCACGTGGCTCTTTATCTCACTTTATTCAAGTGTTTGTGAAACTTTACCTCCTCAGCGAGTGCTCAGACAGGCCTGATCATCCTCCCTCAAATAGCTCACACCCACATACCAACCTTCACTTTCTATCCCCATTTCCCTGCTCTTATCTTTAGCAGTTATTGGGTAATCCTCATTATTTGAGGATTCCATACTTGTGAATTCACCTACTCGCTAAAATTTATTTATAGCCCCCAGGTCAATACCCACAGTGGTTTCAAAGTCATCTGCAGACATGCATAGAGTGGTGGAAAAAATTGAGCCACCTAACAATGCGCATTCCCAGCTAAGGTCCAACACCATGACACTGCCTTCTGGTTTCAGCTCTCCTACTATTAACAAGTATCCTTTTCATGGTCTGTTTAGGGCCATTTTTTGTTGTTGTTGCATTTTTGTACTTTTTGTTGATTCTGCTATTTAAAATGGCTTCCAAGCAGAGCTGAAGCCCTGGCCAGTGTCCCTAAGCACAAAAAGGCCGTGATGTGTCTTACGAAGAAAATGCGTGTATTAGATAAGCTTTGTTCAGGCAATGTTAATGAATGAACAATATATATTAAATAAGAGGTCTTTAAAGAAAAATACACATAAAGCAAGGTTATGTGTTGAGCAGTTGACAAAAATGTTATGACCAAAGGCTTGTAGGACCTTAAGCCTGCATTTCTCCTAGGAACAATGTTTCAGTATTTGCTAATTCAGCAACTTTATAGAACCGTTATAACTGCTATGAATAAGGAGAATCTACTGTACCTGCTATTATGTATTATATATTTGCTTATTATCTCTCTTTTCCACCAGAAGGTAAGTCCCAGGGGGGAAGAGGCTTTATCTAACCTGCTCAGAGCTGTGATTAGAAGAAGGGCCAGCAAGCACATGGTAGGCCTTTGGTAAACATTTGTGAAATGAGTGAATGATGGCAGATCAAGCCTGCACAATAATTATTTTTAATTTCAGGACTGAGAAGAAGTTTAGGAAGGAGACACCTGAGAAAAATATTTATTTGTTTAAAATGAATTAAATCATGCCCCTATCTGTGGAAAGAGTCTGGGACCAGTGTGTGCAAAGGTCCTGAGGCAGGAGGAGCCTTTTGCTTGCCTGATGTTTTCAGGAGATAGCAGGGAGACCAGTGTGGCTGGGATAGGAAGTCAGAATGGTAACCAGAGAGGATTTATTCACCTCTCCACGCCCACCACTAAGAATCATGCCCAGAACATAGTCAGTATTCGGAGAAAAATGTATCAAATGCTCACATGTGACACTTGAATGCCAAAGCCGGGGATGGTAGAGAAAACCCTGAAGAGACAAATTAAGTTTCTTCCTATCCCAGCAGAGTGGAGGACTTGAAATAGAAATGAAATAGAGTTGTTAAATTGTCGCCAGTCAAATGGGGGCTGTGACCTCACACACCCCTGCTGTGGCCCATAGGACACCTCACCCTCACTGGGGCCTGGGTTTCAGGGGTGACTTCACAATGGCCAGGGTAGTGCCCTGCCCACTGCCACAGTCCCAGTCCATCATGCTTACCACCCTGTGGCTGTTGCTCAGCCTCGCCGTCCCCTTGCTGGGGTCCCACGCTTCCTTCAGCTGTCCCAACGAGAAGCAATGCCAAAAAGCCCTCCTCTCGGACAATGACATCTTTTTGCCCTGCAACTCTTCTGGGGCACAGTGGTACTTCTTCTTCCTGCAAGACAAGACCAGCTGGTCTGACAAAGTCTCCAGTGTTTCCAACATCGAAATAATACCCGAAATCGGCATTCTCATCCGAAACCCGTTGCCCTCCCAGACGGGCTTCTACCATTGCCGGGACAAGAATGGCGTCCAAGTGGTGCAGTATGAGATTGATTTCCAGGATGTCAGCACCCTGCATATTACCCACAAAGGCCTGGGCCAAAAGCCCCTGCCGAACGAGACCCTGAGTCTGGGTGGTAAGGAGCTCATCTTCACCCAGTGGGATCCCTGGCAGGATTGTAACCGCTGTGGGGAGCCGGGGGAGCGGAAGCGCCTGGGCTACTGCTACATCGAGGAGCCCCTGCAGGAGCCCATGCCCTGCTGGCTCTACCTGGGACATCTGAAGCTGTGGTCTAGCCGCTTGCAGCCCGAGATGCAGGTGGAGGCCTGCCAGGTCCCGTGTAAAATATCCACGTTGGATTACGTCACCTTTGACAACTTTGAGATCAATGAGGATTCAGGATCTGTGTGGCTCACCTGCCCCATGGGATCTATCTACAGGTGACTCTGTGGGCATCCATTTAAGAGATGGGGAAACCACAGCTCGGAGGGGCACAGTCCTTGTCCAGGGGGAGCCATGGTGACCCTAAATCCTACCCACTTGGCTGTGGGGTCCCCCTTGCCCTCCTTCCCCCACGGGCCTGTGGCAGCCCCTCCCTTGCAAAGGGGGAGCCCGAGGAACCTCTTGGGGCCTCTGCAGCCATCTGCTCTGTCAAATCTGGTCCCACCACCTCCGTCTGGTGTTCTTTTCCTTATTCCCGCTGTGACTTCTCTTCTCTTTCCCACAATCTCTTTTGTCTCCCTTCCTCCTTTTTTCCTCCTCCTTTAAGTATAAAAGTAGCACATAGTCTCTACAAAGCCCCCACAGTTCAGGAAAGTACATGAGCCCCTGCTAGCTAGCCTGGGACACTGCTCCATGTCATTTGCCAGACAAGCAGTTCCCAAGTGCCAGTCATCGGGAACCCCAGAGAAGAATCAAGAGAGGTGGGGCGCCTGGACGGCTCAGCCGGTTAAGCATCCGACTCTTGATCTCAGCTCAGGTCTCGATCTCAGGGCCGTGAGTTCAAGCCCTGCATTGGGCTCATGCTGGGTGTAGAGAGAAGAGAGTTCACTGAGGCTTCAAGAGTTGCCACATCTCTAGGGAGCTGAGTAGAGTGGCATTCCATGTGAGGTTTATGTCTTGGACTCTGGATTCAGCCAGGCCTGGTCTCCACACTTCCCAGCTGTGTAACTTTGGGCCTGTGGCTTCTCTCTGGGCCTCAGTCTCCCCATCTGTTGAATGGGGGTTGTATGAGTTTCCTCGGGCTGTCATCACCAAATACCACGCACTGGGTGGCTTAAAACAACTGGAATGTGGTCTCTTACAGTTTTGGACGCCAGAAATCCAAAGTGAAAGCTTCACCAGGGCCCTGTGCCCTCTGAAATGCTGGGTGGAAGCCGTCCTTGCTTCCTCCTCGCTTCTGGGAGTGGCGGGCAATCCTTGGCCTTCCCTGGCTTGCAGCCGCGTCCCCCCAATGTGCCCGTCATCACTTGGCTTTTTTCCTGTGTGCTTGTGTCTGTGTCTGTCCTTTTCTTTTTTCTTTTTTCTTTTTTTTTTTAAGATTTTATTTATTTAACAGAGAGAGACACAGCGAGAGAGGGAACACAAGCAGGGGGAGTGGGAGAGGGAAAAGCAGGCTTCCCGCCAAGCAGGGAGCCCGATGCGGGGCTCGATCCCAGGACCCTGGGATCATGACCTGAGCCGAAGGCAGACGCTTAATGACTGAGCCACCCAGGCGCCCCTTTCTGTCCTTTTCTTAAAAGGACACGGGTCATGTTGGATTTAGAGCCCGGGGACACTTCAGTCAGACCTCATCTTTTTTTTTTTTTTTTAAATATATATATTTTTTTATTTGATAGAGAGAGACACAGCGAGAGAAGGAACACAAGCAGGGTCAGTGGGAGAGGGAGAAGCAGGCTTCCCGCAGAGCAGGGAGCCTGACGCGGGGCTCGATCCCAGGACCCTGGGATCATGACCTGAGCCGAAGGCAGACGCCTAACGACTGAGCCACCCAGGCGCCCCCAGTCAGACCTCATCTTAACGAATTACATCGCCAACAACCCGATTTCCAAAGAAGGTCACCTTCCGAGGTTTAGAACATGCGTTTGGCGAGGACACTATCCAACTCAGTACGGCAGGCTTGCTGGCCCCGGCCTCATGGGGTCAATGTGATGTCTGAGGGGGCAAATGCCTATGAATAAAACATACGGTATTCTAGATGGTGATAGGGGCCGGGAGGGGGGGATGGGAGCGGAGGAGAGGATCCATTTAAATACGGAGGGCAGGGAAGCCATCTGAGAAGTTGCCAAGACTGAAAGGTGAGGGCGCCCTGTGTGCTGAGGGAGAGCACTCCCTGCGGAGGGAGGGGCAAAGGCCCTGAGGCAGGATGGGGCCCAGCCTTGTTGGAGGACCGCCTCAGAGGCAGTGCGGCTGGGGCAGAGTGAGAGAGAGCGAGGGAGAGTGGAGAGAATGAGGCGAGGCAGGGAGAGCAGGGGTGGGGGGTGGGGGGCAATCACGTAGGCAGTGTCTCTCACTCATTCCTCCAAGTAGCCCTGTGAGGCGGGTACAGTCTTCACACCCCCAGTTTTCGGCGACGGAGCGGAGGCTCAAAAAGCTAGAGGCCTATGCCCCTTGCCCATTTAGGGCGGGGTGGGGCTCCGAGCTCCCCGCCAGCCTGGCCCCGCCTTCCCCACACACTCTTGGAGGGGGTGCCCTGTTGGCTGCTCCCCAGGGTGGAGGGTGCCGCCGTCTCCACCTCCTTCCAGACCTCCGTCTCCCATGCATCCCCCGGCTGCTGCAGCTCACCTTGTCCTCCTTTGCAGGCCCATCCTCTGGGAAATCAACGACATGCCCCTGACCTGGCAGAGCCAGCTCTCCAACCAGGGCTTAAGCACCATTCTGGAACCCACCAACGGTGGCAGGCAGCTTCGGGTCTTCGAGCCAGCCATTTACAAGTGCTTCGTGAAGCAGGAACTCGTGGCTTACTTCAACCCCAAGCCCTTTCCGGATGTGCCAGAGATCCTCAGGCAAAGGGAAGCCGGACCACAACAGGAGTCAAGGGAGGCCTGGAAGGGGAAGGCCGGGTCCGTCCTCAAGGGGCTCAAGCTGATGCTGCTGGTGGGCATTGTCCTGGGCCTGCTCGCACAGCTGCTCAAGCTCTTCCATCCTTCCCAGGACAAAAGAAGCGACCGGGTGCTGCTGGTGAAATAAAGAGACCCCTCGGTGCCCAGGACACCTGGTGTCCCTTGTCTTCATCCCCTGAGCTGTCCTTCCCACGGCACTTGGGGGTGGGGTGCGGGCAGGGGCACAAGACAGACCCACGGCTACAGCTGAGGCCGAGTCTTCCCTGTTCCAGGTCCTGCTCTGTTAACTCATTAGCAATCCCCATCTCAGAGATGGGGAAGCTGAGGCAAGACTACTGTCTAGAGACTGGTGGGGGGGGCGGGGGGGGTTCCTCCTGTGCAAACTCAGGTTGCCTGGCTCAAGTCTTGTGTTCCTCACCAGGAGGGAGGGATGGAATGAGGCCATTTTCAGGGTGAGGCCCTGGGACTTGGTAAACTGTCGCCACCTTCCTGACTGCCCTCCCCCAAGGACAAGGGCTGAGGCGGGGTGGGGGTGGGGAGCCCCCAGACACTGCGGATCTGCTCTGGGGTGCTGCCTTTCCGTGCTTGTCGCCTGCCCCACCCTGGCCCAAGGTGCCTAGGCCTTCAGCCTTAGCCATATCTCTCCAAGGCAGACGGTGCTGCCGGGGAGGGGGGGGGGTGCGGCCCAGGACTGCTGGACACGTGTCACCCTTCCTGGCTCCTGCAGTGCAGAGAGCCCCCTCAGGCCCCGAGAAGGAGAGACAGACCCCCTCTACCAGGACAAGGCGCCAGGCCAGGCCCTGCTGGCCCCCGGGAATCACCAAGCCTGGCTGTTCCCAGAAATTATATACACTGTTCAGCAGAGTGCAAGAGTGATAAATAAAATATTAATGCCTTGGAAAATGCATTGCCCTGATATTCCATTGTGAAGCCACGATAGGACAGATCTGAAACTTCCAGAACAGGACTTCTGCCCCCGAGTAGGGGGCAGAGCTCACTCCTCACTTACCACACACTGTTGCCAAAACCCTTAAGGCTTCACACGGTGCCCAAGACGCAAAGATTCCCACAGAATGGGGGGACGTTCGTGGAGAACTGAACAGGGTCCATCGGGAAGCAGAGGCAGAGAATCACGATGACAGGAACGGCAAATACCTGTGAACTTCCTGGCAGGATCAGAACTCACACCCTTCATGAACATTATGTCCTCATGGCCACGCATGAGGCTGTGGTTCCTACGAACCTCGTTTTGTAGTTGAGAACATCAAGGCACGGGGTTCAAGCACCCTGCCTGAGGTCACACAGTGAACTTGGGAGGAGGCCTCTGGGCGCCTCCCGACCGGCTCCCCAGGAACCCCCGGTGTCCGCGCCCACAGGGGAACATTGTGTGGTAGATCGGGGTGGAGGAACCAGAGCCGAGCCCAGGCCTGTCCGCTGCGACAGGCAGACCCTCAGGTGATCCCAGCGATTCTCACCTCTTGGCTTCCGCACCTTTGTGTGAAGCCCCTTCCCTTTCAGCGTGGATGGCCCCTGTGACTTGTTTCCAACCATATCCCTCTTCCGACTGTGAAGGTGTCAGAATGTCGGCCCTGGATTAGAGTACGTCACACAAGACTCTGTCTTAGCCTACGGAGCGAGAGAGGCCTGCTGGCCGACGAGGTCTGCCGCCATGTTGAGGCAGTCCGCTTGGCGGGGACTGCGAGCAGCCTCTGGGAGCTCCAAGTGGTCTTTCGGACCTGAAGCCACCGCCAGGCCTCCGGTCACACGACCACAAGGCAGGGAACTCTGCCAACAATTTGGAGAAGGTCGGAAGCAGATTCTTCAGTCAAGCATCCAGATGAGAACACAGCCTGACCAACACTTTGCAGCCTGGGGAGGCCCTGAGCAGAGGACTTAGTCAAGCCACCTCTGGACTCCTGACCCACAGACACTGGGCTATCATGCATGCGGGTTGTTTTAAGCCACTTAATGTCTGGTAGTTGGTTATGCAGTGGTAGGCAACAAATAGATTCCCCCCACCCACTGCCTCCAGCCCGCCCTGAGGTCCCCTATAGCTTTAGCAGTTACATGGACGGGCCCTTGCACCAGGTGTGGGCCAGGCTGGCTGCTGGGCGCTTGGAGCCCCTGGGAGCAACCCTAACCCAGAAGGGATGGGGAGCTACAAGTCTGGGCCACATTTACACCTTCCCTCCGAGGGTCCTCAGTGGCACTGAGCTTCCGGAGGGTGCAGCAGTGAGTGGCTCATTAGGGCGCCGTGGATCAGGTTAGCTCCTTCCCGGCCTTGCTCTCCCTCACTTCCGCTCCCCGAGATTAGATTCTTCAAATATTTTCTCTGCCCCACCTTCCCTCTCCTCTCCCAGGACTCCAAAGACATGGACGTCAGAGCTGTTGTTGTCCCCCGGGTCCCCAAGACTGTTGATTTTCCTCCCATCTTCTCTGCTGTGCGGGTTGGAGAATGTCTATTGATCTCTCGAGTTTGCTGACACCTTCCTGTGTCATCTCCCTTCTGCTCTTCAGTCTGTCCAGTGAGCCTTTTACTTGGGTTAATGTATTTTGTGGTTCTCGAATTTCTATCTGATGGTTCATACCTACCTCCTGCCTCCTGGTTGATACTTTCTATTTTCTATTTTCATATTTACATTTAGGGGAACCCTAGCGAGATGCCAGGGTTGCTAACTCAGTGGCCTGCCTGAGCCAAGCAGAGACCATACACGAGGGGCAAGGCATGGTGGGGGCTGTGGCAGTGTAGGACTTTTTATATTGGGAGGGGGAGGGACTCTGGGGCCATGTCAGAAAATTCTAGCTGATTTCTGCCAGGCACGAATGCAGGCCTCTCGTTCCTCCGAAAGCTTCATGTGCTTCTGGAAATTGAGATGTCTGAGCGAAACTGTTTTAACCCATAAATATTGGCTCGAACAAGTTTTCAAACACAGCCCCAGCCAAATAAAACACATCAGCCCACAGGTGTTAGTCTGTGGGCTCTTGCTTCAGCCTTTATTGGGGTCCAATGAACATTTCTGTTTTCAATTATTCATGCAATAAATATTTATTGAGCTGGAGTAGCCAGGGACAGCTTCTCTCAAGAGGTGACATTTCAGATGAGCCTTGAACAACAAGAAAGAGCCAGACAAGTAAGGGTCTCGAGGCGGTGGGTATTGGGTTCCTACGGCTGCTATAACAAATGACTGCAAACGGAAAGGCTTAAAACAACCCAAATTTACAGTTTTACAGTTCTGGAGGTCAGAAGTCCAGAATGGGTCTGATTTGGGTCATGACCTGAACCGAAAGCAGATGCTTAACCGACTGAGCCCCCCAGGCGTCCCTTGTCATATGGTAATTTTAAGACATCGCTTTTTTTTGAGCAATTTGAGGTTCACAGAAAAATCGAGAGGTTGGGACAGAGATTGCCTCTATTTCCCCTCCCCCCTCATTATCAACATCTGGTGAATGCCCAGCCTCCACATCATCCACCCCTGCCACCCGAAGGGTACGTCTCTTAAAATTGATGAGACTGCGTTGGCACACCATTATCACCCAAAGTCCACAGTTCACACTAGTGTGCACTCTTGATGGTGTACATTCTATGGATTTGGATTCACATGTGCATCACTGTAGTATCAAACGAGTCATGTCGCTGCCCTAAAGACCCTTGGTGCCCTGCCATTCATCCCTGTCTCCTGGCTAACTCTTGGCAACCACTCACTTTTATACCGTCTCCAGATTTTACCTTTTCCGGGATGTCATATAGTTGGAATCGTATGGTATATCACATTTTCAGGCTGGCTTCTCTCACTTCGCCATATGCATGTAAGGCTCCTCCATGTCTTTTGATGGCTTTTGCTGGCTCATTTCTTTATAGCGCTGAATCATCTTCCATTGTCTGGTTCTTCCGTTCACCTGCTGAAGGACATCTTGGTTGCTTCCACGTGTTGGCGCTTACGAAGAAAGCTGCTATGAACATCTGTGTGCAGGTTTTTGTATGGACCTAAGTTTTCAACTCCTTTGGGTAAATACCAAGGTGTGCAATTGCTGGGTTGTATGGGAAGAGTATGTTTAGTTTTGGAAGAAATTGACAAACTGTCTTCCAAAACGACTGTATCGTTTTCCATTCCCGCCCGCAATAAATAGGAGTTCCTGTTGCTCCACATCCTCACCAGCATTTGGTGGTGTCTGTGTCCCAGATTTTGGCCATTCTGATAGGTGTGACGTGATATCTTATTGTTTTAATTTGCATTTCCCTGATGACGTCTGATGTGGTGCATCTTTTCTTCTGCTTATTTGCCATCTGTATATCCTCTTCGGTGAGGTGTTCTACATTGTAATTTTTTAAAATTCTTAGGCTTACTTTTTAAAAATATAATTATTAATAAATACAATTCCAGCACTTGGCCTTGCTATAGGAAGGAGAAAGAAAGGAGAATGGAGAAAATATTCCTTTTTTTTTCTTGACACTGCAGAAATGCAGACAAACCTGTCATTAGCCTACATGTCACCTTACTGCACAATTTAAAACAGGCTTCCTTCTTGTGGACACAGCCTTATATCAGGGTACTGGCTTGGTGAGTCAGGTGTAGAGTGGGTCCCTATTTGCCCCTTGGCTGGCCACTTTGCCTAATGCTGACCTGCACAACTCCACGCGATAACCCTGAATATAGAAACCTTCTGCATCATGAAATTGCCTTTGCAAATATCACTTCTATTAGAGGAGTCCTATAAGTCATTCTATAAGTCAGGATAAGATAGGCTTTGCTACAGTAACAAATAAGTCACAGAATAAGCACAAAGTTTTATTTCTTGCTCACATCATGATCAGATGCAGCTCAGGGCTTTCTTCCAAGCAGTGACCCAGAGGGTACAGGCTGCCCTCTGAAGTGTGGTTTCTAAGGTCACCACAGAAGAGACAGAAAGAACATGGAATCAGGTATGGGGGTTAGGGCCAGGCTTACAAGTGTCACTCATTTTGTCCACATTTCATTGGCCAGAACCTAGTCACACAGCTCCTCCTTAACTGCAAAGGAAGCTTGGAAATGTGGCCTTCTGTGTACCCAGGAAGAGGAGGTCAATTGGTGAGCATCTGGCCGATTATTGCCACAATCCAGGCTTCAGAGATTGTGGCCATGTCCTCTGAAGCAATTTTAACCCCTAAAAAATTCTGTAATTCTGATTCCTTAATTCCTTATACTAATTGAGCTGAAGGGAATATTTAAATTGACATTTCTGAATTCCTAAAACTTGTATATACTCCTCATTTTTTTTTTTTTTTGTTCAGACATAAAAAGATCATCTCTTCTCATCTTTAGGTAAAAATAAAGCTTTGAATCTGCCATAGTCTTATGAGACACAGAGTTTCAGAGGGCCCACATCCTTCCACAACAGCTCAGGGCACCCCTCATTGGCCTTCATGAGAGTCCCTGGCCATGTTCTCCCTGAATGCTCAAGCAAATCCAGGAGACCCCACATCTGCCTAAAGCCCCAGCAATGGCCATTCCTTGCTCCTAGAATCAGAGCAACCACCTTCATGGCCTACCATGCCTGCACCAATGGGCTGCTACACACTTCTCATCTTTCCTTACACTATATGTCAATCCATCTCTGGCTCCAGCCAAACTGGCTGCCTTTAAGCTACTTCTACTTTTTACTCTCCTCCCCGTGCTGTGCCCTCCTTCTAGAAAACCCTTCCTTTCCCCCTCCTCTTAGTTAACTCCTCATATTGTTCAGGCCTCAGCTCAGGCATCATTGCCCTCATGGAAGCCTCCCCACCATATTTACATGTTCACAATGGTCCTTAGTGCTGTTCACCGAATCTCCCTGGCTGTCCATCTTCCAACAGGGTGGGATGGTGCTGCTTGGCCTCCTTATGGAGGGGTGGGGCCAGTGCAACTAGCCCTGGCCAATGAAATGCAGGCAGAAGTAATCCAAGTCACTTCCAAGTTAGAGCACTTAATTCCAGAGCAAGATACTCTCAAGTCCTCTTTCCTCTGTGCAGAACCCACAGTACTTGAGAGGGAGGGTGTTCTGCCAGCCCTGGGTTGTGGTGTGAGCAGAGTTCCAGCTGACCCACAACAGACATGGCTCATAAGTAAGAGATAAACATTGGTTATCCTAAGCCATAAGACTTGGGGGATGTTTATTCGCGCAGCATAACCCAGCCTGTCCTGACTGATATACTCTCCTTCCAAAACCCTTGTCACTTTTGCGATTTTTCACTTGCTTTTGTCACTGTGGGTTAATATTTTTCTTTCCCCACTGAACTGAGAGCTCCATGAGGTCAGGGATATTTTTGGTGTTGTTTCCCCACTGTACCTCCCACTCTCGAAACAGCCAGACCATAGTTAAGAGCTTGGTAAACGTATGTCGGCTGATTGAAGGAAGAAATGAACAATCATCCTAGGACATAAAAAGGAGGTAGGTACAGTGTTCCCTATTTTACAGGGATGAAATGGAAGCCCAGAAGGGCTGCATTGGTTGCTCAGTGTCACATGGAAGGTAAATGGCAGAGCTTGGTCAGAACCTAGGTCTGAGTCTAGAACTTGTAACTGTTGTATAGCTACTTCTCCTGGACAAGGTGGCCTCAAGGTCAAGTGCACCTCTACTCAAGGGTTTCAGCCCTACCTCCGAGGAATGTCTCTGTGTTGGTGACACTAAAGGATAAAAGGCTTGGGGATCTATGGGCCATTGGTCATCTCTGGAATAATCCGCAGCTGGCCAGACAAGGCAGGGATATTCAAAGTGAGGTGGAGGGGGCGTGGCCAGCTGTCTCTTTGTCCTTCACTTTCCCTCTTTTTAAAACAACTTCCATTAACTGAGTGCTCACTCTCTGCCAGGCCCTGCGCCAACAGCTTTAGGATCATGAGCTCACAGCGTCCTCATGACCCATCCCAAGTGATTTTTATTTTTCACAGGAGGACACTGAGGGCTAGAACGGTAAATCTACTCGCCTGTTGATACAAACTTAGTCTATCAATTATGGCGGCGAAATAAAACATCCTCCCAAATCAGGGATTTAGAATAGTAAGGATTTATGATTGCTCACAAGGCTAGAGAGGGTTCGCGCTTCTCTGATCGACAGTGGGCTGGGTTGGCTCTCCAGTTTTGGCTGAGGTGTCTTCCATGTGCAGGAGTCAGCTGGCTAGTCCGCTGGGCGCTCCGCATGGTCTCTCATCCTCCAACAGGCCGAGCCAGGCTTGTCCACAGGGTGGTGGCAGGGGTCCAAGAAAGCCAACAGAAGCTGCAAGGCCTCTTGAGGCCCAGGCTCAGAGGCAGCACTTGACCAGGGACTGGGGCACAGGGAGCTTTGGTCGGCCATGTATCGTAAAGGGTTAGGTTTTGGGAAGTCCCCTGGGCAAGGCTGGGTTAGACAGGATGTATCTGTTATCTCCTGCTACATAAGAAACCACCCAAAGTGCGGTAGTTTGATACAACAATCATTTATTTATCTCTCTATTCTGTAGGTTGGTGACATAGGCTGGGCTCAGCTGGGTCGTTCGTCAGGTCTTGGCTGGGCTCGTTCCTGCATCTGTGGTCAGTTCTGAGCAGCTAGATGGCTCTGCTTCGGGGGGCTGGGTGGCAGTTGGCTGGGGAGCCTTCAGTCTCCTACCCTCCAGCAGGCTAGCCTGGATGTGTTTGTGAGGTCATGGCGAGGGTCCAAGAGAGCCAGCGGAAGCTGCATAGGCTTTTTGAAGCCTACGCTTGGAACTAACACAGTATTGCTTTCTCCGTGGCCAAAGGAAGTTACAAGGTCAGCCCTGATTCAAAGGGTGGGGAAATCGGCTTATCTCTTGATGGGAAGAGTGGCAAAGTCACATTGTAAGGACGTACATAGGGAGGAGTGAAGGACAGTCTCCCCTCTATAATCACTTTATCAGAGGCAGTAAGGAACACAGCTGGGATTCTAACCCAAGAGGAGGATGCTAACTCTTCTCAAGCTGTATCACTTCTGTTCCTTTCCTTAGCTTCCCCATCTCCTCAGATGTCTTCCCTATCTGCTTTTTGAGCCCCCAGTAGCCTTCTGTATTAGTCAGAACACATGTGGCTGCAAGTAACAGAAATCCAGGCAAAGTTGCTTACGCTAACAAGGAGTGTATTGCCTCTGGGAATGGAGAAGTCCAAGAGTAGGTTCTGCTTCAGGCACAGTTAGATCCAGGCGCTCGTGAGTGGTGAGGCTGGGAGTTGAACCCAACCAGGCTGCTCAGAAAAGTAGTAATAATAGCAAGCCCTAGTCAGAGCAGATACTCTGTGCCTGACACTGTTTCAGGAGATAATGATAATAGTAATAGTAATAATAATATCCATTTAATCATTTAAACCTTCCAGCAACCCTATGGGGTAGGCATTGCTATTCTATCCATTTTGCAGATGGGGAGACTGAGGCACTGATAGGGTAAAAAAGCCTAAGGTCACATGTGGGGCAGCTAGGAACTGAACCCAGACAGTGGAGTCCAGAATTTGTATCTTCTGCCCCCAGGGCCTCCTGAGCCAGGGGTGAGGTCAGCCTCCGAGAAGTTCATGATAAAGGATGGAGGGAGGCCCCAGGACAGCCCAGTCTTTCCCTTCGCTGTATCTGCCTCTCCCTGCTCACCCCTCCACCCGCCGCCTGGCACAGCCTTCCCAGAACCCACTTGTGAACAGACTGACCTAATGCAGGCTGGGCCGGAGGGCTGAGTCCAGGCAAACAGGCAGTGGCCGGGCCTGAGTCACCCGGCGGGCCTCGCCAGGGCCCAGAGTGGCAGCGTGAGCCTGTGCCAAGGAGGGCGTGGGCTGGTCGAGACGACACCTGGTACCGCTGGTCAGCTGGAGTTCCTTCTGAGCCCATGACCTTGACACCCATTAGATCTCTGCAAAACAGTCCTTGCCCACCGCCCTGACAGGGAGCCTGGGCAAGATGCCAAGGCATTTTTAATGCATTTATGAGAAACCAAACATGGCTATTTATATCCTTTTGATTTGTCAGCCAGCTGAGAACTGGGTAAATGTAATGACATCCCGAGAGCGGGCTCCAGGCATGGCTGCCCACCCCTTAACAAAGACAGCGAGCATGCTTTGCTACATGGGCTCATCAGCTTCTCATGGCAACCTGCGAGCATGGGGAAACTGAGGCTCAGAGGGGGAAGGTCAGGTGCTCATTGCCTCAGCTGGGATGCAGCAGGGCTGGAAATGGATCCAGGAGGACTCTTAACCCACTCGGCAAACCTCCTCAGCTGTGTGTGGTTGGGATCCTGCCATCTACCCCATGAAGGACAAAGCTCTTTTTCCAGTTGTTTGTGGGAATCTTTGGGAACATTCCACCTGCTTCATGTTTCTTCTTCTGCAACCCCCCCTTCCCTCCTCATTCCCTTCCTTCCTCTTGAATGTGAAAATGTTTTCTTCTTTCTTGTTCCTCTTTCCTGTGTTCTTGCCCCCTTCCTCCTTCCTTCCTTCCTTCCTCCTTCCTTCCTTCCTTCCTTCCTTCCTTCCTTCCTTCCTTCCTTCCTTCCTTCCTTCCTTCCTCTCCTTCTATCAAGGCAATAATCACAGTGCTCACAATAGCTGGCATTAGAGAGGGTCCGCTGTGCCCCGAGTTCTCCCCACACGGAAGCTCCCCAGCCTCAGTGATTCTCTAATAAATGCCCTAATTATCGCCATTTTGCAGATCGAGATGAGTGCCCGTTGGCTCCTCCATGCTGTGTGTCCCCCCCCCCGCCGACATTCTCAGCACTTCTACATGGACATTGTGGCTTCCACCACTGAGATTTGAAGCGAGGGCACTGGAAATGAGTCAAGTAACTGTCCACCCTTGGGGCAGTCTGCTGTTTGATTTGGCATTAGTCTGCAGGGGTCCTTTTGGGCCACAGCATCTCGTGGGAGTCCCCAGTGCAACGGCTTTTCCTGGGATCTCCGCGCCATGCTTCCGTGTCCCCTCCTTGTCCTTGTTGTTGGGAGGATCGAGTAAGCTGAGGCCGTGTGGTGCTTAGGCCACGGCACTCCGACAGGTCTCAAAGGAGGACTTGCTTCACGTTTACGTGCTGCTTGCTTGCGGACCTAAGGCCCTCACTCTGCACAGAACCAACTTTCCTTGAGATTTGCAGATCACTTGCCTTGAGAAGTGAAAGACCAAACTTTCCCTGGAGATAAGGCCTGACCGCATTGGAAACAACTGCCACTTCCCTGGTAAAACCCTCCGGCTCCCCCCGCCCCACCCCGGATGGGGAGCACGGTCTTGAGACTTCCATCCACCATCTTCCCAGGTTGCTGGCTCCCTGAATAAAGAAACTTTTCCTTTCCCACCATCACTTGTCTCTCAAGTATTGATTTTCGAGTGGCAAGCAGCCGAAGAACCTGAGTTTGGAACCGGTTCTCTGTCCTGTAACACTCAGAACAGCTCCTGGCCCAGAGCACAGGCTTCTCAACGTCTGCCATGGGGCTCTTGTCTCTATTGTCTTCAAGGGCGGATTGGAGACCTGGCCTGTGGCCGGGACAGGCCCCTGCAGGTGGGTGTGCCCGTGCGGACCACTCCTGGCCTCCAGAGGCCGGCAGGCAGTCCTCATGGCTGCTCAGCACCCTTCCGTCACCATCTCCCCATCTCTTAACAAGATGTTGATGCCTCCGGGTTTTGATACATCAGTGTTACCCACAGAGCCCTTCCCCGTTGACTTCCTGCCCCGGGGCTGCGGGGGGCTGCGGGGGATGAGGATTCGATCCACACCAGGCCTCCCCGTGAGGTAATGACACCGCCCACCTCCCTGGGCCTCAGCTTCCACATCCGTAGATGAAAACAACAGCAGTACCTACCTCGCTGGGTTGTCAGAAACGGGTGGATGAAATCCTGTGAAGCCCTTGGAGCAGGGCCTGGGCGTCGGAAGGGCAGATGTTGGCTCTTGTTGTTATAATTATCACTATCATCACTTTTCGTTTCTCTCTTAGTTATCTTCGTAACTCTCAATCGCAGGCAGATCTCCATGTCTCCTTCTGGCCTTTCCCCTCCCTCGGCCTAGACCATGGGCCTGGCGGCTGTATGCTGAGGACCATACCCCGGGCAGCGCCCCCGGTAGGAGAGAACAGCCTGGGGGCTGTCACCGAGAAAGACCCAGACTTCCGCCTGGTGTGAGCCATCACGATTTTGAGGATCTGCCACAGCAGTGGACCTGATTTCCTACTCTTTGTACATAGGCTTCCCCTCCTCCCCTCCACTGCCAACATTGAATTAGAACTTTCTTTAAAAAAAAAAAAAAAGAGAGAGAGATTTATGTATTTATTTGAGAGAAGAGAGAGAAGTGCGGGGGGAGGGATAGAGGGGGAGGGAGAGGGACAAGCAGACTCCCCGCTGAGCGTGGAGTCCCAACCTGGGACCCCTGAGATCATGACCTGAGCCAAAATCAAGAGTGGGCTTAACCCATTGAGCCACCCAGGCGCCCCTGAGTTAGGAGAACTTTCTAACCTACCGAGAAGGTGAATGAATTTTACCATAACATCCATGTACCCATCATCTAGATTCTACGATCGTTAACATTTTTCTACATTTTGCTTTATTGCATACTCATCAGTCTGTCCTCTGTTCATTCATCAAGCCTATGATTTCTTTTTTTTTTTTTTTTTATTTATTTATTTGACAGAGAGAGAGACAGTGAGAGAGGGAACACAAGCAGGGAGAGTGGGAGAGGGAGAAGCAGGCTTCCCGCAGAGCAGGGAGCCCGATGCGGGGCTCGATCCCAGAACCCTGGGATCATGACCTGAGCCGAAGGCAGACGCTTAACGACTGAGCCACCCAGGCGCCCCAAGCCTATGATTTCTTCGTTGGATTTTTAAATGAGTTCAAGGGAAGGATTTTAAAGCAGACATCAGCACTTTTAACTCTTAAACATTTCAGCATGCACATCACTAATTGGAATCCGATGTCTACAGTTCTTTTTTGAGGTAAAATTTGCATACGATGAAATGCGCATATCTTCAACGCATGTTGCTGAGTTTTGACGGGTGCATATTTGCGTCATACCAACCCCTGTAGAGGGAAGGAACAGTTCCATCACCCCACAAAGTTACCCTGCCCAGGTAATCCCCACCCCATGCCCAAAGGTGATCATGGTTCTGATATTTTTCTACCGTCACTGCTAAATTATCAGGGTTGATGACATGTATGTTCTGGGAGTGACCTTAAGCTAAATGTTATGGGTTGGTGGCTAGAGTTAAAAAAAGAATACGGGAACCATAATCAGCCCTATGATGCCAGCAGCAACTGGGCCTGGAGGGAATGGAAGGGATCTCATGTGGACGGCCAGGACCATGCCTGGCGAGGGCAGCCGTCTGAGCACTGCATGGGCCATACTGTTGAAGTTCCCTTGCTGTCTCTCCTGTGCATCCTTCGCTCTGGGAGCATCACGTAGGGATGCAAGTAAGGGAAGAAGAGATGCCAAATATCTTTAAAAAAATAAAGGCCTTTATTATTTTATAAAACAACGAATCTCACCAAGATAGGGAGGTTCTACAGTGGTCATTGCTTCAGTTGAATGGTGTTCTCATGGACTAAGATTCCTTGGCACGTGGGCAGCGTCATCCCTCAAGGTGGCAATATGGCTGCTACAGTTCCAGCCATCATTTCCTACAGATGCGAAACATTACAACCTTACAGTTCCTTTTGCTAAAATCCTACTCTGCCCATTTCCCTCCCCTATTTTAAGTGTTTGGCCTCTCTGGTTTCGCTCTTGGTACTTACAGGCTCTTCTAAGTGCTGGTCGAAAAAATTGCAGAAAGATAAGTAGAATAATGATCTTTCTTCGCAGCTGCAGAAAATCAGACACTCCTCAGCATCATAAAACTCCTCTTGCAAATACTCTCTGTAGGCCAGAGGGACTTCACAGATGGGTACATCTTGTGAAAGGAAGCTCTGACCTTCCAAAATCTGTAATTCTGATTTGTCTTACTTAATAATTTATTGCCCTGGGAATAATACTTAGAATCTACATGTAGATTCTGACAAGGCTAAATGTTTGTGAGTTTTTTCTTTGTTAAACCAGTCGAGTGTGATTGGCACCCCCTTTTTTCCTCCCACACGGATGGAGGGGAAAACTAGACACAGAGTCTACCATGATTCTACTTCAGATGAAGAGTTCCAGAAAGTCAAATCCAATGTCAAATAGTGCCTCCTCACAGGGCTGTACTTTCTGTGGGAGGCAGAAAAGGGAAGTTTCTTTCCCTTGCGTTACTTTTTAGGAGCAAAACCATTCTACCCCAGGGGCACCTGGGTGGCTCAGTCGTTAAGCGTCTGCCTTCGGCTCAGGTCATGATCTCAGGATCCTGGGATCGAGCCCCACATCGGGCTCCCTGCTTGGCGGGAAGCCTGCTTCTCCCTCTCCCACTCCCCCTGCTTGTGTTCCCTCTCTCGCTGTGCCTCTCTCTGTCAAATAAATAAATAAAATCTTTAAAAAAAAAAAACAAAAAAAATCCATTCTACCCCAGGAACCCCCACATGTGAGGATAAGTCTGCTGGGAAGTGGTTAGTCACAGCTTCTTCCAGAACCAGTCACTGACCAGGAGACGAGAGAACCATGACTGGCTTACATACTTTCCCTGAACACATGGACAGAGCTAAGAAAAACAAGCTAATAAAATCAGGGCTCAGCCCACCCAGAAGAGGGAAGGCAAATGGATTTGCTTATTAACAATGCAGATTCCCAGTTCCTGCTGCTGGTTGTGTGGCTGCTTTTGTAGTCACCCCCTCTCTGGCCTCACACTTGGATTCTGCTTTTTTGCCTCAGGTTGAGCGAACCCCAAACACTCAGGCCTTGTAGAAAAGGAAACTCTAGAGGGGGCGTGGCTTCTGAATGAGGGAAGCCCCAGCCCACATCCGTCAAGGGGAAAGTACCTAAGCTTGACTGCCTGCATATCTTCAAGACTTTGTTATCAATTAGACTGTCTATTGCTACTGAAACCCAAACTAGCTTAAGCACAAAGGGAACATATTGGTTCTTATAATGGAAAAGTCCGGGGGGGAGTTTGGCTTGCAGGTACGGCTGAATCCAGGTGCTCAAACAATTCACTCAGGACTGTGCATCTCTCCTTCTTTCACCTTTTCTTCCCTCAATATTGATTTCATTTTCAGGCAGGTCCTCTCCTCCCCCAGCAGCTCCAACCTTGCAGCCCACCAGGTAAGCAAGCAGAGCGGAGCAAAACTTAGCTTTCCAGGAGCTCCAGCAAAAGTCCTGCAGCTGTCTCTCATTGGCTTTACCTGGATGATATGCTTATTTCGGGAACGGGGTTGACACAAACAGATCACGCAAAGAGAAGGGAAGGATGGTTCCCAAAAGAAAAATGAGAAGGGCAGATCTATCTCTTACATATATAGAGAGGGCCCCTGGGAGCACCAACCGATCCTGTTTTATCATGAAGAGCAGTACAGTTGCTCACAGGGTGATAAGGGGGCTAAATTAGCTGGGGGTGGTCAGGGAAGGCATCTTGGAAGAAGCGCCATTGGAAGCAGAGCCTTGCGGGATAAAAGACTATGTTTCAGGCAGAGGGACCTGCAAAAGCAAAAGACCTGCAGCAAATCCACATCTGATGGGTGAGTGGACAGAGGAATTAACGAGTGAATGTCTGCAGGCAGGACTGCATGCAAGAGCCCTGTCTTCCTGCTCAGAAGGGACCCATGAGCCCTGCGGTAATGGGGGAGCTGGGGTTGGACTGCAGCTCTTGCAGGGGAAGTGGACAGTGCAGACTGCCTGCGTGGAGAAGGGGAAGAGGTGTTTGGACTCCTCAGGAGCCAGGAGGAGAGGCTGGCAGTGAACCCTGCCTTGGAGACCACGCCCCACATCCCTCCCTCCACTCCTGAGTCTCCTGGGGCTGCCTAGAAACCCTCTCCCCTTCCGAAGCTTGCTCTCCCCTCCCTCTCTGCCTTCTCATTCTCACTTCCTTTTCTCAGTTCCTCAAACACACCTAACTTGTTTCCGTCTTGAGGCCTTTGTGCTTGCTCGTCCCTCTACCAGAGACACCCTTCCCCAAGAACTCTGCAAGCCGGGCTCCCTCTTAGCCCTCAGGTCTCAGCCAAGTCCCCTCCTCCAAGCAGCCCTCCCTGCCCACCCCAACGGAGTTACCTGCCCCCTGCCCCACAACCCCTTCCCAGTCCTGCCGCCCTGCTTTACTTCCTTTCCCTGAGGCTTTCATGTTTGTGAGGCTGCTGCGGTCACAGCTGTCACCCCGGGGCCCAGCACAAACCCTGGCGACAGAAGCTTGCTCTCCCCTCCCTGAGCACCTGCTCAGAGGGCTCAAGATTCAGCTCTGCTCCCTGTCTGCTCTTTCCAATGTGATGGTGCCTTCTCCGTGCCTCGATTCCCTCCTCTGTAAAGTGGGCATAACAACAGACACACCTTCTGAAGACAACCTTTCTAAGGCACACGGAGCACATGGAGCTCGGCTCACATAGGTGCCCCATAAGGGTCAGCCACTAGACTATCATTCTTGCCACCCCAGGGCCATCATGAAGTCTTTGGGAGGGAGCTGGGCACAGCGGTTACCTGTATATGATTCTCCAGTGCTCAGATTCCAGCCATGACTGTGGCTTCCTGCCTGTGTGACCCTGTCCAAGGGATCTCGCTCTCTTCTGGAGCTGTTTCTCTCTGGAAAATGAGGCTCGCTGCGGCAGCACCACGCTTCTCTGCTCCCCATCATGGTTGCGCACGCACGCGGGCGCACACAGCTGTGGGGCAGGTGTAATGAACTCATGCAGATAAAAGTGTCTAGTGCAAGGCTCCAGGCAGCAAACGGAAAGTGACTTACAATGTAATTTGTTCAGCCAGCTACAATCTAGAGTGGTTTTGTGGCAGGACACCAATGGCCTGGGTCTGGCTTTGTCTCCAATCCTCCCCCAACCCTTACCTCCATTCTTAAGGGCCAGCTAGGGGCTGTCCCCTGCATGTAGGGAGGATTGGAACAGCAAGCATCAGCCCCATCATGCTCCCTGCCCTGCTCATGCTGTCACCAGGTGGGGGCAGCTAGATTGAAAAGGGTCCCATGACTCTGGGATGAACACAAACATGAAAGCCTAGGGGCATTGTAGGGGAGTGGGGGAAGAAGTAGACCAGAACAGAAGTTCCCTGGCCCCCAAGCCAGACACCTTCCTATCCCTCTGTCTTTCTATCTATCTATCTATCTATCTATCTATCTATCTATCTATCTATCTATCTATCATCTATCTATCTATCTATCTATCTATCTATCATCTATCATCATCTATCTATCTATCTATCTATCTATCTATCTATCTATCTATCTATCTATCTATCATCTATCTATCATCATCTCTCAGAGCTCAGTGAACTTAAACTTTGGTCCCTGAGGTCTTGGGAAAGCTGGATTGTTCTGTTTTTTGTTTTTTTTTACTTGGTTTTTTTTTTTTTTTCAGGAACTGGTAAAGTGTGCAACAAAAATATGAAGTCTGATGTAGTGTTCTTGCTTTTGAAAAAAATTTACAAGTAAGGACATGGAAAACAAAACAAATCTACTAAATGAAAAAGCATTGCTATCTGATCAAAAAATGGGCCAAAGACCTGAACAGACATCTCAGCAAAGAAAATATACGGGTGGCAAATAAGCCTGTAAAAAGATGTGCAACATCATGTGTCATCAGGGAAATGTAAATGCGAGATACCGCTACACACCTATTAGAATGGCCAAAATCCCAAACACCGACATCACCGAATGCTGGTGAGGATGTGGAGCACCAGGAACTCTCATTCACTGCTGGTGGGAATGCAAAATGGTGCAGCCACTTTGGAAGACAGTTGGTCAGTTTCTAACAAAACTAAACCCACTCTTACCGCAAGATCCAGCAACCACACGCCTTGGTGTTTACCCAAAGGAGGTAAAAACTGTGTCCACACAAAAACCTGCACTGATGTTTATGACAGCTTTATTTATAACTACCCAAACTTGGAAAAACTAAGATGTTGTTCAGTGGGTGACTGGATAAGTAAGCCGTGGTACATCCGGGCAATGGAATATCAGGCAGCACTAAAAAACAGAGCACCAAGGACTTTAGGGCAGTGTAACTACTCTGTATGATATGACGCTGATGGGTTCATGTCATACATTTGTCCAGACCCACAGAACGTACTCTACACCAAGAGTAAGCTGTAATGTCAACTATGTACTTTGGGTGATAATGATGTGTTGTTGCAGGTTTGATTGTAATGAGCGGACCACTCTGGCAGGGGATGTTAATAACAGGGAGGCTGTGTCTGTGTGGAGATGGGGATTTTATGGGGGAATCTCTGTACTTTTCATCCAATTTTGCTGCAAACCTAAAGTTGCTTTAAAAATAAAGCTTATTATTTTTTTTAAAGAGCATTGCTTTTAATCCCAATAGTTTTCAAACTTTCTTGACCCTAAAAAGTCACCTTATGTCACAAGTCAGGATGAACACAGGCTCACAACAGAAGTCTCCCAAAACAATACTTCCTGACAGCCCAAGACAAATTCTGGTACTCTGAAATTTTCCTTCTCTTCTACTCAATTTAAAAGATGCTTGTCATGACCTTCTAAATTGATCTCATGAACCACTAAAGAGTCACTACTCACAGTCCGCAAAGCTTTAATTACAGGCAAGAAAGGATGTTTTATTTAACACCAGGAAAAAGTGGGAGGGCTGTACCCAAAAAATATTCCTTTATGGTGAATACATTTTGCTTGATGAAAACATCATAGTTTTGTTTTTTTAAAAATCTGCAGTGGACAGGGGCACCTGGGTGGCTCAGTCAGTTAAGCGTCTGCCTTCGGCTCAGGTCATGATCCCGGGGTCCTGGGATCAAGCCCCACATCCAACTCCTTGCTCAGCGGGGAGTCTGCTTCTCCTTCTCCCTCTGCCTGCCCCTCCCCCTGCTTGTGCTTTCTCTCTGTCAAATAAAATCTTAAAGAAAAAAATCTGCAGCGGACAAATGAGAATGTGCCATGAATAGGCACAGATAGGGGAAGCTATTTCTGTGGGATTCATTTCATTCATTTATTCATTCATTCACTCATTCAGCAAACCTGTGCTGGGGTGTTGACAGCAGTGGGGTGCTGGAGCTGCTCATACCAGCTGGCAGGCGTCAGGTGTTCAAATGGTTGAAATCACATTGGTGGCTTGAGACAGGCCACACTAATCATCAAGAGCTATCAATCAGTGTCCCCTTACACACACGCCTTACCCCTTTGAAAATTAATAAAGGGAAACCTCACTCAAGTCCAGCAGGAGGCTGGAAGGGGAAACTGAACCACTCAGTGTCAATTACAGAGAGAATTGTCAATTACAGACCCCAAGGAAGAATCCCCAAGGGAAAGACTGATCAACTAGAGGCCCTAACAGGAGAAGATGTACATTGAATCTTCTGCGAGAAATTGACAACTCAGCAACTCAGCCAATGAGAAACGACCATCAGCCTGGACTCTTGCTTTTCTCCGATGGACCTTCATTCGGAACAACCGCTCCCAACTTCCTCCTCCTTCTCTGTAAAATAATATTCCTCTCCTTTGTTCTCTGGACTTGCCTCTAGTTTTGCCATTGTCCATGTATTCCAAACTGCAATCTCTGCCATTCCCAAATAAACCCATTTTTGCTGGTAAAATAACTGACATTTGCTTTTAAGGCTAACACCCATAGCTGCCTGTTACTCATTCGTGAGCATGCTACTGGTCAGCCCCCTGCAGGGACAGAGTTTCTTTTCTTAAAGGGGGTGAACAGTTTACTGCAATAACCACAAAAGTAAATGTAAACATGTAAATGCTGCAAAGTAAAAGTATAGGAATCCACGAGAGCATCCAATATAGGAGGCTCCCAGGAGGCTTTTCAGGGGACATGCAGTTTGAGCAGAGACTTGGAGGATGAGAGGATTTAACTAGATAAAGAATGCAGGGAAGAGTGTTTCAGGGAGAAGGAACAGCATGTGCAAAAGCCTTGTGCCAAGAGAGAGGAGGGCGAGTCTGAGTCTGTAGCTGGAGTGGAGAGAAAGTGGAAGCAAGGGGGGAGGCAGGAAGATGTAGCTGCAGGTGTGGATGGCCAGGCAGGGTCTGCGGCAGGGGGGCGTTTGGGTTTTATCCCACGCACAAGTCACACAGGGCTACTCCCACAGCTCATGGGGGGATGTTCTTGGAAATGCCTTCTTTCAGCTTTCTCCCATCAGACTCCGGGAACTAGATTTACGACACAGATTGTATGCAGCTGCGGGGCCGAGAAAACAACTCTGCCTCTTCCGCATGTTCCTCTTGTGAATGATGAAGACTTGGGTTTTAAAAGTCAACCTCTGGCAGGTCAGATGAGACGCCAGTGAGACAAAACAGGCCTGGAGAGTTCAGCATTTCACCGGCACAACGGAGAACGGGTTGGCCTGATGTTACTTGCAAACGATGAAGGAAGGAGCTCATCGGCCCACACATGGAATATATTTTGAGGGCAGCCAGAACAGCCCACAGACAGCAGTGGAAGAAACCACAGTTGATGATGGAGAAGACGCAGGGCACAGGCAGCTGCCTCAGCCCCGCTGGTCTTGGCGTGTGAGGGTAGAGGGCAGAGTGAGGCGAGTTCTTTCTAACATTATTGTTGCAACAATCATAAGGGGGCACTTGTGAGGGGGCAGCTGGCCTGCACTGGTGCAGTCAGGATAGGACCTCTCTGTCTGCCACTCCGGGGGAGTCCTCTCGGTCTGCTTTGCTGTTCCCTTCCCAGTGATCCTCTTGCTTCTTGCATAACCGGGAGGTGGCTGCCTAAGCTGTCTGCGCCGCATCTAAAACATGCCAGGTAATTGGGGTAGCCTCCTCATGGGGTAGCTCTGAGGACATTGAGATACCTGTAGTGTGTCCAGGGTACCTGGTACCTAAGAAGTGCTCAGTAAGGTTAGCCGCTGTTGTTAACAGTGTCTCCAGCCTCCTTAATTTTCCCCCAAATCAAACACACCTGAGATGTGAGGCAGGTGTAAACAGGTTCTTTTACTGAGGGGTCAGTTTGTTAGTGTTGACCCTGCTGCAAGTGTCAGAACCCCAATTTCAAATGGACTTAAACAGAACAACAACAACAAAGGAGATGGAACTTATTGGTACACTAAAATGTATTCAGCTTCAGGCATAGTCGGATCCAGGTGCTCAGAGGATAACATTAGGAGCATGTCTCTGTCCCTTCTACCAGCTCAATGTGATAAGGAAAATCTGTGGCCTAAGATGGCCGACCGAGCCAGCCAGAGAGTCCCAGTCCTTGCCCCGGGGCTCTTTCGGGTTCTTCTCCCTGCTCTGCTTCCCGCGCGCACCAATCCAGGTCCTTCTCCCTGCCCCGATTCGCGCACGCGCCCAAAGTGCCCAGTATGCTGACGTAGAAGTGTATAAATTGCCCCCTTTGTTTGTGCTCGGGGCTCAGACCTTTGGAGACCACTCTCCTCTGAACCCACCGGCATTAAATAAACCTCCTATCCTCCAAGATCTCCAAGTGCCACTTGGTTCTTCCATCAGGTGATCCAGTCCAGGTTCCATAACATTTGGTTCCCTGACCGGGAAACCCAACCGCGCTGGCCCATTGTTGCCACCGGTTTGGGGGCAACGGAGGGGGCAGTGGCGGAACGAGGGATCGTAATGGAGAAGGCGCTCCCTGCCTAATACTCGGCAGTCTCCCGCCCCGCTCACCTCAGGTTGGGCCCCGCTCCACTGTTCCTGCTGGACTCGAGGAGACTTGGAGGTGAGAACCTGGTCCCCACGTCGGATTCCGGTAAGGCCTGGGGCCCCAGAACCCAGACAGGCCCACCCCCATTGGGGTGAAAGGGGAGCCTGATCACCTCCCAGAGACCTCTTAGAGGTCTCACAGGTAGGGATTCCCAGGGAGGGAATGTAATAACTTCTGGAGTGAATGTGTGAGTGAGTGTGCAGTCCGACCTGGCTTGCTCAAGCAGACTGATTCTGTGACTCCACAGGCCGGCACCCTTAAGGTCCCCAGAAGCCTGCGGAGCCTGAGTGGGCCCGTCTGCGATTTTCCATGGTGAACGGCATACGGTCTATGGCGGGATAGGAATAGTTTCCGATCGTAAGTCACAACGCTGAGACCACTATGGCTAAGCCTCACCTAAGCTCCTTCAGGACACGGCCAGACGGGCATCTGATTGGTCTCCTCATCTCAGGAGGCATCCCCCACCCCTTTGTCTCTGCGCCACCGCACACGGGGACATCACCATGGGGTCAGGGCAGAGTAAACCTACGGTTCTAGAGACCATGATCAAAGGTCTGGCAAAATTGCCTAAGCCCAGTCGTGTGTGGAATGCTTTAGAACACTTGATGGAGACAAAGCAGAACAACCAAAATTGAGATCATGAGACAGGCCTGGGGTCTGGAATTTGCGGAGGTCGGAGGACCTGGGAGTCAAGTCGGCCTTCTCTAACAAGGCAAGATCTACAGCTGTTTAGGTTCTTTAGCTTCACAGAGCACCTTTCCCTGTTGTCTCTGGGTGGTGGGAGGTTGGGGCGAGCATCCCCCAGGGATGGGACAGGTCTCAGGGAGAGGCAGGGGACACTGGCTCTTCTGGAGAGGACTGGGGTAAGGAAGTCGGGGGAGGAACCCTACTAAAATGAAAAGAAAGAGGTCAGATCAAAAGCCAAGCTGCTACACTGTTCAAAGGCAGATTCCGGTTGTCTGGGGGTAGGGCTGACGTTGGCGATTTAAACAAGATACCCCAGCGATACAGATCCTGCTGGTCCACTGGCCGCACTCTCAACAGCAAGGCTTAGACATTGTTTCCAAACCTCCTTTATAAGCATCACCTGGGAGGGCCCTGTTAAAAAGACACCTATTTGGGGGATGGGGTAGCCAGGTGATGGGTATTACGGAGGGCACGTGTTATGATGAGCACTGGGTGTAATAGTATCTGGCCTATGCAAACCCACTGAATCAAAATGGGTGGGATGGGGGGAATATCCCAGAAGCTGTGTGTTTAAAAAGCAACCCCCGGGGGCACCTAAGTAGCTCAGAAAAAAAACTGTCAGACTCAGGATACTGAGCCTGATGGAAGAAGGCACAAATCTGCCAACAACAGGTCCAATACCTTGGTTTTCTCCTCACCCAAGGGAAAAGAGAACTAGGGCCGGAGAGGAAAAGGATCATCATCTCCCTGCCACAGCCCCAGACAAAAAGGGGCCTACGAGAATTCCTGGGGGCTGCAGGATTCTGCCGCATCTGGATCCCTGGGTTCTCCGCAGTAGCAAGACCCCTTTACGATCTCTTAGGGGGACCAGATCAAGAACCCCCTGCCTGGACTGAAAAGGAAAAAATAGCACTCGGGGTACTCACCCAGACTGTTGGACCCTGGCAACGGCCAGTTGCTTACCTGTCAAAGAAGCTGGACCCCATGGCAGCGGATGGCCACCGTGCCTCAGGGTGCTGGCAGCCACAGTCCTACTCATCAGGGAGGCAGACAAACTTACCCTGGGGCAAGAACTTAACGTCAAGGTCCCACATGCAGTTGTGTCCCTCATGAACACTCAGGGACACCACGTCCTTCCCAGCTCTCGGCTAGCACAATACCAAGGCTCCTCTGCGAAAACCCGTGGGTCACCCTCGAAACAGTAAGGACATTAAATCCAGCAACCTTTCTCCCCATGGAAGAGGGGGAACCAGACCATGACTGCTCCGAGGTGACTGATGAAGTCTACGCGAGCTGTCCAGATCTGCGGGATCAAGCTGTAAAGAATCCAGAGCTCACGCTGTTACCTACGAGAGGGTGCCCGGAAAGCAGGTTATGCAGTAACCACAACCACTGAAGTCCTAGAAGCTAAGGCATTACCAGCTCGATGGTCAGCTCAACAGGCTGAATTAGTCCGAGCCCGAGCCCTCGGTGAAGGCAAGTGAGTCAACATCTATACTGACTCTCGGTACGCCTTTGCTACTGTAGGAAAGAGGCCTCCTAACTGCAGCAGGAAAAGCTAACAAGAACAAGGAGGAGATACTGAGACTCCTCGAAGCTGTCTGGCTTCCAAAGGAAATAGCAATCCTGCACCGTAAGGGACACCAGAAAGGAGATGACCCCATAGCGTGGGGAAATCATCTGGCAGATGAGGCAGCCAAGACTGCAGCCAGTGAGGACATGGGCAGAGCCCCTTCCCTCACCATGGCCCTGACACCCCTGGAAGAAGTCCCTCCGCCCAGTTATATTAAAATGGAAAAGGAATGGGCCATGGCGGAGGGGGCCACCCTGACTGAAAAGGGATGGTGGATGATGCCAGATGGGCGCATCTTTGCTCCAACAGCAACTGGAGGGCATCTAATCAAGGAACACCACCAACTCACTCATCTGGGAAAAGCTGCATTAGAGGCCCTTCTCAAGAAGCACTCCTACATCAGTCAGCTGCCAGCACCGTGCTGAGTAATGAGCGAACGATGCTTAATAGCATGCACATACTCTGGGTGGGTTGAAGCCCTCCCAACCAGGACAGAGCAAAGCCGGGAAGTAGCTAAAATCCTCTTGCAGGAGATCGTGTCCCAGTTCGGCCTGCCATTAACAATCCATAGTGACAATGGACCTGCATCTGTGGCAGGCATCGTACAGGTCTTGACCAAATCTCTCAACATCACCTGGAGACTCCACACTGCTTACCAGCCCCAACGTTCAGGGAAAGGGGTTTTCGGGAGACTATGGAGTCAGAATGAACCCCAGCAAGTT
The DNA here is from genome assembly GCF_964656455.1 of Halichoerus grypus. Lineage (NCBI taxonomy): Eukaryota > Metazoa > Chordata > Mammalia > Carnivora > Phocidae > Halichoerus > Halichoerus grypus. The sequence goes on along the minus strand of NC_135726.1, from coordinate 44,431,359 downwards.
GAGAACCCTATGTGAATTGGAATGGCCTACCTTTGATGTCGGGTGGCCTTCAGAAGGGACATTGGATGTCCCAACGATTCATCGAGTATGGCGAGTCGTAACAGGAGAACCAGGACACCCTGACCAGTTTCCGTACAATGACTCCTGGCTAGGAATTGCTCAGACCCTTCCCCCTGGGTGTGGTTCACTTGTAATAGGCAGGGACAGGCCAGGGTCTTAATCTCCTCATCCAAGCAACCTAAAGAAAATCAGCAAAAGCCCGAGTCTCCACAAATCCTAGCCGGAGATCCCAAGGATGAACCAGACCTGCCCCCACTGTACATACCCCCAAGACCGTCTACACCTGGCCCTTCAGCTCCAGACACTCCGCCGCCATCGGTTTCACTGGTGCCCCCAGGCCCAAAGGATCCACTTTCTCCAGGACCAGCAGCCAGGCTGCGCCCCAGGCTGGGCACAAGCGCCCTCCAAATGCCGGTACGAGAGACACGGGAACCCGAGAGGTGCCATGAAGATGGGATGGTCCAACCTGGCTGTTCCATGATGTATTATCAGCCCTTCTCCACCACCGACCTCCTCAACTGGAAACATAACACCCCATCCTACTCTGAGAAACCACAGGCTATGGTAGACCTCATAGAATCCCTCTTCCAACTCATCGGCCAACCTGGGAAGGCTGCCAACAGTTACTCTGCACCCTGTTTAACACAGAGGAAAGGAGGAGAATAATGAAAGGTGCACGGCAGTACCTGGAAGAGCACGCACCAGTGGGAGTCATCGACCCTGCTGCCTGGGCTAACACGGCCGCACCGGAAGAGTGCCCAGCATGGGACTTCACCACAACCAAGGGACAGGTCCACATCCGCTGGTACCATGGAGGCCCTCCTCCAGGGAATCCAGGTAGGAGCTAAGAAACCCATGAACATGACTAAGGTATCCTCGGTCACTCAACAACCAGGGGAGTCCCCCAGGGACTACTACGGAAGATCTATGTGAAGCCTACAGGATATACACTCCATTTGACCCCGAGGCACAGGAAAGCCAACAGATGGTAAACACCTCCTTCATGGCTCAGGCTGCCCCAGACATCAGAAAAAAACTTCAGAAACTAGAGGGTTTTGCCGGGATGAACATCACCCAACTAAAAGAGATTGCCAATAAGGTCTACATGAACAGGGAGGTCACAGCCGAACGGGAAGCCAACAAAAAGATGAAAAAGTCAGCCTCCTTGCCGCCGCCCTGAAAGAAAAGGACAACACAAAGATGGGGAGACCCCAACCACCGAAAGGGGGGGAAGCCCAGAATCCCCTTGGCAAGGGATCAATGTGCCTACTGTAAAGAGAAAGGGCATTGGAAAAAAACGAATGCCCAGCCGCTACAAGGAAGAATCCCAAGAGGAAGACCTCATAGGCCTTGCAGGAATGGACTCAGACTGAGGGGGACCGGGCTCTTTCCTCCTTGGCCCCCATGAGCCCACAGTCAGAATGAAGGCGGGGGGGCCAACCAGTGACTTTTATGGTTGTTACTGGGGCTGAGCACTCTGTTGTCACCTCCCCAGTGGCCCCTTTCAGCAAAAGCACTGAGACCATCCTTGGGGCCACTGGGACACGAGCGATACAACAGCACTTTTGCCAGGCTCGCCAGTATGAACTCGGGGGCCACAAGGTCCAACATGATCTGCCTGATTGTCCCATCCCTCTCCTGGGCCGAGACATACTCTCCAAGCTTAGGGCTCAGATAACCTTTGAGCCCACTGGACACACTAGCCTCCGATTGAACCCAAGGCAAGAGGAGACAGGGTCTCTGAACAGTAGAGTGAATGAATCGCAGCCCTCAAGGGAACCTTAGCAAAGTTTTTGTCAGGAAACTAATTTCCATGGCTGGATCTGCTACCCCTAGCTCTCCTGCATGCTCGCTGCATGCCCAGGACATCAGGTTTCTCCCCATTCGAATTAATATATGGATGTCCTCCCCCATGCTTGGGAAGCCTTCCAGGAAACTTGCATCAGGTTGGAGTTAAAGAGATAAAGGAGCAGCTTCAGGCCCTGGGGGCCACCCTAAATAAATTACAAAAGTACACCTTTGAGAGGGCCCCGATCTCCTTAGGGTCTCAGATATACTCCTTGCAGACAGGGGACTCAGTTTGGGTCAAAGATTGGAAGAAAGAAGAAAGCTCATCATCCGGATGAGGAGCCGTGCCAGTGGAGAGTCCAGCCAGACTTCACGAACCCACTCTGGCTTCAGCGTGATTTCCCTCATCTTGAGAGTCGGACTCTACACTGTTGCCCCTCCTGACTGGACTTTCCCCCAGAGGCTTCTACCTAAGGTCATAGATCCCACTTTTACTGGCCCTCTGCTGTCTACTTCTGAGCGCGTTTCACTATGGTTTTCCTGGCCCCAGTCAGTCCTGGTCTTCTGCTACCTGGTGTGCTGTTAAGTTTATGATTAAGTCCATGTTCGCCCCAAGCCTTGCAGTCAACCCTCAGAGTCAAACAGAATGATGCCCTGTAAACTAGGTGTTTAAAGGGGCATCAAAGGGGGGAATGATTAGGAAAATCTGTGTCCTATGATGGCCGACCGAGCCAGCGAGAGAGTCCCAGTCCTTGCCCCGGGGCTCTTCCGGGTTCTTCTTGCCCCGCTTCGCGCATGCGCCAAAAGTGCCCAGTATGCAGAAGTAGAAGTGTATAAATTGCCCCCTTTGTTTGTGCTCAGGGCTCAGACCTTTGGAGACCACTCTCCTCTGAGCCCGCTGGCATTAAATAAACCTCCTGTCCTCCAAGATCTCCAAGTGCCACTTGGTTCTTCCATCGGGCGATCCAGTCCAGGTTCCATAACAAACATACCTCTATGTTGGCCTCCTTCTCAGGCTGACTCCCCCCGCCCCATCCTGGGAAAAACAATGGCAACTCCAGGTTCACGTCCTATTAAAAGCCTGAGTAACCCAGACAAAATATCAGCAAAGATCCCAGAATTGAATCTCATTGGCTCAGCCTAACCAGGTACCCATCCCAGAACCTATGGCAGTGGCCAGGGTACAGTTTGCCAGGCTTGGGGCATGTGCCCATTCCTGGAGCTAGGAAAGGCAGTCATAGCCCAAACTATAGGGGCTGAACACAGGGACAAGGTTTCCCCAAAGGAAAGTATGAGGGATGTTACTCAAAGAGGAGAGAATGGTTGCTGGTCAGAGGGAAGCAAGAGATGTCCTGTACAGTCAGTCACACAGATCTTTGCTTAGAGGGCTTGAGGGTGTGACTTTATCCAGCTTTCTTGCTTCCTTGAACCACTAAGGGAAACGAGCCACCGAGGCTTGGCTCTTGGAAAGGAAAGTGTCTGCAGTGAAATCTTTTCTCCTCTTCTCTCTTGTTCTCTTCTCAACCTTCCCCCTATAGCTCCTCTTTTTCTAGCCTTTGAATCTGGCATCCCTCCCCTCTTCCCTGTGAAATTCCATCCTCCCATCTTTTGGGGGAGGGGAGCTTCAGTCAGATGCTAATAGAAACTCTCTTCTGGCCAAATCTCCTACACCCATGGGGCCATGCCCACGTTCTAGGCTCTGGTTCTGAAGTTGCAAGAATTTGGTGGGTGTATCAGTCAGGATTCAACTGGAGAAGCAGAACCACTAAGCTATATTTATAAATAGCTATGAAGGCACTTGTTACTGGATCTGATCTTATGCAATCCGGGGAGCAAATGAAGCAGTCTCTGTCAGGGTGTTTTCTTTGAGTCTGATATGGGAACTTGGAGACCACAGGGCAGGCAGGCAGGAAGGGAAGATGGACGTCAGGTCAGGGAGAGCAAGAATTAGCAGGAGCATGCAGGACAGACTGGAGTCCATGAGGATGGACTGAGCCTATGTCAGTTCCTCTTGCCTCTGACAGCCTTGGTGGTGTGCGTGTCCTGCTGGAGCCAGAGCCCTTCATCAGGGGGCTAAACACACACCTAGCCTGGGAGCTAGGAAGCTGAAGGAGGATCCAGGGGAAGGTGGAGCAGTTGTAGGACCAACGGAGTGAGCCAGCAGATAAAGGACAGCATGTATGAGCTTCTAAGAGGCTGCTACTTCCTGCTGCCCCAAATCTTCCATAAGAATCCCTCCTATGGGCTCAACCTTACTGGAAGTCCACCGAGAAGGGTATTCTGGGAAATGTAGTTCAATGCAAGCAAGTCGATACATTATGAAGCCACCGCACCAGTCTACCCTTTGTCACCCTGCACATACACATCTCCTCAAACCATACTTAATCTCCAAATAAAGAGAATAACAGAGTCAAGCTTTAACTAAAGTATACATCTGTGCCAGCTAAAACTCAGAATTTGCTAGCCCTTTCCTAAGGAGAAGATAGAATATATCTTTTTTTGTTGTTGTTATTCGTTGATGCTCATTCTTCTCATAGCTGATTCTACACCTTTGATAGCTTTATTGCTCAATATGTAAACTACAAGATAACTACTATGAACACATCCTATGTTAGCTAACAAGGGGAAAGAAGGAAAGAAAATAAAAATATGTGGTATGTATATATATACACACACACACAAACATTCATTTCAAAAAAGGGAAGAAATAAGTCTTTCTTTCTACAAGTATAGCTACTACAGTTCTTACTTCTGCACTTGCTCACAGCTGGCATTTATAATTATATTTATACCTACCTTTCCCATTACCCATTTGCTGTGGTCTCAATGTTTAGGGTCCCCCCAATTAATATGTTGAAATTCTAATGACCAATATGATGGTACTAGGAGGTGGGGCCTTTGGGAGGTGATTAGGTCATGGGGGTGGAGCCCTTATAAATGGGACTCTTATAAAAGAGACTCCAGAGAGCTCCCTAGCCCCTTCCACCATGTGAGGATATAACGAGAAGTCTGGACCCAGAAGAGGGCCCTTTCCCCACCATGCTGGCACCCTGATCTTGGACTTCTAGCCTTTAGAAGTTTGAGAAGTAAATTTCCATTGTTTATGAGTTCCCCTGCCTGTGGTATTTTGTTATAGCAGATGAATGGACTAAGATGCCATTCCATAGTCACTCTGCCCTCAGCAGCCACCTTGTCTGGTCTGTCTCTACCCTCCATTCTGTCAGTTTTTGCATCATATATGTTCATGATCTATTATTAGGTATGTAAAGGTTAATAATTTTTTTTAAGGATTTTATATATTCATTTTAGAGATAAAGCAAGAGAAAGAGTGGGGAGGGGAGGAGCAGCAGGAGAGAGATAAGCAGACTCCACACAGAGCTCAGAGCCCAACACAGGTCTCGATCCCATGACCCTGAGATCATGACCTGAGCTGAAATCAAGAATCAGGTGTGTAACTGACAACCACCCAGGCGCCCCTAATGGTTTATAATTCTATCTTCTTGTTGTATTGAACTTTTGTTTAATACAGAATGTACTTTGTCTCTTGTAACATTTTTATTTAAAGTCTATTTGGTCTGATATTAGTAGAACCATCCTGCTCTCTTTTGGTTACTCTTTGAATGGAATATCTTTTTCCATCCTTTTGCTTCCAATCTATTTTCAATGTATTTGTGAATTCAGATGATTTCAATCCATTCTACCTATTTGTGTATTTCATTTTCTTTCTCTTTTTTTTTTTTTAAGATTTTATTTATTTATTTGACAGAGAGAGACACAGTGAGAGAGGGAACACAAGCAGGGGGAGTAGGAGAGGGAGAAGCAGGCTTCCGGCGGAGCAGGGAGCCCGATGCCGGGCTCGATCCCAGGGCCCTGGGACCATGACCTGAGCCGAAGGCAGACGCTTAACGACTGAACCACCCAGGCGCCCCTTGTATTTCATTTTCAATCTGATTTTAGATCCAATCTCTTTGGATCTAAAATGAGTCTCTTGTAGACAACATATGTTTTTGTCCCTCCTGCCAGTCTCTGTCTTTTGATTGGAGAGTTTCATTCACTTCCATTTATAGTAATTATTGATAAGGAGGGATTTAACTTCTGCCACTTTCTTATTTGATTTCCATATGTTTTACAGCTTTTTAGTCCCCCATTTCATACATTACTATCTTTTTTTATGTTTAGTTAACTTTTTTGTAATGAAGTATTTAAATTTCTTTCTCATTTCCTTTGTGTATATTCTATAGCTATCTTCTTTGTGTTACAATGGGGCTAATATTTAACATCTTAAAGTTGTAACACTCTGATTTGAATTTAGACCAGCTTAATTTCATCGCTTCTCGGCCTTTTGGCTAAGATCATGTGTAGACCAGCTTAATTTCAATAATGTACAAAAACTCCGCTCCTTTACAGTTCTGTTCCCACCCCTTTGGGTTGTTGATGTCACACAATTACATCTTTAAACATTCTGTGCCCCAAAACATAAATTACGAATCCTTTTGAATGGATTAGTCTCAAATCATGTAGAAAACAAAATGTGGTGTTAGAAACCAACGTCACAATAACACTAGCTTTTAGACTAATAATTTTTTAAAATGTCTCTCAGATAATATAGCAAACAAAAAGTACGTTTATAAATCATTATTAAAATAATATTAGCTTATTAATTGGCCATGTGTGATATTGTGATTGATAATATGAAATGTGTGGTTTCCATCCCATTCCTGGCACAGAGCTCCTAAAACCCTCAGACAGAGTGATAAAGATGTCTTTTGTTATGTTGATGAGGTGATTCTTGGACCATGCCTAAGGATGAGAGATGACTGCCAGTGGAGCCAATCACGTGATTAGAGATTTGGAACTTTCCATCTTACCACCCCACCTCCTGGGAAGAGAAGGGGCTGGAGGTTGAGTTGAATCACCAATAGTCAGTCTTGCCTATGTAATGAAGCCTCCATAAAAAACCAAAATGATGGAGTTCAGAGAGCTTCTGGGTGGGTGAAGACATGGACATCTGGGGAGAGTGATGCACTCAGAGAGAGCATGGAAGCTCCACACCCCCCTCCCCATACCTTGCTCTATGCATCTCTTCTATCTGGCTCTTCCTGAGTTATATCGTTTTATAACCAGTAATAAACCAGTATTCTGGTAAGTAAAATGTTTCCCTGAGTTCTGTGAGCCCCTCTAGCACACTCACTGAACCCAAGGAGGAGGTTGTGAACTTCTGATTTATATAGCCAGTCTCTCAGAAGCACAGGCGACAACCTGAACTGCCAATTGGCATCTGAAGGGGATGCAGTGTTGTTGGACAGAGCCCTTAACCTGTGGAATCTGATGCTATTTCAGAGTAGATAGTGTCAAAATCGTGAAATTGTAGGACACCCAGCTGCTGTTGAAGAATTGCTTGGTGCGGGGGACCCACATGTCAGAATTGGGTACAGAATCTCACCATGTATTTACTTTTATTAAGATCTCCTTCATTTCCTTAGATGGTTTCCAGGTGTTGTCGAGGGCTTTTCATATCACCCCACAGGACCACCTCTGGTGGAGGAACAAACTCCCTCGGCTTACTTTTTAAATATGAGAATGTTTTCATTTTGCTCTCACTTTTGAAAAACAGTTGCTGGATATGGAATTCTTGGTTAACAGGGTTTTTGTTGTTGTTGTTTTTTCTTTTAGACCTTTGAATATATCAGCCCACTGCCTTCTGTCTTCCATCTGATGAGAAATCTGCTGATAATTGCATTGAGGATCTCCTGTATGTGACAAGTCACTTCTCTCTTGCTGCTTTCAAGATCCTATCTTTTTTATTTTGGCTTTGGGAAGGTAGCTATGCTCACCACTATACCGCCAATGCACGTTTCTTTGGCTTTTGGAAGTTTGATTGTAAAGTGTTTCAGTGTGGGTCTTTTTGAGTTCACTTTGCTTAGAGTTTGTTGAGATTCTTAGATGCTTATATTCATGTCTTTCATCAAATTTGGGAAGTTTTCGGCCATTATTTCTTCAAATATGCTCTCTGCCCCTTTTTCTCTTCTTCTGGCACTCCCACAATGTGTATATTGGCCCACTTGATGTTGTTCCGTAGGTCACTTAGGCTCTGTTTGCCTTTCGATCTTTTTTTCTTTCTGTTCCTCAGACTCAATAATTTCCATTGTCCTGTCTTCGAATTCACCAGTTCTTTTTCTGTCTGCTCAAATCTGCCATTGAATCCCCCTAGTGAACTTTTCATTTCTGCTATTATACATTTTAGTTCTAGAATTTCTTTTAGGTTTCTTTTCAGGTTTTCTGTCTTTATTGATATTTCCATTTTGCTCATACATCATTTGTTGACTTTCCCCACATATTCTTTTAGTTGTTTGAGCTTCTTTAAGGCAGTTGTTTTAAAGTCTTTGTCTATTAGATCTGCCACCAGACATTTTTCAGGGGCAGTTATAGTTGCTTTATTTTTTCCTTTTTTTTTTTTTAATATTTTATTTATTTATTTGACAGAGAGACAGCGAGAGAGGGAACACAAGCAGGGGGAGTGGGAGAGGGAGAAGCAGGCTTCCCGCCGAGCAGGGAGCCCGATGCGGGGCTTGATCCCAGGACCCTGAGATCATGACCTGAGCCGAAGGCAGTCACTGAACCAACTGAGCCACCCAGGCGCCCCTTATTTTTTCCTTTGAATGGGTCATGCTGGGGCGCCTGGGTGGCTCAGATGGTTCAGTGTCTGCCTTCGGCTCGGGTCGGGATCCCAGGGATCTGGGATCAAGCCCCGTGTCGGGCTCACTGCTCAGTGCAGGGCCTGCTTCTCCCTCTCCCCTGCCATTCCCTCTGCTTGTGCTCTCTGGCTCTGTCTGTCAAATAAAAAAAAAAAAAAAATCTTAAAAAAAAAATGAATGGGTCATACTTTCTTGTTCTTCTGTATGCCTTGTGATTTTTTTTGTTGTTGTTAAAAAATGGACATTTAAATCTGATAATGTAGTAATTCTGGAAATCAGATTCTCCTCATCCCCAGGGTTTGCTCTTTTTTGTTATTGGTTTTGTTTATTGGTTTTTCCTTTTTTTTTTAAATTGTTATAGGCTGTTTCTGTGCTAAGGATCAGACTGGGGTGTAAACTTAAAATCTTCTGAGGTCTTTTCTGACCTTGCATCTCTCCCTGTATATGCAATTGTTTTTGAATGTCCTAGTCTTTACTATGTGGCTCCCAAAAGGGGAAAAAGAGACAAACAAAGGTGGGGATAAAAAGGCACCAGCTCTTTAAATCCTCTGGAAGTCACTGCAGCTGAAGAGGAAGAAGCTGGAACAATGGGGAGAAGTGCAGCAATAGGGCTGCCTGCCTCTCTCTGCACCTCTGTGACCAGAAACAGCAGTCTCTGGAACACAGTACGGAGGCTCCTCAAAAAGTTAAAAATAGAGCTACCCTACGACCCAGCAACTGCACTACTAGGGATTTATCCAAAGGATACAGTGATCCGAAGGGACACGTGCACCCCAATGTTTATAGCAGCCATGTCCACAATAGCCAAACTGTGGAAAGAGCCCAGATGTCCATCAACAGATGAATGGATAAAGAAGATGTGGTCTATATATACACAATGGAATATTATTCAGCCATCAAAAAGAGCGAACTCTTGCCATTTGCATCAACGTGGATGGAACTAGAGGGTATTATGCTAAGTGAAATAGGTCGGTCAGAGAAAGACAAATACCACATCATTTCACTCATATGTAGAATTTAAGAAACAAAACAGATGCACATAGGGCAAGGGAAGGAAAAATAAAATAAGATGAAAATTGAGAGGGAGGCAAACCATAAGAGACACTGAACTCTAGACACAAACTGAGGGTTGCTGGAGGGGAGGTGGGTGGGGGGAACAATAACTGGGTGATGGGCATTAAGGAGGGCACTTGATGTAATGAGCACTGGGTGTTATATGCAACAGATGAATCACTAAAGTCTACCTCTGAAACTAAAAAAAGAAAGAGAAAAAAGAAGAGAAAGAAGAGAAGAAAAGAGAGGAAAGAAAAGAAAGAAAAAGAAGTGACAGTCAGCGATCAGACCACTGATCCTCTGTATTTGGAGGACAAGGTGCTTTTTGCCCACTTTGGTCTTACAGGGTGTGTCCAAGCTGCAGCAGGAACATGGGTACAGCTGCCGGCCTTGGGGCTGGGGGCTGGGTAGCCCTGACTCTGCTAAGAGCTGAAATTGACGAAAACGCACCACAATTTACCATCCTAGCCTTCCTCTGGAAGTTTTCAGGCTTCAGGAGTTTCCAGAGTTCCAAAATGAGTCTGCCAGTGCAATTGCTCTCCAGGTAGGTGTGACCTACTCTGCCATCTTCCCAGAATCCTCCCGGGGTTTCTTTGTGGGGTGATGACAATGCACTAACATTGGTTGTAGTGAAGGTTGTACATACCTGTGAATATACTAAAAACCATTAGCTGGTACACTTCAAAGATGTGGATTGTATGGTATATAAATTATAAGAAAGCGGTTATTAAAAAAAAAAAAAAAAAGTGCTGCCCTTTCCATGAGGGAAGCAGTTGGATGTAATCAGCCTGCCATCATGAAGCTGACTGATCCTCTTGAGGAATGGTGCCAGATCCGGGGATTTAGTGCTGGTCTTTGCTGCTAGCAGATTGGGCCCTTACCAGTGGCAGTAGCCAGATCAGCCTTTGTGAGCAGAAGTTCTCGTGTGGATCCCATGCACAGTTCCCCTGGCTGCCCACCCTGGCTGCGTGGCTAATGAGCTGGCTGGGTGATGACAGGAGTGGCTGGGGAAAGTGGCTGACTGGTGTCCACAAAATGGCTTCTCCTATCTTCCTAAAATCTTATTTTCTGAGGTCACTCTGGTGAGCATCCACATGGGACACAGTTCTCCTCCTCTTCTGGAGAGCTCTATTTTCTTATCTCCTCCCCAGACCTCTTTGTAGCAGTCTCTGACCATCTAGCCAAACCATTAGTCACAACTAATGAATTGATACAGATCCGTATTTCTGGGCATCCTCTTCTTTCAGTCAAAATGGGCAACCAGGTGCATTGCTCAAATTTCCGCCAATTGGCAAAATTTCCCTTTACCCCCATCCTTCAAGGGTGTCCCAGAACGGGGCTGCAGTGATGCAGCTGTCCACTTTTGGGTGGTGCCTCCATGTCCTGCAGAACTGTCCTGTAAACCAGAGTTTTATGTCACCAGAGTTTTACTATTTGCAAAACCTGAGGTTTTTGTTTTGTTTTGTTTTCTTCACAGTCAACTGGTCATAGAGAACTCCCCATTAGCCATAGGTGAAGTTTGAGATCCAGAAGGCATTGAAGCAGGAATCATGGATCTGGACATCGGGGCAACTTCCTCGGGCAAAGTACTTATTGCTTTATGACCTGCTAGAGCCATCTTGTATAAATCACTTCCACAGATCGCTGCTGTGCATGCCTAACTTTGCGACTTCTTGGGTCGTACAACAGGTAATGGTAGGTAGCTCCATTTGCATAGTATCTTAGTGGCCTGGGGTCAAATATTTAGCTTCTACTAAAGCCCAGTAGAAAGCCAAGAACTGTTTCTCAAAGGTAGAATAATTATTTTCAGAGAATGACCTGACATTGCTCCAAAATCCTAGAGGTCTACGCTGCGATTCACAGATAGGGAGGGGGCTGCCAGTCTCCAAACAGCATCCCTATCTACCACTGACACTTCAAGCACCACCATATCAGCCCGAATCTGTTGCAGAGCTTTCTCTCATTCTGGATCCCACTCAAAACTGGAAGCTTTCCAGGTTACTCAGTAAACGAATTACAGCAGTATACCCAAGTTGGGTATATGCGGACTCCCAAATCCAAAGAGGCTCCCCAGCATTGTGCCTCTCTTTCAGGATCAGGAGGGGCCGTGGGCAGCAACTTCGCCTTCACCCAGGAAGGGATAGCTCAACATCCCTCAAATCACTGGACCCCAAGAACATTCACTGAAGTGACAGGCCACAAATTTTTGTAGGTAGGATTTATTTCCCAATCTCTGGCATGCAGTTGTCTTACCAATGTGTCTAAAGTGGTGGCTACTTCTTGCTCATCAGATCCCATCATCATAATACCATCCATGTAATGGACCAGCATGATGTCCTGTGGAAAAGGAAGGTAGTCACCTTCTCAGTCCAGACCATCTTAGGACATAGGGCTGGAGCACTGGTATACCTCTGAGCTGGGACAGTAAAGATGTTTCTGGCTTTGCCAGCTGAAAATAAACTTCTTCTGATGGTCTTTACTCTCAGGTATAGATTTAAAAAAAAAAAACACACATTTTCCAGATCAATAACTGTATAACAGGTCCCAGGAGGTGTGTGGATTGCTCCAGCAATGAAACCCCATTTGGAACAATAGCAGCAATTGGAGCCACCATCTGCTTACGTTTATGATGATCCGCTGTCATCCTCCCAGATCTCTCTGTCTTCTTGCACGGGCCAGATAGGCAAGTTGATGGGGTCATGGTGAGTCACCGCTCTTGCATCTTTCAAGTCTTAATGGTGGCACCAATCTCTGCACTCCCTCCAGGAATGTGGTATTGCTTTTGGTTTAGTATTTGCATAGGCAGAGAGAATTCTAGTGGCTTCCACTTGGCTCTTCCCATTATATCCCTCAACTCCATGGTTCAGGGAACCAATGTTGCAATTCTTCTAATTGCTCAATATGTTTATTCCAATTATGCATTTCAGCATTGAGCAAATATCCACAGGATGGATTCAATGACCAGTTAGGCCTTTTGTGAAACAGAACTTCCCCCAACCTGACCCCCATAGCCCCACTCTGACTGGTGAACCACTAGCTCCTGAGGTTCCAGGAACTAGAGTCAGTTCCCACCCAGTGTCCAGTCATGCTTGGAAAATCTGATTATTTCCTTTCCCCGAGTGTACAGCTGCCTGGTAAATGGCCACAGGTCTCCTTGGAGAGCTAGGAGAAAGATTAACAGCATACATTTTGGGCAGTGTAACAGGGTCCTTCCTCCAAGGAACCTGGCCCCTCCTTTCATCAAAGGCTCAAGTGCAGGATTGAGGCGCCCTGACTCTGTTTTGGTCATTCAGCTCAGAATTCATTCACTAGACCCAGAATTCATCCACTAATTTGGATCAAGCAAGGCTTTAGGAGGCTGCCCGCCTATTTCATTTCAAAGGATGCCGTGACAAACTAGGAAATGCCAATGAGCTCTGCAAGTCAGACTATTCTCATTACTGGTTGGGCTTCACTATCCACTGTGGGAACCATATCATATTATCTTTGGTGTGTAAATGCCCCCAGGATCCCTGCCACCTCTGGTTCTGTCATGCCTATTGCATTTAGAGATCCCAGTTCAAGGACAGCCATTTCCACTAGAATTTCTGACCTTCAAAGAAGAGCCACCATGGAGCTCTTCAAAGACGCTAGGACTCCTTCCTATGAATTTCTTTCTGACAGCCACATGACAGCTAATGACAGTGATATCCTTGTGGCTCTTTAACACCCCTCCCCCCCCGCTGCGTGTGCATAAGCAAGTCTTAAATGACAAAGCCACTCAGTATTCCAATCTTTCTAAGCTTGTGTGGGTTTCTTTCCAGCTTTACCGAGGTATCATTGACAAAACTTCTGTATATTTAAGGTGTACAGTGTGTTGTTTTGATATATGTATATATCGTGAAATAATTACCACAATCAAGCTAATTAACATTTTCATCACCTTTGTGTGTGTGTGCTAAGAACACCTAAGATCGACTCTCTTGGCAAAATTCAGTATTACTGTAATAAACGCAGTATTATTAACCATGGTCACTGTGCTGTACATTAGATCTCTGGAATTTACTCGTATAATTGGAACTTTGTGCCCTTTGACCAACATCTCCCCATTTCTCCCATCCCCCAGCGTCTGGCAACCACCACTCCACTCTCTGCTTTTATGAATTTGATTTTTATAGATTCCACTTACAAGTGATATGCAGTATTTATTTCTCTTGTGTCTGGCTTATTTTACTTGGCATAGTGTCCTTTAGGTCGCAAGCCTTTTGGATACCGTCCTCTATAGCAGGAATCAGCAAACTATAGCCCAGAGACCAAATCTAGTGCTGTTTTGCATGGCCTGCAGGCTAAAAATGGCTCTCACATTTTTTTTTTAATTTATTTGAGAGAGAGAGAGAACACACGAGAAGAGGGAGGAGGAGAGGGAGAGGGACAAGCAGACTTGGTGCTAGACACAGAGCCCGACGCAGGGCTCGGTCCCAGGACCCTGGGATCACAACCTGAGTCAAAGGCAGACTCTTACCCCACTGAGCCACCCAGGCGTCCCAGTTTTCACATTTTTTAATTGAAATAAAATCAAAAGAAGAATAATATTGTATGACACATGCAAATGATACAAAATTCACATTTCAGTGTCCATAAATAAACTTATTGGGACACAGCCATGCTCATTCCTTTACAAATTGTCTTTGGCTGCTTTTCCACTCTAAGGCCAGAGCTGCAGCTGACACTGGTCTATAAACCCTAAAACATATACTATTTGGCCTTTTACAGAAAAGGTTTGCTGACTCATGGGTACATAGGTCAGTCAAACAACCAAGCAGCAAGCCATCAGAGATATTCTTAGACCTTTACGTCCGAACATGGGAGCCAGAATCTCTGCTTAGTGGGCCAAATCAATACATTTGGCCTGATCCAACTTTATATTCTGCTACCACCTTGAATCAGCACACCGAAGACCCATTTCCATACACATTCTGCAGTTTTCTGTTGATATAAATTGGCAAATGGAAATTGGCAATTGTCCTGGTGATCTCCTCACGGGTCCTATCTTGCTCCCCGCCCTTTGGGTTCTGTTGAGACTTGAGTCTGGGTATAGGTCTTAGAGGCCAGAAAACGTCGGAGGAGGGTGAGCAGCTCCTTGCAAGGCAGCTACCTTAGGGAAGGCCATTACAATTTCTTCAAGCAAGAGAAGACAAACCTCCCCAGGCAGGGGTGCAGGCTCACTCGATGGGCAAAGGAGACTCGACAGCCTTGTTAGAATCTGCCCATATATCCCAAAGCCAATCCCAATTTTGGGGGCTCCTGTTTCTTCCCATTCAATGCCCTGGCATTAACAAAAGGACCCTGTGAGGTTGGAAGTGGTTGGGAATTGTAACTCGGCCACCCACAGGAATTCACTTTGAGCGTGGTCTTCAGAACTCTTGGCCCTGTCTCTGTGGGAAATAAGAGTTTCTCTCTTTGCAGTCACAGAAACATTCAAGTCCCTCGGACAGCACTTGAGCTGTGGGGATATAAAGCTCTGAGCTCACCATTTTCTTTCCCCACGTTTTCCAGCACGGTTAGAGGCAACCAGCCAACTCATTACGCACCTTATTTTTACTAAAACATCCTATGGAAGCAAATACTTGGTCCCCCAGAGCCTTGCCTCCCGATACAGGCAGTTACTGGTACTGATCTGAGTAACTGCTTGCCATTTCATGCCATGGACTATCAGTGTCCCCTTTACCCCTGGAAACAGGGTCATTGATGGCTTTAAATCTAATTAGATCAGAGAACCAATTGCCTGTCACCTTGGTGGTACAATGTCCCACGGAAGCCAGGGCCCCCATCACAGGGCTAGGCACGCAGCTGGTGCAGGAGTTGGAGGAGCTGAAAGAGGGGGGTTGGAACACATACACGCCCAGCTGCTGCCTTCTACCAAAGAGATGAGTCGCAGATAAGCGACCGTTAGTGTAAGCCACGAAATGGTTGCTGTTCCAACCTCGACCCCGCAAATCCCCCACGAGAACATCTCTTGCGGCCCACCCTAACCAGAAGCGTACAGGGAGGGGAATGCTGGGAAATGCCATTTAACCTGGCCCAGTGGACACATCGCAGAGCCACCTCACGGGGTGTTTTCAAAGGCCGCTTAATCTCCCCACCGGCAGGAGCTCACCGACTCACCAACCTCCCTAAAAGCAACACCTCACTGAAGCATTGGAAGTCCCTCCCAACAGCCCCCAAAAAAGCGTGAGTCTCGTGTGAAGAAAGCAGATTCCTTCCAGTTAGTGTGATTTGGCCTTAATTCTTCCAGAACAAGAATCTTGTCAGTATTGTACTCGGGAGGCTGGCTGCATTCTGAGAGCAATTCCATTAGGTCTTGGCAACCCGTCTCTCCCCTGATGTAAGAGCGGAGGAGGAGGCTGCAGTTAAGACACCACAACAGAAAAAGGGGTCTTGTGCCAGAAGGGGTTGGGGCAGCAGATGGACAGCCTTTGGAGAGCATTGGGGGCACAGCTGGAAAGATTTCTGGACGTCTTTTCCAAGTCTGAGATTCAGTGTTCTGTCCCCTGGAGGTCTCCACAGACTCCAGGCTTAAGAATTATCTTTTCCTTTCATATTTGAATAAAAATATCTTGAGTACCCATCCTTAACTTGGGAGAAGCTCAATATTCTCCCCACCATATCAACACATTCCTTGCGGCTGTTGTTTTCCATGATGGTATTCAGGGTGTC
The DNA here is from genome assembly GCF_964656455.1 of Halichoerus grypus. NCBI lineage: Eukaryota > Metazoa > Chordata > Mammalia > Carnivora > Phocidae > Halichoerus > Halichoerus grypus. Next base: position 44,415,067 of record NC_135726.1, on the reverse strand, counting down.
ATGGACTCAGCTAAAAGACTACATTTCCCAATTTCTTTTTGCAGATAGAGGTGGCCAATCGGAAGTAAGTAGAAGTCTTTGGGAAGGGATCCTGAGATCCCCTTTTTAAAAGAATGAAACTCACCTAGTGGTGCCTTCTCCCCTCCACACCTTTTTCTTTTCTTCTTGCTTTTTTCCTCTGGAACATGACATGATGGCAGAGGCTCCTGCAGCCATTTTGTGATCTTGAGGATTAGAGCCACATGCTAAGGATGGCAGAGCAGTAAGTCAGTGCTTCTCCCTTATGACACCAAGGAACCCTTCTCCAGCCTCGGACTACACACTTCATAGTTCTGTTATGTGAAGGAGAAATAAATCACCTTGTTGAAGCCACTGTTGTTTCTGGCTTATGTCTCTTGACACCGAATACAGTTTCTGCTTCCAGAATTCTTGGTATGTGAGGTAATTACTTTCCTCTGTGGCAATACCCAGTTCCTTCGCTATAAGAAGATTGTAGTTTCCTGCCCTCTTGAACTCAAACGTGGCTGTGTGATTTGCTCTGGCCGATGCAATGTGAGCAGGAATGATGTGTGTGTCCCTTCTGGCAGAGGCTACAAGAGCCAGCGTGTGTCTCACCTTCTTCTCTCTTCTTTCTGTCACTGATGACCAGGGACGTTTCTGATGGTGGCTTCTCCATCAGCTTAGGGCACATCATCACTCCCAGCTGATCCATGGTGAGCATGAGGTGTGAGTGCAAACACACCTTTGCCATTGTAAGCCACTGAGATTTTGAGATTATTCCTGTTGATTTCCAGCAAAAATGGGTTGGCCTGATTTAGGGAATGAAGAGCTGACAAAGTTTTTGGAAAGGCTGGTGGAGTGGGCTCAGGGCTAAGACTTTGCAAATGATTCCCAAAACCTGACTCTAAGGAAAAATTTGCCTCCACTCCTGTGCGCTGCTTGTTTAAGCTCATACCATAACCACACCAAGCAATTCTCTGTCACCCCAGCGGGGTGTCCTACAATTCAGTTCAATTCTGCCACAAACCAGAGTGAACGCAGACCCCATAGGCGAAGGGCTCGGTCCCATGAAACTGCCCCTCCCCCACTCCTGACGCCAATGGCTGGTAAGTCCCAGGTTACCCACAACTTCTGTCAAATGTGACTACAAATTGGGGTTTCCCATGATTCCCTCACCTTGGATTTGATTATTTACCAGAACACTCATAGAACTCAGGGAAACACTTATGTTTACCAGTTTATTATATCGTGGAGGCTATGATGAAGGATACAGATGGACCACCGGTCAAGGACTACACAGGGCGAGGTCTGGGAGAATCCTGAGCATGGGAGCTTCCACCCCCTGCCAGCACGTGGCTATGTTCACCAAGCAGGTTGCTCTCTGAACCCTGTAATTTGGGGATTTTTATGGAGGCTTCATCATGGAGGCATGATTGACCATTAACTCAACTTCCAGCCCCTCTCCCTCCTCCAGAGGATGGGGGTGGGACTGGAAGTTTCCAGCTTCTGATCATAACTTGGTCTTTCTGGTGATCAGAGCCATCTAGAAGCTTACCATCCCTTGCCTCATTAGAACAAAAGATGCTCCTATCACCCAGGAAATTCCTGGGGTTGTAGGAGCTCTGTGCCAGGAACTGGGAGCAAAACCCAATATATATATTTCCTATAATTTCACAATAACTGAACCAACCCCCTTGGGGAGCTTCTCCTTCCACCTCAGTTGTGAGCCCCCCACCCCCACCCCGTCCATGGCACCTTCGGAATCCTGATCCAGGACCCAGAAGTCATCACCACCCCAGATGCAACTGCCTTTTTGTTTTCAATTTTGTTGTGCTTGGGCTTGAGGTATAACTCACGTGTAATAAAGCACAGGAAACTAAGTGTACAATTCAGCCAGTTCTGGCCGATTAAGACATTCACGTAACCTGTGCCACCATCATGGCACAGAACATTCCAGTCCTTCCAGAAAGTTCCCTCATGCCTCTCCTCAGTTGACGCCCCTCCCCCATAGGAGGGGCACCACAGTAGTGGTAAAGGCAACTATTATCCTGACTTGTATCACCATCACTTCATCTTGCTTACTCCAGAACTTCACATAAGTGGTAGTAGACGGTCTGTGCACTTTGGTATCTGGCTCCTTTCACTCAGGCTAAGGCTTTTGCGATTCCTCCATGTTGCCGCGTAGTTTCTCCCGTTTAGTGTTGAGTGGTATCCCCTCACAACACATGCCACAGTTTGTATCCACTCACGTGTGTGTGTGTGTGTGTGTGTGTGTGTGTGTGTGTAATATATATATGAATGACATTCCCTCCTGATGGGTTAGGCATCTGATTAGCAGATGGTAGATGCCAATCAAAAATATTTTTAGAATATAAATATTGTATATATACAATATATATGTATATATGTATATATTCCGCACTATACATTTCACACATATAACATACATGTATTATACACGTCTATGCGTATACGTAATACATATCACACATGCACATATGCTATATATCACATATAATACATGTTTGTTTTCAATGGATTTATCCTATTTATTTTTTATTTGAGAGAGAGAGAGTGAGCTCAAGCGGGGGGAGGAGCAGAGAGGGAGGGAGAGGGAGGAGGAAAGAACCTCAAGCAGACTCTGCGCTGAGCACGGAGCCCGACACGGGGCTGGATCTCACGACCCTGAGATCACGACCTGAGCTGAAACCAAGAGTCGGACGCTTAACCAACTGAGCCACCCAGGCGCCCCTCACTGGATTTATCCTGATGGCTACTTTCTACTTACATGAAGCAGTACTGGCTTTCCATATACGATTGTTCGTTTTAAAATAAATGTATTATGTTAAAAAGGGAGGTGATCTCTTGAAAAAGCGAATAATAATATGGGTGGGATGAAAATGTGGCAGCAAGTGAGAAGAGTATATAAAGAGTCAGATTATTTGGGATATACTCTGATATTTTTCTTTTCTATTTTATTACTTCTTTTTTATCTCTTTTTTATGCTACTCAGAGCCCATGAAACTGATTTCATAACCCACGACTAGGCTCTGACCCAAGGTCTGTGAACTCTTGTTATGCAAGCCCGTGTGAACAGGACCTTGTCTCTGTGTTTTGTCATGATGGCCCTTACGCTGGGGGAGCAGCCTCTGCCCCTGGCCGCGCGCTTCAGAGGACCTACTCTGGCCTTACCCGGTGGAGCCCCTCTCCGGGGCCTTCAGGACATGCCCACCAGAGCCTGCGCCCCTTCTGGACCCTGCTCTGGGTCCCTGGGACCCTGGAATTCCCCACCCAAACGGCTCTGGGGCCCCCTCCCAGGGCCTGCATGGCCTTCTTGGTGGGCATTCCCCTCCACAGAGAGGTGGCCCAGAGGCAGTCTTTTGTGGCAGGGGTTGTGGGTGGAGTTTGGATGGGCAGGCTGGGATGTCCACACTCATGTGTGGGGCCCCTCACAGTGACGGGAGGATCTGGAGTGTAAAGAAAAGTAGGCCCCCATGGGTCCGGGACCTCCATTTGCGCTTGGCTGGTTACCAATACTACCTACCAAGGTGAGGGGTGAGCTCACGTGGGACAACAGGCCAGGGGTCTCACACTGCTGGGGGCCGAATCCAGCGCGGACGCTCCCACCGGCCGGAGTCCCCCGTGGCCTGCCCTCCCGTCCCTCCTGCCTCACACCAGCCAGGCCGTGTTCTCTGGATTCCCTGCCTTGGCTTTTGAGTCTGTGACCCTCTCCCTTCAGTCCTCAGGGGACCCGTCCTCAGTCCCGGCCCCTTTCTTCCACTCCCCAGTCATGAATGATCAGAGACCATAGGCAAGGACCACGGTGTTTACTTTTCATCTGAACAGAATGGGTGACTTGGGGGGCAGTGCCCAGGGAGCCAGGCGGCCCTCTGGGTGGGTAGGGTGGGGAGGGTAGGGGCCTTGGGCCGTGAGCCCCGGCTCTGGCTCCATCCGGGTCTTCCCTCTCAGGCTGGGCTTTACTGACTATTCTGTAGGCTCCGCGAGGGGAGGGAGGTGGCTGGGCACGGTGAGCTGGTAGGGACTCAGTCTTGGGGTGCCCATCGATTGGGTTGCTGGCCCCTACTTCCGATGGTCTCACCTGTTACGATTCCGGCATAATTGGGGTAACCGCCTACACTTGCCACCTGTGGGTGAAAGAAAACGTTGGGTCATGAGTTGGAACAACATTGATTACTGCATGTGCTCTGGGTGCTGCGGGACAAGGCCCACCAGCCCTGCCCTTCAGGAAGCTCCAGGGCAAACCCGAGCCAGAGATGAGAAGCACACGGGAGAAGAGCTAGTGCGACGGCCCCCAAGCCTCTCAACGCACAGAGAGGAGCTTGAAAACCCATCCGAGCTTGTGTGTGATTCGTTCATTCAGCAAATATTTACTGCGCACCTACTATGTGCCAGGCTCTGACCTTGGCACTGGGAGCACAGCCGGGGACAGGAATGAATAAAATCCCTGCCCTGGTAGAACTGACTTTCTAGTCGGGGAGACCGACAATGAGCAGAATGACTGGGTCAAGTGTAGGAACAGTGATATCAGATGGTGATGCGTGCTCAGAAGAAAACTAAAGCCAGGAGGGAGGCAGGGAGGCCCAGGGGCCGGGGGCATCCACACGGCGATGACTAGAGGGGCCTCATTGAAGGAGGTGAGGGGGGAGCCACGTGGACATCTAGAGGAAGGGTGTTCCAGACAGAGGGAATGGCCAGTGCAAAGGCCCTGGGGTAGGAGGAGACAGGTAGGCTTAATGGACAACAGGGGGGTCAGGGTGCTGGACTGAAGGGAATGGGGGGGTGGGATTTCAATGTCCTGGCTGCCACTCTTGCCTCCTCTCCTCTTTCTAGTCCCCACCGGGCTCACACAGCTCCAGCCACCCTAGCCTCTTCCTGTGGTTATTGCAACATGCTCAGCTCATTCCTGCCTCTGGGGCTTTGTACTTGCTGCTCCCTTTACCTGTTTTTTAAATCGTCTTTCTCATCATCAGGCATCAGGCCTGATTTTATCTCTTTAGAGGGAGTGTCTCTCCCCATCCCTCTTGGCTTATTATTCTGCTTTCTTTTTCTTCTGGCAATTACCTCTCTCAGTGTCCACTCTGCTCATTAATGCACTTACCTGTTTACTGTCATTCCTCCCCCCCACTGGATGTGAGCTCCCCAAGGGAGGGGACCAGGGCACAGGGTGGGCACAGAGTAGGTGCCCACAAATGTCTCTCGCCGGAACAATTGATAGCCCGGGAGCTAACTTTCAGGCTCTGCCCTCAGACCTGGGTCCAGTCCTTCCCTGATTTTTAGGTGCTGTGTGACCTTGGGCAAACCCCTCAGTTCTCTGAGCCTCACTTTTCCTACGGCGGGGGGAGGGGGTGCGGACAGGGCCCCAGCGCAAGGTCAGGATCAATAAACAACAGAAGCAGTGTTCCTCGAGCCCTGGATTCGGTGTGGGGCAGGAGGCACTAGCGATCTCTCCTCACCGCTCTTAGTGTTCTGCCTCCCACCTTAGACCAAAGAAAAGATGTGGCTGTGTGCGTTTTCCTGATGGGGAAGTTGGGCAAGAGAGGGAATAAAACCTGGTGTAAGCTATATGGCTTCACTGAGAGCTTGCAAACTGGTGGCCTGTGTGTTTTAGTTCACCTGCAGCATTTAAAAAACTGAAAAATTTGTTTTTCTGCTCATTATTCTCTCTTTGCCCCCATTCCCCGTACAACGTTGAGCTCCGTGCAATGCTGCCCGCCCCCCCCCCCCCCCCCGCTGCCGCAAGAGACTGCATCCCCTGGCCCCTCGCCTTCTAACTGGCAGGGAGGCCGTGGCCAGAGAGAGAGGATTAGGTATCTGATCCCCTCCACCCCTGCTCCCTCCTGGTGGGCTTACTGGGGGGCAGGGGCTGGAAACTTCTCCCCGGAGCCAAAGCTCAAGCCGGTGGCCCCCGCCTACAGTTCTGTCTCCCACCAGCCCCTGGCGTGACCACTCCCTCCTGTCACCCCTCCAAGCTTTGGGAACACGGCTCCCCGTTGCTGTGTCATCCTGCTGTGACCAGAAGAACCACCCAGCTGAGCCCAGCCTACATTTCCAAAGGGCACAATTGAGCCCTAAGTAAATGGTGATCATTGTAAGCCGCTGACTTCCAGCGTGGTTTATATGGACCTGTAGCTAATATGCTTCATTTAAAACAACTCTGCCTGGGGGGGGGGGGGGGGGCTTCAAGAACTGATCCCGTGAGTCAAAGTACAAGCCAAGGCGTCCTCCCTCCCAGGCGTGGCGCCTCCCCCAGCTCCGATTCTCACTCGTGAGGATGACAATGCCTGTGATGAACAGCACAGCTGCGACCAGCAGCCCCCGCTTCCGGAGAGTGTACTCGTCTGCAGAGAGAAAAACGACGGAGTGTGGCAAGAGTTGCTTCTCTCCCTCCCTCTTCCCACATCCTCCCATGGGTAACTTACCGTAGGAGAAGGGGTTTTCCTCACTGGAACCTGGGGGGACAGACAGGGAGCAAGTCAGAGTTCAGCAAAAACTGTGGAGTGAAGTAGTGAATGGCGGAGTCAGGGAGGGAGGGACTTGGGTCTCTGCCTTGGGACACTTAGGACCAAAGCCTCATATGACACACCATGTGGCTCCCACCACCTCTCTACCTCAGCTCCCCACTGCCCCGCTCACCAGATGCTCCAGCCCTGCTGGCCGCCCTGCTGGTGGCCATGCCAGGCCCCTCTCACCTCAGGGCCTTTGCACTGGCTGCTGCCTCTGCCTGGAACACCCCTGCCCAGACATCCACACGATTCCCCCTCAGCTCCTTCTCAGGGAGGTCTCCCTGGCCCTTTATGGAAAATACTCTCCAGTCACCTCTGCCCCTAATGCTGCTTTATTTCTCTTGACAGCAGCTTTAAACCATCTGATACATAATTCTTATAATTATTATTTATTATCTCTATCCCCCACTAGAATGTCTGCTCCACGAGAGAAGAGATTTTCGTCCGCCTTGTTCACTGCTATATCTCTGGCACCTAGAACACAGTAGGTGCTCGTGAATATGTTTTGAATGAATGAAGGAAGGAACTCTCTACGTGACCAGTGGACATATCATTTCCACCGGTTCAGTGGAGTTGGCTGGGCGGAAAGTGGACGATAAGACCACAAGGGGACAGATCAAGGTGTCCCGGAGACAGAGCTCCCTGCTCACCCCAAAACTGATCTCAGATGCATGAGTAAGGCAGCTGAGACCAGAAGAACCACTCAGCTGAGCCCAGACAAAACTTCCAGATTGCAGCCTTGGGTGTTAAATAAATGGTTGTCATTTTAAGCCACTGAGCATCAGGGTGGTTTGCACGCTGCAGTCATCCATGGATTCATCTGTCTATCCAGACACTTATTGGGTGTCTACCTTATACCCCCACCGCCGTCTTCCAGCCTTGAGCTCACGTATCCACCCACCACATGTTTACAGAGGACTATTTCATGCTGGGCAGGGTTCCAGGTGCTAGAAATACAGAGTGAAGAGGAAATAGCCAGTTTCCAGTCTGGGAAGGGAGTTACTGACCAGTCGGCCCGAGGATAGGGTCCGGCCTGACGCCTTTGCCTGGAGCCTGCTTCTTGGAGAGCGTGGTGCCTTTAGTGGGTTTGGCAGAGGGTGTGGCTAGAAGGTGGCAGAGGGAGGAAGTGAGTCGTAGAGGAGACAAGGGATGACCACGTCTCGGAATGTCTGTACCCGGGGGACACTCTCCTCCACATCGACACACTCAGTGGGCAGGCACAGCAAGCCCCCCACTCCTACCCCGGGGACAGCAAGGAATGGCAGGTATGGAAATACTGAACGAGCCTGCACCCCCAGGTTAAGACCAACTGTCCCAGCCCCCCTCCCGCTCCCCCAGGACCTCTTGGGCTGCCTCGTAATCAGGGAAGCAACGGATAGTATCCTTCTAAGCCAGGCAGGGGCGCCTCCAGAACACGGGCCCAGCACCAGGATTGAGAGAGAGCGAGAGCACGAGCAGGGCAGAGGGAGAGGGAGAAGCAGGGAGCCCGCATGACGCGGGGCTTGATCTCAGGACCCTGGGAACATGACCTGAGCCAAAGGCAGCCGCTTAGCAGACTGAGCCACCCAGGCGCCCCAGCACCTCACTTCTTAAGTATGAACCGACAGGCAAGGATCACGAGATGTTTGGGAAAGCCTTGGCCAAGGGAAGGCTCAATCCAGACCAGCAGCAAGGACAGACATGCGGAAACCACAGAGAATGTAAAGGACAGCCTCGGTGCTGTGCAGTGCTCAGGCACGCTGGTGCTAGAGAGCCTGGGCTCAGATTCTGGTTCTGCCGCTTTGGGCTGTGTGGCCTAAGGCCGGCAGAGTAACCTCTCTGGGCCCCGGTTGCCTTCCTGTAAAATGAGGTTTCAACAGTTCCTACCAGGCAGGGTGGCTGTGAGCAGTGAATGAGTGAAGGCGGGAAAGCTTAGCACAGGGCCCGGCAGGGAGCAAACTCTCTGCAGATGTTGGCTGTCGCTGTTACCCCATAGCTGTAGCTGGCTCTCACCCCTCCCTGCTGGGAACAGCTGCCCCTTTCTTTGGGGGGCCTGCTCCCGCTTTCCCCAGTCCATCTGGTTCTATTGTAATGTGGGCCACAAGGGGGAGCATGTGACCCAGGCTCCTTCTTCCCTGGGACCTTCCACATTCCAAGTAGACATTCGGAGGGGCAGCTAGGTGAAGTCTGGGAGCTCTGAGCTTGCAGATGACAGGAACCATTTCTTCACCAGGCGGAAGACAAGATCCAGCACAAGAGAAACAAAAATGAAGGAGGGAGAGAGGCGCTGGGGGCGTTCGTGCTCAGGCTCTGAGTGAGCCGGAGGCTCAGAGGTGTCTTTTACCTCTTGGCTCCATGACCCCCTCAGCCTGGCTGAATTTCTGTCCCATATAATCAGGAACATGATATCATAACACAGAGTAACTCGGGTCAACACAGACTCACAGCAAGTGAATCTGGAGATGTGAGAATGTTTTCTCAATTGGAAAGTGTGGACACAGACACTATACCCCCCCCACCTCCCCTTTTGTGGAAAATAGAAAAATTCTCTTCTCCAAGACACTTTATTTCCATTGGTGGTAAAATTGTTTTAATAGACAGGCTCTGTCAGAATTAGATGCTTTACTGCCATCACTGGAAAACTATAACGATTATAAAAATCCACAAGGGGAATGACATGGTCTTAGAGGTGATGCTCTTGTGCAGTGCCCAGTCTGCACCACTGTGCATACATGTCAGCCTGGGAATGGCTCAAGCTACAGTATTGTCCAGTAGGGGCTGCTCCTCAAATATGGGTCAGATAGGCATTGGAGCCCACCTGCGGCCTTCACCTCGGCTCAGCTGCCTTTACCATGCCTCTGAAATGTTAACTACTCACTGGTCCTGAGGGGAACTACCTCTTCCCTGACTCTGGGCCTATGCAGTTCAGACAGGGCTGACCCTGCTCCGCAGCCCCAGAGTGGGCACAAGACTCAGGCCTAAGCAGTCAGAGCAATCCATTTCCCTGGCTCCCTTTGGCCAGACATGGGTATGTGACCCCAGCTGGGCCAGTGAGAGTCAATTCTATGCCTTGGGCTAGACATGAGAAAGAGATGGGCTCTATCTGCTGGGTTTGTGACCTAAATAGAACTATGGGACTATCTTTGCCACCAAGAGGGGAAAAGCCACTTGAGAACTTGAGAACATAGACAACAGAGCTGAGAGAGAGCAAGTCAGTTATGATGACAGTGCTTGAGCACCCTGATCCACCTGTTCCTGAAATCCCGTATCTGGACTTTACAGAACACATATAGCCAATAAATCTATTTTATTTTTAGTTGCATTTGCAGTATTTTGCAACTGAAAAACTCCTGCTCTAACATGAAGAGGTACACAAAGGAAACACCTACACTCACATTTCCAGGTACCAGCCCTATAAAGGAACCTGAACAAAAGAGAGTCCCATGTCCATCAGGTTTGGAAAATGAGGCATACTAGGAGCTCCTGTAGGGGATGCTTACTGCAAATGAGCGTTAATAAGACTCCAAGAAGTCCCACCAAAAAGAAATGTGTTTAACTTTAACTCAGAGTTTCCCAAATACCTTTGACCGCAAATCAAAACAGAGTTTTTTGAAAATGTATTAACAATTCCCCAAACGGGTGCTCTGAGAAACGTACTTGGGGAACTGCTGACCCAGATAGAGAATTAAACAAAATTTGTATGTTGCCCTTCTAGTCCCAGGCCCTACCTTCTGGGCCGCTCTTGACGGTCTTCGGATCTGTTGCTAGAAGCACATGCATTCCCGTCGGTTGCGGGGACCTGGTCTCCTCCATTTTTGGGGTCTGGATCTCCTCCTCCTGCTCCTGTGTTGTTCCTACTCAGGTCAGATGAGCGAGGGAAAAGGGAACAACGAGTGAATCGCATCACTGGGGGGCTACTCCCCATCCAGCGCCAGCAGTGGGGGCCTCTCGGAGACAGGGGGAGAGAAGAGAATGGGGATCGACCAAGGGATTTCATCTCGCCTGTGATATTTGCATGACTTCCAAGCAGAATGTGTGCATGTATTACGGTATCACTAAATATTCAGGGAGAAAATCAGGGAGCACGTTTTGAATTATCTTATACTCCAAGAAACAGTTCAAAACTGGTTTGAAAACTCAAAAACGGCAAAAGATACCGAGATTAAAGGAAGGAAGGAGTGGCCTTGGCACATGGGGAGTTGCTGGGGTGTTTGCAAAGGTCTAGTCCTTGAGCTGGGTGCCGGTTCCGCAGGGGTTCAATTTAGAGTAATATGCTTTAGTTCTATGTTTATGGGTTCTGTACGTTTCGATGTGCATATTATTTTTCATGATTTCAAAAGATTTGTTTCTAAAGAAGTGGAGGTGGGTGGCTGGCTGCCCCACCACAAAGTAAGCCAGAGGATTCAGAGCTGGGGGACTGAAATGAGTAAGCAAGGACCCGGAGTGTCGGAGGAAGAGAGGGAGCGTGTCTGTCCCAGGCCCACGCTCCCGCCCCCTCCCCCTGCCTCACTCACCACCAGTCTGCAGGGTTGTCTGAGCAGTGGGCTGGGGTTCTGGGTAGACTGCGTCTGGAGTCCGGAAACAGGGAGAGAAGAGAGAGAAGATGTGGAGAAGGTCCATGGGTGGAGGAACGGGGTGGTGGGGGGTGGATTTCCATAGCAACTCAATTTTGATATAATTGAAATGACTTAATTAACCGAGCCATTTGCTAACGGCCCAACTGCCATGCCTGCACCTCTCCTCCCACAGATGCACATCCCCCTACTCAGAATCCATCCACCTCTGGTAAGAGCCCCTGGAACTTTATGAACTACCCTTCCCTGAGTCTGGGTCCACTTCATTCAGTGAGGCTGGCACCAGCCTTGTTGGAGGTTGAACCTGAGACTGGGGTCTGGCCAATCAGCTTTGGCCTGTGGCCACAATGATCAGCTCACTGTTGGACTTGCCACCTGAGACTGGTCGGGGACGCTCAGTCATGGGACTTTTGCTGGATTGGGGAAGGGGAAATCTGCTTTCCTCTGGCTTCTTAGGAGGGAGGATGGAAGCCTCAGGTCTCTAGGGGCCATCTTGGCCCCATAAAAGGAGAGTCTAGTCAACACAAGAAAGATAGAACCGAGAGATCAAGACATGTTCCTGATAGCATCATTTGAGCACCTAGACCGAGCCATGCCTGAAGGCCTATCACCAGACTTTCTGATTGCACAAACCCAAAATTCCTGAGTGGTCCGAGCTTGAGATTTTTTGTGGCTGTTGTTATTTGCAGTGACAGGATCTTGACAGATCCATCCCTCTTTCCTCACCTGGGGCTGGCGTCAGGGCATGAACATTCACCCTGGCTGGGTCTGCGGGAGAAACGGATGTGGCCTCCTTCAATATATGTCCTGGGAAATCAAGGGCGAGAAGTCAGAGAGGAGCCTCTGGTCCCCCTTCTCTCACCAAAACCCCACCTTGCCCTCCTCTTTGAAGCTGTGGGTGGGAGCTCAGGACACGCTGGTGGAGCCGCAGACAGACAGACACTTGATTGGGGGTATCCGTCCATGGTCCTGGAAGTGTTTTAAGAAACGCTGAGGCCCAGCACCCTTTCTCCAGCCCCTCTCCCTGCCCATCCTTGTGGGATGGAAGAGGCGATTTAGCCTAGTGAACCCACGTCCTAAAGTCAGCCGGGGCTGTGGTCTCAAATTCTGCTTCCAGCGACTTCCTCGCTATGTGACCTGGAGCGGGTGAAGTCTGAGCCTCAGCTGTCTCATCTGCAAAATGGGGATACTAACTGAATCTGCTTCTCAGGGCTATAGAGAGGGCGAGAGGACACGACAGAGGAAAGGGTCTCCCCCACTCCCTGATACGCAGTCAGGGCTGGATACAACCACTGCTCCCGCCCCGGCCCAGTCTCATCGGCTCTGCCCTGGACACCCCTCCCTGGGCTCCCTGCCTTCATCCCTGCCCTCTGCAGTCTGCTCCCCACTTGCAGCCAGGGGCAGCCTGTGAACCCCTGAGTCAGGTCAAGGCCCTGCTGGTGCAGAGCCCGCTCCTTGCTCCTAATACGAGCCAAAGTACTCATGGGGCCTCCCCCCTCCCCCCTCCACCTGGTTTCCTGTCACGCCTCTTACCTCTCCTCTTCCCACCCTGCCGTTGTTCACCCCAGCCCAGCCACCTGGCCTCCCTGCTCTTCCTCATACTCACCGGACAGCACTTATCCCCCAGATGCCTGCTGGGCTCATTCCCTCATCTCCTTCGAGTGTCTGCCCAAATGTCACCTTCTAGTGAGGTCTTCCCTGGCCACCCCATCTAAACAATCCTCATTACTCTGCTCTGTTTCTCTCCATAGCACTTACTACCTTCTAGCGTACCATATAATTTACTGATGGATTGTTTATTGCCTGTCTTTCCCAACTAGAATGTGAGCTCCTGTTTTATGCGTTGCTGTTTCCCCAGTGCATAGAATAAGATCTGGCGCATAGTAGCTGCTCAATGAATACTTGGTGAATGATTGAAAGAATACGTGAAAACCATTTTATCAAAGACAAATGGGGCAGCTTCAGTGGGGTTATGTCCTGGGTTCTGAGGGCAAGAAAGATGGTCATATCCCAGCCTCACTACTCACTAGCCTCTGGCACAGGGCACTTCCTTTGCTGAGCCTCAGTAGCCTCATCCATAAAACGGGCATGACCGTATGTATAACAGAGTAGAGCTTAAGTTGAAATGAGTTCACATATGCACCACCTGCCATGTAGAAAGCACCTGCAAATGCCCACCATGGGCACTGCCTTCAGGAAACCCTTCCCAGGCAGGGGTGAGACACCTCCAAATCTTGGACTGGCCCCAGGTCACCCCCTCTGCCTAATCGTGTATCACCCGGTTTTCCAGGGAGCTGCTTTGCTGGGAGCCTAGGGTTCCTGGCTGCTCAGTAGAAAATTGACACCAATCTCCCCGCCAAATCAAACTCAGTGAGTTCTTCTTGGAGGTGAAATGGAGGATGCTCAGCAGGACAGGCTCTGGCCAGACTCCTTGGAAGCGGCCACCCAGGTGCGAGGTGTTCCAAAGAGGGTGTAACCCTGGCCCCCTCATCAAGACCCCACTTCCTGGTGCTGGCTCAGTAGGAGGGTGAAGACACAGGGCAGGGCATCCAAATCCACGGGTGCCCACCCACCCCACCAGTGCACTCCAGGCGGGGCACTCTGGGGCAGAGTGGGGACAAGGGCCCGGCCTTACCTCTGGTGGGGAGAATCAGGCCAACGATGGTGAGGAGACACAGGCGACCAGAGGGCGACATCTATGGGGCGAACCGGAGCTGGGATCAGCCATGATGTCACTGAGGCAGGCCCCGGGCAGCACCCTCACACACCAGCCCCCCCGTGGGGATCTTGCAGCCCCTTCTTTACCCAGAGCAAGCACCTCTGACTTCAAGGACCCCCTGCCTGGGCTGACAGCTGGTTTCCAGGGCAGAGGGAGGGTTCTAGAAGTGGAGGGGGATCCCCAGCAACCACCCCCTTCTTCCATATGCAGGCCCCCAAAGAAAACAAGAAGCATCAGACCAAATGGGGCTTCCAGCAGCAGCCACTGCACAGGGACACCCCTGGAGCTGAGAAGAACTTACCCCACCAAGACTGACTCTACAGGGCACAGGAGTAGATCAGGGGGCCTGGTGCCTCCCTCCGGGGCTGTCCCCAGAGGCGAGGAGTCAGCAAGGAGGGGAAAGAGGAAGAATGAGTAATGTACTCCCGATCTCAGAGGAAAAAGTGAGCTGGTGTTAGGGGCCTCGCCGCCTCAGGGACAATAGAGCAGGATGCTGGGCACCTCTAGGACACCCGGCCCCAAAGCGATGGCGGAGAGCCGGGGAGACTGAGGCACGAGGAAGAGGCGCCCGCAGCCCACCGCAGTGCCCAAGAGCAGGCGCGGAGACGTGAGCATGAGTGGGGGGCCGAGAGGCACCGAAAAGAGCAGTCCTCCAGGCACCTGAGCCCGGCCCCTGGGCAGAGGGGAGGCGGGCGCCGGCGGATCGCAGGCGAGACTTACGTCAGAGCCGGGGGGTCCCAAGCCCGCAGCCTCGTGGACAGAGGGCAGCGGCGGCGGCTGCGTCCCGGCGGAGGGTGTGGCCAGGGGAGAGCTGGCGGGCGGGGACCGAGACGGGCTCAGTCATTTCCTCTCGGGTTTCCTGGCTTCAGAGCCCGCGGTGGGAGCAGGAGGGGGAGACGCTGAGGGCGATGGGGGGCAGGGGTGAGAGGCCGGTTAGTGGCCTCCACCCACCGGCGGGGGGAGCGAGGCGGGGGGAGAGCGCCCGCAGGTCTTGGTGGGTGGGGCTCCTTTGGGGAGGCAGGGGGGCGGGGGCGGGGTGTCTACTCTGGGGTCGCGGGAAGGAGGGAGCAGCGGGGAAGAGACGGAAAGGGGCAACTGGGGAGAGGGCGTTGAGCAGGGGAGGGGAAACTCCTGGGTCTCTGAGACTGGGGGTGACCACTGGGGCGCTGGGGGAGGGGAGGAAGAAGGAGGGGGCAAGTCTGGGGATGGGAGAGAGCTCCCCCAAGGTTCGGTTTTGCCCTCTCCCCCGTTTTGTCCCCACAGATGAGAACTCACAGACAGAACAGGGGAAAAAACCAAATGCACATTTATTAAGCTCAAGACATAGACTCCAAGGGTGCAGGGAAACCGATCTTCGGAGGGGAGACGGGGAGGTGCCGGGGAGCAGTACGTGGGGACTCTGGGGGTCTGGGGCTGGACTCCCGGACCCCAGGAGCTGGAGGCCTGAGTCCCTGGATCCGGGATGCAGACGGGCTCTTTCGGGGGGTCGTCATTGCCAAGGCCTGGGGAGGGGCAGCGGGGTGCAGCGGCACCAGCCTCGGGTGGGTGGGACGGCTCATTCGGGGGAGCGCTCCCCGGCGCAAGGCTGGGGTCCCCACCGCCTCCACCCGGTCCTCAGGCTTCCGCACTCAGGCAGGGACAGCAGTGGAGGTGCCCAGGGCTGGTTTTACACGCCGCCACCTCCAGGGGCTGGGGACCAGGGGGCGGGTGGAGAGAAAGAGAGAGACAGAGAGAGCGTCAGAGAGCTGTGGCCGGCCACCGGCTGCACCCTGCGCAGGTAGCCCCTCCCACAGCCAGTGCGCCCCCGCCCCCATCCTCCTATGGAAGCCAGACCCCCAGGGACTGTCATCCTTGAGCTAACACTGGGGAATGTCTTGCCTCCCCACACCCTGATCCGTTTAGGGACACCTGTGTGGCTCTTGTCCTGCCCCACAGGACACTGTCATGGAGGGGAACACACTTGTGATGAAGCTGTAGACCCCTGGCCCAGCCTGGGCCTTTCTGGGATGTCCCCCTGGAGTCTCCATCCCCCTCCTGTGTCCCC
This sequence comes from Halichoerus grypus, assembly GCF_964656455.1. Classification (NCBI taxonomy): domain Eukaryota; kingdom Metazoa; phylum Chordata; class Mammalia; order Carnivora; family Phocidae; genus Halichoerus; species Halichoerus grypus. The sequence goes on along the minus strand of NC_135726.1, from coordinate 44,399,227 downwards.
AGCCTCCTCCTACACCCCCAGCCCAGGCCCACACCCTGTCTCCCCAACATTTGGACACAGCCGGAATTCCCCTGTTTCCCACCCACTTGGGACCATCACTCAACTGGAGTGGGTCACAGTCCTGGGCATATTCTGAGACCTTTCCCCAGGTGCTAGCCCCCCCCCACCCAGTCATCCACAAAGTCATCCACAAACCCCCATTAGGGTTTTTAAATCTCATGAAAAGAACATGAAACAAAACACATCAAATTCCACACCAAATCCCCCCAAGCACTGAGTACCCCAAGGCCCACTTTTTAGTTCTGAGACCTTTTATGAGAGCCAGAGAGATCCCCATTTCTGATTTGTGTAAGTCCCTGGAAAGAATGCAGTCCCACTAAAAACAGGTCAAGATATTTTTACATAATTTGAATTAACACCCCCAAGGAGTCACAGTCTTTGATCTACAGTTTATTCCCTCCTACATCCTAATCTCTGTCCATCTTCCTTCACCCCTCCTTCACCCCTTCACCCCTTCCTTCACCCCTCTCTCCCCACCCCTGCCCCCCCACATCCCCACCCCCTCACACTCCCACACCCCTCACCCCTTCACACCCCCACCCCCTTCACACCATTCACTCCCTCACACCCTCATACCTCTCACCCCTCCACTCCTCCCACCCCCTCATACCCCTCACCCCTCCACGCCCACCTCCCCCTCCTCCCCACCCCTCACTCCCTCCACACCCTTCACCCTTCCACCCTCTACCCCCCAACACACACCCTCCATCCTCTTCACTCTTTATCCTTTTCCTGTACTTTCCATCTTCATGCTCCTTACATCCCTGTGTTCTCTTCTCCAAAATCAGTTTTTTAAATCTGTATTCTATAAGTCTCTCCTTTTGTTATTTTGATACAATTATTCAAAAACCCTTCCCTCCTTTCCTCCCTCCCCCCTTCTTTCCTTCCCCCCTCCCTCCCTCCCTCCCTTCCTTCCTTTTTCGTTCTTTTTTCTTTTTTTAAGTAATCTCTACCCCCAACGTGGGGCTCGAACTCACAACCCTGAGATCAACAGTCACAAGCTCCCCTGCCTGAGCCAGCTGGGCGCCAGTCTCTTTCATTTTTCTTGATCATTTCATCCTCGGTCTTCCCACCTGAGCAATAAGATCTGGAAAATATCCCATCTTCCTGCCTCCTGTAGTGCTCAGCTCTGCCCCCATTTGGACTGTGCCCCCCCTCTCTTCACAGACTTGTGGCTTTCTCCCCTGGGGAATTAGTTCATCCTTGCTTTCCCGGAGCTTCTCCACTTGTTTCTGGGAAGCTTCCTCGGACTTTTTAGGACATTTCCCACATCCCACTGACTCTCCGTGGGTTAACTAACCTCTTCCATCTGCGGGGCCTCAGCTCCCACTGCAGTTCCCCTGGTCCATTCGCTGGTGGCATCGTTCTCCGCCCCCCTTCCCCTTCTTACCCCCATCCCTCCTCCTCCCAGAACCACACCCTTCCTCACCCTCACCTGAGGAGGGAAGCTCCGACTTACAGGATTTGCATGTTGGGCTGTGGAAGCAAAGACCAGAGAGAAAAGCATCAAGAAATCCAATTAGTCCCAGGCTTCATGAGAAAGATGTGGGGGGACCCTGGGGCCCTTCTGTTGGGGAAATACCCCTGCACCCCAGGCTGCTCCCACCCCTCTCCTCTCTCTCCCCACTGCTGCCAGACCTCTCAGACCTGGAGTCCGCCTTCCTGCACTTCACCTTCTTGCCTGTTAGGAGAGAGATAGACACAACGAGACAGGACATAAGGGTCTGGACAGAAGCCAGCAGGGAAACTGTAGGTGCCCAGGGACCCCGAGGCAGCCCTCTTTGAGGTGCTTTGGAGCCTAGAAAAGGGTCACACTTACTGATGATGATGAGGATGCCCAGCAGGAACAATATAGTGGCCAGAGTCATGCCCACCGTCTGCACAGTGTCGTAGTCTGGGGGAGATAATGGGGGACATCAATGTGGGTAACACCTCAGCCCTCCCTGGCTTCGAGGTTGCCCAGCCAGGGGCCCGGAGTCCAGGGATGCTGCGGGCCGGCTGGGGGCTCCACCAGTGGGCTAGCATGAGGATGGACAGCAGGAGCTTGGGAGCTCCCTTGACCTCTTTACCCTCCACCCATCTCTAGATGCTCTGTGTATACATAAAACCATCCCCTACATCATAGATACATACATCTCACCTCCTTTTACTGCCTCCCCCCGGTCCTGTCTACCATTGTCACCTGTCTGAACTATCGCAGCAAGCAACCTGCTCTGTGGTATTCCCACACCCCAGTCACAGGGATCCTGCTAACACCTAAGTCAGATCAGAGTCCCCAAGCTTGGAGGACCCCACCTCACCCTAGCTTCCATTGCATTCCAAGGAAAAGCTGAAGACCTCACCACAGCCCACCCAGCCCTGCATCACCTGGTCCCTGTTCCTTCTCAGACCTCACCCCACTCCACTTTCTGCCTCAGTCCCCTACTCCAGGCATACTGGTCTCTCTGCCATTCCTGGAGCAGATCAGGTATGGTCCTACCTCAGGGCCTTTGCATTTGCTGTGCCTTCTGCCTGAAAGCTCCCCCCCCCCCCAATATTCCTTCCTTACCAATTTCTGGGCTTTATTCAGATGTCAGTGAAACCTTCTCTGAAACCTTGTCTATTTAGAATTTCCCATCCTCTCCTCAACCCTTTACAATCTCATTCTTGCCTGTATTTTCCTTCATAAGAAGCATTCTTGTCTAATATGCCACAGTAAATACCCTTGAACAACACGCAGGTCCCCTTAGATGCAGATTTTTTTCAATAAATATAGTACAGCACTGTAAATGTCTTTTCTCTTCCTTATGATTTTTTTTTTTTTTTAGCAAGCTCTACACCCAGCTTGGGGCTTGAACTCACGACCCCGAGATCAAGAGTCGCATGCTCTACTGACTGAGCCAGCCAGGCGCCCCTCTTCCTTATGATTTTCTTAATAACATTTTTTTCTCTAGTTTCCTTCATTGCCAGAATACAGTACATAATACACATAATATACAAAATACATGTTAATCGACTGTGTATGTCATTGGTAAAGCTTCTAGTCAATAGCAGGCTATTAGTAGTTAAGTTTTGGGGGAGTCAAAAGTTATATGTGGATTTTCAACTGCATGGGGGGGTCGGCACAACCCTAATTCCCAAGTTGTTCAAGGGCCGATTGTATTTATTGAAATATGAATTTATAAAGCACCCACTCGGTACCAGCAGTGTCCAGGCCTCTGCCTCAGGGAATTGACTTTCATATTGTGATAAAGCACGGAACAAAATAAAATGAAACATCTGGCCATGTGACTATGACTAGTTGTATCTGTGGCTCCTGTTGGCAGAGAATCAGGAAAGGCCTCTCCTAACAGAGCAGTCAGTATTTGCTCTGAGCCCTGAAGAAGGAAAAGGAGCCTTAGTCAGCTGTGTGGAGAGCTAGACAAGGAGTATTCCTAGCAGAGGGAACAGCATGTGCAAAGGCCCTGGGGTGGGAAAGAATTTGGTATATTGAGGAACAGTATGAGTGAGCAAAGGGAGAGGGCAGAGGAGTGTGTAGAGATGGAACCCAGGCCAGGTCTGCTAGACCTGGGGCTAATTTCTTTAAGCTTCAGTGCTGTGGGGATGATTTAATGGCATGACCCAAGTAAATCTTTCCCATAAGCCTCATAGGTAGAAACTAATACTACCCTTTATTTACAGAAGAGGAAAAGTTGCTTGCTCAAGGCCACACAGCTAGTGAGGGGATAAGCCAGGATTCAGACCCAGGCAGCATGACCTCAGAGTGGTATGCTTTTCTGATGACCACAATGCTAGGCCAGAGTCCTGGTGAAGCCTGAAGGAGGTCCAAAGAGGGTAACCACCCCCCCCCCAAAATCCGATTCTGCCCTCTATGAGTCCATCCGATGTAACCTGAATCCGCACGGTCACACGGCCAGTGGCCCAGCAGGTATCATGTTGCCAGGGCTGAAGCCATTTCAGCAATAACCTGTGGGGACCTGCAACCACCCCTTTATCCAGCCCCAGGGTACCCTCATCAGAATCTGCCACTCACCATAGTAAAATGGGTCAGGTTCCTGAGGAACTGTGGCAAGGAAGGCAGGAAAAGAGAGAGAGGGAAAAAAAATATTTCAACACTGGGTTTCTTAACATTTTTGAGACTCCAGATGGGGCCACTGGCCCAATGCTTTCTGGGTAGAAATCAGATAAAGACGCCCCTTGATCTGAATGATATAGCTTCATGCATGGCAGGACACAAGGCTTGAAGAGTGGAGCATAGGCTGGATTCCAGCCCCCACTCACACCATTCATTAGTCAGTACCTTCCCTTGTTCAGTGCACAACCTACCAAACTGTACACGGCAGTCCTGGAACTAGTCCCCTGTGGAAGTTTGAGGCAAGCTATGGACTCATTTCCTGAAAAACACATACACCTTCCCATTTGCATCTGATGCTGGGGTTAACAGACTCCAATCCCACTGGTAAGCTGCTGAGTGTATCAGCTTCCCCCGAATACTCCCTAAAACTTCTCAGTCATCTGATAGCTCCCCAAAAGTCAGGCACTGTAGCTACTATTCTCATCCACTCGCTCCTGCCACCAAATCCAATGCAGAGGAGCTGTCCTATAATATACCTTATATTATATTACATGTAATATGTACTTTATGACTTATTTGTAAGACATCATCAATTTTAAGATTCAAAATTGACTTCATAATAGCTTTCTCAGTGTGTGTGTATATGCTTGAATATGTATGGAACTCTACCATACGAAACATACCCATTCATTAGAAGACTCACCCCAATTTCAGAAATGTTAATGTGTGGATAAAATGTGTGTGTATGTGTGTGTGTATTTACTTTTCCCCATCCCCCACTTCCCTGTCCCAAACCATAATTCCCCTTCAGGAGAGCTCAGACCATGCTTCCCATTCAAGAAACCCATCCTGATGGCTCCCTGATTCCTGACAGTTCTCAGTACATTCTGTCTTGTCTAGAGCCGAATTCCGCAAAGCGTGCACCACTAGCTGAGGGACACCAGGACTGCGAGGGCAATGCCTCTGTCTGTGAGGACTAATGCACTGTCATTAATGTTCTGGAGGCTCAGGGAAGGATGGCAGCTGCCTTGAGGTTGGGGGGAGACCACGTGACTAATTCTGGCCAATGAACTGTGCGTGGAAGCCTCACGTGACTTGCAGGCTGGAGCATTTAAGGGTTCTTACAAGAGCTCCCTTCTGCCTGTTGACCTGGTGTCACGAAGTTTTCTTTGGCGAGCAGAGACCCCCCGGCTGACCTGCGATGGAGGTGTCGTGTAAGTGAGACTTCACTTACGGTGAGAACACCGTCCTTGGGCTCACGGCCTTCAGCAGTGATAGCTCTGTAGAATTTTGTGAAATTATTTGGTTTTCTCCAGCATTTCATAGCACTGACTCCATGCCAGGCTCTGTTCTAAGCACTTCACAGGCGTTAACACACCTCCATCTACACAGCCACTCCCTGATTCAGGGGCTGTCTGCATCCTCATTCCACAGAGAAGGACACTGAGGCCCAGAAACGTGGAGTCACTTGTTTAAGATCATGTTCATACTTGCCTTGAAGGCAAAAAAAGAGAGAGAGAGAGAAGGAGAGAGAAATTTTCCTTTTGTGATGGTGATATAAAATGAAGTTAATTAAGTTTTTCAAAAAGCTAATCCTTTAAAGGCAAAATGCTAAATATGAGTGTGGGGAACATCTGGATAGGGCAAAAATCGTACTCGAAAACGTCAAGATGGGGAAACGTTATTTTAGAGTCATACGTGCTGTCTTAGCTCCTCCACCAGATGGGGAGAAAATTTCTTTGACTCCTCTGCCATTAATCCTGACATTTATAAAAGTCTTTCGAAGAAGTTTTCTAGAATGAATGAAAGAAAGAAATGAATAAATGAGTGAGCGAGTGAGTGAGTGAGTGAATGAAGGAAGGAAGGAGAGCCCCTGCTAGGCGGCAGGAAGCTGCATCAGAGGTGGAGCGGTTGGATTATCCTACTTTGTCTCCTGTGTTTCCAAACACCCTGCCTTCCCAAACCATCAGGAGCCCACTGGGTGAGCACCTGCTCCAGAATCCTCTTTGGTTCCACCCTGGGTGCCCTGGGCATTATGCAGAAGTCCCTCTTCTGGTCCCTGCTGCCCCAGGAATCTGGTTCCTCAGGGCGAGGCTGGGCTAAGGGTGGAGCCAGGAGGCAAGGGAAGAAGTGTGCACCACTCCTGGCCAGTTGCCAGGGAGACATCAGGAAGGAGGTGGTTGCTATGGCAACTGGGGCATCTTAAGAGGTGAAGAGAGGTAATGGGTTTGGGCACCCTAGGCTGGGTGGGGTCCTGGGGGTTAGGTGTCTAATTCCAGGGCCTATCTTGGCTCCCTCGGCTCCCTTTGTACCTCCCATTGTTGCCCCTGCAGGGCTGGCTTCTGGCCAAGCCGAGGGTCCTTCTCAAGCATAGGGACCTGGGCCTGGTTGTGCTCCTGCATCCCCTTTCTGTTTGCCCCCATCGCTCCCTCCTGCTGTCTGACAGGGTGGGAGAGCCCTCATCTCCCTCCCCCGTGCTCCCCCCCCCAATAATCCATTAATCAGTTTAAGTGGTGCAACACACAACATGCTCTTCCTCCCCACCCCCCGGGGTTTCCCAAGACCTGCGGTCCCCTCTTCTGCTGTGACTGGGGAAAAGGTGGGGGGGTGGGGCTGAGGCGTCTGTCCTCCCACCTCTGCCCATCTGCTGCCATCGATCCTGTTAACCACCATCTCTGCGAAAAGAAGCCCTGGGCTCCTGCCAGGCCCGCTGGCTCAGCCCTGCCCCCTCTCCCTAGGGTGGCTTCCAGCCTCTGCAGCCCCCCCCCCCCCCGCCCTGCTTCAAATTCTGCAGATATGGCTCAGTGCAGCAGCCCCTGCTTGCCGGGAAAGGGGGCAGGGAAGGGAGATCGGATGGAACTGGGGTTCCCTTCACCACCAGGGGCTCCTCAGCGCCACTGGCCCATCCCCTCTGGCCCTGCTCTCAGTGCTGGAAACCCCACCCCCACCCCCATCAGAGCATTCTTCCCCCGTTCCTCTGCAGAGGCAGGCTCAAGAAAGGGGGCTCTTAGGGGGCAGTGAGTGTTTAAGTGGGCTCATAACTGGGTTGAGGGGTGTGAAATGTAAATCGCCATGTGGCTGGATGGGGGTGAAGAAGGGACATCTGTGTGCACACCCGAGTGCACCTCCTGGACCAAATAACACCCCTGCATGTGGGCTGGGAAGGAGGGTCCTGCCCAAGGGGGGCTCACTGCAGTGGTTCGGCCCCACCCGCTATCTCTCTCCGGAGCTGTGGGTCCATCTCTCTCTCTCTCTCTCCTCCTCACTCCTCCTCCTCTGTGAATTTCTCTATGCCTCTCTGTCTTTGTCTCTGATTTTCTCTTTCTCTGCATCTCTTTCTGTTGCTCTCCGCCTTCCCCTTCACTCTCAATCTCTTGCAGCCTCATATCTGTCTTCTCCGCGGGTCTCCCTCTGTGTCTCTGGCTCTGGGTCTCCTGCCTCTCTTGCTCTCTCTCTTTCAGGCTCTCAGTCAATTTTTCACATTCCTTTCCATCTCCCTCTCTCTTCTGTCTCCTTCCATCTCTCTCTCACTTCCTCCAGCTCTCTCCCCACTGTCTTTCCGTCCTGCTCCCTCCTTCCCGCGGAACCTGCCTGTCAAGGATTTCAGGAGACACCCACCATAGGAGCCAGCGCTGGAAAAGCGAGGGACATGCCCCCCTTCTTTTTGCCCACCTCGGAAACCCTGAAATTTGCGAGAGCCCCTGTGGTCGCAGACCCACCCGTTCCCACCCTCGAAGCCCGTCTCTTCGCGTCCGCTACCGCCGCTGTGCAGGACCAGCCGCCCGGTTGCCATAGCTACCGGTCCGCGCATCCTTTCTCCCGGGACTGCCGCTCTCCAACCGCGGGTCCCGCACAGGAACGACACCACCGGGAGGGGGTGTCCAAGAGGCCTGGAGGGGCGCCAAGGGGTGCACTGCAGGGGCCTCCGCCCATGGAAGGAACAGACATCCCCTTCCCCATTCCCCTCCCTTTTCAATACTGGAATCTCCCTAGATCCTCTCCCCTAAGCTCTAAGATCCCGGAGCCTCCCTCCCCACCCGCGCGCCCTCTCCCCAGGCGACGCTCACCCTTTGTGGGGGCCTGGGTCGGGGTCGCCATGCCGGGCCGGAGCAGGGGGCGACTGGTTGCCGAGGCGGTGAAGGCTCGGCTGCAGCAGCTGGAAGCGGGACGGACTGATGTCGGGGGGAGATGGGGGGAGCCCTCGTGTGGGGGGGGGCCGTAGCCAATGGGGGCCCGGAGAGCCCGCCCCCGTCCTGGCCACCCCCGCCCCCGCCCCCGCCCACTGCCGACGTCCCCGCCCCTTCCCCAAGGGTGGGGGCGCCCCCTGCCGGGGCCAAGGGGGCGCCCGGGCTTTAGCGCAGAGGGACTGACAGATCCACAAAGCGCTGCCTAGAGAGAAAAGCACGTTTTATTGAAGTCTGGGCGGCAGAGAGGAGTCTGTGGGGGCAGGGCTGGGGGAGAGGGCAGTCCAGGTGGCGGTGGGCGCGCAGGTGGTGGGTAGGAGGCATCAGGAGCCAGGGGAATCCTGTGGGGGTGAAAAAGGTGAGAGGCAAGAGAGCCCCCCAGCCATCCCATCCCACCCTTCGCCCCCTTCTCCTCCCCCCATCCCCCAGCCTAGCCCGAGCTGCAGGACCTGGCTGGGTTCCATCGCGCCAGGTGTCTCTACCGCCTGCGGGTGGACAGACCTGCTGGGGAACACGGAGAGTTCGGGTGTCAGGAGGGGCACCCCAGCTCCTGCGGAGCGGGGAGCAGCAGGGCAACTCCCGGACCTCTGGTTTCAGATCAAGCCCCTCCCTCCACGCGCCTGTCCCGGCGAGGAAAGGGGCTCTTGGAACGCGCCCTCACCCCCAAACACCAGAAGTCTCCCCAGACTCACGGCGGATGGAGCTGCGGAAAGTTCCCTCCTCTTCATCAGGTTCCCCAGTCCTGGCAGAAGGAATTGGAGATGAAAAAGGAGAGAGGCAGCCGCCCCCATGAATCCCCCAGTGCAGCCCTAATTTCACAGACCCCTGTACTGAGGGCCAGAGATGGGCGAGGAGCAGGCTCGGGGTCCGCCAGAAAATCGGGCGCACCCAGGAGCGGTTTAAGCGTGTGGCAGGAGGTGCTCCAAGTGCCTGCCGGAGTGCTGGGGAAGAGCCTGGAAGTTGGTGGGGGAGGGGTGGCCGAAGGACTTGAGGGCAGATGGCTTGGAGTCAGCGTAGGCTAGAAACCCAGAACGCTCATCTCCTAGTTGAGTGATCTCGGGCAAGTGACTTCACCTCCCTGCGCCTCGGTTTCCTCACCAGTAAAATGAGGTTAACAACAGCACCTACCTCATGCAAGGGGTGTGAGGAGTAAATAAGATAATACACAATAAACAGTATCTGGCACTTGGGACTAAATATTAGCTATTATTTAAAATCACATCTACAATTGTTTTAACATGGAGAAGGTATTCATACATTGCTTTAAATTTTTATTTAAAGATGAATCAAAGAGCTAGGAACAGGACGCTGAGCTAAACTGGGCCGCCAAGTGCGGTGATCTCATTTCGCCGTGGCTCTTTCTCTCACAGCACTTATCACGCTTTGTGATTTTATATTTGTGGGGCTGTTGGAACCCACGGCCGCCGCCCCCACTGGGCTGGGAGCTCAGCCAGGCAGGGAGGGCGGTTTATCTATTCACCACTTGGTCCCCAGGGCCTGGCTTGGGGCTTGGCACATAGTAGGTGCTTAATACATATTTGCCGAAGGGTCTCTGGCTGCGGGTCCGGGGGACTCCCCGCCTCACCCCCAGCGCCCCTCTAGAGCGAAAGTAGGTGAGTGAGAGCCCGGAGGGGCCTCTTACCTCTGCTGCTGGTTGAATTTGCACCGGCACCTTCTGCCTGTGGGTGGGGGTGGGAGGAGGACGGGGCTGAGATTCAGCTCTAGGCAGGCACCGAGTGGCGCTCGTGCGCCGGCTCAGGCTCGCGAGGGGCGGGGCCGTGGGGACAGGGGCGGGGCGGGGGCGGGGTAGGGTAGGGGCGTCAACAGGGCGGGCAGAGGGCGGGGACGGGGCGGGGCCGAAAACTCGCACTTGCGGGGGCTGGAGGTAGTGGGGTGGGGGTACTCACTCAGGATGATGAGGATACCCAGGATGAAGAGGATCCCGGCGATGATGAGGCCTCCGATCCGCAGGGATTTGTAGTCTGTGGGCGGCAGGAAGGAGAGTGAGGGCAGGGAGGAGAGGAGGAAGGAGAGGAGAGGAGCAGAATGGGGAGGAGGGGGCAAGGGGGATCAGGGAGGGGGAAGGGATAGAGGAGATCAATGAGAGGAGGAAGAAGATAGGAAGGAAGAGAGGGATGGGGGAGGAGAGGATGGGAAGGAAAGGGAGGAGGTGGGCAGGGCAGGGAGAAGGGAGGAAACAAGGAAGTAGGGGAGGATGGTGGAGAGGATGAGAGGAACAGAGAGGGGAGAAAGGGAGGCACGGCAGAGGATGAGCCATAAGATACTGAGAGGTTAAAGGAGAAAGAGACTTCGAGAGACAGAGAGGGATCACACAGAGACACAGAGACACAGAGAGACAGACACGGGGAGATCAAAACAAGGAGTCAGAGATCTCTGAGAGACGAGAGAGAGAAGGAGAGTGACAGAGCTATAATCAGAGTCAGAGAGACAGAGATGGAGAAAGAGGAGTAATGAGGACAGGATGGGCAAACCCAGACCATCGCTCCCAACTCCCACGGATAGACACCCCTCCCTCCCTCACCATAGGTGAATGGGTCATGTTCCTGTGGAGGTTCTGGAAAGAGAAAGAAGTCAAGGGTTGGATGCTTCCTGGGACTCTGGACAGAGAAGGGCATAAAGAGAGACCTTCTGGGGGCTTTACTCTCCTGGGCTGAGAGTCTGGGGACTGTTGGACCTTGAGCAGGCTGCCCACCCTCTCTGGGTCTTAGCTGCCTCATCTGCACTGTCCTGGGTGGGACAGGGGGCACCTAACTGCCCCCGCTTTCTGTCTTATCCCATGTTGTCAGTGATTCTGTCATTCGAGGGAAATGGGCCTCCATCCCACTGTCCACCTTTGCCTGACCTTGCATCCACTCCCCTACCCCAAATACTAGTTTGTGACTGGACCCCATGTGAAACCCCCAATTTCCTGGTACCCCAACTGACTCAGTTTAGGTTGGAGTCTCTAACTTGGCTCTCTTGAAGGGCTCCCCCCCTTGCCTCCCTTGGGACTGAGGTGGGTGGTGGGCTACATAGCCCAGACTCACCTGCATTGGCTGTGGTGAGAAAACCCATACAGAGAACCAAGAAGTGGTAGAGAGGCGCCATTGTCCTGGGGGACACCAAGGTCAAGAAATGTGTTCCCTCGTTCCCCCCCCACCGTTGGGACTTGAACCCAGGGGGTTAAATCAGAGTCCAGGGGTTTGATTCCAAAAGTGTCCATCATCCAACTTGGCCACTGGGAGAAACAGGGGTACCCCCCGCTTCATGCGGACACAGTGTCACCAAAACAAGTCACAGTGGGGGTTGTACGACACACAGCAAGGGCAGGGGTGAGACACACAGTCTACAGGGGTCTCCCACAGGCCCGGGCCTCCCCACAGCAGGCCCCAGATGCCCCACACCTACCCCATGGGAAGAGCAGGATGGCTCGCCCCACCCAGGTGGAGAGACAGACACACGCGGTGAGGGATGAGGGACGATGCAGGCAGGACCCGCCCAAGGGTCCACCTGCCCGCACACCAGGGCCTCGCTGTGTCCGCGTAATATCCCAGCTCTCCTGCCCTCGGCCGCGGGCCCGCTCTCTGCCTGACCCTGGGTATAAATATCTCCCACTTCACCCTGGAGGAATTTGCCTCACACAGGCCACCATGGCAACAGCCTTCCTTCCCCCACTCGGGGGTCACGCACAACCCTGCTGGGGTGAGGCCCGGCTGCCACATGGCTCCACGCTGCTCCTGTGGGAAAGGCCACCCCTTCTCATCTTCTGGAAATGATGAGAACGGGGGAAAAACATCCCCTCTGCCTGCCTCTGGGTGATATCTTTCATGGGCGGACACGGCCAGGCGAGTGGCATGAGGCCCAGAGCAGTGGGGCCGAGAGACAGAAGACAGATGCCAGGGGCAGGGACACACACACACACACAGACACACACACACACTCAAGCACAGGCAGTGGGGCTGGAATGGAGACAACACCCATTCCCCCCAAACTCCTGGTTGGAGCAAGCCGTGGGTTGGAGACAGTCACTGAAACGATACTCTTCATCTGAGCCTCCAGTGCCCCCAAATCGTGACGCAACCCGACCTACACACGTGAGTGTCCGAAACCCACCCCAGCCAGGGTGCACACGCAGCGGCAGGGGAGGGAGACGTTGTACCCACACGCCCACTCCTGGGGAACCCCACCGTCCCACCCACGCTCCCTTCCTCTTGGGTCTGGCCTGCCTGGGAAGCCACGGGCTGGCCACTCCTGCTCCCAAAATAGGTGGCCCAGCCAGGCGAGGGGTGAGGCCTGGAGGGGAGGGCAGGGGACGCTCACCCCAATCAGGCTGTCCCCTGCTGAAAGGCCCCCAAACGTCCGGCCGTGCCGGGGGTGAGCACTTTGGACCCCCTGGCCCAGAGCTGGACTGCGCCCGCCCTCAGCGGTCTCCCCTCCCAGCCCCACCCTACCCCTACCCTCCCCAACCAGCAGCTGTAACTGGAGCCGGGGCTGGAGGGGGGCCAGGGGGCGGCCCCCAGCCCAGACCGCCCTGGCCCGCTAGGTTAACTCTCTCAGCTCAGATGGAGGAGCCGCAGGAGATGCGTCGGGATGGCTGGAGAAGGGCCGTGCTGGCAGCTGGCAGGGAGGACGGGACCACGGACACACACACATGCCCGCACGCACGTACCCACGCTCAGGCCTCGGGCCCACCTCCGAGAGCTTCTGCCCCGCGGTGGGAAGGTGGGTGTCAGTGGTTTTCTGTGAGATCCCTGCAGATGGGGCCCAGTCGGGGCCTAAGGTCACCCCGTCTGAGTGCTTGGGAGCCCACTGACCCCTGACCCCAGGGTTCTGCGGGGACCTGGGCGGCACCACAGGGCTATTGTGGGATCATTTCAGCGTGTGTGTGTATTGTCTGCTGCTGACTGTGAGGGCCCCCAGGAGGGCACACCACACACGCACACACACACACACACACACGCACACACGCACACACAGAAACCTAAAGATCTTGTTTATGTAGGCACAAAACCAAACAAAATACAGATGTGTCCCCACAGACAAACACAGAGGCAGATATACAGAGAATAACACACCGTGGGGAAACCCAGAGACACACCCGCACAGCCAATTCTCCTTACACCAGTCACAAAACACCAACAGATACATTTGTGTACGCACGCAACACACACACACACACACACACACACTCATTCCGATGGACGCCGGACAGAGACACAAAGACCTTGCCACACGCATGTCCACCCTTACAGATGGTCACACTCTCGTGAAGACATACAAACGGCTGTACAGAAACACACTGATGGACGCCGGGGTGGCTCAGTCGTTAAGCATCCACCTTCGGCTCAGGTCATGATCCCAGGGTCCTGGGTTCGAGCCCCGCATCGGGCTCCCTGCTCCGCGGGAAGCCTGCTTCTCCCTCTCCCACTCCCCCTGCTTGTGTTCCCTCTCTCGCTGTGTCTCTCTCTCTCTGTCAAATAAATAAATTTAAAAAAAAAAGAAAGAAAGAAACACACTGATACCCACAGCACACATAAATACACCGCACAGCGCAGGCGCACAGCTAGCCCTCCTCCAGTTTCAGGGGTGGGAAGGCCACACGCCGCGCACATACGCACAGGTGCCTACACGCACTTCTGTGAGCACAAAGGGAAGCAGAAATGCCGTCAAGGACACCGCCACGAGACCCGCCACTCTTACACATAACCACAAAAACAGACACACACAAACTGTGTTCATACCCGCCTGCACGGGCCAACAGGGCCCTGTCACAGGCAGACAGGCCCACACACTTGTGTTGACGCACTTGTGACACACCACCAAATGTGTGTTGACACGTTTAACCCCAAACCTCCCCTTTCCTGCTCTCACGTGGCCTGTGGGACTCTGTGCTGTTGACTAACACACACGCTGTCCTCACACGCGGGCCAGACTCACGGGCTCTGGGTGACAGAGAAAGCTGGTTCCGGATCTGAGCTCTGCCACTCCTGGTTGTGCGACCTTGAGCAGCCCATGTGACCTCTCTGTGCCTCCGTTTTCTGTCCCATAAAATGGAGAAATCACCGAGATCATACTTATAACACTGGGCCAGGCTCAGAGGTCTCTGAACCCAACACAGGCTTCTTATTAACTCCATTTTAGAGATGAGCAAACCGAGGCTTAGGAAGGTGGAGCTAATTCTCCTGAGGTCCCTGGTGGTTAAGGACAGAAACTGTCCCTACCCTGAAAGGGTCAGACACGGGCTCAGACTCTGGAGGACACAGAGTGGGGAGCACGTGGGCATGCTCATACTCAGGCACAGGCGTAGAGAGCCCGGACACACACGCACAGGGGACCCGCCTCAGAGGACCCAGGGGGCTTTGAAATGCACCCTCATCCTTGTACGTCTGCGCCTCTGCCCCTCATGGCCCTGCACCCCAGGGTCACCGGCAGTCTCTGGTTAATGATAACCCTGATGTTTATGCAGCCCTGGGGAGGGCTGACAGAGAAGCAGGGAAGGCAAGCAGGGCTGGGGGCACCTGGCCAGCTCCAGCCCGTCCTTGGCTTCTCCCCCTCACAAGGCCCACTGTTCCAGAGTGGAGCAACTCAGCCACTTTCTACCTGGGTGATGCTGGGCACATGACGTAACCACTCTGAGGCTCAGTTTCTCCTTCTGTAAAATGGGGATAAACTCGTAGTCAGCTCAGAAGGAAGCTGGTGCTGTTAAGTCTTCTGGGTATGTGCAGCCGTAGCCAGAGAGGCTGTGTGTTTTCCTCAGGGGCCGGAGGAGAGTGGTTAGGTTTAGATCTGTCCAGGGCCATGAGGTGAATCATTTAACCTCCTCGTGCCTCAATTTTCCCATCTGCAAAGTGGGGACCAGTAGTATGGGACCCACCTCACGGGGCCGTTGTGAGAACTGAATAAATTCATGTTAAGTCAGGCATACAGGAAGTGCTCAATGATTATTATTACTGCTGTTTCAGGTTGGGTAACAAGTGTCATTTATTTATTTTTCTTATTTAATGGGCAGAATCTATCGAAATTGCTAAAAGCTTAGTCCAAATGAAAACGACCAGTATCCATGAGTTCGGATCTCCCAAGAAAGAACACAAAAATCACGCAGAGAGGCCCTGGAGCCGGCTTCCTGGGCTTGGGCACTGGCCCTGCCCCAGCTGGTAACCCAAATCTCAAATTAACTTGACCTCTCCTCAGTGTTTCCATCTGTAAAATAGCCATATAATAAGATCAACCTCAGAGGGTTGTGATGAGGTCGGCGTGAGCCGATAGACAAAGTTTTAGGACAGGGCCTAGTGCAGAGCCAACGCTGAGGAAGGGGGGGTGGCATCCTCACCATCATTTCTCCCCTGAGTTGGTTCCTTGTCCCAGTGGGTGGTGGGTACGCAAGGGGTTAATTTCAGGCTGGCGAGGGAGGCTGTGGGTTTGGGGCTGGGCAGCTGCCCTGCTGAGTGTGGCCACCAGAGGGAGCAGCTGGACCCCTCTAAGCCTTGGTGACCCGGCACATCACACCCTCTTGGGAGCCCGGGGAGGGGGCTGGCTGGGCGTGGCCAGGATGGCTCCAGCCCCCCAGTGGTCTCTCCTCCCACCCCCTCCGCCTGCCGAGCCATCCGGTCCCCACCCTGGTGACATCCTCCTCACACTCCGAGTGGGGTGGAGTGGGGAATCTGGGGAGGGGGCTGGCTGAGAGGGGTCAGGGCAGCTCCAGCCCTTTGTGGCCCCTCCCCTCCCATGGGGCCATCCAGTCCCTTCCTTAGGGCTGCTCTTCCTACGGCCTCTGACCCCCTCCTCCTTCTTAGGCTGCATTGCCGGGCGCACCCAGTGCCCAGTGAGTCCCTTTCCCAAACCTCCAAGGAGAAGGGGCGTGGGAGGAGGGGAAGAACAGGGAACTGGAAAGGGTGGTGAGAAATAAAGACACCAGACAGCGGGACGCGCGCGCTGGCGCGCACACACACACACCAACAGAGATTGAGAGACAGAAACAGAGCAGAGAGAAACAGAGACAGAGAGACAGACGGAAATAAAGACAGAGAGTGGGAAGCTGACTAACTCACTGAGTCAGAAACACAAAAAGAGAGAGAGAGAGAAAAGGAAAGAGAAATAGACAGAAAATTAGACACCAGAGGGATACAGGAAGAGAGAGAGCCTGAAAGAGAGACGGAGAAAGGAGAGACAAGCCGGGACAGAGTGTGCCAGCTGGCGGGATGGAGGGTCGCCTGGTGCGGCAGATGTAGCGGCCCCAGCCCGCTGAGCTGGGTGGGCAGAGAGAAGCCAGAGCCCCGGCGGGGGTGAGGGGCATGGGAGGGGCAGGCGTGCTTCTACTGCTGCTGGCTGGAGTCGGCGTGGGGGTGGCCTGGAGACCACCAAAGGGAAAGTGTCCTCTGAGCTGCTCCTGCTCCAAGGATAGTGCCCTGTGTGAGGGCTCTCCGGACCTGCCCGAGAGCTTCTCCCCGACCCTGCTGTCACTGTGAGTGTCAGGCCCTCCTGAGGGTGAGGATGGGAATCCTGGAGCCCCGGGGGCTGGGGGCTGGGGGCAGGGTGCCGGGGTCCCCGAGGAAGCAGGGACCCTTCAGGATCTTGGGAGGTGGGCAGCGAAGGATGTTGGGATGCCTCAAAGGGAGCTGCTGGGATTTGGGCAGAAGCCGAAGGGAGACTCCAAAGCCCAGGGCAGCATTTGGGGCCCCGGGGCGGTGGGGGGGGGGAGGGTGGCCGTGGGCAGTGGAGGGGGAAGCTGCATGTTGCCAGGATCCTTGCCAAGTGGCTGTTTCCCTAGGATGGAAAGGAAAGACATCCGGGGTTGGGGCGGCATGCCAGGGTCCCCCAGACAGGAGACGGCTCTGGGGCGGGACCGGAGCGTTGGGGTGATTTTCTCCTCACCCACCACTGCCCACGTCCCCAGCTCACTCGTCAGGACTGGAGTCACCCAGCTGAAGGCCGGCAGCTTCCTGAAGGTGCCCACACTGCACCTGCTGTGAGTGGGGCCCAGCTGAGCCGACAGCTAGCTCGAGGGAGTGGGGGGGTGTTCACACCAGTGTGTGGGGGGTGCGTGCTCACATGTGTGTTTGCGCATGTCTGCGAAAGCATCGCGTGTACCTGTGTGTGTGAGACCATGCGCATGAGGGTTGGGGGGGCAACGTTAACATGTCAGAGAGGGGGCAGCAACTCTGGAAAAATGGCTTTCTTGCTCCCTTGTCAGCCTCTTCACAGCCAACTCCTTCTCTGTGATTGAGGACGATGCATTCGCGGGCCTGTCCCACCTGCAGTACCTGTGAGTGAGGCCAGGGGATGGCGGGGCTGGGGGCTCGGGGGAGGAAGAGGGACCCACCTGCGGCTCCGACAGTAGAGGCAGTAGGGGCTTATTGGCACGCTGGGGGGTGGGGGGAGTGTCTGGACAAAGGTCCGTCCTGGAAGGGCAAGAGGCCCGGTGTCTTGGGCGGGGTCAGGGCTCCTGCTCAGCTGCGTGATCTCAGCCTGCTCACCTCCCCTCTCTGTGCCTTAAGATCCACAAAGGGCCTGGATCACCCAAGACTGTTTCTGGCCCTCCCTGACTTAGGGGAGCCCAGGGAGAGGACAAAGAGGCCAGAGACAAGAAAATGTTTCGTATGAACAGGCGACAACTCTGAGGTGGTGATGGGGGTGATGGGGGTGGTTGCGTCGGCGTTGGTGACCATGGTGTTGATGGGGACCCTGTCGCCGCGGCTGCCCGGGACGCGGTGGCATTACTGAGGATGATGACGCGGGGGTGATGTGGGTCAAAATGGCAGCCCCGATGGCGCTGGGGCTGGGGGCAACACCGATGGTGAGGTCTGAGGGGCTGGGGTTGGTGCCGTCGCTGTCGTGGGCATTGCTGGGAGGGCACGGCGGCTGGCACTGGGTTTGGTGGTGATGCTGGAGGTGTGGGTGTGCGTGGGAGTCGTGGCAGCAGCCGTGCCGGTGGCCGGGCGTCCTGGCGATGTCAGTATTGCCGATGCTGCTCCGCGTGCTTTTGGTGATGGTGGCAGCGTTGGTGACGATGGTGGCAGTCCTGTTGGGGTTGTCATGGAGGCTGTGTTGTTGGTGATGCTTCCCAGTAGTGCTGGGTGAGGCTTGGCGACGATGCGTCGGTGTGGGTGACGGGAGTGGGTGGCGGTGGGGGCACAGCGTGGTGTTGACCGTAGTCTCAGCCACGCTGTGGGCACCGGGGTGGGGGATGGTGGTGGAGGCTCGGGGGTGCGTCATGATGGATGATGGCGGGGGTACGGGTGGTGATGTGGAAGCTAGTGCTGGGGTCGGTGAGCCGGCGGAGTTCACTGCGAGGCTGGCGGTGAGCACGGGGTTAGGTTCTTGCCTCCCGGGATGAGCGTCCGGAACGCTGGGGAGGACAGGTTTCTGGGGAGGCTTCAGCACATTCCAGTGGCCTATGGCTTAAATGGGGTGAGTTTCCCCAAGCGCCCCGGGGGGCCACAGCAGGGAACCGAGGGCCTCCCCCTCACCCCCCTTCCCTCCACAGCTTCATTGAGGACAATGAGATTGGCTGCATCTCTAAGAACGCTCTCAGAGGACTCCGCTCCCTCACACACCTGTGCGTGCTTCCCCCAAGGCCTCACCCCTCCCTTCCGCCTCACCAGCCTGCCCTGACAGCCCCCCACCCCCAAACCCCATCACCCAGGGACACAGGGGAGCCGGGTCGCTGGTGACGGCTCCTCCTCCTTCTCTCCTTCCACCAGGAGCCTGGCCAATAATAATCTCGAGACCCTCCCCAGATTCCTGTTCCGAGGCCTGGAGACCCTAACTCACGTGTGAGGCTCAAGGGGGCTGGGTGGGCCAGGGGAGCTGGGGGCTGTTTGGGGGGGAAGGGGAAGGCCACTTCTGGCGGACACAGAGAAGTATGGCGGCAGTGGTTCCTCCGTAGGGCCCCATCCCGAACCCTTGCCTGGGGAGGGGGCGGGGAACATGGCCTCCAGGGGGGTGGAAGCCAGGTCGCAGCCCCTCCCCGGCCTCTTGCCCCAGGGACCTCCGCGGGAACCCGTTCCAGTGTGACTGCCGTGTCCTCTGGCTCCTGCAGTGGATGCCCACCGTGAATGCCAGCGTGGGGACTGGGGCCTGCGCCGGCCCCACTGCTCTGGCCCACAGGCAGCTCCGCCACCTCGACCCCAAGACGTTCAAGTGCAGAGCCATAGGTGGGGGCTTTCCCGGCAGGGTGGGAGGGGCCGCAGGGGTCCCAGAAGAAGGTGGGAGAGCAGGGGAATGGCTCCCAGGGCTGAAGGGCTCACCTCGCTCCCTGCTCTGCTGTTTCCCAGCTTGTGAGCCCCTGAGCATGAGCATCAGCTCCCTGAGCCTCAGTTTCCTCATCTGTAAAATGGAGGTAATAAATCGTGCCGTAGGATTGCAGCAAGAATTCAGTGATGCATCCACGCCCGCATGTGGTGCTGAGCCTCGGATGGGAGGCCCTCATAAGTGTGCACTCTGGTGGTTGTTATTAATATAAAAATGAGCTTTTAAAAATACTTGCTATGATCACGTTGCTTTTCCATAAATACGTTTTGGTGCCTTTATGGGTCCTGGGCAGTGCAAGAGGCACAGCGGTGATGAGGACGGCCCTGGCTCTTGCCCTCCCAGAGCCCAAGGCACAGGGAAAGGTGGAGGGTGAGAGCCCGGAGTGGTCAGGACTGGGGTGGGGGAAGCCCACCGAGCTGTGGGTGCCCCGAGCCAGAGCGAGGGCCAGGCACAGCGGGAGGGCCAGGGAGGGCTTCCTGAAGGAGTGGGTAAGGCTATTAATGTAATAATCAATTCTTACCAGCATCTAAGTGTAAGTTGTGTTTTGGGTTTGTGGGACTCATAGAACCAGAGAATTTAACGTAAGGGTCACTCTTTATTCAGCTGTCCCACAGTCACTGAGGGCCACTCTGTGTCCGGCCCTGTGAGAGGCAGAGGGCACACTGTGGCAACCCAGACAGCAATGGACCCTGCCCTCAGAGCTCTGGCGGGTGAGGACGTAGACATTGAATAAAATGTTGCAGAAACAAAAGTATGCTACACGTTGTGATAAACACAGGGAGCGATGAGGGAGATTAAGGTGGCAGGGTGGTCCTACCTTCCATGGGGCATTGGAGAAGGCTTCTCTGAAGAGGTGGCTTTACATCCAGATGTAGCTCAGTGAAGTACAGAGGGAAGAGCCCTCTGGAGAGAGGGGACAGCATGTGCAAGGGTCCTGAGGCAGCAGAGAGTCTGTCCTGCTTGCAGGTCAAAGGCAGGCAGTGTCTTGGGGGTGTGAGTGAAGAGAAGGACACAGGTGAGGTCCAAGTCAGCAGGGGCCTCACTGTGTAGGACTTTGAAAGCCACAGAGAGCAGAGTGGATTTTACCCTGAGGGCTGTGGGAAGCCATGGAGGGTTTCAAGCAGGGGGTGGTGATATGATGGCCATTTTTCAAAGATCCAGGTTTGGGTGGGCATCCTTGGTGGCTCAGTTCATTGCTTCAGCCCTGGTGCCTGGAAACAGGGCCTGGCACATAGAGTGAAGTATTATAACCTGGAGTCTACACCCAGCTCCTCCACCACCAAGCTGGGCAACCTTGGTGCATCATTTCCATAAAAGCTAAGTGGCCATAACCAAGAGGCTCACAATCCCATGACTTAAAGAAGACAGAAGGGTCTGAGGTGAGCAGTCCAGGCAGGTGGGGCAGCCCCTGGGTGTTGTCCTGGTTTTCATGGTTGAAACGGAGTCGTGGCACGTCCATCTGCCAGGCCATAGGGAGAAGGGGAAAGAGACCAAGTCCAGGATGAGCTGTTGTCAAACAAGCGGGGCGAGCATTACCCTCAGCACTTTGCTCTTTCTCCACGGGGAACTTAGCCTGGACAAGGCCATACCCAACTTCAGGAGGGAGGTGTTGGGGGAGCGCTGGGATCACATGGTAGGCAGCTCTGTGCCCCAGTCCTCGTTCATGGAAGATGGGAAGGCTGGGATACCTTCCTCGTCTGTAGAATGGATAGAATGAAATGTCCCTCACAGGGATCTTGTGACGTTAAATGAATTAAGAAATACGTTGCGTCTAAGCAATGATTTGATGATGTCATGCAGCTTAGAAAATAAAGCATTCCCCCGTTGTTGTGACTTAACTT
Organism: Halichoerus grypus; assembly: GCF_964656455.1. Lineage (NCBI taxonomy): Eukaryota > Metazoa > Chordata > Mammalia > Carnivora > Phocidae > Halichoerus > Halichoerus grypus. Next base: position 44,377,838 of record NC_135726.1, on the reverse strand, counting down.
CATCTATCGATGAAAAGATTCCACTCCGTGTCCCTCTGAGGTGCACACCAGGATGGTCCTCATTTCAGAGATGTGCAAACCGAGGCTCAGCGATGAGGGCCCGCGGGGTCCCCCGTGCCTGCCTGACTCTCTCCTGCCGCCCCCCAGAGCTGTCCTGGTTCCAGACGGTCGGGGAGTCGGCGCTGGGCGTGGAGTCGTTCTCCTACGAGGGGGAGCCCCACATCGTCCTGGCGCAGCCCTTCGCGGGCCGCTGCCTGATCCTCACCTGGGACTACAGCCTGCAGCGCTTCCGGCCTGAGGAAGAGCTGTCCGGTGAGCCCCCCCGCCCCCCGCCCCGACTTTCCAGCCCCCTGCCTGCCCAAGAGCCTGCCTGGTGGGCCTGACCTGCCCCGCGGCCTAACCTGCCCTCCGGCTCCCCGCCCCCCCGCCCCCCACAGCGCCCTCGGTGGTGTCCTGCAAGCCCCTGGTGCTGGGCCCGCGCCTCTTCATGCTGGCCGCCCGCCTGTGGGGGGGCTCGCAGCTGTGGGCCCGGCCCAGCCCCGGCCTGCGCCTGGCCCCCACGCAGGCCCTGGCCCCGCGGCGGCTGCTGCGGCCCAACGACGCCGAGCTCCTGTGGCTGGACGGGCGGCCCTGCTTCGTGGTGGCCGACGCCTCCAAGGCGGGCAGCACCACGCTGCTGTGCCAGGACGGGCCCGGCTTCTACGCCCGCCAGAGCCTGCACGCCTGGCACCGGGACACGGACGCCGAGGCCCTGGAGCTGGACGGCCGGCCCCATCTGCTGCTGGCCTCCGCCTCCCAGCGGCCCGTGCTCTTCCACTGGCTCGGGGGCCGCTTCGAGAGGCGCACGGACATCCCCGAGGCCGAGGACGTCTACGCCACACGCCATTTCCAGGCTGGCGGGGACGTGTTCCTGTGCCTGACGCGCTACATCGGGGACTCCATGGTGAGGCCCGGCGCCGTCAGGGGGGGCAGGCGGTGGAGGCCACAAGCCAGACCTGACCTGCCGCAGAGTACCCCCCCGTGTGGGCTGGTCTTTCAGCGCTGACCCCACCTTTGCACACGGGCCTCTGCACTCTGACCCGACCTCACAGGCTGACCTTCGAGCTCTGACCCCACCTAATGTACTGACCTTTGAACTCTGGCCACCCTTCCACTGACTCCAAGACCACTGTGACTCCTCCAGGCTGGCTGACCATAAGCCACTTCCTATCCCCCCAACACTGACGCTGGGCCCCACCCTCCGGCTCTGTAACTCTGACACACTCTGCGACTTACATTTGGCCGCAGCCACCACACTCTGGACCCCCAAGGCTGATGGCCCACCCCCACCAGCATTCTCATTCTGGGGTGAGGAACAGCCAAGCGGAGCGCTCTGAGCCTAGAAGGCAGTGGTCTGACTCAGGTGTTCACGGGACATGTGTGTGGGGAGCAGACTGTGGGTGCAGGGATGGGAGTGGGGAGCCCAGGGCAGAGCCTACCGTCCCGGAGGGAGGTGACTGTGGCTGTGCGGAGTGCGGCCAGAGGAGATGGGACAAACAGACACCACTGTAGGTAAAACTGATTCCATGTGGGGTGTGAGGGAGAGAGAAGGGCCAAGAATGACTTCCAAGTCTGGGGCCTGGGCAGCAGGGTGGTGACAGGTATGAAGGCAGGAAAGCTGCGGGCATTTGGGGCCCTACAGGCCTGTCTCCAAGCTGTTCCAGGTGCTCTGAAGCCCAGAGGACTACCGGCAGGCCTGGCCCTCCTGGACCCCAGGCCCTAACTAGTCGCCACACTTCACAGGTCATGCGCTGGGATGGCTCCATGTTCCGCCTCCTACAGCAGCTTCCCTCACGTGGTGCCCACGTCTTTCAGCCGCTGCTCATCGCCAGGGACCAGCTGGCCATCCTGGGCAGTGACTTCGCCTTCAGCCAGGTCTTCCGCCTTGAGCCTGACAAGGGGCTCCTGGAGCCCCTGCAGGAGCTGGGACCCCCAGCCCTGGTGGCCCCTCGTGCCTTTGCCCCCATCACCTTGGCCGGCAGACGCTTCCTCTTCGCTGCTTGCTTCAAGGGCCCCACACAGATCTACCAGCATCACGAGTTAGACCTCAGTGCCTGAGACCCCCGGCACCTTGGCTATGGCTTGGAGGGAAGGGGGCAGTGGCCCGCGGAGGCCCAGGCCACTGGACACCCACTTGACTGGGCTCCTGGCCCTACTCGAGCTGATGGTCCCTCTGAGGTACTGACCACAGGCCAAGCTCAAGGCAAGAGCTGTCCTTCAAGTCGTAAGGAACATCTCGGCTCGGGGCACATGCCCCGACTAAGGATGACTTGGGGGCTCGGGCTGGGGCACTTGCAAGGAGCCGGGATACAGAAGTCATGATGGGGGTAATGTGCAGAGCTCCGTGAGGTCTGGAAGTGCCCCCTCAACCCACTCCCACCCCTCCTGTTCCCTGTGAAAGTACTGAGGAAGAGATAGCTCCCCCTTCCCTCTAAACTCCATCCGGCCAATCGCTTTTAGCGCCCGCCTCCGTGACGTCACCAGTCGCTGGGCCGGCCTCACTGCCGGGCTTGCTAACTTCCTCTGCTGCTTGTGCGCATGCCTGCTGCCGAGGCGGAAGCCCAGCGTGTTGGCCCTCTTGCGCGTGCGCGGGAAACAGGTGGGCAAGCAGGAGCTGTTGCGGGGAGCCCTGGCTACGCGTCTCCAATGAGGGACAGGGGAGAGGACAGAAAGTGTATGAGCTCAATAAACGCGCTGTGCACCTGCCCCGCTCGCTGTTGTGGGATCTTTGGGAGAGGGTGTTTCATGAGTGACATGGGGGGAGGAGTGGTGTCCCAGGAGCAGTATTATGGGGAGGTGCATTTTGGCTGCTCTGGTGCGCTTTCGCTTGCCCCATGAGTGTGGGCTCATGGACTGGGGGGGCTCATGGGATGTTCGAGGGATATAAAGGCATTATTAGGGGACAAGTTGCTGGTTTATTGTGGGCCTCTTCTTGGGGTCATGTCTCGGAGCATTGTAGGAGATCGTTTTGGGTGTTTTAAAGGGTTTTAGGCATTTTACGGGGTGGCCCTTGGCATTTTGGAGATCTTACAGGGTATTGGGGAGTCTCAATGGAGTTTGAGGCTCCTTGGAGATTCTCACACCATGTGGCCACTCTATATTATTAGGAGTGTCGTGCGGAATTATTTGAAGGTCTCACAAGAACAGTTGGGTATTAGGAAGGATTTTCTATAATAAAGTGGGGTCTCAGGAGTAAGTGGGAGAGTCATGGGGCCTTACTATTAAAATCATAATCTATCTGACTACTCATATCATGGTAGGAAGATCCACGTCCTTGCTTTCCTGGGATGGTCTCAGTGTCCCCTCGAATGTCCCAGCATTCCGTCTGGTTAGAGCTCTCTTTCACTCCCCAAAGTGTCCGCCATTTGGCTACTAGAAAATTTTAAATTGCACTTGTGGTTCCCCTAGCCTTGGAGGCAGAGAGCGGACCTTAGGCCACCCAGCAGGCCTTGGGCTTTTCCCAACAAAGAGATTCAGCTGCCGGCTTCTGTGTCAGCTGCCAGTGTGTATCCACCTTCTCCTAGTCCTCAAAAGCCCACCCCGATGTACACATAGGGAGTCTTGAGGCTACTTGGGCTAATCAATTTTTAGAAGAAGAATAAGGAGGCAAGATCCATGTTTAGAAAAACAAAAATTGAACAAAAAGACCCCTCCAGTGAGAGGTAAAGTGAGGCCCTGGCAAGGTGCTCTGAGGGGAGGAGGGAGAATTCCATCCTGGAATCTGGATTCCTGTGCAGAGCCAGGAATTGGAGGAAGAGAAGGGACCTCTGTGTCCTTTCGGCTGATCCATCCTCAACAGTTCTGGGCAGAGCCTGGGAGAGATGATGGGTCAGCTTGTGGGAGCAGATGAAGTTTTCTCCCCAAGGCGCGTGCACACACAGGCACGCACACTCGCACGCGCCCACCCCTCACATCCCGTGTTCCCTGCATCCCCATTCTGTTCCTGGCTTACCTGGAGTGATGAGAGGTGGGGCGTCCCCTGGATGGTGGCTAGGGAAAGAAAAGTGGTGAGATGTGTATCCATCCCCCTTGTCCTCTCCCTCAAGGCTAGAAGATTCTCAGCTTGCCCTGACATAGCTTCCTGGCTATTTTTCCTGGAATGGGACCAAAGCTTTTCAGGATTTGGGACCCTCTGAAGATTATCAGCTCTGAAGAATAAACCTGGGAAATCTCAGTGGCAGGAATTCTCCGGGGCAGAACCGGGAGGCCTCTATCTGCGAGATTTAGCTCTTTCACCGGTGAAAGGTGTGTGTTCAGTATGAAGCGGGCACACAGGGAACCCATCTTACCTGGGCTTCTGGCTGAACTTGCATTTGCATTTCCCACCTGTCAGGGGAAAGGGGATGGTTGGGGGAGGGGACCCACAGCCCTGCCCTACCAGCTCAGCCACCAGTGTCCCCACTCACTCATGAGGACAATGATGCCGATGGTGCACAGAACCGCGGCGCAGATGAGCCCGCCGATCCGGAGGCTGCGCCAGTCTAGGAGAAACCCAGATGAGGCCATCAGTGCCTGCCTGTGTCCTCCCTGTCCAAACCTCCATCTATTTGACAGGTAGGTATCGGGCACCTTATGACGGGCAGGGAGCTGGGGATACAGAGCGGAGAGAACAGACAGCCCCCCAGCCCTCCTGTGCTTTCTCCTTTACACACAAACAAGCGATAAGAGATTTGATGGAAGGTCAGGTGGAGATAAGCATTCTGAAGACAAATAAGCAGAGCCAGGGAACAAAAAGTCAGAGGGCAGCTCTTTTAGGGAGACTGGTCAGAGAAGGCCTCTCTGAGCAGAGCCCCGAGTGGGTGCAGGGGGGCCGTGGCAGGGGGATCGGAAGGTACAAAGGTCCGGGGATTTGGAGCGTGTTTGCTGTGTCTGAGCACCAGCAGGAAGGCCACCCAATAGCTCCCTTCCTCCGGGCAGTTTTTGCAAAGCGAGCCTCCTCCCAGCAGTTGATTTGAACCATAACAACGGCTTCTTGGGAACTGTCCTGGCTTCCTGTGCGCACCTATCCTGCCGGAAGAGAACCTTCCCAGGGGCCAGATCGGCGTGGCTCGTTCCTTTATTCCGCTGTGATGACTGCTCAGTGTCTCCCCATCTTTGCCCCTTCCTATCCTCGCCCCTGTTTCGCCCACATCGGACCCCCACCCAAGCCGTGTGGGACCCCTGACACAGTGGCAGGAGGGGGTGCGGGTGGGGGGCGGCCAAGAGAGGGACACAAGCTCTCACCATAGTAGAAAGGACTGTTTTTATCTGCAAAGAAAGGAAAAAAGCATGTGAATCCAGGACAACAGCCAGGAGGCAAGGGTGCGGGGGAGACTTTGGGGGTGAGCGTGGTGGAGGAGTCGGACTCACCTTCTGGGTCATTGGCGTCCAAGGCAGGCAGGCCTGCTGGGAGAAGCGGGAAGAGGGGGATGGCGTGCTGGCCTCAGCAAAGCCGGCCGGCAGGGCCACAGAGCCTCAGGGGCCCCCGATGGACTGGTCCCCGCCTCCTGAGGGCACCGGGGTCCGGCCCCAAACCTGGAGGTGTGGACTTCCTCCACCGCCCCCCACACCTGTGAGCCCCACGGGCCCGCCCACATTTTGCCTCCCGAAATAGGTTTTAATCTGGTTGGCTCAGAACCACTCTTTGGCCTGATGTTTCCAGACACCTGGCATCCTCCCTCCTGCAGAAACCGAACAACATTCTTGCCAAGACGACAGATGGTACCAGTTCTCGGTCATTCTCAGAGCCTCGTCCACACCCCACCTGTTCTGGTGTTTGCTCACCGCTTCCTTTCAGAGCAAATTACTAATTATAAACTTAACACACTTTCTTTAAAAATGCAGCTCTCTCTCACTACCCTGAATGGAATGCCAGTCTTGCCTGATGTAAGGGATAAAAAAAAATACAATAAAAGCAAAGGACTAGGATTACATTCTGGCCAGAAGCAGTGGGCTACCTGAGGTCTGGGCCTAAGCTCTGTTCTTTGTTTGTTAAAGGGCGATTAATAAGTTTTAATTATATTTAAAGCACAAGCACATAGTGCTTACTCTGTACCGGGCCCTCTTCTAACTGCTTTTCAAATACTAACTTGTGCAATCCTCGCAGTGACTACTAAGTACTTACTAGTATTGTCGGTATTTTTACAGCTGGGGAAACTGAGGCACAAAGGATTTGCGTAACTGCTGCATCCGCGAAGCTCCCAGTTACCTCTCGTAATAAAGTGCTAGGGAGGTGATGAAGACACGGCAGCCGGGGCTGAGCCCTCTCATCAAGGACACCTCAAGGGGGTGACTAGCTGTGTGAGACGCTGCTGTAAGGGGTCCTGTCTTTGTGTGTGCACCTTGAACCCACCAGGGCGACACTTGTGACCCTCAAGGAGATGCCGTCCAGCTAGTCACCGCCGCACAGGGGAGGCGGAAAGCACGAGAGAGAGACACATACATGCAGGGCTTGGCCACCCCTCAGTGGAGGGGTCTGGGGCAAAGGCAGTCCGGGACACAGGCACTCACCTGCCAGGAGGATGAACAGGCTCAGTGTCACCTCTTGCATGTCAGCCAGCTGGCCTGGAGGGGTAGGGGTGGGTGGGGAGGGTCCAGCTTTAGTAGGCCCGGCGGTGCCAGACCCGTGCCTCTGGGTCCCCATCCTCTCCTACTCTGCTCCTGCCCAGGATACACAGCTCGCCCCAGGGCAGAGAGGCCTGGCTGGGAGATGAGAAGGAGCCGCCAAGTGCAGGGGGTGGGTGACAACGCAGACTTGGAGAGGAGTCGCACGAATCACTCACTCGACACAGACTTGGGGCTTTCCGTGAATGGCCCTGGCGACCAATGAGGGAGGCGCTGCCTGCTGTTAGCCCCATCTTACAGATGGGGAAACTGAGGCTCTGAAAGCTGAAAATGGGGGCATAGGGTCACCTCGCGAGAGAGTGGGATTTAAAGCAGCCTGGCTCTGCAGTGGCTCTTTGTTGCTCAGGACTCTCACGGCCTCGGGGTGTTTTGGGAAACGGGATGGAGGGAGCCAGGTGGCAGGAGGCCCGGTTCCTGGGTGTGTCTCTCGGAGACAGCTCAGAGCCTGCCCGCCCTGCCCAGACTCTGCAGACCTCGGGCTGGCTCCTCAGGCTGCTCAGAGCAGGGTGTGGGGAGGAGAGAACTAGAGGCTGGGGCAGGGGTGGGGGCCAGAGCAGGGAGGAGTCACCGGGCTGTAGCCCTAGCCCCAACTTCTGCCCCCCGCAACCCCTCGTTTCTGTCCTGCCTCTGCCCCTGCCCCAGCCCCTGCCCCTACGCCTGCCCCAACCCCCTACCCCTGCCCCAGCCCCTGCCCCAACCCCTGCCCCTGACTCTACCCCAGCCCCTACCTCTGCCCCTGTCCCTACCCCAACACCCTACCCCTACCCCTGCCCCAGCCCTTGCCCCCGAATCTGCCCCTGCTCCTGCCAAGCTCCTCCTGGAAGCCATTATTTCCTCTTTCCCCAGATAGGCCTGTCCAGCAAGAAGAACCCCTCCATCTCCTTCCTGGTCTGGTATCAGCCCACCCTCCCCCCATCCCAAGTGCCTGAGATAAGCCCCCGTCTCTGTGTGTCCCCGGCCCTCCCCCAGCCCCTGCCCCACTGCCACCAGCACACACTGTCAAGATGTTGACAGCAAGAGCTAGGACGTCCTCCGCCCCACCCTGTGCTGGGCACTGGCCAATGACCTTGCTGTGTCTTTGCCCATGTCACCCCCGCCCCGGGCACCCCCAGAGGTGATCTGTTCTAGCCCTCATTTAGCCCATGGCACAGCACATGCCCTCACTAAGCCATTCGACATTCCCTGCTCTGTCATCCCACTGCTCTCCACCGCGGGAGACGGTGACCCCGTCTCTCTCCGCACCCTCCATGTCACCCCCACCCCGTGTTCCTTTCTCTTTCTTGCATGTTCTCACAGATTCCTCCCTCTCCCTGTGCCCATTCAGGTCCTGGGCAACCTCTCAGTTGTTAATCCCATATAGTGGACTCAAATGCATCCATTTCTTGCAGGAAGGGGGCCTGGAGCTTTGGGGAGCATTACTAAGGCATTCAGGACCCCACAGATTTGGGGAGAAGAGCTAGAGTGGGTGTGTGGGCAGGACAGCCTGGTGGTTCCAGGCGCAGGTCTGGAGAAGGACCACCTACTGTCTAAAGCTGCCTCGTGAGGCTTTGTTACCCCAAGATGATACCCCAGTTATAAGAGCTAGTGCCCAGTGAGCGTTTACGTCTTGCCGGGCACTGGTCGCAGCTCTTCGCACTTATTCGCTCATGCAATCTCCGCAGCTTGATGAAGCTGTGGTTACCCCACGTTGCTATCACAGCCCCATAGCCCCTGCTAACTCAGCTTAATGCTGTATGTTGTCACATCTGGGCATCTGCCCTCAACCTGCCCCGCCCAGGCTGTTGTTGGAAGGGGCTCCTGAGCTGCTCCGGGGGACTGACTGTCGTTGGTGTGAAGGCTTGGAGAGGAAGACAGCCTGCAGATGGAGGCTCTGCCCACCCCTCTGGGCTCCTTCCCCGCCCTGCCGGTCCCAACACCTGTGTGAGGGCCGTTTCCACCATCTGCCCCCTGCTATCCCCTCTGTTCCTCTGTGATGACAGCCAGACCCCTCAAGCCTGTGCAGAATGACTCCCCCATGTCTCTGAAATTTCCTACCCAACCCCCCATTTTATAGCCTCCCCAGGAAGCCACCAACCCCTTTTCCAAGAGGTCTCCAGGACCCATACATCCTCAATCCCTAGACACCCCAAGTCCACCCAGTCACCCACCATCCACTCTGATACCCTCAATCCAGCCTTGATCCACCTAGATACCCCCATCCACCCAGGCACCCCTCTCCAACCCTATCCACCCAGATGCCCCCAATCCAGATGTTTCTGTTGCACTCAGACACCCCAGATCTACCCAATCACCCCAATCCCACTTGTGGGCTCATCCCAGCTAGCTCACCCAGCCCCCTGAAGGGAGAACGATGGGGGGACAATCACATTAATGGAAGGTGCTTTCTCTAATCTCCTGCCCCCCTGCCCCCCAGAAAAGATCCTTAAAGGGAGGAAGTTCTAGTGTCTTTAACAGACATCAGTGGAGAGAGGGGCAGGGATAGTTTGGGGGCAGAGCCAAGAGGATGTTGGGGGTAGGGGACCCCTGTGGCTCACCTGTGTGGCTCCCCAGGCTGCTTGGAAAGTTCCAGGAGAGAAGGGAGAGAATGCGGCTGCTAAGCCTGAGTCCTGCCTTTATTTGCATCTGCCACGCCCTAGGCAAACCTGGGCAGGTAGAGAACAAGTCAGACTCCCTAAAGCTCAGGGGCTCTCTCACCCCATTCCTGCTCTTAAAGAGACAGGTACCACCCCTCCTTCCCAGCCACTAATGGCAGGGAGCTCCCTGAGGTTCCCAAGGCCACAGCAGCCTCAGGTAGCCAGAGGGAGCATGGGATGGGCTGGAATTCTGCTCCTCACATCAGGGGAGGGGGCTTTCTTCAATCTCTTGCCCCTGTGAAAAGGACCCAGACGGAAGAAGTTTGGGGTCTTTAACAGCCAAGCTTCTGCCTGGCAGAATGGTGGGGAAAAGCGATGCATTGGTGTAATAATCTAGTTTCTTTCACTTAGTTTGTGCGTTCCGCTTGAAGGAGGGCTTGGTGGCAATTGTGGGACATCTAAGGTCCCTTTCCAGACCACTCGTTGCTTCTTGACAGTTTGAGGGTCAGCAGAAGAGGCTGATATGACCAAGGTCATGAGGTGGGAGTGGGGGTGCACAAGGGGGTAGGAGTGGAGGGGTGAGGGCTGTTGGGCTTTAGACCATGACCTCTATCCCACGTGCCCATCATGCCCTGGAGAGATTGGCAACTGGTTTCTGAGCATCAAGCGGACCTTCCTAGCTCAGGCTCTTCCCAAGGGTGCTGGGAGCCAGATGCCCGGGTCTATGCAGTGGGCGTTGGGGTGGAGGATGCCTCCCACTCCAGATAAGGTCATTGCACTGTGCGAGGCTCCCTTCCCCTCCCTCCCCCCTTCTGCCCCTCCTCCTCATGGCATTCCTTCTGGCTGGGGTCTGTGTAGGCCCCCACATGGTCCTTGTTGGGGTGCCCCCTCCCCCCAATTCTGCTTTTTTAGACAGAGGGACTTTTGTCTGGGGGCTGGATGGAGAACAAGGCGCCTTTGAGTGGCTGGCGGAGGATTGGGGTCATGGGGAGGGGCAGGGCCAGGAAAGGGGTGGCTCTGCACTGGCCACCAGCTGGACTCCAGGCGACCCCCAACACCATCTCGGGGGTGGGGCAGAGGGCTGCAGGCCAGGGAGAGTGTGGAGTGCAGGATGGGGAAAGGGGGTTTCCGAGGTCAAGACTGCTGGGGGTTGTCTGCTGGGGACAGGGAGAAAGGACTCCCCACTTCCTAGCAGGAAAGGATGGGGAAGCAAGGAAGGCACGCCCAAATACATCTTTCTTTATGTAGCTCCCTCAGGCAGTTTTTCAATCCCAGGCCCTAGACCAGGACAAAGCCTCCCCACCCCACCCTGCTCCCTTAGGAAGGGGCCAGTCCCTACAAGGAGCGCAAGGGGCACTCAGGGTGGGGCTCAATCAAAGTGGGAGGTTTAGGGGGAGACAAACAGAGTTAAGGGAGGCCTGGAGGGGAGGATCCCAGTCCAGCTAAGGGGGGTCTTTGTCTCTGGGAAGATAGCATGCATCCCTTGCCCAGACATTTCAAGATTACAATGTCCCTGGGAAGACCCCTTTGGTGCTCTTGGCAGTTGAGTGGTTTCTCCCTCTGCTGGGAAGTTCGGGAACTGCAGGCTTCAGAGAGCGAGAAGGGGCGAGCGCTCGGTGGCTAGGCTGTCCTTCGCCTGTGCCAGAGGTTGCAAACTCAGATGCCAAAGGGGCCAGGCAAGAATTGTGAGCGAGTGAAGCCGGACAGGCATGAGACCCTAAGGTGCGCTGGCAACTGGGCAAATGGGAGAACTATTGTTCTGTTTAAAAGGCAACCACCAGGGGCGCCTGGGTGGCTCAGTTGGTTAAGCGACTGCCTTCAGCTCAGGTCATGATCCTGGAGTGCTGGGATCGAGTCCCACATCGGGCTCCCTGCTCAGCAGGGAGTCTGCTTCTCCCTCTCACCCTCCTCCCTCTCGTGCTCTCTGTCTCTCACTCTCTCTCTCAAATAAATAAATAAAATCTTGAAAAAAAAAAAAAAGGCAACCACCAAAACGAATGTAGCAAGCTCATGTGGACAGAGACACAAGGATCTCCCAGACATCTTGCTACGGGGACAAAGCAAGATGTATAGATGTGAGGCGGAAAAGAATGTATATGCATACACTTGTTCCTGAATGAAGTATCTTTGGATACTCTGCTTCTGGGGCGGAGGAATGAGAGGCTGAGGGGTGGGGTGGAGGGAGACTCCCTCTTGTACCTTTTGAATTTTATATTCTGAAAATGTCCAACTTTGAAAAAAACGTAATTAAAGGATAGTCTCTACACAATCCCAGCCAATTGCTGCTACATTTTCAGTCGATGTCAGAAACCTGAATCTTTGCACGAAATTCCCAATAGTTGGTTGGTTCAGGGACTCCTGGCTGGCTCAGTCGGTGGGGCATGCGACTCTTAATCTCAGGGTCGAGGGTTTGAGCCCCACGTTGGGTGTAGAGATTACTTAAAAAAAAGTTGGCTAGATTTTTTTTTTAAATATGCAGTTTTAAAAAATTACGCAAGTCCAACAAAATACATCTAAAGGGCTGGTTTCAGCCTGGGGGACCAACTTCTGCCAATTTCGTTTCCTGAATCTTTAATTACGGTGGCCTTGCATTTAGATATACAGACATTAATGGGGCTTTGACCCAACCCAGGCCAACCATAACCTCCCCCTGCGGCTGGACCAGAATGTGTCATCCATGTGTGTGTTGGCCTGGGGATGGGGCTTCTGGCCCGGAGAAGCAGGATTTGAGACCCCCATGAGGACGGGCCAAGGTGTGCATACTGACACTTGGGGAAGGTTTTCAGGAGTCGTGGGGGCAGCTGTTTGCATTCTATTCTTTTGGGGTGTCTTTTAGGCCTATTTGACTTCAATCATATCTGAAGACTCTCTCCTTCTCTCTTTCTCCCTATATATAAATGTATGTATATATAATCTTTTGTATGTGAATATATGTTATACATGTTATTATATTATATAGATAATAATATTTCCCCTTCATTTTGCTTTTGACATCATTTGGCCCTAAAGAATTGGCTAACGCTGTGATTAGCTGTGATTTCTCAGGATCCTAGGAATTCTCGCAAGATGAGAAAAACCAAACCCACAGATCACTTCTGAACATCACAATGTTTTCAGGAATGCCGAATTGAAGTACGAAATCAAAGCCATAGGGTGTTAGGTCGTCACTGACTCAGATTTATTAATTTTGGTTTTGCCATTTGCTTCTGATGTTCAGGAGGGCCAAAACCCAACTATTGTACATGTGTCCTTTGGTTCACAAAGTGTTGCAAAAATTAATAGTCACCAACGTTTAAGCATCGGGATATTTCCAACATACTAAGCTGCATTTCTAGTTTATGAGGAAGACACAGCCTAACTGGGCCCATGTTCCCACTTGGCAGCAGGGGCTGGAGGGGCAGGGCCATCTCCCCCTGGTTTGAGGCTTCATGGGAGGGAATATGGGACAGGGACACCTCCTGTGTCACACCTGCTTCCGCCTTTGGGCCCTCCATCACAGCACAGACCCTGGACGGACGCAGCCCAAGATGGATCGGGCATGGTTTATGCAGGAAAAACCCCAGGACCGTCATACCGAGTCTGCCCACGGTGAGGGGAAAGGCACAATTAAGGAAAGACTTGGTCATGTTTTGTGACTCCCTCCCAAAACGGCTTTGATGGGCAACTACCAGTGGAGAAGACCGAGTCTTTCACGGTGCCCGCCTGCTCAAAGATGGGCAGGAGACGCCTGCGAGGCAAGACACTCAGAAAAAAATAATACCTAGGGTACAGATAGATGGAGCGAAGGCAGATGAGACAAAATAGTAAGAATCGGAGGATCTCCGTGAAGGGTATTTGGGTTCGTTGTATTCTTTACGTAACTTTCCTGTCGTGACAAAAATTCAAACGAAAAGTTGCAGAAAAGGAATCAAACATTTCAAATTAAACTTAACACAAAATAATTCCCTGCAAGATAAAAAAACAATGGCAAGAGAATGGAAGACAAGGTAAATGCAGAATTGGATAAACTGTTAAGTAAACAGAATTTAATTGGACTTAGAAAATTATGTATTTATGTATATGGCATGTGGTATATATGAAATATTGTATATATTTCTTTCTTCATGGATAAAAGCTTGTGTTCTTTTTTTTTTTAAGATTTTATTTATTTACGACAGAGAGAGACACAGCGAGAGCAGGAACACAAGCAGGGGGAATGGGAGAGGGAGAAGCAGGCTTCCCGCCGAGCAGGGAGCCCGATGCGGGGCTCAATCCCAGGACCCTGGGATCATGACCTGAGCAGAAGGCAGACGCTTAACGACTGAGCCACTCAGGCGCCCCAAGCTTGTGTTCTTTTATCGCCCTCCTACAGAGTCTTCCTCTTCCTTCACTTGGATGGGTTGCATCGCCCCGACCCCTGGGTGCCCAGCTCGGACCCTCCCCTGCTGGGGGCGCCTCACCCGCTCCTGGCTGCCCAGCCCCGTCCGCCCGGGGGCCCTGGGGCTCTGGGGCTGGCGCTGGGGCTGGCAGGCTCCTGTCTGGCTATAGAGGCAGGGAGATGAGTCTGCAGTTCTAAGAGCTTGGCTGGCGCCGGTGGCTCCGGGGAGGCCCTGACCCAGCAGCTTGCTGGCAGAGGGGCCCCTGACGTCCCAGCATTCCCATTCTCTTCCCCCCTGCACCTCGGTCTCTAAGAAGGCGGAGCCACGTCGGGCAGAACCAACTCCACACCCATGCGCATCCCTGAGTCATTTACCAGCTATCGCTGACTGTCTCACTCTATTTTCAACGAATGATCCTCTACTGGGCTGCACTGGGCAGGCATGACTCACCCGGTGGGGGCAAGTATGGCACAGAGGGGCTGTCACTTAGTGTCAAGGCGCACAGGTAATGAAGGGTCAAGGTTGGGATGCCAAGCCAGGTCATCTGTCTCCACACCCCTGTATGTGTGTGTGTCGGGGGGGGGGGGTAGTGACAAAAGGACAACAGGATCCCACGTAAATTTGAGGGTCCCATGAACAGACAGCAGGTTAGAAAAGAGAATTAGACCACAAAAAATATTTCCAGAACCAACCACTTCTCCCCCACTGCCCGCCCCCCGGCTTGTTCTCTATCTTCCCCGTCCTGGACCCCACAGCATCTGCTTCCCAGGATCCCTGCTCCCTTGTCTGCCCTGGGTCTGCCCACCTGCAGCTGGAGGGAGACCCTGAACCCCTGAGTCAGGGCAGGGCCCTGCTGGCTCAGAGCCCTCCCCTGGCTGCACCTCTCTCCTGGCAGAAGCGAAGTCCTCACCATGACCCACGAGCTGTAAGTCACTCCTCTGGCTGTCCCTTGTCACCTCTCTGACGTCATCATCTCCTCCCCCTCAACCGCTCACCCACTTGCTCACTCGCTCCAGCCACACCGGCCTCCCTGCTGGTCCTCCAGCACAGCGGGCGCCTTTCCAGCCTCCAGACACTGGCACTTGGCGTTCCCTCTAGCGGAGACGCTCTCCTCACAGGTGCGCACATGGGTCCCTCCCTCGCCTCCTTTCTTCAGGGCTTTGCTCAAACATCACCTTCTTGATGAGGCTTTCCTTGGCCGTTGGATTCAAAACTACATCTCCCACCTGGAAACCCCGCCCCACCCGATTCTCTCTCTCTTTCTGTCTCTTTTTTTTCCCCTGTAGCGTTAGCACCTACCACCTCCTGACATAGTGTATGATTACACACTTACTGGTTATATTTATTATCTCTTTAGCCTCTGGAATGTCATCTCTGGGAGGGAGGGACCTTAGCTCTTTCATCCCTTCTGTGTCCCCAGCGCCAAGCACAAGAGTCCGGCACATAGTAGGTGCCCAAGAAATATTTGTTGAGTGACTGAATGAAAACCATTCTTGAGAGTGACTATATCCGAGGCTTCGTAACAGACGAATCAAGTACCTTACTCCCCCTAAGTAGATCACACTTTGGAGGCACAAAGTAGGCCCACAGGTGGAGAGGGAAGGAACTTGGAGCCAGAGAGCCTAAGTTCCCATCCTAGCTCCAGACCCTTTCTCACTATGTGACTCCAGGCAAGCCAGTCTCCCTCCCTGGGCCTCAGTTTTCCCATCTGTAAATCAGGCTAAGAATAGCACTCACCCTGCCACGTTGCCCTTTGGCTTCAATGGGGTTGTTGTGTGGGAGGCTGGCGGCCTGTGACTAATTCTGAAAGCTGGTTCCCTTCCTGGAAGGGGGTGGGGTGAAAGGGGCAGGGTTGTGTGTTTTCCAACAGCCAACAATGGAACTCTTGTAGGCAGGGGCCCTCAGGCGTGGAAAACACATCCAGCCCTATGGGTTCCAGATAAAATTTTCAGGTCTCAGAAGGGAGGTTTTCCAGGGCATTTACATCCTCTGATTGTTGCAACAAGAAATACTGGTTTGGGAACCTGAGCCCACCCCAGTGGGGTGGGCTCCCATTTTACCCTTCTCCCTGCAATGAGCAGCTGTGAGGGCTGGGGGGGGCGGGTCTCTCTCACCTACAGCTCCTGAAGGTTGGACCAGATAGGCTAAGATAATCTTTGGGCCACAACGATTGGTCCAGTGGGGTCTAATCAAAGTGAGGCACAGAATTTTGCTTAGTAATTGAGGGAAGAAAAGATTTGGGTTTTGCTTTGAATAGTGGGAAATGCACATTTGGGACCTGGAAATAGCAGTCATTTTGCCACCACAGGAAGAGCCAACCCGAGGACAAAGCTAACACCAGAGAGGACCACAAGCCAAGAGAAATGCTGAGAAACAGAATCAGCACCCTGATCAAATCATGCCTGATCTCCCTCTGGAATTTTCAGTTATGAATCTAAAAATTTGGCTTGCTTGAGTTAATTTTAATGAGGTGTCTTGTTATTTGTAAATAATAACAATCAAACTAGTACACAGTGAAATTCTGTGGACCCAGAATCACTGCACTTTCACTGGAATATGTGACATGATTTTTATTTCGTTGGCCAAAGCATTTCTCTTAGCTTTAATCAGTCCAAGTATCTCTAGAAGCCAATAAGTGCTTACCTTGGCCAGGTCAAGTCTTTCTCTCTGTGGACAAATCTCAGACTGTTCGCCTGGATAGACATCTTTGAGAAGGACCAGCTCTCCTTCACAAGTTCCACCTGGAAAAAGGCAGTGAGCCAGAGAAGCCACGGGACTTGGCAAAGACAGAAGCAGAGGTGCCTGGGAGCTCAACAGTCCTCCCATCGAAGGTGGCGATGTGCGAGTGCCCAGATGCCTGGCAGGTGCCAGGGGAGAGTGGGTGACACCCGAAGATGCCTCTCAGGCTCCCACACTTCTGCCCAGGCCTGCAGGAGGAGGGGGAACAGCGTGCACACGGCGTGGTTGGAGAGTAGCAGAATTGCTCTCTGTGCCCTCCAGCCCGAAAAACCTCCCTGACCAGGTGGTACCTGCCACCCAAGGAACAGCCACACTAGATGAGGGGCATGCAGTCAGGGCCCCTGAGCACAAGCCCATGTCACAGCGGCAGCCCTCCTGGCATAGTGTCAGGCGGCTGTCGGGCAGGGAGCCTCAGAGCTTATAATGGTTGTAGGGAGGGCAGGCCAGCTCTGGAGGAATACAAATGGGAGTTAACAATTAGCCGAGCATTACCGTTCTGGAATGTTTCCAACCAGAAGAGGACTGAGGGAGTAGACGGCAGGTTGGAGGCCAAGGACAGGTCATAAGGGCAAGGCAGGGAATGTGGAGGCATCATCAGGTATTGTGATGGTGGTGATGATGGTGGTGGTGAGGGTGATGACAGTGATGGTGATGATGGTGATGGTGAGGATGGTAATGGTGATGATGGTGGTGATGACGGTGATGGTGGTAATGGTGGCAATGGTGGTGATGATGGTGGTAATGGTGGTGATGGTGGTGGTGAGGGTGATGATGGTGATGGTGATGGTGGTGAGGGAGGTGATGATGGTGATGGTGGTGGTAATGGTGGTGGTGAGGGTGAGGATGGTGGTGGTGATGGTGATGATGGTGGTAATGGTGGTGATGGTGGTAATGGTCATAATGGTGGTGATGATGGTGATGGTAATGATGGTGGTGATGGTGATGATGGTGGTGATGATGGTGATGATGGTGGTAATGATGGTGCTGGTGGTAATGGTCGTAATGGTGGTGATGGGGGTGGTGATGATGATGGTGATGGTGGTGATGATGATGATGGTGATGATGGTGGTGATGGTGATAATGGTGGTAATGGTCGTAATGGTGGTGATGGTGATGATGGTGGTGACGGTGATGATGGTGGTGATGATGGTGATGATGGTGGTGATGGTGATGGTGATGATGGTGGTGATGGTGATGGTGGTGATGGTGGTGATGATGGTGGTGGTGAGGGTGATGATGGTGGTGATGGTGATGATGGTGGTGGTGATGATGGTGGTAATGGTGGTGATGATGGTGGTGGTGAGGGTGATGATGGTGATGATGATGGTGGTGAGGGAGGTGATGATGGTGATGGTGGTGGTAATGGTGGTGGTGAGGGTGAAGATGGTGGTGGTGATGGTGATGATGGTGGTGATGATGGTGATGGTAATGATGGTGGTGATGGTGATGATGGTGATGATGATGGTGATGGTGAGGATGGTAGTAATGATGGTGATGGTGGTAATGGTCATAATGGTGGTGATGGGGGCAGTGATGGTGATGGTGATAATGGTGGTGATGATGGTGGTGATGATGGTGATGGTGATGATGGTGGTGATGGTGATGGTGATGATGGTGGTGATGATGGTGGTGATGGTGATGGTGATGATGGTGGTGATGGTGATGATGGTGGTGATGATGGTGGTGATGATGGTGATGGTGATGATGGTGGTGATGGTGATGGTGATGATGGTGGTGATGGTGATGATGGTGGTGATGATGGTGGTGATGGTGATGGTGATGATGGTGGTGATGATGATGGTGATGATGGTGGTGATGGTGATGGTGATGATGGTGGTGGTGGTGGTGATAATAGTGATAAGGATTGTCTTAGAAAACATTTCCTGAGCACCCACTATATACTAGGCCCTGCTCCTTCTAGGTGTTATCTCTTATAATACTCAATATTTTCTTCTTGAATTCACTGAAAAAACCTGAGTTAGCTGGAAACTGTGCAAGATCATCATCACTCAACAATGGAAAGAATGACTGATAATTGAGCCGTTCCCAGGAGCTTGCTTTCCACATGCCATCTTGTTCATACCTCGCAACAATCTCATGAGAGAGAGACTTTCATCACCCCAGTTACAGATAAGGAAACTGAGGTCCAGAGACGTTCAGTGACTTGCTCAAATTCACACAACTACTGAGTGACAGAGTTGGGATTTGGAATAAAGCTATTCAACCCCAGTGAGTCCTCATTCCCGCTTGGCAAGAACTATCTGGAGAGCAGTGCCAATCCCTACAGGCAGGACACACGCTGGTCTCCCCCAGCCCACGTCAGCCTTTTGCATGCTTGGCCCCACTGGCATGTGGGTTTCTGAGACTGGAAGGAGCGGCGAGCAGCAGGAAACTGGCTGGAGAGTGTGGGAAATGCATACCCTTCAGGATCCAAAGTGTAAAAAGAGGTGCAGGGCAGCAGGCAAGGGTCAGGAGTGGGCGCCGGTCTACATGCGTGTCAAGTACTCAGCCAAGGGCTTGCGCTTCATCCTAAAGGCAGCAGGAATCAAAGCCACACACCTCCTGCTGACTCTCTGGGTGACCTTGCACTACTTCCCTATTGTCCCCGTGCCTCAGTCTCCTCACCCATAAGACAAAAGTCATAATAACACTTCCCTTGGCAGGTTGTTAAGGGGATTGAATGAGCTAATGCATTTGGGAGAGTGACTTACAACCACTAAATGCCCGCGCGCTTCCCTGTCCCAGCCCCCCTTGCAAATAGGCGGGACCGTGACTAGTTCTGGCCGAAGTCCTAGGAGCCGGGAGTGTGACTTCTGAGGTGAAGGACTGAAGAGTGGGGTGCACATGTTACCAGGGCTGGCATCACAGGATGGAATGTGGACTTGAACGATGCCCTGAATACTGTGGAATTTTTTTTTTTTTTAAAGATTTTATTTATTTATTTGACAGAGAGAGACACAGTGAGAGAGGGAACACAAGCAGGGGGAGAGGGAGAGGGAGTAGCAGGCCTCCCGCCGAGCAGGGAGCCCGATGTGGGGCTCGATCCCAGAACCCTGGGATCACGACCTGAGCCGAAGGTAGACGCTTAACGGCTGAGCCACCCAGGTGCCCCAATACTGTGGAATTTGTAGGAGAAGGAATCATCTTTGGCCATGCTGGGCCACCGGACACGTCAGGTTGGTTTGTTACTGCAGCAAGACCTAGACTATGCTAGCTGATCTGATAGTCCTCGGTTCCAGCTGTCATTATTACTGAAGCATTTTCAGCTGGGAGGGTCCTAAGGGGGACAGTTATCCAGCAGGGCATGCAGTGACTCCACTTGGGTGGCATTGACCTAGGAGGATATCCTGGAGGTGGTACTGGGCCAGCCAGTGAGATTGGGCTGAGAAAGGACCCCCGTGGCAACACCACTCACCGCAGGCCACCAGGGCTGTGCGGGGAGGCCAGGTCCCTGGCATTCCTGGGTGCAGCTCCTCAGCATGGCGCACAAAGCTTCTTGCAAGCTCCCTGTGGCACAGAGGTCATGGACACAGTTCTCCATGTGGACCAGAGGCTCCATGTGCTCATTGTAGGCCCTGTGGGGCCTGTCGTGGGTGCCCGGCAGTCTCCAGAAGGTCTGATATAGGGCTGCCTGGTCCGGTGGGCATGGGAGAGGGTGCTAAGCCCGTGGGTGAACCATGGGTGTCAGAAAAGCATATACCATTGGACCCAGTGAAATCATCCAAGACATCCATGTGAAAATCCCCACTGAGGCCCCAGAGGGCACAGGATTTGTGAAAGGCCACGGAGAGGCCAGAGGTCACCTGGACCGTGATGGTTGAAGATGTGCAGAAGGCCCAGAGCATGACCCCAGCCAGAGGCAAGGGCAGGCCGATCTGGGACCTGCTCCCCGGCACAGAGCAGAACAGATGCCCAGGTGTGTCAGGTAGCCCTGCCCAGACACCAGCGCCTGGGGGCCCCTGGCTTCTGCCCCATGATCCAACCCTTGCTCAAACCCTTCCATGGCTCCCCTGGTACACGCAGATACAATCCAAAGTCCTCACCGCAGCCTGAGCAGCACTTGGAGATTGGCCTCTGTCATCTCTCTGTCCTCATGTTCACCCACCCAGCCCCTCGCTCACTCCGCTCCATCCACACACCAGGCCCCGTTCCAACCTCTGGACTTCTACAGTGGCTGTGCCCTCTGCCTGGAAAACTCTTCCCTCATGTGTCTACACCACTCCCTCTCTCACCTCCTTCGGGCCTCTGCCCCAATTCTTCCCCACCTCCCTGCCTCCACTGTCCTCTCTAGCCTCCTTCTCTGCCTTATTTTTCTCCAGAAGGAACCTCTGACATACTCGAGGCTGGCTTGAGTATTGGTTTATGGTATTTTTCCCTGGGGTTTTTGTCTTTTTTTTTCACCGAAATAAACAAAGTCCCCACCCTTGGAGAACCCCTATGCTGTCAGTAGGAAGACAGCCAGGAAACAAAGAAGTGATCAATAGAAAAGATGATTTAGGATACTGAAAAATACTTTGAAGGAAAGAAAATGGGAGATTATAATAGATACTGAGGGGGGGGGGACTCCTTTCCTGGGGGTGGTCAAGGAGAGCTTCCCAGAGGAAGTGATATTTGAGCTGACACATGAAGAATGATGAGTCAGGGTCAGCTATGTGAGCATCTCAGGGAAGACGGTTTCAGGCAGAGGAACAGCCAGTGCAAAGGCCCTGGGGTGGGAGCCTGCCTGGGATGTTGGGGGAACCATGGAGAGGTCACTGTGGCTGGAACAGAGCGAGGGAGGGGATAAGGAAGAGGATGTGAGGGCAGAGGGGCCAGTTTTGTGGGGTCACACAGGCCACAGTTTTAGTCTGAGTAAGATGGAGCCATGGGAGGGCTTTAAAATGGGACCTATGTGACCTGACTTTGGGTTTTTAAAGATTGCACCTTTGCCTGCCCTGGGGTGGTGGGGCGCTGCTAGAAAGCTGGTTTGACTTTGCAGTTCTATGGTTTATTTATTTATCAAATCCTTTTATGCCCTAACTAAATGCCTTGTCCTAGGCAATCTGCATCTCTTAGTCCTCACATACAGATAAGCACCCGTGACATATTAAGAAATATATATTTTGTCTCTGCCCTGTTCCTGGCACGCAGCTCCTAAAACCCTTGTCATTCCCTGAGTGATAGGGGTGCTAGGGGTATCTTCTGATCTGAGGTTTGGTCCCTGACCCCAGCTCCCCGACACAGAGCTCCTAAATCTCTTGGGATTTCCTAGGGGGTAGGAGTGTCTTTTGTTCTAATGAGTCAATGCTTGGTGGGCGCTGGGATGGCTCTGGTCACCAGAAAGACCAAATTATGACCAGAAGCTTGGAACTTTCAGTCCCACCCCCATCGCTGGGGAGAGGAGAGGGGCCGGGACACAAGTTAATGATCGATCATGCCTACATGCGGAAGCCTCCATAAGAATCTCTAAAGTATGGGGTTCACAAAGTCTCCAGGTTGGTGAACATGTCCACATGCCAGGAGGGTGACCCACCCCAAGTCCCCGGGGATGGAAGCTCCTGTGTTCAGGACCCCTCTGGCCCTGGCCCTGTGTACTTCTCCATCGGGCCATTCACCTGTACCCTTTGTGATAGACTTTATAATAACTAGTAAATGTAAGTGTTTCCCTGAGTTCTGTGAGCCATTAGAGCAAATTATCAAACCCGAGGAGGGGGCTGTGGAAACCACCAATTCGGAGCCAAGTCAGACCGAAGTTGTGGACAACCTACTACTTGCCCTGAAGTTGTGTGTGGAGGGGGAGTCGTGTGGGACAGCCCGTCACCTGTGGGCTCTGGTGCTCTCCAGGTAGGTAGTGTCAGAATTAAATTGAATGATAGGATGCCCGGCTGGTGTCCACAGGGAACTGGAGGATTGCTTGGTGTGTTCTGTGTGAGCAGAGAATCATGCCCCGTGGAACTCACAGTACCATCATCCCCCAGGCCCCAGATGGGGACACCAAGGCCACTTGGCCAAGGTCAATAGGTAGCAAATGGCACAGTGGGATTCAAACCCAGGCCTCCAGACCCAGCACCACCCACTTCATTTCTTCCCCACACTGCTTGTTAGAGCATAGACCGACACCCTGTGTTGTGTGGGCCCAACGTCCATCCCCCCCACACCACTTGTGGGGCCCAGAACAAGAGTATAAATGGAGGTCCACACACCATGTCTTCCAGCTGCCAAATTGTTCAAGGAACTGGATTCTAGCCTGCCTTGACACATAGACCTTTCTAATGCCCTGGAGGCCAGGTGTGAATTTAGAATTGTTGATGCCTCAGAGTTTCTGGACAGGACATGGTGCCCAGGAGAGGCTGCCCAGGCTCACCTCCTGTCTTCTTAGCCCTGCAGGAGGCCTCGCATACTCATACAACCCCCCTCCACTCCTCAGCCCACCTCGGTCCCCCCATTGCCAGTGATGGGGTTTGGTGTGTGCACATTGGCTGCATGGTCCACTCCCCTGAGGACGGCCTGGGACGAGGTCACTGAGGGCCCTGGATTGAGCTCAGAGCCTTTTATCCAGGGATGTCAGGTTCCCAGAGCAGGCTCCATGGGCACACCTGTGGGTGGCGGCACCGAGGTAGCCAGACTCCACAGTACAAGACTGGCGTGGGGACCCCCTGCCCAGTTCTAAGTACCTCCCTAGCCAAAGTGAAGGCCCCTGGGCTCCATCAGCCTGTTGTCCTTTATGTTCATTAGTCATCAGGGGTCTCCAAGACTCTGGACTAGAGCGGGGTCTTGCCCACCTGGATCACCCCAAACAGTCCCGCCAGCAGTGACAGATGCCATCCTGCCATGCTCATGTCCACCTGTGGGCCCATGTGGCCCCCCAGGGCTCCCGCTACCTGACCTCCACCCAGGCAGCGAAGGGGGAGTGGCGTCCTGGCGTCCCCCCAAGCTGGGCCTCTGGGAACTGGCGCTGGGTCACCCGGAAGTTGTGCACGCGGGGGTCTCCGGAGAGCCACCCAGACACTCCCAGACACCCCTGCGTGGCCAGCATCTCGGAGCCCGCAGGCATGAGGGTGTCCCTCAAAAGGGGTCTCCAGGCCTGCGGCACGAGCCCTTCTGGTCCAGGGGGCACGGCCAGCGGGCGGCATGCAGGGGCCCGCCTCCAAGGCGAAGCCTTGTAGCAGAAGCAGCCCCCCTGTGCGCTGGCAGGTGCAGGGCGCGAAGAGTTCAGATTGGCACAGGGGGCGGGGCAGGGGGCCCACAGAAGCCACAGTAGCTATTGGCTGGACATGCCACAGCCCTGAAAACCCTCGATTCCTCAACCAGAGGCAAAAAAACCTGGGATGGTTGCAGGTCGGGGAGGAAGGCAGGGATGGGTGCTTCCCCAACCACCATGGTTCCCGGTGAACGCCTTCCCTCCATGTGGTTTATTAACACCGTGCCCACCGGCAACTTAAAACGGCGGCCCATGATGAGCAACTAGGACAACTCAGGATCAAGTGCAGGGAGATGGAGTCAGAGAGAGGCTGAGAGGAGCCCTGATTCTGCCTTGAGGTTTGGGTCACCATCCCGGGGAGCAGGGCTTGGGGTCTCCCTGGGGACGAGGGGTTCCAGTCAGCTGGGGAAGGCGGCATCCTAGCCGCCCAGGGGGTGAGGTCCTCGTCAGCAGATGAAGGGGCACCCACGGTATCCCAGGCTGGCTCACCACTCGGGCAGGGTGGTGAGGTGGACACGGGCCCAGGCCCAGGCCCTGCTGGCGGAGGTCGAAGATGCAGGCTACGTTTAGGCCACGGGGTTCTTGAGCCAGTGACACTTGTCGAAAGGCCTGGACCAGTTGGCCAGAAGTCCCCAGAGCTGCTCCACGTGGGGCCTGTCCTGGAGGGGCTCGGGGCCCCCAGTGTCCCACTGGCAGCCGGTGGGGGGGGGGGCGGCATGGGGACTCAGCACGGCGTCTCTGGGCCTCCCGGGTCAGGCTTTCCAAGGATGGGAAAGGACAATCAGTGCACTGGACAGGGTGGCAGGAACAACACAAGGAATCACAGAGTCCGCCCAGAGGTGGTGGTAAAACAGACGGCAAGCAGAGCAGCATGTATCCGGCTGGGGCCTGGGCGGAGAATCTGGAAGTGTCTGCCACACCACGCTTTGGAACGTAGGAAGGGGTTGGGGGCACGCGGGGGTACAGAAGTGTTCCTGTATGAGGAACGGATGAGCTCCCGCCCCGCTCCACAGTGACTCACCACAGACAGAAGAACCCCTCCAGAGCCCCGCGATGACGTTTGCACCCTGGTGGACATCCTTCTGTGAGGCCAAGCGGAAGATGCGGTCTCAGGGAGACACAGATCACTGACACGGCCCAGTACTCATGGACCCGGGTTGACTTTGCTGTGACCCCTGCGGGAGCCAGCACCTTCCCGCTGACACAGTCTGTCCCTGGTCACCTCAGGCGGGACAGACAGCCCACGGCCACCCCCCCCGCCCCAGCCTGGCTCTTCTTCTCCAAGGTAACACGGGCCGCAGAGTTGTCACTGGGGTCACCGCTGAAGTTCCCGCAGAGCCCCCGGCTGTGACCCTCATAGGGCTGCGGGGGGTGAGGGTGGGGCTGGGCCATTGGTCCCAGTGGGACTGCAGCCGGAGCAGAGGCCGTTCCGCATACAAGCCTTCCCCCCCACCCCACGCCCCACCCCTGTCCAAGCTTACAGGGGGTGGGAGTTACCGTCTCGCCGTTCACCTAAGGAGCAGAGGAAAGGAAGGTTCAAGAGAACAGGACCATGTTTGTTTGGTCCAGCACTGCCTGGCGCAGAGTAGGTGTTCAAATGTTCAGATACATGTGACATAGTTTTTTTTAAGATTTATTTATTTGTCAGAGAGAGAGAGAGGGCACAGGCAGGGGTAGGGGCAGAGGGAGAGGGAGAAGCAGGCTCCCCGCTGAGCAAGGAGCCGGATGCGGGGCTCCATCCCAGGACCCTGGGATCATGACCTGAGCCGAAGGCAGATGCCTAAAAGACTGAGCCACCCAGGTGCCCTACATGTGACATATTTGTAAGTGAAGGGACAAAGACAAAACTGTCATTGAGAACATTTCTCATTTTGTCCTGCTCAGCACTCTTTCTCCTTTCTCTGGATTTCCTCGGGGAGCCATCCCGCCAATCTTCCTCCAGGCACTTCACAGGGAGTTAACCCCACCCTCGCTTCCCACACCTGACCCAGGCCTGGAAATTGGCTCGTCCACGTGACTGCATCAGAGATGGTCGCATGACTCAGGCTGGGCCAATGAGGGGCAGCTCTGGGGCCTTTCAGAACGAGGTCTTCTGTCCAGTGGCGTGTACTAAACTAACCACCGTCTTTGTGGGGCAGCACCTGCCTGAAAAGGAAGCCAGAGGAAAGTACAGCCCAGAAACGGGTACAGATTCTGGACATATTGTTTGAGCGCCTGGATCCCGCTGTGCCTGAAGTCAGAGATCTGTAGGCTTTTTTTTTTTTTTTTTAGCTATGTAAACCAATAAATGCCTTTCTTAAGCTGGTTGGAGAGGTGTTTCTGTTATTTTAAACTGAATGTGTTCTGATGGCTATAGACAGAAAAGAGAGTATAATCAGGATAGAGGTAACATGAGGAAACATTGGAAGGAAAATAATGTTTCCCCGAGGGGCTGGGATTCCTTGAACTCACATGTCCCCCAAAGTGGCATGCTTACCTGAGCCATGCCTGGGCTGTCCCCCTGGAGGTGGACCAGGTTCTCATTAACCTGGATAGTATCCATTTGAAGGATGAGCGTGATGGGGCTGCTGGACCTGTTCCTTTCCCCACTTCTACCCTGAAACAGGGCAACGAGCCCACAGAGCCACAAGACTTGGCAAAGATGGATACAACAGGTGCCTGAGAACTCAACAGTCCTGCCATCGAAGTGGTGATTGACAAGTGCCCAGATGCCCAAGGGGAGCAGGGGGTACCCAAAGATGCCCCTTGGGGTCCCACACTTCTGCCCGGGCCCCCAGGAGGTGGGGGAGGAGTGCATGGTGTGAAGGGGCGGTGGCAGAATTGCTCCCCATGCTCCCCAGCCCAGGAGGCCTCCCCAGCCAGGTGGTGCCTGCCCTTGCCTCCCATGGGGCCACCACACTGGACGGGGGCACACGGTCGGTGACATTGAGCCTGAGCCCGGGTCACCCTGGCAGCCCTCCCGGCACACAGTCCCGCAGCTGTCGGGCAGGGCAGGCCAGCTCTGGAGGAACACATGTCATTTGTCCTAGGGACGTGGATTCATGGCCCCAAGATCAAATTCCCTTGCCTGCTACCTCCCCAGTGCCCAGCACAAGGCAAAGCTTGATGAATAGTTGTTGCAAGAGTTCATGAACGTATCAAAGCCTCTCTCTGCAGCATTTGTTCAACTCGGACCGAGCATCTACTATACCCAGGTCCCAGCCCCTGCCCAAGCTTACCTGTCCCCTCCTGGAAGCTGAGCCTCCAACATCACCTTTACCCCATGGGCATCCACCTTGATCGACCGCTCCCCAGTCACACTGTCCACCCACACCCTAAAGACCACGCCCCCAGGTCCCCTCAACAGGTGCAGGACCCAGCACATAGCAGCAGGCCCACTGGGCGGTGATGGGGGGGCCACCTGGCACCTACCTCCTGGGACCCCACACCAGGTTCCAGCGTGCGGAGGCCTGGCGCTCCCTCGCTGCCGGCCTGGGGGCACAGTGACGTGCCGTCCCGCTTCCTTACACAGCTCACGGCCAGCGGCGCTCAGCTCTCGAGCCCCTAGGGGCGGGTCGTGGCTCTGCTGGGGGCAACCACGGAAGGCCCGGTCCCCCAAGCCCCACCACTGACCAGACCGCTGGTGTCCCACAGGCCGCCCTCGTGACACAGGCTGTGGCAGGTCAGAGGCACCCCCTCACGTGGGCAGCTTCCTCACAGAAATCAGCACGTGTCTCCCCGTGGCCACTTTCAGGGCAGGATTGTTCGGGAGCAATCCCCTCACCCCTCACCCTGAGCCAGGTCAGGGTCATGACTCCTCAGGGCCCCAGTCCTGTGTTTTCCTCAGAACCAACCACCCCCAACACACACACACACACACGCAGTAGGGTTGTGTCCTCTCAGACCCCAAAGTGGGGACGGATGTTTCCGCGCAGTTCACAGCCTATACCACTGTACACGGCGGCCTTGGCTCAGATCCCACGTTCCTCTTTGCTCTCTCCCTCCAGCTCACCACTGAAGCCGGGACAACACTACGTGCCCACGGGGATGTCAATGGTTTGACAGGCCCTCACGGGCTGCACACAGCTCCACACAGCTGTCCACGAATGGGCCCAAGGCCCAGGCTGCACAGGGGCCCGTCAGCTCTGAGAGCTGCCCTACAGGCCTTGGGGCCTGCATACCTGGCCCTCCTGCGGGCCGGGCGGCTGGACCATTCGGAGCTGCAGGGCCCCGCCTCTAGCCAGTTGGCTTGGAGCAGCCCGGGGCCCACACAGACCCGGTGACAGCGACCCCAGCTTCCAGGTGCTCATCCTGGATCCACAGTTCAAGGCTGGTGTCCATGGCCAGGTGGGCGACTGAGCATCGTGTATGGACAGCCAGCCCAGCCTCGGGGAGGGAGGCGGCCGGGGAAGCAAGTGCCCATTCAGTTGTGGGGACAGGATGCAGCCCTGAGGTCAGGGGCCCCCGCAGGTTCAGTTCTGGGGGGGTGGAGACTCTCAGTGGGAGGCATTTCAGATAGAAACCCACATGGCAGCAAGAAGGGGATGAGGCTCGGGTGATAGGTGAGACTCTGGAGAGGGCAGGGGGAATGATTCAGGACATCAACAGAAAATGTAAAAGCACTGCCCAAGGTCGAGGGTGAAGATGGGAGAGGAGGAGGGTGGGCCGAGTCCCGGGCACCCAGCATTTGGGTTGGGGGCAGCTGGGCAGGCGGGAGGAAAACCAGGAGCGTGGGGTCCTGGAAGCAGAGAGAAAGTGCTTCATGGAGGAGGGAAGGTTGGGGTGTCTAAAGCCCCGGATCGGGCCCCTGGACCGGGGGAACTTCATCCAGACTGGTCTGGGTGGCACGAGCTTAAAGGGGGACAAAACCTGACCAGAGGGGGTTCACAGAATGAAAAGGGAGGGACCGGGGGCAGTGAGCACAGACAGCTCCGTGGTGGTTTTGTTGTCAAGGGTTTCCAAGAAAGGGGGCGCCAGCTGGAGGGGCTGAGGGATCAGGGCAAGTCACAGCCTGTCAGAACAAGGTGAGAGGGATCCCGCAGGAAGGGGCAGAACGAGCGTGGACTCAGACCAGTGGGGCTCAAACTGTAGTGTGCATCAGGGACCCCAAAGCCTGGCTGAAACAGACTGTGGGCCCCGCGGAGTGGTGGCCGGGGGGTGGGACCCAAGAGCTTGCATTTCAGGCCAGTTCCTGGGTGCTGCTGATGCTGCACTCTGGGACCCCGCTTTGAGAACCACTAGATGCCGAGGCGAGAGAACAGGAAGAGTCCCCGGGTGAGACCCAGGAGCAGAGGCCACCGTCAGCACAGCTGCCAGGACCCAGAGGGAGCTCCAGAGGTTCGAGAAAGGAGGTGTGAATGGGCTTCGGGGGGAGGGGGCAAGCGACCGTCGCAGGGAGCGGGAAGGTGGCCCTTCAAGGTCACCATCGCAGGTGTGAAGCTGGCCCAGGGGCCAGTGCAGGGGGAGAGGGGAGGCTTCTGCAGTGGGGTTTGCCTGATGAGTGGGAGGGAGGGAGGGCGCAGACCGGGAGGAATTACAGATCGAGCCTGGAATCCGAGAGGAAAGGGCACGGGGCAGCTGCGGCAGGATCAGGGGGTCAGGGGGTCAGATGGCCAGTGGGCTCAGCCAGTGGCTGGGGTCAGGGGGCAGCCAGAGACTGGGTTGTGCAGCCAGGGAAGTGGTGGGGGGGTGGGCAGGGGGGTGAAGCCAGGGCCTTGGAGGGCTGCCCCTCAGGAGGAGCAATGAGAGGCCTATGGTGAGGGCCGGACCTGGGGAGGCCCCATCTGTCCTGTGACCCCCCGTCTGCCTCAGGAGAGCCCACCGTGCGGTTCACCTCTGCCCACCACTTACACCCCCGTCCGTCTATCTCCCTGACTTCTGTCTCGCCACTCCTTCTGTTCATCGCAATATCATTCTGGCTTTCTGGTTTTCCATCCACCTGACGTGCTCTCTCTGTCCATCTGCCTGTCCATCTGCCTGACGGTCCGTCTTCTTATCCCTCTCTCTTTCTGTCTGCTTGTCCATCTGCCGTTTGCTCTCTGCCTGCCAGGCTCTTTGCCGGGCTCTGTGACTGCCCAGTCTCCCTCCGTGTCTGTCACTCCCCGGGGGCCCCTCCCCGCTCCACTCTCTAGCCCAGCCCCCCGCCCCATTCACCTGCACAGGTCCTGCCGGGTCTGGGGACCTCACCACCACATCCCAGCCGCGTGGTACCGCGGACGCCAGGAAGCAGGGCCCGGACAGAGTGGCGGGGCTGGATCTCAGCTGACTCTCAACAGTGTGTGCTGATGGCCCTGGGGGCCCAGGTGGCCGGCGGGGCTGTGAGGGACCCGGCAGCACGGGAAGGGGTGTGCAGATGCCCTGCTGGCTACGGGGATTGCTGTTCCGGAAAAAGGCAGAGAGGCGGGAACTGGGCTGTGGAGGGAGTGGGGCTGGGGCCTGGACTCCAGGTCCTGAGAGAGGAGGGTACTGGGGGTCCTGACTCCTGGGTTTGAGGGTGGAATGGGGGCGTGGCGAGACCCCTTGGTCCTGGAGGAGGAGAGGGCTGGGACCTTGGGCTCCTGGTGCCTGTGGACTTGGCCCTGGGAGCAGGCGGGTCTGGGGGAGGGCCCCCACCACCTCACCTTTGTAGGCACGGCAACTGGGGACCGCAAAAGTGTTGGTGCGGTAGGCCCAGTACCCAGGGGCGCCCACATTGCTGTTGTCTGCCCCATGCAGGATGTCGGGGGGCCCTGGATCCCGGGATGGAGTAGTCCTTCTGCAGGCCATTGTCGAGGTCCACCTGGGGTATGATTCAGGACAGGGTCAGCCAGCCATCTCCTCACCCTGAGGACCCTGGGCTGCCGCTGCTGGTTCCCCACCCACCTGGGCAGCCGTGCCCCCCAGGCCATTGTGGGGGCTCCCCGCCGCTGGCCACGCCCATGGTCCTCTGGGTGTCCTTGTAGAGAAACAGGGTCCAGGAGGCACCACTGGTCGTGGCCAGCAGCACCCGCAATGTGTTCACCTGCCGGGAGAGAGTGCAGCCCACGGCCCCGCTCCTCAGCTGGGCTCCGTCTGCCCCATCCAGCTGGCTTCTTCCCCGCTCCCCCGCCTCCCGGGGCCCTATCCACGTCCACCTCCCCCGCAGCCTGTGAGGGCCTCCCTCTCGCTTGCCCTCCCTCTCTACTTTTCTATTTCTCTTTTTGCCTCAACGCCCCCGCCAACCCCTTCCCCATCCATCCTGTTCTTACACTTTTGCTCACTCTCCATTTCTCTGTCTCCCTGCCCTTGCTCTCTTTCCTTCTCTGTCCCTTTCCCGTCTGTGTCTTTCCCTCACACTCTGTCACCAATTTGCTCTCTCTCGCTGTGTCTCTGTTTCCCCTCCATCTCTCCATCTGTCCCCATGTCCCTCCTGTTTTTATCTCTTGCTGTCGCCCTCTGTCTCTGTCTCCCACTTGCCCAGAAATGAGACCCTTTCCCCTGGGGGCCGGGCCAGAGAGCCCCAGCCTGGGCCCTTCTGCCCCACCCCCTGTCCTCACTCACATCCATCCCCAGAAAAGGGAATTCGGTCCCAGGTGGGCCTGAGTGGGGCGCCTGGGGTGGGAGACACTCTGGGGAAGGCAGAGGCCAGATCTTGGGTGTCCGCTGCAGGTCCTGTGATTCTGCCGGCAACATACGTGGCCCCCACTCGATGTGGAGCCATCTGCCCGGGGAAATGCCTCAGGTGTGAATGGGGGTGTGCAGACTTGGGGGAGGTGGGAAAGGAAGAGATGGGCTGGGGGTTGTCATCGGGTCAGAGCTGAGAGCGCCAGGGCCCAGGGCCCAGAAGGACAGAGGACAGGGGTAAGAGGTGGAAAGGAGCAGATATAGACAGGACTGGCCAGGGCTGGGCCCAAGGACCTATGGTCAGGAGTCAGGACACTCACCTTGGCTGACCTGTGCATGACACAGAGAAACCATCGTCCTTCCTCTGCAGGGAGGGCCTCATCCCCATGCTTCAGCCCATAAGGGTACAGGGGCGAGGCTGGGGACATCGAGACCTCTCAGAGCCCCCAGGGAAGGGTCGTGTCCCCTCAGTCCCCAAGGACAGGGGTCACCAGATTAAGAGCATGTCCAGCCTCACCTCTGATCTCCTCGCTCCAGGTCACTTGATTCTGTGGGACTGAGGGGAAGGGGGTCAGCCAAGGGCTGGGGTCCCCCACCACAGCCGGTCCTCTCCCAGAGCCCTCATGCCCGCTTGCCCACCAGTAGCAGCCAGAGCATCGCCACAGTGACCCCATGTACTGGGGGGTGGCTGCAATGGCTGATACCCAGGGCTGAGGTGGGGGCCCGGGAGGGGGTCAAGGTGGGGCTGGGGAGCCTGTACCTCGGGATCGAGGAGCCAGCAGGCCCAGGAAGCTCCCAAGGATCCGATCTGGTCTGGCTGGACTGGCCAGGGCTGGGCCAGGCCTGCGGGTGGGGGTGGGGTAAAGTGGGGAGAGCGGACAGATGGCTTCCAGGGCCTTCCCCATGGGCAGGGTTGCCACAGGCACCCAGAGTCCAGGAGGGGCTCCCCACTTCATCAGCAGGCCTGAGCGTGAGTCAAGCAATCCGCAGACGGGGAATTAGGACCCTGCTGCCCTGAGCTGACAATGCGGGCGCGTCTCCTCCCCTGGACACTCCCAGCTCTCCACAGGGCACTAGAGATGCACTCGTAGCCTCCTGGGCCCTGGACCCTGGGCCCTGAGCTGGCAGGTGAGGAGGGGCTGGTCAAGACGTGCCCCTGGGGAGTTTAAGGGGCTGCAGGCCGGCCCAGGGGCTCACGGGGGGCGGCGGCAGAGAATGATGGCGGACTCTGTGCTAGAAACTCATAGCTGAGCATATGGGAGCATGAGTGGGGGACATACCGACGGAAGGAAAGATTGACATGGAGCTGGGAGTAAGGAACCAGCAAAGGAGGCTCATGCCGTGCACCTGCGGAGATCGGTGGGGGCTTCCCTGGCAGAAGATGTTCTGAGTTAGGCAGGGGGGACTCCATGGTCAACGTAGGGGTCCCCAGGGCACCTGGTCAAACCAGATGGGAGAGAGGAGGGGTGCTTACCCTAAGCCCTGATGTGAGTGGACCCCTCACCTTCCCCCGACTCTGAAGAATCTCTGGTTGAGGCCTCCTAGCTGCATTCCCAGAACACCCTGGCATGGGGCCCGGGGAACACCCCCCCATCCCGGGAGCAGTGTCCAAGCCTGGTCAGCAGGGAAGGGGTGGCGGTGGGGGACCCGGCCCCCTCTCCTGAGATGTTCCAGTCACAGTCCCGGCTTTGCCCCCTCAGAGGTGCCACCTCAAGGAGATTACACGCCCTCCGGTAGGATGTCACACCCCACAGGCCTCTCCTCCTGGCTTGTGTGAGGATTAAAGCAGCATTTCCCAAAGTGTGGCTGGCTTGTGGGCTGCCCGTGGGCTGCCCGTGTGGGAATTCTGGGAGCGTCTAGGAGGGAATGAGGAAGCACTGATCTTCATTTTACTCTGATTTGTTTAATACTTGTTATTTCTTTTTTTTTTTAAAGATTTTATTTATTTGTTTGAGAAAGAGAGAGCATGAGCAAGAGAAGGGGCAGGGGCAGAGGCAGAGGGAGAAGCAGGCTTCCCGCCAAGTAGGGAGCCGAACATGGGGCTCGATCCCAGGACCCCAGGATCACGGCCCCAGCTGAGGGCAGATGCTTAACCGACTGAGCCACCCAGGCGTCCCTAATATTTTTTATTTCTATTGAAAAAAGTACGCCACTGCCGCCTGAAACCTTCAGTTTTTTAAAAGATTACTGTGAAAGTCAAGGCTAAGTTGAAAAAAGAGAAAGACAAAAAGAAAGAGAAGCAGAAAGACATGATCTAAATAAAATAGTAATATAAGTGGGACCAGTGGTATCTATTCCTGGCCTGTTCCGCCCCCCCCCACAAGACAACCCCGTAAGAACAGGAATTTTATCTGATTTGTCTCCAGCTGTGTCCCCAGTGCTCAGAACAGTGCTTGCTTGGCACATAATAGGTGCTCAATAAATACGAGTTGAATGAATAGTAAAAATTAAGAAAACCACACTCAAATATCTGCGTTTGAGCAAATAATGGAATTACATACAGAAAACCCTCAGCAGCGCCCAGCACATAAGAATTGTTAAAAAATATTCATTCACACACTTACTCTTATGAAAATTATTATTATTTACAAGGACAACAAATGGGCATTCTGGCCAAATGCTGACCAGCTGAGCATTAAAATCAGGATACGCCCAAAGCTGAATATCACCATCCTAAGATGAACTTCTGAAACATAAAAGCAAATCTGAAAACGTATTAAACATTTATTACTGTCACAATCTTCTCAACCACAATCACAGCAGGCCAGTCTTTCGGGCTGAACACTTTAGTGAGGGACAGTGTGTCCACTACATCAGCTGCCAACATGCTCCTATAGTCAATGAGTTTCTGTGGCGGTTCTAAAACACGGCCCCGAATTTTTTCAACGGACCGAGAGGCAGGGTCTGTCTCTCTCTGCTCTTCTGAGTCTGGGCAGGTTTGTGACACCTTCCACCGACTGAGTAGAGCAGAAGGGAGGCTGGGGTATAAGAGGCAGTGTTTGCTGAAATGCTCCCTGGGGAGCCTGAGACCCCTGAGAAGTCCCAATGTCCTGAGGCAGCCGTGCTCGGAGGCCGGTGAGCTGGTAGCTGAGCCCAGCCTCTGAGCCGCTCCAGCCCAGGCGCCAGACGTGTGAGTAAAGCAGCTTCCCTACCCCCTGTCTCTGTCCAGCGAGTCCCTCCATCCTTTAGATCTTCCAGCTGAGGACCCCGACATCATGGAGCAGAGCCAAGCAGTCCCTGCTGCTCCCGTTTGACTTTCTGAGCCACGGAATCCACGAGCATCATAAGATGGTTGCCATTGCACACCACTAAGTTTGCGGTGGTTTGTTATGCAGCCACGGAACTGGAACCGCTGCCCACGTGATACCGCAGGATTTAAATAGTGTTACTTTTCCTGCAGAAACAAAAATCCACTCCCTGCTCGCACCACTACTTGAACGTTCATGGTAATTATTTCCGATCATCACAATCATTGTTAATCACGGTGGCATTTTCCTTGTAAGATAACTATTGTGAAAGACTGAACGTTTCTCCTTCCGCTTGACTGGGAGGACGCCAACTTAGGAACAGCGTGCGGAGCTTTCCATTGCAACTGACATCCAAAAGTCTTTTCTATATTTGCAAATGAATATTCAGCTAGAGGCACTGACTGTGAATGCAAAGCCTTGTTTGTGCTCCTGATATGGTTACATTCGGTGGGCCAAATCCTTCTGGCTTGGAGATGCACACCAGTGACTCAGAAGTTTAGAGTTTGGATAGTCAACTTTTTTGAAGACCAAGACCCCAGCAGAACATCAAGACAACCCTGGATTGTCGTCATGGTTCTAATACCTGTGTGGCTCCTTGGGGGGGGGGGCAAGATTGGTGGGGGCAGGAGGAGAAACTGAGGCTCACAGACCCCTGGCAAACACAGGAAGCTGGTAGATGGCTGTCGAGTGAATCATGGTCTCCCTTAGCTGCCTCCCTGCCTCCAAGAGAGCAATAATGGTGGCGGATGCCAGAGTGGCCCCCTGGTTGACCTGTTTCTGGTGGACCTGTTATTGGCTTTTAATGCCCAAACATCCACTAGATCCCCTAGAATAGGGCTGCCTCCTCTCAGGTCCCCCAAGGCAGGCCATGCCCTCTTTTGTCCCCTGCAGAGCTGGGTCAAGTCTGCTCAGACCAGCCCCCTCCTGCCAGGGTAAGCTGTGTCCCCTTAGGCCCTCCAGGACATGGTTGTATCTGTTCAGGACCCCCACCGTGGGGCCGTGTTCTCTCAGAATCCCTGAGCTTCATAAAACACAGGCACCGTTCATTTTTCAGCTAATTACAAAATTCTAACAAAACAATGTGTGAGCCAAGTCTCAAATGAACATCTCAGATAAGATGGGTAGGACTGTGCAGCCTTGTGCAGACGTTTGGAAAACCTGCCTGGAGCTTGCAAATGAGATTGGACGGTGGTGGGGGTGGGTGGTGGATCCGGAAGGACAAAGCAATGGTGGGCATCAGCCACGCTAAGAGTTTGGTATCCAGGGAGTGATGCTTGGAGCATTTTCCAAACAGTCTGTAATTCGAAGGCACTTTCCTGTGTCTATGTTTTAGGAAATTGCTTGGGTGCATGCAGTTGATAGGCAACACACTATAATTTTTCTCACTGGAAGTCATGGGAAACAGGCTCTGGTGAGCATTTTCCTGCAGACCAGCTGGTTTTCAGCAACACGTGGACTATTAGGGCAGAAAACGCTCAATTTCTCCCAGTTTAGGGGCAGCAGCACCCCCCGGTGGCAAACACAGGAAACACCCCCGGTGGCCGGCAAGCCTCCATGAGATCTGCAGATGCTCTAGCGAACAGAGTGGGTCCCAGGGGAAGCTGGGACCCAACCTCCAGCCCCGATGAAGGAAGGGGCAGGGGGTCTCAGGCTCTGCTCATGGGGCCTGGTACTCCTGTGTCCACCCTGCAGGGTCCGGTTTCTTGTGTTGGCCTATGGTGAATGTCTCCCCCCACCAACACACACTGGGCATCTACATCCCTTTTTTTAGAAAAAGCACTCCATTTTCCTTTGGGGAACCCCCTACGCTGAAGTCATATAGTTCTTGATGGTCAACCCCCTGACTCCATGCATCACATGCACCGTGATTTGATGAAGGATGAGCCTATGACCCAAATCTGCCCAGTGAGAGCCAGGCCTGGGCCTTTCTTGCTGTAGCTATTGGGAGAAAAGCATTTCCTTTCCACTGGGGCTGCTAAATGGTCCATGGCCTATCAGCCTAGCGTTCGGGTGGGTGGGGGACATCTCTGTCTCTGGTTGTAGGGGAGGCTTCTTGCAAATAAAGCTTTTCTCTGTATAAAAGCAGATTTTGGAGAGGAAATGAGGCAGTCCTGATGAAAAATATTTGAGCAGCTGGATCCAGCAGTACCTGAAGCCACTTGCTCCGGGGCATTTTCAGTTAAGTGAACCAATTAATTTTTTTTTCTCTTAAGCCAATGAGAATTGGAGGATAACGCTCCCTGCCTGATTTGTGCCAGACCCTAATTTCTCTCTTCCCTCCTGGACAAATGTCCTCATTGCTGTTTACACTTGCAAACTCAGAGGCCATGTTAATCAAAACCATCTTTATTATTTAAAGAGCATCCTGTCATCACGGGTACCTAGATGGGGGTCCCCAGATGGCAGAACAATATTTACATGGGGGTCAGGAGGGTGAGGCTCGGGTGGTCCCAGGGCTGAGTGGGCCCGCCACTGTGGAAGAGAGGAGCCTGGAGGGAGGGTATCCTTGGACCTGTGGGCTCAGCCCAAGAAGAGAAACGTCCCATTCCGGGCCCAGGGTGAACCCCACCAGGTGGGGCTGGAGCCACCTAGGTGAACTTGGGCCCTGGAGGCGTGTGCGTCAAGGAGAAGCCACAGGTCAGAGCTGGGTCACCATGCCGCTGGCTTCGGAGTGAGTCTGGAGAAAGACAACTGGGGGCTTCTGAGGTCTGAGAGGCTTCCCCAGTCCCACAGCGAACCTCCCCTCCCCACAAGCCCTTGGAAATCCATCTGTCCCCTAGGGCACCGTCTTCTGGCCTGAGCACAGGTTTCCAGAAAACCCCTGCCTCCTCCCCTTTCCCCATTAGAGTCCCAAACACTCCCGCCCTCTGGCTCCCATCTGGGCCTGACGTTCACCTTTATGGCCTGGAAGATCCACTCCCGGAAGTCACTGACTTTGGTGTAGACACCCGGCTTCTGGGCCAGAGCACAGCCGGTGCCCCAGCTCACGATGCCACAGAGCCGCCAACGTGGCGTCCGAGAGATGCTGTCCTCACACACGAAGGGGCCACCGCTGTCACCCTGGTGTGGGGAGGGGAGGCCGGGCTGGAGGCCAAGAGGGCATCCGGGAGGCCCTCTTGGATGGCCAGGGGCTGTGGTCACAGAGCCCTCTGGCCCTGAGAGAGGGAGTCCGGCCACCCGCTGCCCTGTGTCTCCATCCCTGGAGTGGCAGGGGCTCGGGGCTGCCCCCCACAGTGCCTCACCTGGCAGGCGTCAATGCCACCCTCAGGGTAGCCGGCACAGAACATCTTGGGCTTGATCTGGTTTGCGTAGAAGTCGGGGCCGTTGCAGACCTCACTGCTGATTATGGGGACTCGGGCCTCCTGGAGTACCCCAGCCTGTTGGCCTGGGGGTGTGCGGGCAAGGCTGGCCGAGGCTGGGGAACAGGCGCGGCCCCCTTCCCTCCTGCTGCCCCCCCCCCCAGGCTCTTCAGCGTCCCTGGGCCCCAGGGCCAAGAAGCATTTGCCTTTCCAGCCAGACTGCCTTTCCCCAGCCCAGTTCCGTCTCCCTCACGGCGGCTCTGCCGGCAGAAGACGGGACTCACCGTAGTACTGCGTGTTGCCCCAGCCGGTTACGGTGCAGATCTTGCCGTCCACCAGGGCCTGGCCGGCAGCCGGGAGGCACACAGGCTGGATGTATTCTGGGAGAGAGACCAGGCGGTCCAGCCCCTGCCGGCCTGCCCCGCCTGGAACAAAGCCTCTGTCCAGCAGCCTCAAGGGCCCCGGCGCACCCTCTCCTCTGTTCTTCTAAAATAACCACAGCAGGGGGCGCCTGGGTGGCTCAGTCGTTAGGTGTCTGCCTTCGGCTCGGGTCGTGATCCCAGGGTCCTGGGATCGAGCCCTGCATCGGGCTCCCTGCTCGGCGGGAAGCCTGCTTCTCCCTCTCCCACTCCCCCTGCCTGTGTTCCCTCTCTCGCTGCTCCCTCTCTCTCAAATAAAAATGTTTTAAAAAAATAAAAATAAAATAACCACAGCAGGAGCTGGATGTCTTCCTGCCTCAGTTCCTCCAAACTCCTGTCAGTCCAGAGAGCGAGGGGCTACTATTAGCTCATTTAGAGGAGGGAGATGAAGCTGAGTCACTTATCTGAGGTCTCATAACGAGGCAATGACAGAGCTAGAATTTGGACCCAGGTTGGCCAGATTCCCAAGCCTGCGTTCTTAACCGTGGCCCACAGGCCGCCCCCCGCCTAGAAGGTGCCTTTGTGAAAAACAGAAAGGCATCCCTATCTTGAGATACTTGACGTCCATCTGCCAGAAGATCATTGTACTAGGTACACAGGTCTACACCAACAACAGCGAGAAGGGTGCCCCTAAGATGTGATGTCCTTGTGCAGTGCACAACCTACACAAGAGGTCCTGGCAGTTCTGTCTACGGCCTGCCTGCTGGCGACTTCACAGGCCTGAGCATCAGAGCTCTCAGGTATAAAATGGACAGAATAATCATTTCCCTCAGAGGTTGTGGTGAGAAACTGGTGAAGCCCTGAGCAGCACACTTGGCAAACAGGAAGTGCTCCCATAACTAGTAATAGTAATAAACAACAACAGCAATGACTGCTCGCATTAACTGAGTGCTCATCTGTATGCTGGCATTGCTCTAAGCTCTTTACTCATATTACCCTTCTTTTTAAAAGATTTTATTTATTTACTCGAGAGAGAGCATGAGCCGGGGGAGGGGGGCGGGGAGGGGAGGGGCAGAGGGAGAAGCAGGCTCCCCCGTGGGACTTGATCCCAGGACCCTGGGTTCATGACCTGAGCTGAAGGCAGCTGCTTAACCAACTGAGCCACCCAGGCACCCCTCATATTACCCTTTTAATCATCTTGATAACTCTAGGAAGTCATTTAATGGATCAGGGAAACTGAGGCACAGAGAGGTGAAGCCAAGATCACATAGCTGGCAAGTACCCGAATCTGATCCCAAGCTCTATGCTTATACCCCCTCGGCCGTGTGTCTCCCACCCCAACCCCCTGTGCTTCCATGGACACTTCTCTACATCACTATTTGGAACCCCTCCCTAAAGACAAGGGTTTGTTTCATTTTAAATGTGTATCATCCCCTTCGATGGAAAACCGGGAACACGGATCATTCAAAAGAAAATAACCATAAAGAGAAGTAGAATGCAAGCCACAGAGCGGTCCCAGCAGCAAAGCCTGGGGGTTACACGCACAGACTCCCACACCAGGCGGCCTCGACCCAAATCTTTGCCATTTTCCAGCCGCGGGACTTCGGAGCAACATTTACCTTCTCTGCGTGGGGGCCTCCCCCTCTGTGTGGGAACACAGGACCCTAAGAGGATCCACCCTCCCAGGGCTGCTGTGGGGACTGAATGCGTGCAGGCTGGGGACATGCAGAGAACAGGGCCTGGCACACAGGAGGTGAGGAGCGAGTGTTGGTGCTAGGACATCATCGCTGGGATAGTATCGTATCCTACTATTTCATTATCGTTATACCGATGCCCGCTGAAGGCTCATCATCATCCGCTACTATGACTTCATCAGCATCGTTTTTATTAATACTGTTGTCACACTGCGGCCTGCTGAGAGCCGGCTCTCAATCCAGGGCATGCGGCGTGCAGTGGAGAAGTGCTAAATCCTAGGCCCCAAGGGAGTCTTTCTCCCTGAGAGCGAGGACATGCTCCGGAAAACTGCGAAGGGAATATCTTCTGATTCCCTCTTGGGTTCATTCATAGATTTTAAAAGTTTTCTT
Source organism: Halichoerus grypus (assembly GCF_964656455.1). NCBI lineage: Eukaryota > Metazoa > Chordata > Mammalia > Carnivora > Phocidae > Halichoerus > Halichoerus grypus. Next base: position 44,337,796 of record NC_135726.1, on the reverse strand, counting down.
CAGGGGTGCCTGGGTGGCTCAGTCGTTAAGCGTCTGCCTTCAGCTCAGGTCATGATCCCGGGGTCCTGGGATCGAGCCCTGCTTTGTGCTCCCTGTTCAGCGGGAAGCCTGCTTCTCCCTCTCCCACTCCCCCTGCTTGTGTTCCCTCTCTCGCTGTGTCTCTCTCTGTCAAATAAATAAATAAAATCTTTAAAAAAATAAAAATAAATAAAATAAATAAAAGTTTTCTTCATTTCACTTGTGTTTTTTGGTAACAGCTTTTCCGAGACACAATTCACACACCACACAGTTCAGCCCCTTCAGCGGGCAAGTCGGTGATCTTTAGGGGGTTCACAGAGAGAGTTTAGCTGCATGCCTGGCAATAGGAAGGTGCCACTGTGGCCACCATCGTTTGAGAACGTCTTGATCACCCCCAAAAAGAAATCCTGTATTCTCTACTCGTCACCTCCCAATCTCCCTGTCCCCATCCGCACCCCCGCCCCCGCCCACCTCACACCAGCCCAACTCCCTGGCAGCCACTAGTCTACTTTCTCTCTCTCCAGCTCTGCCTATTCTGGACATTTCAGATCAATGGAATCACATACTGGCCTCTTGTGTCTGATCTCTGGTTTAGCACAATGTTGTCAAGGTTTATCGGCTGTGTATCACGTGTCAGTGCTCCACGATTCTGTCTTATGGCCAAATATTACCCTATTGTATGGATCTACCACATTTTGTCTATGCATTTGTCAAACAAACATCTGGGCTGCTTCCATCTTTTGACTGTCAAAGTGAATAGAGCTGCCGTGAACACCCATGTCTAAGATCTTGTGTGCACCCGTATTTTCATTTCCTCTGGGCACGGAGCCCCGGGTGGATCTGCTGCGGCAAATGCGAACTCCGTGTTTAACTCCCCTAGAGGTCGTTTTCCTTATCACCATGGAATCCTATGGCTCGGTCCTCTGTCCTCCCAGCCTCTGGAGTCCCCAGGCCAAGGCTCATCCCCCAGACTCACCCGTGAGGGGCAGGGGGCTGGACAGGTGGACCAGGGCGATATCATTGCTGTTTTCCTCACTGTTGGGGTCTCGAAAGGGGAGATAGCCCCCGTGGTAGACTACTGCCTGCACCCCCAGCTGCAGGCCATGGGGTGAGGCCTGGGCCACGGCGCCGGCAAACACTCGCCATCGAGACAGGACCCGGTTCCGCCTACCAGGGAATAGGAGAGGAGGGTGGCAGCTTCCCCGGGCGCAGCCTCTCCCAGCTCGCCTCTCCCCTGCCTCTCCCACTCAGGGCTGTGGGAGACACTCACTCAGGGAAGCAGTGGGCGGCTGTCAGCACCCAGTCTCCGGAGAGCAGGGACCCTCCACACAGGTGTGCTCCATCGTAACGGAGACTGACTTGCCACGGCCACCTGCCCAGGCTGGTGTCTTGGCCTCCCACGATGCGATCCACAGGCAGCTTCCTACGGCCACAGTCTGTGGGAGAGGCAGATCAGGGGCAGCGGGAGGGCCTGGAACCTTCAGGACACAGCCCCATCCCTGGGGACCTATAGGAACATGGCCCTGCTTTGGGGGCCTGAGGGGACACGGACCTGCTACCCTGGAGGAGTCAGAGGACACAGCTCCACCCTCATAGGATCTAAGAAAATATGGCCAGTGGGGGGGTAGGGGGTGTCTGATGGGATGAGACCCTGACCTGAGGGTTCTGCGGAACATGGGCCCACCTTAAGAGAGTAAGGAGACATAGTCCCATCCCTGGGACCCTATGGGGACAAGGCCATGCCTCCCTAGGGGAGTCCGAGAGGACCCAGCTCCATCCTTGTAGGGTAAGGGGCTATGGCTGGTGTGTGTTGGGTGGGCGTGGGGGGGGGTGTCCGATGGGACATGGCCCTGCCCTGGGGGGTTCTCAGGGAGAGGGTACCAAGTAGCAGGGACTCACCTTGGCAGACAGTAGCCAGGAAACGGCCCCTGGGACAGTCACTGTGACAGAAAGGGGCAGAGGCGGAAACAAAAGGGGAGGCCAATTCAGGCGGGAGAAAGGGCCCCCGAGGGCGGGCAGGATGGGCGCCCGGGCCCCGCGGTCCTCCTCACCACACAGAGATGACCTCGAGCAGCCTCCGGGCCAGCGGCAGCCTCCCCTCGTCCACGCAGAAGAAGCCCGACGTGCCGTTGGCACCCGCCGTCCGCACGTCCAGCTCCGAGTGGCCCAGGGCCCTGGGCAGGCAGGGGTCAGGCCTGCTCCTCCCGCCCCGCCCCTCCCCGCGCCACCCCCCCCCCCGCCCGGGCCACCCGGTACCTGAGGAAGCCCATCTCCTCGCAGCCCAGGCCCGCCACCCTGGCGTTGGAGCGCGAGGAACACAGCAGCCGCCACGTGCCCTCTGTGTCGTCAAACACCATGAGCCGGGCGTCAGCCGGGCTGACCTGCACTGCAGGGCGACAGGACGGCCGCCTGGGTCACCTCCCCGCCGCGCCCCGCCCCCCAGCCCGGCCCGCGGAGCTCCAGGCCTGAGTCTCCACGGGGGGCCGATAGGAGCTGGGGCGCGCCCGCGGGCGGGGAACCCGGGGACCTTCCTGTCACCTCCCTGCTCCCTAAGCTGGCCGCGCATGCGCCGCACGTCTGGCCCTTTGCTCGGACATCAGCTAGGACATTGGACATCGGGGAAGAGGGAAGCGGTTTCAACCACGCTCCCAGGAGAATGGCGTGTGAGGCTGGAGCTGCTGGGGGCCGTCTTTGCCCCCATGTGGGGGAAAAATAAGCCAACGTGGAGGAAAGCCAAGAGATGTCTGCCCCTTGATGGAGCCAGATGGGAAAGACCCCCAGAATGGTTGGATAAGTAAGTGAATTGTTCCCCTGTTGTTTAACCAGTTTTTCTCCTTTTGTCTTATGCAGCCCGAAGACCCTTGACTAACACCTCAGAGGGCCAAAATATTTAGATACGCTATAGTCTTCAAAAAAGACAGAAAAAAAGAAAGAAAAAAAAGAAAGAAAAGCTATCTTTTCTGCAGGACTTGTCCGAGCCTTGAATATATTAAAGTGCAATTCTCCAAGCTGACGATGTAGTATTCATTCATTCATTGGCTCACTCATTCATTCATTCACCCAATAATAAGCGTTAACTGGACGTATACTCCATACTCAGCCCTGTTGGGGGGTGATGTTGGAGGCATAAAGATGACCAAGACAGCCCTGGGCTGTGCCCTCACCAAACCAAAGTCTAGGATTGGGGGAGACAGACAGCAATAAAAAAGTCACTCAACCAAGCACGTCATCACAAACTGTGAGAAGAGATGGGATGAAGATACAGGAAGGCTGGAGAGAGCGCATGAGGGATTCCTCGTGTCTGGGGCTGGTTGTGTTGAGAACCGCCCATCCTCTTAGCTCCTCCCAGGCTGCTCCCCACGCATGGCCAGAGGACCGTCTTCCACACCTAAGCCAGGTCACAGCCCTCAGGCCTGTTTATTTACATTTACCACTCAGGACGTGCTAGGCTCTATTTGGGGCAATGAACAAATTGCCACGGCAATAAACAAATCAGACAAAACCCCTGCTCTGTGGAACTCCAGGACCAGTAGGTGAAATGGGCAACGAAAGGGACAAGTAAGCAAAATAGACAGTGTGTCACAAAATAAGGAGCCAAGGAGACAAATCCAGCTTGACTGAGGCAGGGGCATACTGGCATGTGGGGAGAACTTGCCATTTCCCGCAGGAGGGCAGGGAAAGCTTTTCTGAGAAGGTGGGGTGTGAACATAGATCTGAAGGAGGGGAGAGAGTCGAGAGAGTCATGAAGGTAGGTGAGGGAACAGAGAACTAGGCCACAGGAACAGCAAGGGCAGAGATCCCAAGGCTGGTGGAGGTGGGGGCGGGGGTGGGGGAGGAACCGCAAGGAGGCTGGAGCAGAGTGAGCGAGGGGCAGATGAGCTGGGAGGAAGGCCAGGTCCATGCGAGGACTTGGCTTCTCCCAGGAGAGAGGTGCAGCCAGGGGAGGCTCTGAGCCAGCAGCGCCCTGACCCGATTGGGGGGTTCACAGGCTCCCTCTGGCTGCGGGCCAGGGGCAGACTGTAGGGGGCGCCACAGGAGCAGGGAGCCCAGGGAGGGGCTGCTGCAGAGTCCAGGCTGGGGAGGATGGAGACCGGGGCCAGGGCGGGGGCAGAGGGGGAGAAGAGTTTAGATTCTGGAGAGATTTTGTGGGTCAAGCTGACAGACTGCATGAGGCTGTGAAGGAAAGAGAGGGGTCATGGACAACTCTGGGGTGTCTGGCCTGAGCCGTAGAAGGATGCAGCTGCCGTTGACCAGGATGGGGCAGGGCGCAGGGGGAGGAGGTTTGGGGACAGGCCAGCTGTGACCCCCTTGGTCCTCCTGCATTGCTGGCGCCCCAGAGCACATTCTAGGAAACCAGATCTGGGGCAAACTCAATTTGGCCTCCCCCGAGCTGAGGGGTCTTCCCCTAGCCACCTGACCCAGACAAGGGACGCGGGAGTTCTAGACCCAGTTCTAGAGGACCCTGTCTTCTGAGAACCTGCCGTGTGCCCAGCACTATGCCTCATGTTCTCCCTGCCCACCAACAGCACGGCCTCGCCACACCACCCCAAGGCCACAAAGATCATCCCCATTCTGATCAGAGGAGGAGGCTGAAGCTTGGAGAGGTGGGGTGCCTTGCCCAACATCACCAAGTGAGTGAGAAGCAGAGACGACTTGCATTCAGGCCTGCGTGACTCCAGACCCCAAGCTCTGCATGTGGGCCCGGACAGCCTGTCCAGTGACTTCCTTACCCACAGTGATGGCTTCCTGACTGCCTTGGCCCCTGCTCTGGGGTGGGGGCAGCGATGCCTGGCACCCCTGAGGATGGCGCCCGCCACCCCGAGTTCCAAGACCAAGACTTGGGGTTTGAAACACCAGCTGGGGGTAAAAAGCTTCCAAGTATCCCAGATACGGTAAGGTTTTAGGGGGAAAAAAAGGATCACTTTATGGATATGTGTTGGGGGAGGGAGAGGGAGGGAATATCAAATGCCCCCTCCGATTATTTTTAAAGCCACATTCTGTGCCACTGTTTCTCACTTTTCGACTCTTCATTCTTGTTGGTATTATTTGCAAAAAAAAAAAGAAAAGAAAAGAAAATGTGTTTTGGGTCATCTGGTTTTGCTTACTGAATTGTCTGATATATTTAGAGGTGTGAAAATCCCAGGAAAATGAGGTGGAGATGTAGTTTGGGGGTTGTTTTCATTTGTTTTATAATTTCCCATCATTTTTGGAAAACCCAAGTATAAGTGAAGGGCAGGAGTGCTGGCGTTGGCCAGAGCGAGGTCTGAATCACGGCCTAGGTACTTTCCGGCTGGAGGTCAAGGGCAAGTCAGTTCATCTCGGCGACTTGTCTTGTGCATTAAACAAAGACCTCCTGAGTACCCACCATGTGCAGGACACCGTCTGGGGCAGCAAACCCAGGGTCCCTGCCCTCCTGAAATTCCCCAGAAGTCAAGTGTGAGGAGAATTTTATCCTGGGCAATAGGCATGGCCGTGGGGTTGGGGGAGCATGGGGCCTGGGGGTGCAGGAAGGAAGGCCTTGCTCAGCAAAGTTAAAGCCTGAAGGTGAGACCCCAAAGCCACATTTACCAAGTGGACTGCATCATCTCTCCTTCTTCCCCGTGGCCCCCTAGCTTATGACTAAGGAGGTTGGGACCCAGGGCAGGACGGGTCTGAGGCCCCAGAACTCAGCAGAACCTCGAAACTGCTTCTAGGTGTGAGCGGGCAAGAGGTGGTAAGCCAAGACAGTGGGGCCAGGAGGGCCCTTCAAGGGCATGAGAATGGCCCATAGGCTGGACGCTGGAGAGCGCCAGAAGCAAGCGTGAGGTGAGGGCGGAAGAGGGGTCTGCCCCCTAGGAGCCCTGGAGCCTGCAGGGGGTTGAGACTTTAGCCCAGTGGCAGTGGGGAGCTATGAAGCCACGGAGCTATGGAGCGGCTTCTGGGACATGATCCCTCTGGCCTGCCGCTTCTTCAGTGTGTGGTCTTGGGCAAGTCAGTTCACTTCACTGGGCCTCGGTGTCCCCCATCTGCAAAAGGGGGGCAATGGTAATAGGTCCAAGGTTACAGCGCGGGTGCGGCAGATGGTAGGCGTCACTACTGCGAGTCGCTTGGCTGTTTCTCGAGAAACAGCAAAGGATAGTAATTCTGCATTGAGCAGATCTAGACTGCCTGGGTTCGAATCCCAGAGCTGCCACTTCCTAGCTCTGAGACCTGCGGCCAAGTCGCTGGACCTTTCTGCGCCTCAGTCTCCCCATATTAAAATGGGCTTTTGTGAGGGTTTACTGAATTGAACCCATAAAGCCCCGAGGCCTACACCTGGCACCTGTAAATGCTCACTAAGTGCTGGCATGGTGACCAACGCGGATGCAGGCTTTCCTTGTCCGGATTTTCATTTCTTCTCTTAGCATGAGCTCAGTCCTTTATGGAATTAGATGAGGCTCCTGGGAGTGAAAAATACATCCCATCACCCAACTTCCCCTTTCTTCCTGCTGTGCTGGGCCACGGAACGGCAGCTGGGGGCTGGCACCCGGGAGAATTCATCCATTCATTCCACATTTAGTTTCCACATCTATTATTAGTGTAGCCGTTCATTCTCAGCTGCCTGCAGACCCAGCTCTGCCGGGCCGGCCTGAGAGCTATTCCTGGCCTCATCATCTCCCAGCTGTGTGTCCTCTCTGGTCTCACTTTCCACATCTGTAAATGGGGATCATAGCAGCAGTACCCCCCTCCACCCCCCCCAGAGAATGAGAAGGGGTCGCCAAATTCATACAGCACCTCACAAACGGGCTCTGACCATGCCTCGTAGTAAAGAGACACATTTTTACATTTTATGATGTAGCCCTGAACTTGTGCTTTCTGGAGCAAATCACTGCATTGCTCTGAGCCCCAGTTTCCCCATCTGTAAAGATGGAGAGAATAACAGCACGGCTCTCATGGAACCAGAACGAAAGATTAACAAAACTTTCCCGTGCTGAGAGAGATGCGCTGTGGTCTTTTCTAATCTAATCTCTTTCATGCTTTTTATTTTTTAAAAGATTTTATTTATTTATTTGAGAGAGAGAATGAGAGAAAGCACGAGCAGGGGGAGTAGCAGAAGGAAAGGGAGAAGCAGGCTCCCCGCTGAGTGGGGAGCCCCGATGCGGGGCTCGATCCCAGGACCCCGAGATCGTGACCTGAGCCCAAGGCAGACGCTTAACCGACTGAGCCACCCAGGCGCCCCTCTTTTTCGTGCTTTTTAAAATGTGGTTTCCGACTCCCTAATTTTATTTCATGAGGCACTAACAGGTAACACATTTAGAGTCTGGAAACCACAAGGCAAGGTGGAGTGCTTAGAACGGCACCCTGTCCCGAGCAGGTGCTCAATCGGAGCGCTAGCAGCATCTCTGCGCATGCTCACGCAGTCACTCGGAAATTTTTCCTTGAGCTCCCACCAGGGACAGGTTTCGTCCGGGGCTCCCCAGAGAGTCCCGGCCTGCTTTACTCACCCGGATACAGCGGCTCCTGATCACTCTTGAGTAGAAAGGTCACTGTAGAGAAGGCAGAGGTGAGGGCAGGCAGGCAAGGGGCTGCAGGGCAGGGCAGGGGAGGCGAGAGGCGCAGGGACCGCTCTCACCAATGGCCCAGGACGCTGCCCCGATGCCTGTCAGGAACAGCAGGGTCCCCGCGGTGAGAGCTGCCACCTTGGGTCCGGAACAGCATGGCACAGTCCGGCCACCTGCAACAGACACCATGCTGGGGCCACTGCCAGGCCAGTCCCGCTCGGGCAGGGTCTGGGCAGGGGGCCAGCTCTGCCCTGCCTGCCCCCCCCCCCGGCTGCCATGCCCTGGGCCCGCGCCCTCCCCTACAGGTGTCCTGCTCCCCCCCCAGCCTTCCAGCTGGGAAGGGGTGTGGCTGGGACCGCTGCCACCATCCCCGCCCTCCTGGCACTTGCGGGCTCTCTCCTCCCCAGTGACACTGCACTTTGCTATCTCCTTCTCTTGAACCTCTCACTTCTGCTCCCTCTCTCAGAGCTTCTTGGAGCCTCTTGGGCTCTGCGACCCCTGACCTCCGCCCTCTTGGCAGCTCACTTCCCCGCTCTTTGGCATGTCCTCACCGCTCCATCCCTCTCTGCCCTCCCAGCCCCTCTGTCCCTGGGCATCTCCCCAAACCAGCCCTCTCCCGCAGGACCCTCTGGAGGTTCAGAACCTAAGTTTGAAAAGTTGCCAGCCTCACTTAATAATATTGGCCTTACCCCTCCCGGCCCTGGGACCTTGGGTAGGTGGCCTCACCTCTTTGAACCTCAGCTTTCTTGTCTGTTTAATGGTCACCCACCCAGCACTCACCTCTAAAAACAATATTTTAAAGTTCTCTTACATCATAGTAGCTGAACTCTTATCACAGGCTTATTCTCCCAAGCACTGTCCTCGTTTGGGGGAGGATTCCCATTTTTCGGACAGGGAACACTAAGGCTCAGAGAAGTGGAGTGACATGTGCGTGGGGACTCAGCCAGCGGGAGGCAGTGCCGAGTCCTGGACCCCGGGGCACATGGGGTGCTGGGGCCCAAGCGTCTTAAGTACGAAGCCGCTCCCTCTCCCCGCGCCATAATGCCTGGCAGAGAGCAAGTTCTCAATAAATGCTTTTACATCATTAGAGCTGTGTGTTCCTGGGCAATACCCTTCCCCTCTCTGGACCTGTTTTCTCCTTGGTAAAAAGAGCTTTGTTCATTCATTGTCCTGCTGAGCATCCACTGTACTTGGCACCATTCTAGGCTCAGGAGACACATCCCAAGACAGATGAGATGCTGGCTCTCATGGGGCTCATGTTCTCATATGTGTAAGGTTGAGGGGAAAACATAAACAATAAACAAACTTGATCATTCCCAGATAGTGGCAAAGTCTATGAAGAAAATAATGCAGGTCGGGGGGGCAGGTGGCTTCTGGAGTGGGGTGCTGAGGGAAGGCCACCCCAAGAAGTGACCTTTGAGCTGAGACCTGAAGGCTGAAACCATCCACGCAAAGATCTTAAGGAAGAGCCCTCTGGGCAGAGGGGACAGCACAGGCAAAGGCCTTGAGGCAAGAATAAGCATGATCTGTTCGAGAGAGAGACCACAGATATGGCCAGGATGGCATGAGTTTGGGGAAGGCAGGGACCTAGGCTGAGAGCAGCTAGGGAGGCCACGTGGCCTGAGGGGAAAGGGGTTTTTATTCCCAGCGCAACAGGGGCCCTGGGGATTAAAAGCCAACCCCTTCGCTAGGGATTGTGGGATGGCCTCTGCAGGACATCTCCAGGGTGGCAGGAGTCCCAGCTCCCCAACCTGTATCGCAGTCTACAGCTGGCGGGCGCAGGGCCAGACCAGCACCCAGAATGGAGCAGGGCATCGTCCGGGATCTTCCTGGGACGGCCATTGTCTGGGTGTCTTAAGAATTTGAGAGCCCAGCAGTTCCCGTCAAGGCAAGGGCAAACAAATACACCCTCCCTCCAAAGAGGCCGCAGGGGGCCAGGCCAGCCCTGGCCTCCCGCCCGCCCGCCAGCTCTGTTCCCAGCCATCTTCCTGGTGCCGGTGGGAGGTCTTGGCTCCTGCAGCCATGAGGCCGAGAGGCCGGTCCTGGTCCCTTTGTTCTCAGGGGCGCCTATCAGGGCTTGGGGCCACTCTGAGCCCAGCCCAGGGGCTTTGGTGCGTCTGCTGGGGTGGCAAGCATTGAAGGACCTCCTCCCGCGCCCTCCTTCCACGCCTCAAGCGGGTGCCCTTGGTAGGACAGGAAGTGTCCTTACTCTGGGTCCTCCCAGTGTGAGGGGCACCCTCACTGCACGTCTTTCCTGAGGCAGGAAGCGTCCTCACTCTGGGTGTGAGGCAGCAGCCTTGCTGGGATTCCTGGCTTCTCCCTGGGGCGCTGCTCTTTGCTCCTCAAGGGCGCCAAGGGCCGCCCTCACCTTGGGTCTTCGGCCCCCACCCTCTGGCAGCTAAACTCTCACAGGGGACATCTGTGGTTCCTTGTCTCTGAAACTCGGCTCAGTCAGCAGCTTGTGTCTCAGCCCTCGGCGTCCCCAACTCCAACTTCCTGAATGAAAGGCTCTCCTTTGGCCTCTGGGACACCGCATGCGTCCGATTTTCCTTCCACTTCTCCAACAGGGGCTTTCTCTATCTGCTGACCTCGTCCTGCTCCCTGAAACCTGGAGTTCACAGGGTGCGACGTGGCCTCCTCCCCCTCATGCCCCCTGCTCCCAAGTCTATCTCACACACCTCCACAGCCTCGGTTTCCCTTTTCTGTCCTACAGCCTTGTAGATGCCTCCCCCTGGGACCTCTGGGTCCTTCACACCCCCCAGGTCCCATACTGGCCTCAACGTCCCCCCCAATCCCCAGGTCCCGTCTCAGAGGCCCTCATCCTCAGGACTGTTCCTCATCTCCAGGACACCTCCCTCCCCACACAGCTTGCAGGCCTCCTGAGCACCTCCTACCCACCCTCCCCTTCCCTGCACCCAGCCCCACCCAAGCCTGGGCTCAACCTGCCCTCTGGCGCAGCCTCCACACGGAAGCTTGAGGATCATCCTAAGCACCAAATCCACCCTGTCCCTTCTTTACCTAGAATCCTTCATGACTCCCCAGTGTCCCCAAGACAGAGTCTAAGACCCTCAGCCCTGTGGTGCCAGGCTTTCTAGGATATAAGCATGGCCATTAGAGATTTGGGAGTCGAACCTATGTTTCCCCAAATTCCCAGACAGCCTTATGGGTCATTACCAGACCCCTGACAGAGCTTCTGGCAAGCAACCAAACCCACAGAACTTGTAGAAACACAAGTCAGAATAAGAGAAACAAAGAATGACCACCAGCGCCATCTCGTGGAGAGACCCAGCACTGCCGGGGCATCCGCCGGCCCATCACCAAAACAGTCCTGAGACGAGGCTCCGGCTCGCTCACCTCATCCCTCTCCTGACTCCACTTCCGACACGGCCTCCAGAAATACCCGAGCTCTCCATGTGCCACTGCAGGCCTGGCAGCTCGTCAGCCCCTGCCTCTGTCCTGCTCTCCCTCTGCCGGGCACCCCCTACCTATTCCGACTCACCCTGCGCGTCAGCCCAGCCCGTACGTATCACCTCCTCCAATTCTGAGTCCCCAGGGAGCACCAGGAACCTTGCCTTGGGCACACTTGGAAGGTAACACAACCGGCTCAGACTCGCGCGCCTAGCCCTGGCCTGCACTTTCCTTACAGCCTAGCCCCCGGTGTTAGTAAGGAAGGTATCATTATCATCATCCCCGGTTTGCAGATGAGGAAAGAGGGCCCAGAGAGGCACAGCCAGCTCCCCGGGGTCACCCAGCAAGTAAGCACGGCACCAGAACCGTTCAGCATCTGGGTCCAGGTCTGACCACCGCCACAGGACCAGGTCGAGCTGCCTGGGGACGCACTGGAGCCCACTCTGCCTCAGTTCTCTCTGTCCCCAGACCATCTCTGGCCATCCTTCTGGGCACGATCTGCTTTTCTCCCGGGGTCATTCACGCATGGGCCCGGGCTCTGGAGACTCCTGTCAGTCAGCTCCAGGAGGAACATCGTCCCTCAGGGTCCGGGCTCTGCCAGCCACCTGCTTAGCAAGGGGACAGTGTCCCCCGTCCTGAGCCACCGGGAGCCTGGGTTTGCTCTGGGCCCTAGCTGCACGGTTTGGGATGTGATTTGCTAACTGCTGAGAGCCCAGGAGGCCAGTGATCCACGCGGCTCATTTCAGCCAACACAACCAGCACCCCCTAATTCTCATGCCCTTTAAATCCTCACGCCACCCTGTGAGGGGTGCATTCACCCCAGCTCCATTTTCCAGATGGACACTGAGGCCCAGAGAGGGTAAGCCGCTTGCCCAGGGCTTCCCAGCTCGAAAGGGCTATCACCTGGAACTGAAGCCCTGCTAGCCTGCTTCCAGGAAGAAGAGAGGGAGCCAGCCCCCGCTGGAGAGGGCAGGGAGGAAAGGCTGCCCCCTGCTCGGGCCCCTCCAGCTGGCTCCCACGTGTGGCGGAGGTTGAGAGGGAGACAGGCTGTCTGGAGCCCCAGCCAGGGCCTGCCAAGGGCCCCTCAGGGCCAGCCACTCAGGCGGGCGCTCGCTCCCATCATTCCTGGAACGGTTCCTCTGCGTTCTCTCCCCTCTCCATCCATCCCGGCCGAGTCCAAAGTCCTCCCTCTGTTCTTTTGCCCACAGTGCAAAGAGGTGGGAGGAATGCCTGGAATTGGTGGGGTTCTTGGGTCCCTGGGACACCGGGCTGGCCGGCCTCAGTCATGTCTGGTTCACGGCCTGTGTCTCACACGCTAAGCCCCACACTGATGCCTCGTGTGGGTTCCATGCTCCCGACAACCCCTGTGTGTGGCTAGGCAGGTAGCCCGAGGATCTGTGCTTGACCCGGGGCTAGGGGGGCGGGGGGAATGGATCCCAGAGAAATGACGTCACTCGTACAAGAGCACACGGCTAAAAAGTGGCGGAAGCAGATTTGAATACAGCTCCAGAGTCTGAGTCCATTACCGTGAGAGCTGGTCTTCCCACCTTAGCCCCAAGTGGGGGGCAGGCCCAGGGTTAGCTGAGAAATCACTGGGGTGTGAGGGGAAACTGAGGCAAGAGCCAGGAAGGTCATATGGGGTAGCAGGAAGGCAGGTGGTAGCACTGGCCCACAGAAAATTTGGTTAATAGTTAATCAGGTGGAGGAGACTTCAGAAGGGGGTGGGGGTGGGCCCAGGAAGGGTGCCAGAGAGAGGGGGCTCTGAGGGGGCGGAGAGTTGGGAGCAGAGCACAGAGGGAGGGGCGCCAGGCAGAGCCAAAGTCGGGACTCAAAGAAAAGGGGACTCACCCTCCTTCTCCGCCATGTCACGGCCTCTTGTTAATGATTCCCCGGCTGACCTCCTGGGCCAGGGTGGGACCTGTGGGGAGATGAACAGAGAGGCAGGGCCTGGGGGAGCCGAACCCAGCCCCTGTGCCCCCAGTCCCAGGCGCCCATCCAGGGAGGCTGGACGGACTGGGCCCTGGCCAGAGCACGACGTGATCACGGACGCAGATCAGGCTGGGTTCAAGGATGCGGTCAGTGTCTGACCAGCAGCCAGGGGATGCCTGGATTTGCACGGCTGGGGGCCCCTTTCCTGGGCCTGGGGGAGGAGGGGACCGAGGGTCTGAACACCTGGCTCTGAGGGAGTAGAGAGACCTGAGAGCCTGAACTCCTGGGTCCTGGGGACGGAGGGATTTGGGGGCTCAGAACTCCTGGGTATGTGGGAGGAGGGGCATAGGGGCCCAGAGTCTTGGGTCTGAGGGAAGAGGAGACCCAGGGCCCAATCTCTGAATCTGAGCGAGAGGCGGCTGGAGCTCTGAGTTCCTTGGAGAGACGTCTGAGAGCCCACTCTTGGGGCCCCCAGGAAGCCCGCTATTGGGAGGTGGGCATTAGGTTGATGTGGGCACGAGGGCACCCATGCCCTGGGCCCAGAACTGAGGGCCCCGGTCCTTACCCTGGGGTCCGGCAGGTGGGGGCGGAGCTGAGAGATAGTGCCCTCTTCGGGTCAGTCTCCAGGCCTGGGCAGGAGCATGGTGGCCCCGCAGCAGCGGTGGCCCGGAGGCAGAGGCAGCGGCGTGGGGCCTGCTAGGCCTGGCTGCCTCACCTGAGGAGGAGGGGGCCGGGCCAGAGGCGGGGGAAGGGGCGTGGAGGGGCAGGACAAACGGATTGGCAGCACGGGAGGCCACCTGGCTGGTGGGGCAGGGTTTGCAAGGGCTGGACCTGGCCGGCCCAAGCAACCTGCGGAGCCTGCCTCCGGCCTGGAGGGGGCCCAGGTGTGCCAGTCTGAGGGGAGGCGGGAGCAGGGAGAGGTTTGGCCCGAAGGCAGGGGCTTTGAGCAGACAGAGCAGGCTGGGGGCGGGGGCGGGGGGGGGGGCGGGCGGGGTGCTTACAAGGACTGAAGGGTGGGCCTTTGAATTGGAGGGAACCAGATAGAGGGCTCCAGCTGCCCCAAGCCCACCCTGCTCCTGCCACTTCTTCTGCCTCCCGCCCAGCCCCTGCCTTACCTCCACCTGGCCCCAGCTCAGGCCTAACTCCCTCCCTATCCACCCCTGTGCCTTCTAGCTCACCCCCCACCCCACCCCGGCCCCCTGCCTGAACCCAGGCCTACCACTGCCCCCCGTTATTTCCCGTCCCCAAGTCCAGCTCCTGAACAAGGCAGTCCTGGTCCCTGCCCCGGCCCTGGCCCTGGCCCCAGACCCCCCCCAACTCCTGCCCCAGCCTCTGCCCCAGCCCCCTCCCCCCAGCTGCCTTCCTACAAGTCACGGGGGCTGGTTTGCTTTGGCAGCCTCTCTGCTGCCTGCAGCCGTGACCTCTGGAGCCTGGAAGTCCTGCACCGGGTGGGGGGATGGGGGGCTTGGCCCGGAAAAGGCAGCACCGAGTGCTGAGGTCCAGGCCAAGTGGCCGGAAGTGTCCACAGGTAGATACACACTGTCCCGCCAGCAGCCAAGAGTGATCCACGTCAGACCCCAGGGCCAGATAAACACCCAGACACACAAGGGTCACCAGCAGCCACGTGCTAGTGGACAGCCATGCTCCCAAACCTAGACCGCGGCCGCTCATCCCACACGCTCGGCCCCATGCAGAGCCACAGTCTCCCACAAGGGGGTCATGCCTGGGGGCGGGCACTGGTGCTGCCCGCCCCTAATCTCTCTCTGCCCCTCCCTTCATTTGCATCTTCCTCTCCCTCCCTCGCCCCTCCCCAGCTCCCACCACAGCAGAGAGCCACCCTGCTAGGAACACAGCAAACCACCAAAACGCCTGCCGCCTCTCTTCCCTCCATGGCACCTTCCCTTCCCTGCTGCCCCCGTGACTCCTCTCTGGCCCCCTCCCAGCCTCCCATCCCACTCATGGTCCCTGCTGAGCTAGTGACCCTCCCGGTCCCCACTAATTAAGTGGCTGCACCTTCCCCCTCCTTTTGCCTGAATGTGCACAGAGGGCGGGTCCCTGGGAAAACAAAGGCTTTTGGATTTGGGCGGGGGTGTAGAGGGTGACGGGGCTCACGAGAGAGACTATGAATCAAGTCCAAGAATCTTTATTTCATGAACAAAACTACTCGTGTGAAGAGAGAAGAGGCTGAATGGGCCTTTCTAAGTGGCCACAGTCCAAGGCTGGTGAGAAAGGGCAGGATTGGGCTGGGGCAAGAGTGCATCACAGGGAGAGGGGACCCCAGGTCCAGCCAGAGGAAGGAGGGGAAATGTCGCTGGGGGTCGGGTCGGAGTGGGTCCAGCACCCCCTGCCCCAACCTTTGCCGGCCCATCACGAACCCCCCCACTGGGTGGAGGAGGGGGGGCAGGGAGGGGCTGGGCCCCAGTAGTGTGCATCTGAAGCGGCCAATGTGTGCAAATCAGCAAGAAGGAGGGGTGCGGAGCCGCTGCCCCCACCTCACCGCCCCCCTCCTAAACAGGCAGCAGAAGCAGGGGTGGGGGCAGCGGCAGTATTGCTTTACCCATCATGCATGGCGTGGGTGGGCGATGGGGCAGGAGGAAGTGGGCTGGATTGGGGGTGTGAGCCAAGCCCCCTGCCCCCTCCCACCCTGGCAGCTCCGTTGGCAGGACTCTGAGGCTCGTGGAGGCCCAGGAATGGCCAACCCGCCCTGGGGGCAGGCTGTGCCCAGATGTTCCCCATTAGGGCTGGCTCTTCCTTGAGGTGGAGCCCAGGGCCTAAAGGTGAGGGAGAGACAGGTATCAGGGACCTAGTGGGCTGACACCCGCCCAGGCCCTCCAGCCCCTGCCCACCCACCTACCTTACCGGGGCTATTCGGCCACCTGGACACCCGTACAGTTCTCTTTGCTTTCTGAGGTGATGGCCAGGTATTCCGAGCTGGGGGGGCAAAGGCCAGGTGTAGAGTTACCCCCATCATCAGTTTGGCCCACCCCGGGAAACCGAGGAGGGTTGGGGTCTCTGCCCCAGGTGCACAGTGTTCCGGAGTTAGAGAGAGGCGGGGACTGCAGGCTGGACATCTAGGGATCCGCAGGAAGTCCAGGCTGGGGCCTGGAGTCCTGAGTCTGAGGGAGGAGGGGACCTCGGGGGGTCAGACTCTGGGTCCTGACCCTACCCATCCGTGACAACAGATGTACCCCTCTGGGAAGCCCGCGTGTCTGGGTCGCCTGACCCCCTCCCCACCAGCGCCACTCACGCATTCTCTTGTGCAGCGGCCTCCGTGGCCGCGGCGACCTTCTTGTAGCAGTAAACCATCTCTGCCACGAGCCATATGGTCAACACCACGATGAGCACATACATCATGATCTCCGACACGATGGACGCCATGTCTCTGTTGGCTGCAAGGGCCAGGCAGGGTCAGGTGGCAGTCAAGGCCAGGCTCGGGAGGCATGAGGTGCTCCCAGCTGGCGCTGTGAGCTTGGCCAAGTGACCTGGGTTCCCTGGGCTCCCTGGGCCTGGTCTGCAAAGGGGACTATGCTGTTTCCCTAGAGTCATCGTTGTTACTGTGATTTTTGTTTGTTTCTTTTAAAGTAGGCTCCCCACGCAGCATGGAGCCCAGCGCGGGGCTTGAACTCACGACCCTGCGATCAAGACCTGAGCTGAGATCAAGAGTGGGACGCTTGACCGACTGAGCCAGCCAGGCGCCCCGTCACTGTGATTCTTAATAACCAGCATCCAGTGGGCTTTGGGATCCCCCTCAACCTGCCCCCCTGGGTGGCCGGAGGGGGCATCTGTGTCATTCAGGAGGCTGCAGGTGCCCGAGAGTTGCAGCTCTGCAACCAGAAGGCTCGGGTTCAGATCCCGACTCTGCCACTTGCCACCTGTGTAACCTTGGGCAAGTGGCTCACCCTCTCTGGGTTTGAGCTTCTCCATCTGTGAAAAGCTGATAATCACAATATCTCCTTCTTGGGAGTGTTGTACAAATTAAATAGGCTTCAAAAATCCTTAGGATGGGGCTTGACATATAGGTAGCCCTCAACACCTGTTTACTATTATTAATTCTACTATTACTGTTATTACTGGAGCAGTAGAGCATAGTAGTTGAGAGCAGGGGCTCTGGGAACCGGATTCAAATCCTGACTCTGCCTCTTATTAGCTGTGTGACTTTAGGCAAACGACTCCACCTCTCCGAGCCTCAACTCGTCCTCTGTAAACTGGCGGCGATAATCCTCATGCCTTCTCACAGGGTTGCTGGGAAGAGAAAGCAAGTTAATACCCGTAACAGGCATGGACGGGCTCGCAGTGAGCACCGCCTCAGTATATTGGCTCTTGAGTGACATTTTCCGGAAACCTGCTGTCCTTTCCGCGGCACTGGCCCTTGCCATTGCCAGCTTCCTTTCACTGAGCCTAAATTTAAACTGTGAAGGGGATGTGCTCAGCCAGGGAACCAGAGGCGAAGGCCGCTGTGACGTCCTTGGCCGGATTTCACAGGTGTCCGCCCCGTACTCCCGGGCCTCTCCTTCCTGGTGGCCAGGATCTCATTTCCCCCGCTGTCTTCACATGGTCTTTCCTCCCGTCAGTGGGTACTCTCTGTGCTCTGCCCTGTGCAGATGGCACCGATGCTTTCTGGGCCAGAGTGAGGGAGGGCGGCAGGGCTGGATGTTTCTCCCCTGCTTCTGGGCCAGGAGGAGCTGGGGAGAGGGCTCCACGCGTCATTCATTCATTCGAAAGATAGGAAGGCGTCTCATACGGTGAATGCCTGCTTTCAGCCAGGCTCTGTGCCAAGTTCTTTATGTGAGCGTCTCCCTGAGTCCCTGAAACACCCCAAGGATAGAGAGAGTGCTGGCTTCCCACGTCAGCTGACCTCAGGAAGCACACTGAAGTGGATATATGTTGGAAAAAGCGCACATCTTCAGAATTCTCCTCCCTGCTCCTGGAACTCAGTGCTCAGATGGATTGAGGTAATCTGGTATCTCCTGCTCTCCCAGTCAGATGAGGACGGTGATCGACCGGCACGGCTCTGTAGCCCATTTTCCAGACAAGGACACTGAGGCTCAGAAAGGGGACAGCACTGGACAAGGATGCACAGCCAGGATTGCACTCGGAGCCAGGATTCAACCCCAAGTGTAACTGATGGCAGGCTCTGAGCTCTTCCCTGCTCTGGAAACTACCGCAGCCGAAGAAACACTTGGTAAAGGGTGCTGTATGTCAAATGCAGTCTCCACTAAGCCACACAGACATCTCAGGAGGTAGGACTGTCATTCCCCTACTTCACAGATGAGGAACTGAGGCAGAGGGGTCATGCAGAGGGTAACAGGCCCCTTCTCTGGGGAGAACTTTGATTTCTTCAAAAGCCCCCAAATCTTCTAAAAGCTGGCAGCCCCCCAGATCTGAAGCTCCAGCCTGCCCCCCTGCAGACTGGATTTCTCACTAGCCTCAGATGCTGCTTCCCTTAAGACGTTCTCCACCCATACTGGCTATAGCCGAGATAGAAGTAGCCCTCTTGTCCTCATTTGCCGGCTCCACTCATGCTGGGGGACCCCCAGGTGCTTCTACCATCTTCCACAGCTCTGCTACCTCAGGAAAAGTTCTCACCACCAACACCCACTGGCCCTCCTTTGGAAATGACTCCATTCATTCCTTGGGGTATTACCAGGAGGCATTCTAGGCTGATGGGTAATGCTGAGAATGCAGTAAGATAGTGGATTATAAAAAAAAAAAAAAAAAGAATACAGTATGGCCGGCAATGCTAACAGTACAGTAATAACCACAGGTAATCAGAGAAATACTGTGGTGTGATGAGTTATGTTAAAAATACTACAGTATGCTGGCTGATGATGAATACAGTTGAACAAGTAAAACTTTAAAACACTACAATATGATTAATCTAAAATACTATAGCATGGTGGGTAATGTTACAAATACTCTAGTATGATGGACTACGATAAAAATACTGTTGTATGTTTGGTAATGTTAAATAGTATAGTATATAGTAATATAAAATACCGTACTATGGTGATTAAAAAAAAAACCCACTAGAGTATGTTGGATACTCCCGTAGACTCTGGGAAGACAAAATAAAGAGCTGTGCCTTTGGTAAATGTAAAGAACACAGGCTCTGGGAGGTAGTAGAATATGGTAGATCGTGCTCGCGCCCCAGCCTCCGTCCCGCAGATGAGGACAGCATTCCGAGCAAGGGCCAAACCACAAGAGCCACGGGACGGAGGAAACCTGGGAACCTCCCAGCTCTCCTGACCCCCTCGCCTCGGCACTGAGTCGGGAGACAGGATTGACACAGATTTTGTGAAACCTCGGTATTTGGGGGCGTTTCTTGTTACAGCCACACCCAGGGGGCGGGGCTCCGTCTTCTACATCCGTGGGTGGCCGCCCACCCAGCATCGTGACCTACGCCAAAGAGGAGCTCACACATGTCTCCTGCACTGAATCCTGCTGGTTCACTTTGATAACAAACGTAAAAATGCTAATTATCAAACGAAACCCACAGGCTCTGGCTGACGGCAGAGTGTAGTGAATCACACCAAGAACAGAAACGGCAGTCACACGTGCTTGGCTGGGTTCAAATCTAGGTCCCAGCTCTGCGATCTCGGCCACGTGATCTTACCTCCCTGAGCCTGGGTTTCCCCATCTGTAAAGTGGGGCGCGTAGCGGCCCCTAGCCAGGAGGGTGGGTGGGGAGGTTCAATGAGGGTCTGCACCCCTCTTGGGGAAAGGAAGGACAATGCACGGTGCTTGATAATGCGCGTGCGCTGTGGGCCCCACGGGCCGTATTTGCCGTGGCTCTTCGGTGGCTCAGGTTCTGGGATGGTGTCCTGACTCTAAGCCAATGGGCCCTCGGGCCCTGGAAAATTCCAATTTACACCCATCGGAAGATGGTTCAGAGAACGGATCCAAGGCAGCTGGAGCCAAAATGATGACATGTCCCCAAACGCCTTAGATGCTTGCTGTTCCGTGTGGCCCCACACCGGCAGCACGGGCTTCCCTGAGACCTTTTAGAAACGCGGCCGGGGCCCCACCCCGGGTCTGCTGAGTCAGGGTCTGCACCTTAGCAAGACTCCCAGGACGCTCACGAGCAGTGCTCGTGCAATTTGAGGAGCTCTGCTCTAGGGGACGCACTCTTGTCTCTTCCGCCGGGGTGACCAAGGGAGGAGGGGCTGAGGCCACCGGACAGTCGGCACCTCCACTGTCATCCCCACTACGTGGGCAGCCTACACCCAGCCCGCCGCTGGGTCCTCACACAGCCCTGAGAGGTGGATACCATTATCATCCTGTTTCCCACGGGACAGCCCTTCCTCAGAGACAGGAAGGCCCCTGCAGGACGTCCCACAGCACACGTGGCAGAATTCCGCACCCAGAACTTTCAGGGGAGAGGTCTGCTGGGGCCTCGCCGCGGGTTGAAAGGAAAGGAAACCCAGAGCTGGGGCTGGGGAAGGAGGTGCGGCTCCCCCTGCTGCCGTGGGCGTTTGCCTGGCCCAGGCGAGGAGCCAGCCTGTCCCCTACCTGCCATCTGTCCCACCATCTGGCTGCCGGTGGGCAACAGGGGTGAGCGGGCAGGCAGGGCCAGACTCACCTTTGTCCACCACCTCAAGGTGGATCTTTTTGACGACGCTGGTGTTGTGCTCATAGTTCTCAAAGAAGAGCAGGCGGTAGACGTGGCACTCGTAGTCGCCGGAGTGGTTGTAGGTGACGTTGGTGATGAAGATGGACAGGTCCTGCAGGTCCTTGGTGCCCCGGCTGCCGTTCCACACCACGCGGCCCTCGAAACGCTCATCTTCCTCCAGCTGCAGCACCTCGTTCTCATAGCGCAGGATCTGGGGGGCAGCCGGGCAGGTCACCGCCTGTGCCTGTTCCCCCCCAACCCCCACCCTCGTCCAGACTGTTCTGTCCCTTGCCCTGACACTCAGAGAGACAGCAGACACACGTGGGCAGCATGACCTCAGGCAGGGAGGGCACAGGGGGGCGAGGATCGTGCCCTGGCCTGCCCCCAGCCCTGACTACGTCCCTGGCCCACGCACACACGCACGCTCACACACATATTCCTCAGGCACCCCTCCACCTTGCACCCCCAAGCCCCCATTCAGCCTTCCTGGTTTTCATTCTCAGCGGGCACGCTCCTCAGCCAGGGACAGAGGAGTCCAGTCTCAGCCACGGCAGACCCCAATGCTCCGGGAGGCCCTACGAGTTTATGGTGCCCCCTCATGTGTAGTTCAAAATACATATAACGTACAGGAGGGCAGGAAAGCGCTGCTTTTCTTCCATGATGACGACCTCAGACATCCTTGCTGCTACTAAATCTTTGTGCCAACCGCGTGCCAGGGGCAACTGCTGGATCACCCCTCACCCAAGCCTACGAGCTAGAGACTGCCGCCACCCCATCTTTAGAGAGGAGCAAACTGAGGCTCAGAGAGGCCCAGTGCCTTGCCCAAGGTCACCAGCTGGTCAGGGGTGGAACTGGAATCTGAATCCAGGTCATCACGAATAGCACATTATCGGAAACGAAGGGACAACCCCTCCCGCGGGCTGCCTGCCACGGCGTCCCACACAGGAGCCCGCCGCCCCGCACCTGTGCCGGGCGCCCCCCCCCCACCTTGACAAACTCCTCCGTGCCCTTCTGGCGGAAGGTCCACTCTGTGAAGGTCTCGGCGGTGGTCTCGCTGCGGCGCTTGCAGGAGATGCACAGAATTTTGAAGGTCATCCCGTATACGGCTTCGGTCTCTGAGTCCACCTCCACGCAGCCCCCCCAGGCTGAGGACACTGCAGGGACAGCAGGCTCAGGTGGAGCAGGGGCGCCCAGCACCCCGGGCAATGCCAGGCTTCCTGGCCGTTGGCTCTCGGGCCTCTCAGAAACCATCTGTTTCCCCTCGACAATGGTTACGAACAGACAGAACCAGACAGACGTTCAGCCTGCCCCTGCCACTTGCTGTGTGACCTTGGCAAGTCCCTCCTCACCTCTGGCCTCAGTTTCCCTCTGTGAGGTGAGGGAAATGGTCATCTCTGCTTCGAGGGGTTGCTGGGCAGATTCCACAAGTGAGGTAAGGCCCCAGCAGGGGGCCTGCCACGCAGGAAGCCCCTCCCCCCCAAACAACATGGGGCTGTCACTGTGGGCAGTCACTCAGAGTCTTTGCTCTGTACCCAAGTAGATACCCATGTACCCCTTCTTAAGCAGTCCCCTTGCCCATGGTATTGCAGCATTTAGGTGCTGGGACTCGAATTCCAGATGTGTTAGAACTTCAATGTGGCGGAGTCATTTCCCCCTGCGACTGCTCTGCAAAACCAGCCAGCCCCAGAGAATGGGTTGGGAGAAGGCAAGACCTCAGAGGGGTGGGTGGGCGCTGGAACCAGGGCAGCCCCACACTCCAGCCCAGCTCTCTTGTCACCCACCCTCCACCCAGCTTCTCTGGCCCCTGTCCCCTCTGTCCCCAGGCTCCTCAGCTCCAGACCTATCTCCCAGCTCTTATCAGCTTCTTGAAACTCACTGAGCTCTTTGCAGCCTCAGGGACTTTGCACCCCCGCTGGATTCCAGTCCCCTTGAGCGCCTCCTCCATATTCTTACCTGCCACCCCCTTTCCCAAGGCCCAGCGCTCACCAGCTAATGCTGTGCCTCTCCGGCTCCAGCTCTGGGGCTGTTTCCTTGTCCCTGAGTCTCTCCCTCTCTGAATCTTGGGAACTCCGTGTCCTCCGCTGCTCTCTCTTTCTAACTCCTTGAGCACCTCTGTGACTGTCTCCCCTACTTTATATCTTAGGGAGTCTCTCTGAAGGGTCCACCACTTTGTGTCCTCTTTCCAGGCTCAGATGGCCTCTCTCCCCCTTTCCCTGTCCCTTTTAAACTCCACCTCTCCCAGTGTCTACCATCTCTCCTGCCTCTCTCAAGTTTGTCTCTCCAGCGCTCCGATTTCCAACTCGCTTCTCGGCCTCTCTCTGGCATCCTCTACAACCCTCTCCGTCTCCTTCCTCCCGGTTACTCCCGATCCCCAGTCTCCGCGGAGCACTCCGGAGTACTCCGAGTCGCCGCGCCTCTCGCGCCTTCCCTTGCGTCCCCATCTCTCCCTGTCTCTCGGTCTCCCCTGTCCCAGTCTCCGGGCGCCGCCTTCCCTCCACCTCCCCCCCGCCCGCGGCTGTGGGTGTCACATTGCAGCCTGCGGGGCTCCGGGAGCAGCTGACTCCGCGTTTCCTCGCCCCCGGCTGGGCGCCCGCAGCCGCCGAGCTGTGCCAGCCCGGCCCCCGCCCGCGCTCGCCCACCCGCACCTCCCACCGCCCTCCCCCGCCCGGCTCCCCGCGCTCACAACTTCGGAAGCGGACTTAGCCGGGCCGGGCAGTGGGCCGGGGGCGGCCGTCGCCCCGCCGTCCCGGGTCCCGCGCGCGCGCACCCCGCCGCCGGGCCGCTGCCCGGGCCGTGCCCCCCCCCGCCGCGCCACCCCCCCCCGCCCCCGCGCACTCACCCAGTGCCGCGCCGACCACCAAGGCCAGCAGTGTCCCCATGGCTGCGCTGCGCGCGCTGCGCCCCCCTCCCGGGCCGCCGGTATTAATAGCGGGGCAAGAGGCAGCGGGCCCGGGCGGCGGTTAGAATGTCCCCGGGAGCGCGCGGGCGCAGCAGCTGCGGCTCTGGGACCGGCGAGGAGGGGGGGCGGAGGGGGGGCGCGGCCCCCCCGCTCCGGTTACCGCCGGGGGCCCAGCCCCGGGGCCCGGCGTCCGGGCATCCCCGCCGCGCGGGCGGCGGCCGCTGCTCGGGCTGTTGCGCTGGCGCGCGCAGCCGGGCACATTCGCCAGGTGCACCGACCCCGGCCCCGCTCCGGCTCGGGCGCGCTGGGGCGCGGGCCGCGGTCTCCTGCGCACTGCAGCGGCGGCGGCGGCAGCGGCGGCGGCGGCCCGGGGAGGGAGGAGGGAGCGGGAGGGGGCGGGATGAATCACCGCGGGGGGAGGGCGCGGCCGCCCAGCCTTTGCCGCAGCGGCCCGGGAGGCGCCCGCTGCACCGGCCTCTCCGGGTGGCGCAGGGACCGCGGCTTCTGGGCATGGGCGGATGGCCTGGGTGTTCCCCACCCCTCCCGACTCTGGGGACCCCCGGCACCGGAGTCCGGGAAAGGTCACCCCCAGAGTCACGGAAGGGCTTAGAGGGCGTTTGGGGGGCAGGGTTTCCGACTGCAATTTATGGAGGTCATCCTCATGGGATGGAGGGGGACTCGGCTGGAACCTCCAAGTGACCTCCCCTTCAGATCCCTGACATCGGGGCCTGGAGGTCACTGTGCTGGAACCCAAGTGGGCATGGGGGGGATCAGGCTAGGGCCACCTAGAATACTTCGGACTCCACCCAAGCAGGTGGGGGGTGCTGGATCTAAACCAGAGACGCTGCTCTGGGGGTGGGGGGGTACCATGTTTCAGGAGGAGGGTCCTTGGTCTCTGATGTTACCACCACCCCCAACCACCACCACTGTTCAGGCCCCTGCTGCCGTTCCCAGGGCATCAAACTTATTCCTGCCTCAGGGCCTTTGCCTTCTTTGCTCTTCCCTCTGCCTGGACCACTCTTCCCCCTGGTGACCAAAAGGCTCACTTCTTCTTCTCCTGCAGCTCTTGGCTCCAATGTCACCTTCATCAGGTCGTCTGTCCATTCCCAGGAAACTGCCTCCCCTGTCCCTTACTTGACCGACTTTACTCGTTTCGTTTTTTTTCTACCGCATTTGTCACTACTTGACATTATACTCTTCCTTTATAGAGATCTTCCACCGCCTGGCCCTCCAACCCTGGACTAGAAGATGCCCCCAGGTGGGGACAGTGTCCTGCGCACCACTGTGTTCCCAGCACCTGGAACTGGGCCTGGCACATTATAGGTGCTCGATAAAGTGAATAAATGCCAATGCTAGAGCCCTTCTGATGCGCTGGATCCATTTCTCCCCCCCCAATATTGGCAGCAAGTTCTATTATTATCCCCATTTTACAGAAGAAGAAACTGAGGCTGAGAGCTCCTCACTCCCTTGCCTAGGGTCATGTAGCTGGCCTCAGGTAGATCCGGAATCCTGCCCCGGCAATGCCGGGTGGAGAAGTTGGGGACCAGGGTGGGAGGGAGACTTCAGGCTGGCTGCTCAGGTCCTGGCCTCCAGTTCTGGGTGTGAAGTTCCAGAATCCCCCTGACCCAGTCCCACTGACCAAGAGGAACCAGGGTGTGGGGCAGGCTCGGGGCAGAGGAACAGGAAGCCAGGGACACTGGACACTTTGTGGTCTGAGCCCCTGTGCCAACACCTCCTGGGCTGTGAAATTGCCCTGCAGAAAATAACTCTCTTGCTGTACCGAGCCCTCCCCCTAGCAGTGGGTGACAGGCGAGGCAGTGAGGACAGGCCTTAGGCACCGGGCAAAGGCACGTACTCACAGCCCGACAAGCTGGTGTTCACCGAGCACCTACTGTGGGCTTGGTGCTGTTCTAAGCACTTTACTAACATTAACTGTAATTCTTCCTACAGGGTGGGCATTACCACTATTCCCAATTAACAGGTATGGCAAATGGAGGCCCAGAGTGGGTAACTTGCCATGATCACATAGCTAGAGGAGAGGATGGCTCTGTCCTTTGCCACTTGTGGTCCCTCCCACCTCCATCCAACCCCTCCCTCCAGTCCTCTGTCCCAAACCATCAATTTAGAAGTTTCTTACAGCCTGACGGTGACATGCCAAAGGTCTCTCCTTAGCTCTCACTCACTCTGGAACCAGAACAGGGTTGAGACAGACCTGGGTTCTAGCTGGACCAGAGACTTGGCCTCTAAGCCCATTTCCTCATTGGCAAGACAGGGGTCCAGATGGCCTCAACCTGGACAGGCCATGGTAGCGTCCTGCAGGGGACAGGACCTTGCATCTAAGTGTGGAGACACCAGGGACAGGCCTGCAGTCCTTGTCTTCGTGCAGAGTGGCCTCAGACACGTACCTATCTGCCCCCCCCCAATCTCATGGAGTCACCGTGAGACTTAAACGATCACCAGATCTTGGCACAGAGCCTGGCCCACACTTGGTACTTACTATAGGAGTTTACTTTTCTCTCCCCGCAATTTTTCCGTAAGAGTAACATCAGTTGAATACGTACTCTGTGCCAGGCCCTGTTATGAGTAGCCACATTTATTCATGCATCTCTTCTAATAGTGGCTTGCGAAGTGGGGTCCTGGGAGCTGGTTGGAAGTGCAGATTCTCAGCCCACCCCAGAGCTGCTGACTCAGAAACTTGGGAGGTGGAGAACTATTCACTTCTAAGAACCCCAGGAGAAAGGTGCCACTCTTATGCCCATTGTATGGGAAACAAGCTCAGAGGGCTTGACCCGGGTTACGTGACCACTAAGGATCAGGGGTAGGATCCGAACCCAGGCCCCCAGGCACCTGAGTCTGCCCTCACAGCCCCGGCACTAGACCCTGATGACGCAAAGCTTGTGGAAGATGCTGGAGAATCCCAGATCGTGTTAGTGACTCGGGCCCCTGAAAATGGACAGATTCCCCCTTCCAGCACAACGGGAGCCCCCCCCCACCACCACTCCCAGATACCCCACAGGCACAGCCACAGCCATTTCCAACCCTTTATTGGGGCTCTCTGTTGGCCCCAAATAAATATAATACATTAAACCCAGAGCTGAGGGAATCGTGCACCCCAGAGGCGCCCCCCACAGCCCCAGCTGGGCAAAATAAGTTAGCGGGGGGCCTGCCGAAGGCCAGGCCAGCTCCCTGGCTGGGCAGGCGATGGCAGCTGGACTCGCACACGCTGGTCTAAAGTGCATCTCGGTTCTGTGGTCCCCATTTCTGCGTGGCCCCTGGCTGGGCCACTGGGAGGGGGGGCGGGGGGCTCCCGGCGCTCACACCGTGCCAGCGGTGGCCGCCGAGGCTCTGTGTCCGTCTGTCCGTTAGGGGGGTCGGCCACGGGGCTGGGGGTCCTCAGGAGAAGCTGTCGTCGGGCCGTGGCTGGGAGTCGAAGGGAGGGTCTGAGACCGTGATGCCTTGGTGCAGCTTCTCCAGCGAGAACTTCATCTGGGAGGAGAAGTGGGCAGGGGGGGAGGTGAGTGCCGGTAGGGGTTCCTGCTGTCGAGGAACTGGGGAGGGTCCAGAGAAGCCACATCCCCTGCCAAGGTCACCCCGTGACAACAGAGGAGCCAGACCGTACCCAGTTTAACTTCTAAGATGCTGCAGATGGAAGGGGCGCCCATGCCCGGGTTCTGGCCACAGCCCCGCTACGTACCGGGTGCTCCTGGGCAAGCCCCGTAACTGTCCCAGGCCCCCCCCCCCGGTTGAAAGATCACAGGACGAGTTCAGGGTTCTGATGGCCAAACACCTAGCACCTGGCACAGTAGCTAGTCTTACTCCCTGCTGTGTGACCTTGGGCAAGTCTGAGCTTCTCAGACCTTAGCAGCCCTATCTGTTAGATGGGGCCCAAGAGCATCCCTCTCACAGGCTTGGCCTTGAGGAGCAAATCAGCTGGTCATTTCAGCACACAGAACAGCCCAGCTCCATCTGTGTCTGCGGTAAACGAATTTGTGGAGTCAACTCTGTGCCCTTGGCAATTTAAGAGAGGAAAAGAAATCAGGATTTAACTTAGGATGGGGAGGCCGTGCCATCCCTCTCCCTGAGTGATGTGACCCCAGCCTCGCTGCCCCCCACCCCGTCCTGAGCATCTCCCTGCCCGCATGGTTGCAGGGGGGCAACAAAGCCCCTGGAGGTGGGCTCCACATCCTGGTCTCTAGCGACCACACACAATTTCACCGTCACCCACCAACTCGGGCTCTGGTACCCTTGGGCACCCAGCCAATGTCGGCTGCTCCTCCACTTCCCACCCCTCCTCCCCCCAGCTCAGCACCACCCCCACACCTGACCTTCGTGCCAACCCACCACCACAGTAACTGAGCACCTGTGTGCTGGCTCTGGGCTCATGCTGGTAAGCGCAAACACACGACAAGTGTTTACTACGAGCGCGGCACCACTCCAGCGTTAACTCATTTGATGTTCGCGACAGTCTTTGCGGTAGCAGCGTGCACAGAGGAGGAAGCCCAGGCTGGCTGTGGTGCAGGCACTTGCCCAAGGTCACACAGCAGAATCTGAACGTGGCCGTCTGAAGAGACGCTGTGACTGTACTACACAGAGTGGGGCAACCCCTTCTGGAGACGAGACCCTCGCATCCTCGGGAGGAACTCTTTCCCACCCTCACGTGACCCCTTAGTGGGGGTGGGGTTCAGGGACCAAGCCTCCCCACCCCCAGCCACGGTGACTGGCTCCGTGAGCCCAGCGGCCAGCAAGAACGAGCTCTTTCCTTTGCGCATCAGCCTGGAGCTGCAGCTGCCACCTTGGTCCAGCGTGGGAGGGGAGGATGCCCCCAAACAAAGCCAACCCCGGCGGTGGGCAGAGTCGGGAGATGGCACGCGCGTGGCTGGATTCAGCCATGCCTGCAGTCCGACACCGTGGACATTCATCCTCGGCTGAGAGCCAATTCTTTCTTCCGTCTTTCTGGCAACCCTGGGAGCTGGGGACTGTGAATGGCTTCCTCGTTGCACAGGGGGAGAAACTGAGGCCCAGGGGTATCTGCCCCACACTGGGACCTAAACACAGGGCCCCGCAGCCCCAAAGGCGCACCTCGTCTAGGAGCTCCACGGACGCCCGCAGGATCTGCCTCCACTTGTGCACCTCCGCGCTGTGGAACTGCTTCTGCAGGGCAAGGATCTCCGCCCACTCCGTGGCCGTCTGCGGGAACTTGCTGCACGGGGTGCAGGGACTGAGTGCGGCCGCCCTCCCCAACCTGCCCAACTTCCCAACCCCCTCGGGCCGCCCACTCACCCCTTGGCCAGGGCCAGACTGTGCCAGGCCTCGAAGGTGTGGGCTGCCCTCTCCAAAGACCAGAGGCGGTAAAAGAGGAGGACATTGAGGGCGATGAGGACGATGAGGCTGAGGGCAGGGATCAGAGGTCAGTGTCCGGACACAGAGGCTCTCCTAGGTCAGCAGCACTCACGCAAGCACACCTTGAAGGGGCACCACAACTATCCCCCTTTCCAGAGGAGAAAGCTGACCCAGAGAGGGTGACAGACATGCCTAGGGTCACACAGTCCGTGAGCGAAGTCAGGGTCGCATCCTGGCCACGCCCCTAACTGCCACAGCAGGCTGCCTCGCTGGGAGAGCTGGGGGCTCAGGGCCTGGAGAAGGGGCTGCAGCTGGGGGCTGAGGTGACAGGGGAGGGGGTGCAGGATGCAGGGCCCTACCTCACACAGATCCTGGGGAGGCAGCAACAGGAAGACAAAGAGGTGAGAGCCGCCCCCGCCCCTCCCGGAGCATGCCGCGCAGCCCCTCTCCGGACTGCCGGTGCTGGGAAACTGAGGCCCAGAGCGGCTGAGTGTGTGACCGAGCTGACTCTCACCTCCAGGGCCTGCTGGAAGCTCGGACCTCACTTCCATGTCCTCAGGGTGTCCTGCCCCCCTACACCCCCGCCCAGGCCTCTGGGCACATGGGTCTCCCTGCCTCACCCTCCGGGGGTCTCAGCTCAGGAATCCTCTGCTTTTCCGGGAAGCCTTCCCCAGCCTCCCGCAGCTTCCCCGTCCCAGCCCTGTCCCCCAGCACCCTGGCCTGCTGTCTCAGACCTGTCCTCAGGTCTCTAGTCACTTCTGTGTCCCCAGCATCCCCCAGCTTAGGGCTGGGCACAGAAAACAGGACTGAGATGTGTGACCGTGCTTCTTTTCCAGATCTCTCCCGGCTCCCCTCATTCTACCACCTCTGGGTGCCTGCTCCCCCAGAAAGCCCTCCCTGCCCCCGGGGCGAGGTCAGGCCCCTCTGACCTCCCAGAGCCCCCAGGGTCTCCCTCTCCCAGCAGGACAGACTTCTCCACGACACACGGAGCAGGATGCCATGTAAGGAGCTGTGTGGGCACGTGCCAAACATCCTCTCCCCTCATCTCTGCTATGCTAGGAGGTGAGCCCACGCCCCCACTCCGGCAGACGCCCAGAGAGGCCAGGCACCTGCCCGAGGTCACACAGCCAGAATGCAGAGCCAGGCCTGTCTGACCCCACAGCCCGGGCCCCTTACTCACACCACGCTGATGAGAACCAGGGCGCCGGGGATGCCTGCCCCGGGGCCCTGGTCGGCGGACGGTTCTGAGAAGCGCGAGCTGAGGGAACCTGAAGGGGAGCGCCACGCAGTCAGACAGGGCCATCCCGGCACACCCACCGGGCCTCCCACCCCTGCACTTCCACCTGCCCCGCCCGGCCCGAGGGGACACACCTGAGGTGTGCATGCCAGCCCGGGTGCAGGGGTCCGGGTCCGGGTGCTGGGGCCCGTCGCCGTGCCCCCTCCAGCTCAGGGGCCGCTTGCGTCTCCGCAGGCCTGACAGCAGTCCGCGCGCGTCCTTCCCGCCTTCCTCCAGGGACAGCTTCTCCGCTTTGGCAAGCTCCCGCTCTGTGGACACAGGAGAGGCCTCTGGGTGGCTGCACCTGGCCAGGCCACCACCCTGTCCCCGGCCTGGCCGACCTCTCCCCTACCCAGGTGGTGGAAGTAATCTTCGATGCCGCTCCAGGAGTTCTTCTCGATGAGTGACTTCACAAGGCTCCAGGGCTGTTTCCGGTAGCGGATCTCAGAAGACACCCTGGGGTCCAGGGGGGGGGGGCGGGGAGGAGAGGCAGGGGGAGGGGGTCAGGGTCTCAATCCACCCATTCCAAGGGGGTGCTTTCCTTCCCCCAATTCAGAGAGGGCCCCTTGTCACCCACAGACCAGACACCTTGGCAAGTCTCCCAGATTAGCAACAACCCCCCCCCCCCCACCACCAGCAGCTGAGCCCGCACCTGGCCCGGACTCTTCCACCTTGCTGCTGTGCCCCAGCTCCACACGGGGTCCCAGAGACAGCTCAACCCACCCCAAACTGAGCTCCTGATCTTCCCCCAAACCTATCCCTCGCCACCTTCCCCATCCCGGTCAATGGCAGCTCCGGCCTGTTCGCACAGGCCAGACTCCTCCGGGTGTTCTGGCACCACCCGAGAGAGGGGACTCTGTCAGGTGAGGGGCAGGGCTGCTGCTCACCGGAGACGAGCCTTGTTGCGGGCAAGACCCAGGATGCAGTAGCGGTGGGCCGTGTAGAAGTAGTCCTGGTAGGGGATGCCCTGGGTCAGCACCTCCGAGTCCACCACACAGCCGCCCGCCTGGGGGCCGCGCCGGAACAGCGTCTGCAGAGACCAGGGAGGAGGGGGGAGTCAGGGCCATCCCACCCGGCCAGGCCCCCTGCCCAGCCGGCCCCTCTGCCTGGCCCACCTGTGTCTCCACCACGGAGGCGCTCTTGGGGCCCAGCGGGTTGCTGATGGGAATCGTGTACGTCAGCACTCGGCGCTGGTGGCACTTGTCGCCACTCCAGGGACTCAAGGTCACATCTGGGGGAGGGAGGGAGGGTAGAATGAGGAGGCCATTCTCCAGTCTTCTGCCCACAGGCTGTGGGAACTAGCGTTCTGGGATAGTTCCAGTTCTCTGGGGACTCGGCCCCAAACCCACCCTGGCCCCATGCCCCATCCTGATGTCAGCCCCACCTTCCTGCTGGACCCCCGAAACTTCAGATGTTGGTAATACTCCAAGCTGGGACCTCTCTCTTCCCTATGCTTGTCACCTATCCTGGGGCCATCTCGTCTGCTCCTGCAGCCTCAGTCTCCCTCTCTGTACCAGTCCTGGCTTCTCCCCTGAGCCTCAGACCTAGGGTCCTGTGACCTCCTGAGCACCTTCCCTCGGAAGTTCCCCAGACACCTCACACCCACCAGGTCCCACACTGCCCTCGGCATCCCCCTAAACCTACCCCCCCTCCTCTCGGGATCCCAGCGCAGGGGTAGCCCCACCATCCTCCAGACTCCCCCGGAGACCTGGGCCCTGCCCTGGATACTCCCTCCCCCTTGTGTTCACTTGACCTCCTAAGCATCACTCCTGGTTCAGCTCATCCCTGCCTACCCAGGGTCCCACTCCGGCCCCCCTGAGTTTCTGGCCTCAGTCTCCACCTCTGAGGTCCAGGGGGTAGCTTCTTAAAGCCAAGCCTGTCCCTGCCCCTAACCTGCCTAGAACATTCCATGGCTCTCCAGGGCCTCCGGACAGAATCTGAGTCCCTCAGTCTGATGTGCCCATCCCTCCAGGACATTAGCATAGTATCAGAGGACCGTGGGCCCCCAACTCAAGGTACGGTCTCACTCATTCTGCAGGAGATTCTACGTGGCTCATTTTCATCAACACAGAAAAAAGAAACAGAGGAAGACGACCATCCGACTAGCCCCTCCCCTGCTTGAATCCCTTCCACAACCTCCTGAGCCATTCAGCTGGTCCCACGGTGAACCCTTCCATGTCACCTGGCGCTGTGGCTTCATCTCGCTATGCCTGGCAACAGAGGCCCAGCCTCAAGGGATTCTCCCAGTGTCTGCCCCTGGCCTCAGGGCCTTTGCAGGTACCCCGCTGGCCTCCTGGGTTTCTCCCCCATCTCCTCCCCTTTCCCCAGAAGAGTTCCTCCTTCAGGTCTTGGTTCCAATGTCACATCCTTCCAGCAGCTTCTCCTGAGACCCCTCAGGTCACAGATACCCCTCTGATGCTCACAGTCCCGGCACATCTGTGACTTATTTGTGTGTCTATTTACTGTCGTTCTCACTAGATTCTCGACTTCATCTGTCCTGGCCTCTGCACAAATCTGACAGAGCGGCCACTAAATGTGTGATCACAAGTTTGTGTTTATTAAATGCTTACATATATATGCCACTGCTCTTGGCACGTGTCTAGTGTCAACTCATACAGCCCTCAGAAGACCTGCATACACCGGGGGCTATTATCACGCCCCCAACATACAGAGCCAGAAACTGAGGCAGAGAGGCTCACAACCCTGCCCGAGGCCACTCAGTTAGTTCAGAGGCAGAGCCGGTCCGGTCCGGTCTCGAGGAGGACGGGCTTCTTGCTCGCCCACCGCCCAACCTGCCGCATCTGCTCCGCAGGGCCCGCCTGTCTCCTGCTTCGGCCTCCCTTCCCCCTCCCCTGCACCCATGGGAGCTTGGCCCCCTGACCTGTGAACTTGCACTGCTGCAGGAAGCCCTGCAGGAAGGGCGAGTCCGAGAAGAGCATCTGCTGCAGCCGCTCGGCACCCACGTGGAAGACGGAGTTGATGAGGAGCCGGCCGGAGAGGTCGGGAAGCAGGGCGGCCAGGTCAGCTGGGTGACAGAGAAGGACAGTGGAGGCTGCACTGCTCCCTCCTCGGAGCAGCCCCTCGCTTCCCCTCTGGTGACCGCTCCTCTCCACTCCCAGGCCTTGCACAGTGGAGGGGCAGCCCCATCCTCCCGGGGCCAGGTGGACGCTGACCAGAGCACTGCTTGGTCCCTTTCTGCCGCAGAGGTGGCTTTAGGGCGGGCATGTCTGCCGGGGCTCAGCCAGCCAGAGCCACCGTGACCAGTTCACTGAGCAGCACCCGGAGGCCCAGCCGGCTGCCCCCCACCACGACGGCAGGGGTGGGCCTGTGCTCCCAGGCTCATCTGCCTGAGCTCTCGGCTGCAGTGATTGGCTCGGGGGTGGGCCTGGGCTCCAAGGTGGACCAATGAGAGCCAACCCTAGAGCTTCTGGTGCCTCCCATGGGAAAATCATGCTTTCTCTCTGCTAGACTTGCTGGGGCAGGGCTGGGGCGCTCTGTACCACCCCACCCCCCCCCAGAATGGAGGCTACCTGAGAAGGAAGCTGGCACAGAAAATGGAAAAAGCAATAACAAGAGCCAGCACGAACTGGCCCGAGCACTTTACAAATATTAACTCACTTTAATTCTCTTAACATCGACCC
The DNA here is from genome assembly GCF_964656455.1 of Halichoerus grypus. NCBI lineage: Eukaryota > Metazoa > Chordata > Mammalia > Carnivora > Phocidae > Halichoerus > Halichoerus grypus. Next base: position 44,304,157 of record NC_135726.1, on the reverse strand, counting down.
TATGAAGTGCGTATGACTATTGCTCACCCCATTTTTCAGATGAGGAAAATGAGGCTCGAGGAGTTAAATAACTTGCCCAAGTTACACAGCTCGGAAGCAGTGCGGCCAGCATTTGGGCCCTGGCAATCTGGCTGCAGAGTCTGTGCTCTTACCATCTGCCCTGCTGCCTTCAAGGCAGAGCTAAAGACAGATTTCTAACAACACCATCTGAATGCCTGCACCCCCCAATTTCTTAGTGCCGTGAGCCAGCCAATCCCTTGCTGATGCCAGTCTCAGTAAGGGCTGTCACGTGTAACCGAAGCGGACGCCTCGGGCCACCTGCCTCACCTTCCTCCCCCGTGGACGAAGAGGAGTTACTCGTGTCTGTCAACAGTTCCTCACTGCGCAGCAGGTCCAAGGGGCCCAGGGAGGTGGGCCCCTCATGGGGGGTCGGCTCAGTGCTCGGGGGTTCAGCCACCGGGGTCACTGTCTGGCTGGAGGAGGCGTCTGGCTGGCTGTCCGTCTGCTCCTCCTTGTCCTCCTCTGCCTGCAGAGAAAGGCTTAATCCAGCTCGGTCTCACCTCCATTCCAGCCTGAGGGCCCCCCGTGTGCCCACATTGGCCATAAGGATTTGAGACTGTAGGAAAACCGATGCTGGGGGGTTGTGTGTGCACATAAAGCTTCCAGCCAAGCCGCAAGGGGCCCTGGGGCTGCCCAGATGAGGGCCTCTCTCAGCCCCTACCAGGCCTGTCCTGGGTGCCTGGGCCATAAGCCTTCTCATGCCTCTCCTGCCCATCTGTCTATCCTTCCATGCCTGGTCTGTCCATCTTTGTCAGTCCATCATTCCTTCCTTCCTTCCATCCATCCAAGTCTTGCTTCTTCTGTCTCTCAGTCTCTTCCTGTCTTCTGCCCTTTTGCCTCTCTCTCATTCCCTGTTTTCTTTGCCCATCTTCTCAGCTCCATCCCATCCCTCTATTCCATCCCCTCCCTTACCCCTCCGTCCACCTCTTCTCTGGCCCTCTATCCCTTCCCCTTCCCCCCGCCCCAACCTCTCAGTCTGTCCCTCTCCCTGACACCACTCCCCACCGTCCTCTGTCTCTTTCTATCAGCATCCTCCTCCTTCCCACATCCTCTGCTCACCCCATGATCTGCATCGCTGCTGGCCCGGGAAAGGTTGGGGGTGATGCGGCCACGGCGTGAGCCCACCGGGCTCGGCTCCTGGCTGTTGTCGGCTGCCCCTGAGGGGGTGATGTCACTCAGGGCAATCACGTCTCCCACTTCCTTGGGGCTCCTGTGGGGAAAGGGAAGGTGTGGAATCGCTGTATCTTTGAACCCCACACACCCTCCTGGTCTCCCAGACTGTATGCCCACCTCAGTCCACCCAGGACTCCAGGAGCTCTGCACACAGCCCCTACTGTCTCCCCCCACCCCGGGAACCAGCCACCAACCTCTGACTCACCCCAGACCGTTGAGCTGCAAGGGGCAGACATAGTCCTCATCCTCACTGGTGAGACCCAGCTCTGAGCCGTAGCACTGATGCACCAAGTGCCAGAGCTCCCGGGGGCTCAGCGTCTGGGCAGGGAGGACATGGGGTTGGCCTCCACCTAACGGGGCCCAGAGCCCTTCCGGTCCCTGTCCCCGCTAGCCCTCAGGCTCAGCATTCCCGAGGTGTCCACAAGGGGGCAGCAGCGTCTCCGGTCTCCGCCCTCCCCCCATCCAGCTCCACCCCCCCCCCACCAGGCAGGTGTCAGGGTGCTTAGGACTTGCCCCTTAGGTCCTCACAAGACTCCCACATCCACAGGTTAGCGTTCCCAGATTTACAGAGGAGAAGTTGAGGCCCGGGGAGCGGAAGTCACGCGCTTGAGGTCCCACAGGTGACCCGGGGCACCGCGGGGATTCAAACCCAGCCGGACTCCAGAGCCAAGGCTCCCACCCGCCACGCTGTCCTGCCCCCGTTTTCCTGAGCGTTCCTGGCCACAGCGGCTGGAGGCCCATGTCAGCAGAGCAGTGATAACCACAGGAGCTGGGCAGCCAAGCACCGGCTTGTTACGGGGTGCCAGGCCTGGTGGGCAAACTCACTGAATCTTCTAGAACACTTCTGTAAAGCGCTAACGTCATCATTTTAAGGCAATGACGCTGAGGCACAGAGGTGCTCAAGTGGCGGTGGCGAGACGTGACCCTGGGGCCGGGGCAGGGCCAGCCTGCCTCATGAGAGCTGACCTGACTGAGCACTTACTCTGGGCCCAGCTCTGGCTGCTATGAAGTAGGGAATGTCCCTCTCTGATGGGGTCCAGTGACTTGCTCCAGGTCACTCAGCTCCTCGGGGATGGAGCCAGAACTCGAACCGCCCCCGAGGTCTGGCTCCAGGGCCTGACCTTTGAACCCTCCTCCTGCCCTCACCCTCCCTGGAGTCTCTGACGCCTCGCTGTCCCTCTCTCAGGCTCCTGCGCCCGCACCGTCACCCCTGATCACCCCTGAGGAAGGGCCCGGCTGGAGCTGCCCCCGAGGGGACAGCACATGAGTGCAGCACAACTGGACAAGCGGGTTGGGCTGCTGAGGTGCCGCAGGCCCCCCCCTCCCCTGGTCGCAGACACGGACCATGCCCCCCCCGCCCCCGCCAGCAGAAACCCAATTTGTTTGGGGCGAAAAGCTTCCCCAGCCCTAGGGATAAATTATAACTGGTTTACACCAAGTTTTCCATCCGTCCTTTGCAACTGGGGGGGTCCTATTAGCCGGTTCTAGCCAAAGACATGCAAAGAGGAGTTGGCTTAAAGGGGGCTTTCCCTCTCTGATAAAGGAAAGTGCCCTTCCTACCCACCCATTTTCTCCTTCACGTTTGGGACACTTATGTGGCCGAGGGCATGATGCCTACGGCCGAAGCAGCCATCTTGCAACCACGAGGCAACAAGCATGTGGACAAAACATCAACGTGCAGAAGGCGGACAGTGTGGAAGAATAAACAAGAGCTGGGGTCCTTATGACATCGGCGGGGGACGGGAGCCCTCAAACCCACCCTGGGCTGCCTGCCTCCAGACCCCTAGTTAGAGGAGCGTCAGCATGATACAGAACCCAAGTGCCACGGGTCAGAACCCCAGCTCTGCCACATAAAATGCCTCGTGACCACGGGAAGGCTATCCCTCCACACTTCACTGGTGAAACAGCTGCCCCCCAGGGTGGTTGTGAAGTTAAAGTGAATTAATGCATGCAATGCTCAGAGCAGGGCCTGGTACCCAGGAGCACCCCAAATATTAGCTACTATTGTTACTCAGGAAGTAATTCAGTATCTGTTTGCTTAAAGCACGTGTGGTTGAGTTTTCCGTGACTTGCAGCCGACTGTATCCTACCTAAACTCATGCAACCGCAGCGAGCGTGGCCGGGGAGCCCGGAGGCCAGCCCATCGGAATAGGCCGAGTCTAAAGGCCCTTACTCAAAACGTCTGGGGCAAGACATAAGTCAAGATTAAGAAGTTTGGGGACCTGAGAAAGATCATGCAGTGCCTATCCTGCATGTAGTAATATGGTACCAATAATGATGATGGTATTGTATTTAGTATCCAGTGCGCTATGTACCAAAGGTTCTCCAAGTGTGGCCCAAGGATTTCTGGGGGTCCCCCAACCCTTTCAGGAGGTCCATAACATCAAAATCATTTCCGTAAGTGTGGTTAAGCGTTACTAATAGTATGAGATGCTACTTTCCTTTTTTGCTTTTATTCTCACACTGGTATACTGTGGAATTTTCCAGAGGCTACGTGACACGTGATGCTGTCTTTTTCTGGGGCCTCATGCAGTGTGTGCTCGTGTATTGTTGTGGTTAAGAATTCCCCAGTTTCAATGCAAGCTGGTGCAGCCACTCTGGAAAACAGTATGGAGGTTCCTCAAAAAGTTGAAAATAGAGCTACCATATGATCCAGCAATTGCACTACTGGGTATTTACCCCAAAGATACAAAAGTAGGGACCCGAAAGGCTACGTGCACCCCGATGTTTATAGCAGCAATGTCCACAATAGCCAAACTGTGGAAAGAGCCAAGATGTCCATCAACAGATGAGTGGATAAAGAAGATGTGGTATATATATACAATGGAATATTATGCAGCCATCAAAAGGAATAAGATCTTGCCATTTGCAACGACGTGGATGGAACTGGAGGGTATTATGCTGAGCGAAATAAGTCAAACAGAGAAAGACATGTATCATATGACCTCACTGATATGAGGAATTCTTAATCTCAGGAAACAAACTGAGGGTTGCTGGAGTGGGGGGTGGGGTGGGAGGGATGGGGTGACTGGGTGATGGACACTGGGGAGGGTATGTGTTCTGGTAAGCGCTGTGAATTGTGCAGGACTGTTGAATCTCAGATCTGTACCTCTGAAACAAATAATGCAATATATGTTAAGAAAGAAAAAAAGAAGAAGAAGAATGTAGCAGGAGGGGAAGAATGAAGGGGGGGAAATCGGAGGGGGAGAAGAACCATGAGAGATGATGGACTCTGAAAAACAAACTGAGGGTTCTAGAGGGGAGGGGGGTGGGAGGATGGGTTAGCCTGGTGATGGGTATTGAGGAGGGCACGTTCTGCATGGAGCACTGGGTGTTATGCACAAACAATGAATCATGGAACACTATATCTAAAACTAATTATGTAATGTATGGGGATTAACATAACAATAAAAAAATTAAAAAAAAAAAAAGAATTCCCCAGTTTCAGCTTCTTATACAGCAGATATTGGTAGATATAACCCACTTAAACAAAAGCTCTTTGGAGTCTATAATTATTTTAAAGAGTAGAAAGGGTTCCTGAAGCTACAGAGTTTGAGAATCACTGGCATATTCAATATTGGATAGATACTATAACTTTATGTTGATTTACAATCATATCTAAGGTGTACCCCAGTCAAACACGTTAATATTTTTTGTCCTGAAACATAAGAACGGTCACACGGAGATAAACATAGGCCTGTGCTATCCAAGAAGCACGTGCCACCATTTAAGTTTAAATGAATCAAAATGAAATGAAATGAAAAATGCAGATCTTCAGCTATGCTATCCACTTTTCAAGAGTTCAACAGGCCCATGTGGCCAGTGGCTGCCACACTTTGACAGCACGGATGGAGAATCTTTTCATCGTAATGGAAAGTTCTATTAGAGAATGCTGACGTAGACTAGAAATAACCATGTCAGCTCAGGGTCGGGTTTTGCTACGGCACACACAAAGGTACCTTCTCATTTTCAGAGCATTTTGGATTTGTGGGGGTGAAGAAAGGGCCATGGATACATGGATACGTGTCCGTGGGGGCAGGGCCAGGCACGGGAGCCCGTGGTAGCCCCTGCTGGGGTCTACACAGGAAGCTGCAGGCAGGGCAGCCCTGTGCCCATGGAGGAGAGCTAAGGGGCCCTCCAGTTCCCCAAGTTCTGGCTCTCCTGGCTCCAGGACCGCCCCCAGTCCCCCATCCATTTTCACCCAGACCTACCTTTTCAAGCAGCGCATTCTGCCAGAGGCGGAAGATGAGAAGGAAGCAGCGGTCCCGGGCCCCAAAGGAGGTGAAGAAATGCTGCAGGAGAGAGAGGAGTGTGAGGGCATGGGGGACAGACATGGCCAGAGGGAGGGGAAGCTCCGTCACCACCCACACTTTGTGCCGGGATCTCCATCCTGATGTATCCATTCACTCGTCCCGTCATTCACTCCACAGAATGTTTATCCTGTGCCCAGCCTGGCACCGGATGACGCTGGAGTCCCCGTGACGAGGAGACGGCCCCTGGCCCTGCCCCCAGAGCTCACAGTGCAGAGCAGGAGACAGGCACAGCCCTGGGTGGGTGGGCTGTGAGGGAGGAAGCCCAGGGCACTCTCCCAGTCTCCTTCGGCCAGGAGGGATGGTCATCTAATCCACATTTGGCCAATAAAACACAAAGGGAAGTCTGCTGGGAGGTCTCCCCACCATTCCCTTCTCCCTTCCTGTCTGAGTCATTGGTGCCAGGCAGCCATCTTGGGACCACGAGGCAACAATCATCAGGATAGAATGGAGCGTCAGGGAAGGGTTCCAAGGAGAGGGGACATCTGAGTTGACAGATATGTGGGAGGGAAGAATTCTACTATTACTATTACCCAGAGCAGCTGTGTGAAGGGGCAGGCCACAGAGACTGAGACGAGGGGCTGGTGGGGGGGTGTCCAGGTCGGAGGTGACGGGAGCCTAGGGCAGGCCAGTAGGGGTGGCGGGGGAATAGGGAGAAAGCGCGGGATCTGAGAGTTCAGGGTGCAGAATAAACAGGGCTTGGGACGAGAGGAGCTGGCTGAGACCAGTGACCACAGGCCGCCCGCCCCAGCCCCCAGCAGGTCCTCCGGCTCACCTTCTCGCTCTCAGTACAGATCTGGATGGCATTGGGGATCAGCTTGGCTGTTTTTTCCTTCTTCAGACACGTCACTTCCTTCAACTGGATGGAAATCTGAAGACGAGAGGCCGGTCAGAAGAGGCCCAGGCCCGGCCCGCCCCAGCCCCTCCTCGTTTTGTCCCCGACTCGGCTCACTGTGGTTTCCCAGCGGAAGATGTTGCTGTAGAAGCAGATCCAGTTCTCGGAGAGGTAGAGGCGGCCCTGGAGGAGGATCTCGCGCTGCAAGGCACAGGAGTAATCTGAGGCGGCCGAGGGGAGAGACGGCAGACGCCCGAGTCACACACGCTGTGCCGGCCAGCGCGGGCGGGACAGGCAGGCGGGCAGCGCGGGGGGGCTCAGGGCCCGGCCCGGGGACGGGGTCTGCGCGGCAGGACTCACCCACGATGAGGCGTTCGGCCTCGGGGAGTTTGCTGAACAGTTTCCGGAAGTCCTCGTTCCGCTGTTTGTACGTGGGGCTCAGCATCTGGGTGAGTTGGGGAGGTAAGAACCCAGCTGGGGGTTCACACCCCTATACTTCTGCCCCACAAAGTGCCCAGAAGCCCCCCCACCCGCCCCGGTCTTCCCCGGCCCTTAACACAAGACTAACCATCATGAGAGCGGCCATTTACTGATTTCCACTGTGCCAGGTACCCACCAGCACCACTGACTCTTAGCGAGTGCTCCCTTCAGCCTTGTAAGGTTGGGACAGTGTCTCCAGAGACAGGCCAGAGAAGTTAAGCAACTCACTCAAGGACACATAGGAAGTAAGCCGCAGCACAGGATGTGACCCTAGGTCCACCAACCCCAGCACCCAATTCCTTGACTGCTGCAGCTTGGGGCTCCTGGCCCGGCACCTGTCCCCCTCCCTGTCTCCCCTCCAGCCGGCCCCCCCAACACTTACACTGTACCAGCTCTGCATCTTCTGCAAGAGAAAGGAGCAGAGTCAGAATGAGCCCCTAAAGTCCCTGCCCTTCCCCGCCTCCCCACCCCACTGGGCTTGCCCCGACCTTGCTATTGCGGATGAAGTTCCGGCTGCCCAGGCTCTGGGTGCTGGGTGTCCCAGGCACCCCCCCCTTCTCCGAGGAGCTGTCTGACCCCTTCTCCACCATGGTGCCTGGTTCAGGTTCAGGGTGGGGTCGGCTCGAGGGCAAGAGCTGCAGCCGCTTCCGGAGAGATGGGGAGCTGCTTGGCGTGCTCCGGCCGGAGTGGGGGGTGGTGCTGGGGGAGGAGAAAAAGAGGGGCATTGGGGGCGGGGAACAGGTGAGGTGTGGGGGCAGGCCTATCTTAGGAGGCCCACACATCAGCCCATTGATCCCCACCCACCTATTCGACTCCACTTCCAGCAGCGTGACAGAGCGGGCCATTCCCTAACTCTCTGCACCTCAGTGACTTCGTCTATGACCCATGGGTGATAAATACATGTCCTCGTCTGCTTGTTTAGACACTTCAACGGATCAATACATCAGTAGTGCCTGGCATAGAGTGAGCTCTCAAGAACACCTGGTATTTTTAAAACTAATTTATTCAGATGAGATCGGGCGCGTTCAGGGTGGTATGGCCGTAGACTAAAACTAATTTATTCATAAATAAATATTTATTGAGTAGCCCCTCCCCACTCAATTGCTTGAGCTAAAAACCTAAGCCTGTGCTTAATTTTTTTCTTGTTCACTCTCCATTTCTAATCTGTTAGCACATCCCACCTGCTCTACCTCCAAAATCTATTTCCATTACTTCTATTATACCCATCTCCCCTGCTCCGGCGCCCTGGCCCAGACTCCATCCTTGCCCTCCTGGACATCACAGCAGGGTTCCCTGGGTTCTCCCTGGGTTCCCTGTCCCCATCCCCGCCCCTTGCTGTCAGCTCCCCACACCACAGGGAGCCTGTGAACCCGACTCGCTTCAGGGCCCTTCTGGCTGCATCGCACTCCAGGTAAAGGCCAAGTCCTCACCTTGTCACCCCAGGCCCTGGTGTGGCTCACACCCTCCACTTCAGCCACCCCCAGCCTCCTTTTGTCCCTAAGCTCGCCCGTTGCATTCCCACGTCAAGGCTTCTGCGCTTCTGTTCCCTCTGCCTGGAACGGCCTTCCACAGCCCAGCCTGACAGGCTCTGTCTTATTGGGCTCGAATGCTCCTCTTCCCCTGGGGACCCAGCCCCGCGGCCTACCTCACCCCACCTCAACTCAGCCGGATGGCCTAGTCATTTTGCCTATTGTTGCCTCCGGCTGTGAATTAAGAAGGTCTTAGTCACCACTGTGTCCCTGGCACCCAAAACTGTACCCAGCACGGAGTGAACTCTCAAGAAACATCGGCGACTGCAGGAATGCTCTGTGCGCTGGCTGGAGCGGGAGCCACCAAGGGACACCTGCTGGCGCTGTACCAAGCCTCTGGCAAGCTCTCCGTAGGAGTACTTATTCCTCGGGCAACCTGGACGTGTGACGGTAGCGCCATCCCTGCTTGCCAGAGCAGGAAGCCGGGACGCGAAGCAGCCAACCACCTGTCCCAGGACGCACAGCTGCTTGAAGCCAGGGCATGATTCTACCTCGGGGGCCTCCATCGGCTGCTCAAACTTCCCTCTCTTGCCTCCAAGCTTCAGCACATGCCATTCCCTCACTGCGGACTGCCCTGGGCTCCCATCCTGTCGCTAACCACTCTGCCGCCACTCTGCCTCTGCGTCCCCCATCCCAGCCCTGACTACTTCCCGGCGGCCACTTGTCCGACGACAGCCCCATTTCTCCCCCGCAGGTCTGTGAGCTCCCCAACGACGGCAAGGTCCTGGTCACTGCTCTGTCCCCAGTACAGCTCAGGACAGGACCCAGGGTACGCACTGCCATCACACCTGTGCAATGAGTTCGTGGGATAGAATAACTAAGTAAGTAAATGAAATAGGTGGTGATCTGGGCCACTGCCATGCCCCCTGGACGGCTGCAGCTGCCTTCTCCCAGGTCTCCCTGACACCCATCCCCCACTCTGCTCCCCACCTGTGGCCAGCAGGGGGGCGGCTATGAACACCTGAGTCGGGTTGGGGACCCCCTCCCCGGGCCTGCTGCACCTGACTCCAGCTAAATGAACCTCTGGACCCTCTCATCAACCCCTTACTCACCCTTCCCCAGCTCCTACCTTGCCTGTCCCCTCTGCCCAGATGCCCTTCGTCTCACATTTCGGGAGGGCTCCCTCACCTCCTTCCCATCTCTGCTCAGGGGATGCTTCTCCAAGTCGGCTTCCTCGCACCTTTATCTAAACCACACTCCCCACCTCTCGATCCCGCTCCCTCTTCATCTTTCTCCACAGCACGTCCTGCACTTGACCTGCCTGCACTTGACCTGCTGTCGGGTCTCTCTCTGCGCTCCGCAGGCGAAGGCGCTTTGTTTCCAGCTGCATCCCCACGGTCTAGGACGAGGCTGGCGCACGGAGCATTTGCTGGTGCGGACGGAATGAAGGAGCACCCCTCTCCCGCCCCTCACAGAACCGGGATCCAAGGAGGTGTGAGACTTACCCCCCCTCAGCGACCCCCAGCCACGCGCTCCCCCAGTGCCTTGGGGCCTGACCATGACGGGAATAACTGCATCCGCCTCACAGGGTTGTTGCGGGGAGAAAGTGAGATAATAGACAGTTGACCCTTGAACAGCACGGGTTTGAACTGTGCGGGTCCACTTATATGGGAACTTTATTCAGTAAATACAGTACAGTCTTGTAAAGCTATTTGCTTTATGATTTTCTTAATACCACCTTTTCTAGATTACTTTATTGTAAGAATACAGTATATAATACAGATAGTATACCAAAAAAAATGTGTTCATCGACTGCTTATGTTATCGATAAAGCTTCTGGTCAACAGTGAACGATTAGGAGCTAAGTTTGGAGGGAGTCAAGAAGTACACACCAATTTTCAACTGCATGGCAGGTCAGCACCCCTCACCCCGCGTTGTTCAACGTCAAGTGCACATAAAGCCCAGTACGTGGTAGGCGCTCTGGTTTGATCAATAGGTTCTGTCGGACTAAAACGGAGGCCAAGGCCCTGCCACTGCCCCAGCGCACCTGTGCTCACGAGACAAACGCTGACGCCGACGGGTACCAAACAACACCTCGGCCTGGGGCGCACAGCCCAAACTGACCCCAAGCTCCATCCTTCACTCGCTAAGTATGCATTAAGCACATGCCCTGCGCCAGGCGCTGGGGACATGGAAGTGAGCAAAACAGATACCATCCCGGCCTGCGGGGACCTGACATTCCAGTTGGGGAACCGAGATGAGCAACAAGAACACGTGTCAAACGGAGACGCTGAGCTCAGGCACCGCTCGGCTTGTGCGACCCACGGCAGACCTGAATCCGAAACTGGGGGTGGGGCCCAGGACACGGAAGCATGTTCAAGTCTGAGGACCACGGACACAAAGGAGGGCTAAGTGGGTGGGTGAGTGGGGTGCAGGGCACACTTGAGCTGAGCCCGAGGACGAAGAGCAGCTCGGCCAAAGAGCAGGGGAACGCTGTTTTTAGGGACAGGGGTGTGGAGTTCAGGGACAGGACTGAGCCTGGTGGGTCTGAGGAGTGAGGTGGCCAGTGGGGCAGGAGAAGAAGGACAGGAGGGCACAGGCCCCCCCCCCCTTCAGGTCCCTCAGGCCCCTCTGGCCCAGGTCAGGAGTTTGGGCTTCCCCCTGAGGGCACTGGTGAGCTACAGAAGGGTTCGGAAGGAGGGGATGACCCCTTTCCTCCCCTGCCTCATCTTCTCACCTCTCTAGCCTGAAATGCAGACCCCTCCTCTACCTGTCCTACTTTCCCACAGTCGCAGGCCTACGGGAGAGCACCCAAGGACAGGCCTGATAACAAACAGAGCGGGCAGGGCCTATGCCCCCAGATCTTGCTCTTTCTTAGGAGGAAGAGGAAGTGCTGGAGAGCAGGCACGGCCCTGAGGCTGCCCTCCCAGGCAGGCTGCGGCAGAGGGAAGGGAGGAGCCCACTGTGGCTGGAGGACCGTTATGGGGGGCAGGGACTCGGGAGAAAACAGGGTTTTGCCCCTGCAGACACCTCTCTTCAGACTTCCGGGGCCTACACAGGCCTGGAGCTCCCTCTGGTCAAAGAGGGGCAGATGCACACGCAGGTGTGCATAAAAGGGAAACGTGGGGTGGGTCACACAAGCTGGTATAGGCAAACGGGACTTTCCCACCGTTGCCAGAAGCCGCCCCACCGCCCCGCCCCACAGCACAACTCCCACAGGGGTGACACCCTCGCACCCAGAGCCTCAGGCTTCTAGCATAAAGATTCACACGGCAGCACTGCAAGTATGCGACAGCCACCAAGTCCCAGAAGTTACACACACACACACACACACACACACACGCCCGTCCCCGATGCACGCGGGCGGCTGCAGAGGGTCACAGAAACCACAGAAAGTTCCCGATAAATGACATTCACACAGAACGGCCACAAGAAAGTCTCCAAGACGAGGTGAAAGCAAATGACATTCTACGGGGAGAGCCAGCCAAGTAAAGGAGCGGTCACAGAGAACGCAGGTACCGTGTAGGTGCACTTCAGCCAGAGGGTCAGCTCGGCTGTCCCGGTGTTCACTGCCCGGTGGGGAAGACACAGCGAAGGGCTGCTCTAACACGGCAGGAGACCGACGGGTCAGCGGTGGCTGCTGCCACAGAACCCAGCCACTCACACGGCCACGAAGGACCCAGGGGGTCACGGACGCAGCTTACCAACACAGAGGCCAGCTATGGAAATGACGCGTGCGACATGGTTTACAAACTCTAACAGGAGTGCAGTGTCAGTCGTGACTGCTCCCAACAGCCAAGAGTACACCCCAGGTCTCGGGAAAGAGGGTCCCGGGCCCACTAAGAGCCACAAGGGATCTCTCTTTGTGCCCTCACACGCACAACGCCCCCAGGGTCTCCGCTGCACACGTGGAAGCCCAGGCACATCCCGAACTGTCACATACGGATTACGGCTACACACAGGAACTTTCACCCAAAGATGTCATCAGAAGTGACAGGCACAACCCCAGGCGGTTGCAGCCATATACCCCAGGCCCCGGACACACAACGTCACATAGGGACACACACAGGTCACTCACATCTGCACCAAGAGCTAATGTGTTCAGAGGTAATTGTAGGCACAGAGACACAGGGTGATGAATGCAAACGCTGCGTACACACACCACCAAGTCACGACTGGACACGGAGGCAACTCACAGTGACACCTGGAGCCACAGATGGAATAGAGGCAAGTTCTCCAGCCACACACACAGCCAGAGGGGATCTCAGCTGTCTGCACACCAGGGGACCTAGACACACGTACGCACACTCCGAAGTCACAACCAGACACGCGTGGGTCTGACGGGATGCGATCATACATTACACACACATACAACGCAGAAGGTCACAGCCACACGCAGGCCCCCCCGCCCCCCATACACACAACTAGAGTCACAGTCAGACCTACTCGGGGAATTTACAGTAACACATGGAGCCACAGATGGAGTTTGACATAAATTACACACACAGCCAGAGAGGATGCACAGCAGGAATGCAGACCCGCATACACACACTTCCAAGACACCTACAATTCATACTCGAAAACATAGCGGGCCAGACAGGGAGAGGAAGTTCAATTCCGGGCCCAGGACGCGGAATTTCAGGCACGAGGCGGGCCGGCCGGCCACGAAGCCCCCACCGGCAGCCCCAGCGCCGGGACTCGCCATAGACAGAGGCGGTGGGAGGGGGCCCAGGCCAAGGGGGGCTGCTCCCGGGCCTGCCGCCGAGCTCCGTGGCCTGTGCGCGGGCCAGCCGGGGCTTGTGTGCGCCCCGCATCCACCCCAGGCCCAAAGCCCGGGGTCAGCCCCGTGCCCACCCCTCGCCTCCCGGACCGCGGCCAGCTAGGCCGGAGCCCTCCCCGCAGGCCCGACTCCCCGCGGACGAGCCCGGGACTCCCACCAAAGCTCCGCCACCCCGGCGCGTCTCGTCCTGGCGGTGACGAGCCTGGGTCCCCCCCCAACCGCGCCGTCGGCGCCCAGGCCCCAGTGCAGCGCCGGCCCCCTCCCCGCCCCCACCCGGTGCCGCCCCCGCCCCTCCGCCTCGGCTCCGGTCGCGCCACCGCCGAGCCGAGCGCGCGCAGAGCCCCGGGCCGGCCGGCCCCGTCCTCCCGCCCGCCGCGCCCCCGCCCCGGTCCTTACTCGAACATGGATGCGGCGCGGCGGGCGCTCCCGGCCGCAGGGCAGGGCCGGCCGAGCGGGGCTGGGCTGAGCTGGGCGTCCCTGCGGGGCACCTGCCTCGCCTTCCGGGGCCGCCGCCCCCACCCGACCGCGCCGCCCGCCGCCCGCCGCCCGCACAAAGGCCGGAGCCGGGGACCGCGGGAGCCGCCGCAGCGTCAGCGCACCCTTCCCGCCCCCGCCCCGTCGCGTCACGGCGCCGCCCCCGCCCGCGCGGGAAGGGGGGCGGCGCGGCGCAGCGGGAGGGCCCGCGGACCCGGGCGGGGGGGGAGGGGGAGGGGCGCCGACCGGCACCGCGGCGGTGGGGGGGGCGGCCCGGCCCGCGGGAGAGCCGCCGCGAGCGAGAGTTAGAGACGCAGGCACGGGGGCGCAGGGGGAGGGCGAGCGAGCCGAGGAACCGAGAGGGGCGGCTGGGACGCCGGAGCTACCGAAACAGGAGAGAGGAAAAGAGAGACAGACACTGAGAATCGAAGGAGGCAGAGAAGTGAACAGAGAAGGAAGGACAGAAAGACAAACAGACTCGATTCAAACGAAACACCGCCATGGCAGCTGCCTTTGGCACCGGCCACGACCCTCTCCCCTGGTACCCGGAAAGGGTCTTCAGCTCCCCTTCTGCCCCTGGCCGGGAAGGAACCTGAGAGGTGGGACGGAGCTGGAGGGGCTGGGGTGGGCGGTGGGATGGAGATTCTGGGAAGCGGAGGGGTGGGGGCTGCGAGCACAGGGGAACCGCAGCTGGCGGGAAGGGGTGCGGCCCGGAGGCCGCCTCCGTCTTCCCGTGCGTTTCCACACCTCCCAGTGTTGGCCCAGGAGGTCCTCGGGGTCTGGGGACCCCTCTCCGCCCCAGTCCCCGTTAGCCAGACCAAGTTAGAATCCAGCCTCCCTGGCTCTTAGCTGTGCTGTGACCTTGGGCAAGTCACCCCAGTCCTGGAGATCTCACCAACTCTGTGGTAAGGGGCTTTCCCACGGGACAGCGCGGGGGCGGGGGGGCTGCGGCGGGCGGGGGGACAGCAGCCCTTTTACAGGTGGGGAAGCCCGGCCTCAAAGACGGGCAGTGACTTGGCCCAGGTCACGCCGGGGGTAGGCTGCAGCGCTGGACACAGCCCTGCTCTGACACGGTAACCTGCGCGCCGCCCTGCAGGGGCTGCCTGCATGAAAACACGGAAATGTGAGTCCCGCCTCACAGCTATTGGCCGGAGGCACCCCAGCACAGGGCCTTGCTCCCCCACCCACTCTACTTCTCCATTTTGGTGGCTGGCAGGCCCCAAACTTCATCTTTCCTGGCCCCTCTCTTTCCCTCACAGCCACGTCCAATTTCTCAGCCATCCCTGTCCACTCCACCCCATAAAATCTCTCCAGAAGTTAAACTCTTGGCTCCCACTGCCCCTGTCCTGGACACCACAGCAACCACTTGGCTGCTCCTATCCGGCCTCCTATAGTCTGCTCCCCACCTGTAGCCAGAGAGAACCTATGAACCCCTGAGTTAGGTCAGGGCCCTCCTGGCTCAGAGCCCTCCTTTGGCTCCACCTCATTCCAGATAAAAGCAAAGTCCTCACCTACTTGGTGCCCAAGGCCCGAGTGTGGCCCTTGTCACCATTCTGACTTTGCCTCCTCCTTCTTCCCCTTTTTTCATTCCCTTGGACCACCCAGCTTCCCTGCTGTTCCTCTAACTCACCAGACACATTCCTGCCCCAGGGCCTTTGCACTTGTGGTTCCCTCTGCATAGAAGTTCTCTCAGGTCTTAAAGAGGCCCTCCTTCCACCATCTCCCTCTGTCTCACTGTTCTCTTTCTCTGTACAGATGACCCTTGAACATGGGTTTGAACTGTGTGGGTCCATTTAGACATGGATTTTTTACAGTACAGTACTGTACATGTATTTTGCCTTCCTTATGATTTTCTTAGAAACATTTTCTTTTCTCTAGCTTATTTTATTGTAAGAACACAGTATATAATACAGATAACATACAAAATATGTGTTACTGATTGTTTCTATTCTAGGTAAGCTTTCTGGCCAACAGTAGGCTATTAGTAGCTAAGTTTTGGGGGAGTGAAAAGTTACACTTGGATTTTTCACTACACGGTGGGTCAGTGCCTCCTGACCCCCACACCGCTCAAGGGTCAACTGTATTTCTCTTTGCCTGTTTCTTCTTTTGAAGTACTTCTAAAATTTTATTTAGGGAATATTTATTTCAAAGAGGAAAAAATAAAAAATAAAATGGCCATCCCCACCGTCCATATCCAATAGATGTGGACATTTTGCCATTTTTGTTTCAGATCTTTTCTTTCTTTTTAAAAAGATATAAACTTTTACAGGCACAGCCAAAGGCCCAACTCCCCATCCCTCCTTTCTCTGCTCCTGCACCCAAGGGACCCACCGCCCTGAAGCTGGTGTGTGCTCCTTCTGTGCACCTTCCCATCCTTTTTTTTATATCGGGATGGATCCCCCAACAATATACCCTATTGTTCAATGCCTTTTAAAAGATACACAACTAGGTTCCCACTGTATCATTTTGCAACTTGCTTTCTCCATCATCACTGTTTCTGAGACTTCTCCACGCTGATACACAGAGCTCTATTTCATAAACCTTAACTCTTATCTAGCATCCGTTATTAGAAGAAACCACAGTGGCTATTTCTATTCAGTGCTGGTATAGTTCTTTCTTCTTTCCCCAGGCAGCCTTGAACCTTCAGTTCCCGTCTCCTTGTGCCAGAGGTGGAGTTTCTTTGCAGAAGTTTTGTTTACATTTCTTTGTTCTTTTCTTTTCTTTCTTTCTTTCTCCCCGCCCCCCGCCACCCCCCACGAGTTGTAGCAAGACATACCTTTTACACTGGCTTCCAGTGCAAGAAATATACATAATATATAGAAATATATGTAATGTCACAAAATTTGCAGGAAACCACACTTACTACCTCATACACTGTATTTTCAATTCTATCCTATTTCTGTTTGGAAAAAGCGCTGATCGCAACACACTACCTTGGTTTCATGGCCCTTAAATGGTCACGATCCACAGTTTGAAAAACACTGGGTGTGCCAAAGGGGGTATCCCCCTCCCCCCTAAGCAGGCAGAGCTCAGCGGAGAGCGGAGAGCTCAGAGGCACTTGTCCCAGCACATGCTCCCAGTTGCCTCTTTCTGTTTATGTGCCTCTTTCACAACCTCCAGTCAGGTCCCATGTGGGGCTAAGGTCACACTCCAGCTGACCTTCAGCTCCCGCACCGGGACAGTGTCAGCCCCCCTCGAGCATGAATCCCTAGAGAGAGAGAGAGAGAGCACCTCTTTTGTGTCCCAACACCCGGCTGACCTGTCCTGGGATATACTCTCCAGGTCTGGGGTCCTCGGCAGCTGCAGGCGTAGGGGGGTCGGGGTGCAAGGGGGTGATTCTCCATCACTGGATGGTGTGATGTAAATGGAGGGCACCTCCAGGGGCCTCCAGGGCTCAGGGGCTGGGCCCTCTGCCCCGCCACCTGGTGGCTGCTGGCTCCGCCACTCGGCTCGGGGCATTGATGCATCCTGGGCACCGCCTTCGGCCAGTGGGGGCCAAGGCAGCTGGGGCAGGAGCTCGGCCATGGGAGGGGGGGCTCCGACTGCCCGGTTGGGGGCCTTGGATAATGGCGCAGTCTCTGGGGGAGAAAAAAGAGAGGTGAAGGGGGGAGCCCCTGTTCAAGCCTGCCTCTCACCACTCCCCCACTGTTCGCCTAAGAAGACAGCTGAGCTGAGGGTCAGAGAGGTCTGGGTGGGATTCCCACCTCTGTCAGGGTCCTCTCTTCATGACCCTGAGCCTCAGTTTCCTCTTCTGGAAACTGGAAATCCTGACGCCCACATCCTCTGGTGGCTGGGCGGCGTCAGAGAGCTCTGATATGTGGGGCTCATGCCCCTGGGTTGGGGTTTATTTTGTCTGAGCATTCGCCGAGGCCAAGGCCTGGGTTTTCTATACACCGGCGACCCTAGCTCCCTTCCACACACACGCGAGGCCAGGAGGGAGCCAGAGGCCTCGGGGCCTAGGAAACGGTGAGGAGACGGAATCTGGGATTTCCCTTCCCTGTTTGCTCGGCAATTGCCCCTCCCAGAGCAAACAAAGGGAGGGTGGCCGGCTGGGAGGAAGCCAGGCCAGTTCTTGCACTGTGGCTGTGATATGACGAGCCACCTGGGTCTGGGGACATCAAACCGGTGTCTGTCTGTCCACACAGCAGAACACAGAAAGGGCTGCTTGATGCCCGCCTGCCCAGGGAATAGGGAAGGAGGACCTGTGGGACCCAGAGAGGGTTTGTCCTGGCTTGTGGAAGAGACCCGGACCCTTACAGGCCAGGCCCAGACCCCAGGGCCCTTCCCAGGCACCCCAACATCCATACCTTCTGGTTTTCTCCTCCTTCTGTCCCCACAGGGTCCGGACTTCCAGGGTAAGGACAAGAGACCAGGCCCTCCCCTCCCCCTGGGAGTTCTGGCTGTATCAGAGTCACAGCCTTGTGGCCAGAACTGCATGTCTGGCCGGAGTCGTGTTCCCCTCTGACCAGCTGTTCCTGAGAGAAGAGATGGAGTGGGGGTGGGGCGCCCACACCACAGCGGAGGCTGAAGTCAGCCGTCCTGCCTTTCCCTCTCGACCACCTGGTGGTCTCCGCTGGTCCATCTCTCCTGTTGGTCAGCAGCCAGCCACAATGTAGCTTCTGTCCGTCCCCACTATTCCCCCAGAACCGCTCCTCCAAGCCCAGGGGTCTCCCCCAAGGGACCAAATCTGGGATGTTTTCCAGTCCTCTTCTTCCCGCCCTGCTCTTAGAAGCTACAACCCAGGAGACCCCTCGTCCTTCTGGGAGGTTCTCTCTGCCTCTGGGATGCCCCAGTTTCTGGCTCTCCTCCTACCTCATTGGCAGCACCAGCTCATCTTTTTTTGCACAACCCTCTCCGTTCCCTGGTCTGTAGAAACTGGTATTCTCCATGGCTTAGGACTGGGCACCGTTCTCTTCCTTTCCCATTTTTATTACATGATAATTGATACATACTAAAAAGTGTCTGCATCATAGACTTGAGTTATAAAGCATAACAATAAAGTGAGCCCCATAGCCCCCCCACCCAGTTTGAGAACCAGCACATCCCTCGTGAGTACCCCTGTAACTACCTTGGGCCCCTCCCCCACCCCACCCCCCTTCCAGAATTCTCCATCACCCCTCACTTGACAGTTCTCATTCCCTCACATTTTTAACCGTTTTTTCAAATCACATTGGTATGCATCCCTAAACAATACATTTTTTAGTTTTACTTGCTCTCGAGCTTTATGCAGCGGAACCATGCCGTGTGTCATCTGTGACTTGCTCTCCTCGCTCAACACGATTTCTCAGGTTCAGCCACAGGGGTAGTGATGCTTCATCCAATTTTGCTATGACGCTACCTTCCTTTGTGGGAATACACCACAATTGCTGTATCCGTCTTCCCTGCCCATGGACAGCAGGCTGTTTCTGGCTTTCGGTTTTGATGACTAAAGCTGCCGGGTGCGTTCTTTCGGGGGACCTCTCCAGTTAGCCAGCGTCCCACTGATGGCGCGGCCCCCCCATGCCTCCCCTGGGCGTGTGTGTCTCTGGGCGCTCAGGTCGGTTCTGTGGATCTTCCGTCCAGCCCTGGGTCTGAGATGTTGCCTTCAGGACTTGAGCGTTAAAGGAAGTCTTGATGTGTGGTGAGCAAGGCTCCCTGTCTCGTTCCTCTTGGACCAGAGTCAGCTTGTCAAGTTCCAAGGGGGAAAAAAATCAACAATGGGAAGTTGATTGTTACACTATAACCAACAATTGGGGGGTATCTTTGCAATACTGAGTTTTCTGACATGTCCACATGGGGTCACTCTCCAAGTATTTAGGGAGGTTTTAATGTCACTCTCTGGGTGTTGAGGAATTTTTCTTAATTGGGGCAAAATACACATAAAAGTTACCATCGGAACCATTTCTAGGTGTGAAGTTCAGTGGTGTCAAGTAAACTCAGGAGTTGTGTGTAGGCGTCACCACCATGTGTTACGTACTTTCGAGAAAGAATTTTTCTTGGAAAATTCTTTCTTATCTTTTTTACCACTGTTACTGAGAAGTAATTGACGTACATCACTGTGTAATTTAAGATGTACAGCATGATGGTCTGACATATCTATTGTGAAATGATCACCACACTAGGTTCGGCTAATGTTCTTCTCATGGAGAGACAGTAAAAAGAAAAGAGGGGCGCCTGGGTGGCTCAGTCGGTTGAGCGTCTGACTTTGGCTCAGGTCATGATCTCAGGGTCCTGGGATCGGGTCCCACATCGAGCCCCTCATTCAGCCCTGCATTGGGCTCCATGCTTCACGCTCAGTGGGGAGTCTGCTTCCCCCTCCTCCTCTCCGTCCCCCTGTTCACACTCTCTCTCTTGCTGTCTCTCAAATAAATAAATCTTTAAAAAAAAAAAAAAAGAAGAAGAAAAGAAAGAAAAATAATTTTCTCCTTGTGGAGAGAACTCTTAGGATCTACTCTCAACAACTTTCCTATCACACAGCGTATTTACTATGGTTGTCACGTTGTACCTTGCATCTCTAGCGCAGTTATCTGATAACTGGAATTTTGTAACTTTGGACCCCCTCCTTCAATTCTCCCTCCCCCCACTTTCATATCTTCTGCTAGATTTTTTTCCCTTGGTATTTCATGTTTACAAAAGATCTTTTTGTGACAGAGAATACACACAGGAAAGAGCATAAAATATAAATGTATGGCTTAAGGGGCGCCTGGGTGGCTCAGTCAGGTAAGCGTCCGACTGTTGATTTCGGCTCAGGTCATGATCTCAGGGTCGTGGGATGGAGCCCCGCATTGGGCTCTGCACTGAGCAGGGAGTCTGCTTGAGATTCTCTCTCTCCCCCTTCCCTCTGCCCCTCCCAGCTTTCGTGCACACGTGCACGTGCTGTCTCTCTAAAACATAAAATTAAAAATAAAATATAAGTGCATGGCTTAATATATAATTATAAAGGAAGAACCCACAGACCCACCATCCAGGCCAAGAAAAAGCATATTGCCAGCACCCCCAGAAACCACAAATGCCTTCTCACTCAAACCCCTTCTCCCCACAAAGAAAAGTATACCCTGAACTCTCTGAAAATCCCTTCCTTGGCTTTTCTTTAGTTTTACCACTTAGGCGCATATTCCCCGAAGCCCTAGTTTAGTTTTGACTATTTCTGAGCTCCATACAAGTAGAATAACACTTGAATTCTTTTGTATTTGGCTTTTTTTCATTTAACATTACGTTTGTGAGTCATTCACCTTATCGTGTACAGCTGAAATTGGTTCATTTTTAGTATCATATAGTATTGATATGGTGCTGATAAAATAAATTGTGGTTAAATACCACTACTTATCAATTATGTTGATGGACATTTGAGGGCTTCTCAGTTTGGGCTATTAAAAATAGTGCTGCTATGAACATTGGTTCACGTGTCTCCTTGTACTCCTCTCTGTTGGACATCAAGCATCCATCCATCCATCCATCCATCCATCCCTGGGTGTTTCGGAGCTTCCTTGGTCTACTGGTCTATCCCTCTGCAAAATCCACACTACCTTAATTATATATACTTAATTATCCTAATTATATTTATGGCTTTACAATTAGTCTTGATGTATCTGGGATGGAAAGTCCTCCCACCTTGCTCTTCTTTAAGAGTCTCTTGGCTTTTGGGGCGCCTGGGTGGCTCAGTTGGTTGAGTCTCTGCCTTCGGCTCAGGTCATGATCCCAGGGTCCTGGGATCGAGCCCCGCATCGGGCTCCCTGCTCAGCGGGAAGCTGCTTCTCCCTCTCCCACTCCCCCTGCTTGTGTTCTCTCTCTCGCTGTGTCTCTCTCTGTCAAAGAAATAAATAAAATCTTAAAAAAGAGTCTCTTGGCTTTTGTGTTAGATGCTTTCCTCAACTGTGCATGATCCTTGCTTGTCAGTTCATATTTAGGAGTGGGGCCCAGCGTGAGGCTCAGCCTGTGGTTTGACACTGAAGGGGGAGTGGAAGATTGAAATAAAATGTTTTGCTGAAACACATTAAGAGTTTCTATTTAGGAAAACAGGTTGGAGATGTGCCTACAGAACCTCCAGATGGACAGGTCCAGTAGGCAGCTGGACAAACAGAGGTCAGGGCTGGCCTGGGCGTCCCCGGGTGTGTTGGTGGAGGTCACCCACCCCAAATCATCTAGCTGTCAAGATGTCCCTCACCTCACCTGGAACATCTGTTCCCAGAACCCACAGGATTATTGTCCCTGCACAGGATTATTGTCTTCAAGAAACATCAAGGTTGGCTTAAGATTCTTTTTTTTTTTTTTAAGATTTTATTTATTTGACAGGGAGAGACACAGCGAGAGAGAGAACACAAGCAGGGGGAGTGGGAGAGGGAGAAGCAGGCTTCCCGCTGAGCAGGGAGCCCGACGTGGGGCTTGATCCCAGGACCCTGGGATCATGACCTGAGCTGAAGGCAGACGTTTAACCGAATGAGCCACCCAGGTGCCCCGGTTGGCTTAAGATTCTTTCTTAGGGGTTGAGCTACGTGGGGAATTGGGCTTGCGGTCAGCGTTGTTTATACCTTTCCCGATCTCTGCCTTTGCAGACAGATTTCTGACTAAGATTCATGGTTGGTGTCGGGGCTGTGGAGAGAAGGAAACTCATTAGAACCTAATGTCCTTGGAGACATGGGAGGGGCTGGTGTGTGGAAATGAAATCTCGGGGCAAGGCCACCTAAGAACACCCCATGTGAGGCCCCCTCCGTGTTTCTCCATCCTAAAAGATCTATGGTTGAAAACCACCTGCCTCTTGTCCATTATTTCTGCCTTCCCTTCAGTCAGGGGAGCAGCAGGGTCCTGAGACTGCCCACTGGCATCTCCTTCCAGCTGGGATGTGATGGTGGGTTG
Source organism: Halichoerus grypus (assembly GCF_964656455.1). Classification (NCBI taxonomy): domain Eukaryota; kingdom Metazoa; phylum Chordata; class Mammalia; order Carnivora; family Phocidae; genus Halichoerus; species Halichoerus grypus. The sequence goes on along the minus strand of NC_135726.1, from coordinate 44,281,744 downwards.
AGGAGTCCAGATTTTGTGTCCTTTCTGTAGTATTTTTCCACTCGAAGATTTGGCATACAGATAGAATCTATGCTGACTGTTCCACTTTCTACTCCTACGTTGGTGCTCAAGAGAGTGTGGGCTTATGTATTTCTGACAAATAATAAGCAATAGTGTGATATTTGCATTCCCCAGATACTTCAAGATTTCCTGACGGTATCTATCTGTTTCCAATGAACTGTGACTTCTGATTTCTTCTCGGAGCGTGCCCACGTGGGGTTGGGAAATCTTGACTCCTTACCAAATCTCTCCCACACTCTCTGTGCGTAAGGTTTCTTCCCCAGCGTGTCTGATTTTAGCAAATTCCTTCCCACACTCTCCACCCTGGAAAGTCCCAAATTCTCTGATGTCCCCCCCCCTTCCATTCCTTGCCTACATCCTGAGAGTCCTCCCTTTGGGCAAGACCGAGTTCCGTTTCTACAAACCAGATGTGCGCCAGGTGGAAACCAGCTGCCGTGAGGCAAGCTGGACAGTTCCCCGCCGGCCGCCCTCCACCTTGACCTCCCAGTCAGAGCTGCGGGAGCCTCCGTTTCTCATGAACTTCTCTGCTTTGTCTGTTCAGCGTCTTGGATGGAAGTATCATTGCTGTTCCTGTCACAGCAAAGACACCTAGCCCAAGACTATGACCTGCCCCTAAACTTGGGCTCTCTGGGGAGGAAGCCTGGCGTACCTTGAGCTGCCCGCGGATCGGCGCCTTCACAAAAACAGGGCAGGAGGGAGGAAGAGGGTTGTTTGTTTTGTTTTGTTTCGTTTTGCATGTTGTCAACCAGAAACTCCCAAAGATTTCTTCCTTCTCCCCAGCGCATAGTTTTCTGTTTTGCCTTCTAATTTTATATATTTTATTCCCACTCTAGAAACGAAAAGGAGGGGCCCAAAACCCAGTCTAAGAAAAAGTGGTCTGCGCTGCTTCTCAAAACCTGAAAAATCGCATTTTTTTCTGACCATTTGGGTTCATTGCTGCAAGGAGTTGCTGGGACCAAGTATAACATTTTCTGTAGGACTCATAGCTGCTTTGGGAGCAACCAGCAATGCCCCGTGGAAGGTCCATCTGTGTTTCCCCAGGACTGGGAACTCTTCAAGGAAACTTCCAGATTGGAGGCTTCCTTTCAGCAGCGATGATGGGGAGTCTTCTGATAAATTGCAGTGATGTTCTAGGCTGTCCCCCCTACCCACTGACACCCACGTTGTCAGCTGCTCTTCTGGAAAACGGGGATCAAGAGGCCAACAGAGACACAATCCCTGTAGTCCGTGAGTTTACAGCCTTCCCCTATGACGTGTGGCAAACGTGATCGCCCACCTCAAGGGGTTTTGAGAGACTCTGATAAGATATCTGATAAGTGAAATGCTTAGCCTGGGCTCGAGCACACAGTGAATGCCCAATCGATGTTTTAGTTTTTATTATATGTTCCAGGGCAGGGTGGTGGTGGTGGTGGTGGTGGTGGTGGTGTTTGAATGAGCATCTATGGATCATGATTTCAACAACCACACTCCCAAGATGCTGGAGAACAGGTGCTAGGGAAATAGGGCGAGGAGCAATGTAAGAATTGTAGAATGCTGGTCATGTCCCCATGGCGGTTGGGTTTAGCTTGGAGTGTTTTTCCACATCACTTATTAGGCAAATTCTTAAAATGAGAAGGCGATGCAAGCTTGCAGAGGCCAAGGGAGGAACTGGAAGGATTTCATTTTGCTCCGCCTCCATTTTGGAGGGCCCTCCAAACAAGGCAGCTTTGGTAGGGTTGTTTTGTTTTGTTTTGCTTTGTTTCTGTTTTATGTATTGGGATTACGCACCCTTTTTTGGGGGGGTTATTTAAAAATATATATTTTTTAACGTTAAGTATGGCTAATTTAATAGGAAACAACTGTCCTCACCCCTGCAAGCCTGAGGAGAGGAGGGACAGGAGGTGGGAAGCTGGCTGCAGAAGCAGACGCTCAGGCCGCTAGAGGAACAGAGAGCTCTGAGTGGGACACGGCTCTCCGAGGGGCCCACTGCCACTGATGAGGTTCGCAGATCCACACGACAAGCCCCCTGGGGCCACTCTCAGCTCTTTTGTTCACTGAGCAAAACACTACCTATTCTGGGGCACCAGAATTCCATCTGCCTTCAGCTCTGGTCATGATCCCAGGGTCCTGGGATCGAGCCCCGCATCGGGCTCCCTGCTCCGTGGGACGCCTGCTTCTCCCTCTCCCACTCCCCCTGCTTGTGTTCCCTCTCTCGCTGTCTCTCTCTCTCTGTCAAATAAATAAATGAAATCTTTAAAAAAAAATAATTCACTAGTCAAAGAAGAAACCATAAGAGAAATTAGAAAATATACAGAACTAACAATAATGAAAATGCCACATATAAAAACCTGAAAGAAAATTATAGCCTTAAATGCTATTTAATGAAGTAAGCAACCAAATTAAAAGACGGAAAAGAGATAGAAAAATAAATCCTGGGACTATATGAGGAAGGAGATAATAAAGGTAAGAGCAGAAAATTAAAATAGAAAACCAGGATACAATAGAGAAGAGTAAAAGTCATAAGTTGGTTCTTGAAAAAGATAAAATGACAAAACTTTGGAAAGATTGATTAGGGGAAAAAACAAAGAGAGAAGGCACAAACATTCCAAATTAAAAATTAGTACAAGGAACAAAGATACCGATGCTACAGTTATTAAAATGACAGGGTGTATTATGGTCAACTTTTTGTCAACATATTTCATAACTTAGATGCAATGGACTAATTTCCAGGAAAAAACTAAAATTCACCAAAATGGATTCAATAACAAATACAAAATATAGGGGTGCCTGGGTAGCTCAGTCAGTTAAGCATCCAACTCTTGGTTTCAGCTCAGGTTGTGATCTCAGGGTTGTGTGATCGGGCCCCAGGTTGGGCTCCATGCTTAGCATGGAATCTGCTTGAGATTCTCTTTCCCTCTCCCTCTGCCCCTACCCCCCCCAATAAATGAATAAATCTTTAAAAAAAAGAAATACAAAATATAAATGGTCATATAACAAGTAAATGAAATAAGTTTAATTACTGGTGAAAATTTTTAACTTAAAAATAAGTTTAGGGGGGCGCCTGGGTGGCTCAGTCGGTTAAGCATCTGCCTTCAGCTCAGGTCATGATCCCAGGGTCCCGGGATCGAGCCCCGCATTGGGCTCCCTCTCCCTCTGCCTGCCTCTCTGCCTACTTGTGCTCTCTCTCTATCTCTCTGTCAAATAAATAAATAAAATCTTTGAAAAAAAAATAAGTTTAGGGGCACCTGGATGGCTCAGTCGGTTGTGTCTGCCTTCGGTTCAGGTCAAGATCCCGGGGTCCTGGGATCCAGTCCCGCATCTGGCTCCTGCTCAGCATGGAGTCTGTTTCTCCCTCTCCTCTACCCCTCCCCACTGCTTGTGCTCTCTCTCTCTTACTCTCTCAAATAAATAAAATCTTAAAAGAAAAAAAAAAGAACTTACTAAAAAAAAAAAAAAAAGTTTAATTACTGGCACTGCTCCCTGAACTCTCCCATCAGACCACACACACAAAAACACAGACCAAATGGTTTTTAACAGCGAGTTCTGCCAAACATACTAGGAAAAAGTAATTCCAATTTTATACAAACTATTTTCCAGAAAGAAAAGCGAAGAGAGCTCTCCCAACTCACTTTATTTATTTTTTATTTTTTTAGAGGAGATTTTTTTTTAAAGATTTTATTTATTTATTTATTTGACAGAGAGAGAGACAGCGAGAGAGGGAACACAAGCAGGGGGAGTGGGAGAGGGAGAAGCAGGCCTCCTGCTGAGCAGGGAGCCCGATGCGGGGCTCGATCCTAGGACCCTGGGATCATGACCTGAGCCGAAGGCAGATGCTTAAGGACTGAGCCACCCAGGCACCCCTCTCCCAACTCATTTTATAAGGCTAGCATTACCTTGATACTAAAATATGCAATCTCATTATGAGAAAGGAAAATTATACTCATAAGCATAGATGCAAAAAATCCCAAACAAAATATTAGCAGACTGAATCCTGCAGTTGGGTTTATGCTATGAATGCAAGGATGGTTTAACAAAGAAAATCGATAAATGTAATTCAATATATTAAGAGATCAAAAGATGCAAAAAAAAGCATTCCAAAAAATTCTACATTGATTCATGATCAAAAACTCACAGTAATATGGAAATAGAAAAGCACCTCCTTTAACTGATGGATGGTATATACACTGTAAGTGTTAAACCAAAGGAAAACTCCTAGAAAGTAGAATACAAGGCATAATGGATAGTAAGAGAAAAGATCAGAAAATTAGAGGATAATTCCAGAAATTCCAGAAGAAGAGAAAACAGAAAACACAGTAGTGAAGAAATTATTAAAGAAATATTACAAGGAAAATCCCACAACTGAAAATTGGAAGGACCTACAGAGTGTGGAGCACAACTGTTAAGATACAATAATGATACTTCAGAACATCAGTTCTAAAAGTTTCCAGAAAGAAAAAAAAAATTACAGTTGAAGGATTATAGTTGGAAGAACACCAAACTATCAATCAGTAGGAAATGGGATTAGACATTTTCAGACATATGATGTCTCAAAAAATTGCCTCCCAAGACTCTTTCTCAAGAAGCTTCTAGAAGATATTTCCACCAAAAAACAAGGGAATAAACCAGGAGGGAGAAAATGGGGGAATCAACCTAGCAAGATGGTGAAGGGAAGTCCCAGTGAGAGAATTCTGCAGCCTGTGAAAGAGCAGCCAGTCCAGATTGGAGCAGAAGAACAGAGATGTTGGAGGTTAAATGATTCAAAGGGGGGGGGAAAAAGGCAAATGTTAACTCCAGTTGTAAAGAAAAACAAAAAGCTTGCATGGGGACAAGATGCAAATCACAGCACACTACATAGCTCAGCTCTGACTAACATTTTTCTAATCATAATCATAGAATCACTGAATGTTGATTTCATAAAGATCATGAAATAACAACCTTGGGAGGTTGGATGGAAGGGAAGGATATTGGTGTGTGGGAAAGGATGTGTGTAGTATGTAATTATATGTGTAAGAGCTAATTTATCATCATCCAGTAAAAAGTCAATGGGTAATATATACAGCTAAAAAAATCAAGACTGTGTATAAACTTTCTATTTGTAAACATGAAGATTAAAACAGAAGTGTCCACTAAAAGAGAGTGGTTGATTCTGGAGAGTAGAATCAAGGATGAGAAGGCATGAGGTGGAGAAGACAACTGCATGCCGAATTATTTTATCTTTTCTACTATGTGTATGTATAACTTTGATCAACATAAAAATTTAAAAGGTCTGCATTTGTTCAGCCCAATAATTTTAATTCTAGGAATCCATGTGATGGAACTATTAATGTACATAAATATTATTATGCATTTTTAAACTTCTCTAGTCATAATACTCTGTCTTTTCATACATGCACTCATGGAAGCTTCCTCCTGTGATCCGTGAATAGAGAAATGAAGCTTTTCTTTCCTTTCACTGGGATGTGGGAGATGGTGGGAGGGAAGCAATAGGGGAAGGGCAAGTGTAGTGGGTCGAGGGAGAGGGACCTGGGGTGGAGCCTCAGAGCAGAAACATGGGATGAAGGCAGAGCACATCGTTCCATCCCTCCTCAAACATCTGGGTGGCGGGGGGTTGTTTGGGGACCCAGGAAGGAGAAGGATTTCTACCCAAGAGGAGTAAGGCACTTGACAGAAGAAAGAGCTGGAAGGCCCTACTGACAGAGTCAACATCTGGAGGTTCCCTGAACTCTTCTAAGAACTTCACAGCACTGATGCCTGGGTGGTTCAGTGGGTTGAGCGTCATCAGATTCTTGGTTTCAGCTCAGGTCATGATCTCAGGGTCATGAGATCGAGCCCCACATGGGGCTCCATGCTCAGCGAGGAGTCTGCTTGAGATTCTCGCTTTCCCTCTCCCTTCCCCTCTGCTTGGGCTCACCCTCTCTCTTTCTCTCTCTCTCTCTCTCAAATAAATAAATAAAATCTTAAAAAAAAAAAAAAGAACTTTACAGCATTTCCTGTGAGCAGGAAATACATCCAGACTTTAACTTCCTTTTTCTGCACCATAGAGAGGAACAGGAAAAGGGAGTAGGATGCAGAGCATTGGCCATTATTTGAGAAGACGAACCCAGCTCTCTTCCATGGTGCTGACAGTGTGTCTACACATGCCATCTCTCAGGGCTCTGGGTCAGAGCTTGGCCCGCGCCCACCACGGCACTTGCACGCCCAAGGCTGGATTGCTTTTCTCTCTCTGCTTCCCACCCCCCGCCCTTAACTTGGCAAATCCCTCCACTTGATTCGTGATTCATTCATCCCACAAATATTTTGTTAAAATCCTGGAGATACAACAGGAAATCAGTTCCTTGCATTCAAGAAAGCTACAACGAAATCGTTATTATTATTGCTAGCATATATTGAGAATTTACCGAATCCTTGGTGAACCTTCTATTGAACATGAGAAATCATAGAAGTCAGTGGACATTTAATAGGAGATTAACTGAGAATTCTAGAATGAAAAAACAAACCCTTAATTTGGGGAAGGAGAATGGAGAAGGAAGGACAACGCTAAAGTCCCCAGAAATGCTCTGGAACAGTGAGGAAAGAACAGTCAGAAGTCGGATATTGCCACATCCTGGAAATAGCACTTAGCAAATGAGGACATTTCATAAAATGATTTCTTGTCCTAATTCTGCCTGACTCATCCTGGCAAACTTTAGCTTACCCACTCACCTCTGTCACTCTGTTTCCCACATTTGTGTCCTTAACCTAGTCTCAGCTCAGGCGGCTGGGTCTAGGTACAGTGAAAATAAAGTAGTGTACCTAAAAGGGCACTGGGATTGCAAAACGCCTCTTAAATGGGGAAGGAGAAGGTTTTTAAAAGTCCCTCCTAGGGGTGCCTGGGTGGCTCAGTCGGTTGGGCAACCGATCCTTGATTTCAGCTCGGGTCATGATCTCAGGGTCCTGAGACTGAGCCCCACCTCCAACTCTAAGCTGGGCGTGGAGCCTGCTGAAGATTCTCCTCTCTCTCCCCTCCTCTGCGCCCCCCCCAAAGAAAAAGATTAAAAAAAAAAAAAAAAGTCCCTCCTAACAGGGCTGAGCTCCTCTATCCTCCAGGTACCTTCTTTCTTGAACTCCCCCTCACAGGTTCCACCATCAGCGGGGAGGGGGGCGGCAGGTCCACCACCAGCAGGGGGGCTGTCCGGGTCACTAGCCTTGCGGATGGTGCTTCCTTGAGCAGACACTCTGCAGGGGAGAATCAACACGTTTCCTGCTTTCAAGGTGGCAACCAGGCGGCAGCATCATGATCAGGGAGCCCCGACCAAGAAGTACTATCACCAAGCACGAGGCAGGGGAACTAGAATTTCTGTCTGAGGAGTTGCTGTTTGAATCGGGTCTTAGAAGCACTTCGGGAGGTTCCTCAAAAAGTTGAAAATAGAGCTACCATATGATCCAGCAATTGCACTACTGGGTATTTACCCCAAAGATACAAAAGTAGGGACCCGAAAGGCTACGTGCACCCCGATGTTTATAGCAGCAATGTCCACAATAGCCAAACTGTGGAAAGAGCCAAGATGTCCATCAACAGATGAATGGATAAAGAAGATGTGGTATATATATACAATGGAATATTATGCAGCCATCAAAAGGAATAAGATCTTGCCATTTGCAACGACGTGGATGGAACTGGAGGGTATTATGCTCAGTGAAATAAGTCAAACAGAGAAAGACATGTATCATATGACCTCACTGATATGAGGAATTCTTAATCTCAGGAAACAAACTGAGGGTTGCTGGAGTGGGGGGTGGGGTGGGAGGGATGGGGTGACTGGGTGATGGACACTGGGGAGAGTATGTGTTCTGGTAAGCGCTGTGAATTGTGCAAGACTGTTGAATCTCAGATCTGTACCTCTGAAACAAATAATGCAATATATGTTAAGAAAGAAAAAAAGAAGAAGAAGAATGTAGCAGGAGGGGAAGAATGAAGGGGGGGAAATCGGAGGGGGAGAAGAACCATGAGAGACGATGGACTCTGAAAAACAAACTGAGGGTTCTAGAGGGGAGGGGGTTGGGAGGATGGGTTAGCCTGGTGATGGGTATTGAGGAGGGCACGTTCTGCATGGAGCACTGGGTGTTATGCACAAACAATGAATCATGGAACACTATATCTAAAACTAATGATGTAATGTATGGGGATTAACATAACAATAAAAAAATTAAAAAAAAAAAAAAGAAGCACTTCGAATATGAGAACACTTCCTCAGTGTTTCACATTGGCCCCGACTTCACTATAACCCGGGGGGTCCCAGAGGTCTGGTCTTGCATCCCAGGAGAGCCCTGAGGCTGGGGCTTTGCGTCCTTGCCTGTGGCTACACCCGGGCGGTGTGCCCCCACTTCCGGCACAGCTCTGGTCCTACGCAAGGGTCTCTACAGGCGGGAATGAGCTAGACTTGCAGAGAATCTCATGCTTGGATGCACGTGAAAATCCTCAGGGGAGTCTTTAACACTCTGGCCTCAGGGTGGTTAAAATCAGACTCTGGGAGGAGGGGAGCTCTTGCATCAGGAGGTTTCACCCCCCCCCACCCCCATCACCCCCAGTGATTCTAACATGCAGCCAAGAGTGAGAACCACCCAGAGGTAGCGCCCATCGAACTTGCATGTGCACACGCATTGCCTGGGGGTCTTGACAAAACGCAGATTTCGATTTCAGCAGGTCTGGTTTGGGGGCCTGAGATTCCACTTTCCTAACAAGCTCCCAAGCGACGCTGATGCTGCTGGTACCTGGACCGCGGTGGCCGAGGGGAGCCGGAACTCAAGCGACAGGGCTCGTGGTTCTTGCGCCCTCTGGTGGTCAAAACCTCCCTAGCAGCACCCAGCGGAGAAGAACGGATGTTGGAAGCCTCCTCCAATAGATTGAATGTCTAGAGTATTTCTAGATTCTTCCCCAGAGCCTGGCCACTGACGTCTTCATTTCAGCGTTGCAATAACTTGCGTGCAAACCTGTCTGGACTCCTGACCTACAAAACTGCGAAGTAATAAATGGGTGTTGTTTAAGCTGGTAAATTTGTGGTAATTTGTTATGCAGCAATAGAAAAGTAATACAGGAAGTTTTATAGGCTTTACGATAATTGGCCAAGTGAGACTCTCAAGCCCACAGGCTTGGCACAGTGGCCCTGCACAATGTCTTTGATGGATCTATTCCCAGTCTCCCACTCAATGGGAGAAGAGGGAGAAAGGATTGTATTTTTTTTTTTAAGATTTTATTTACTTATTTGAGAGAGAGAGAGAGGAGAGGAGGGGCAGAGGGAAAGGGAGAGGGAGAGAGAAACCCAAGCAGACTCCACACTCAGCATGGAGCCCAACGAGGGGCCCGGCATGGGGGGGGCTCCATCCCATGACCCTAAGATCAGACCAGAGCCAAAACCAAGAGCCGGACACTCAACTGACTGCACCACCCAGGTGCCTGATTGTATTTCTTATTTATCAGCATTACACCTGCTGTCTTATTTCTCACGACTACACACTTCTGTTCACCTTATGAGCTCTGTTGTCACTGACATGAAAGCTCAAGGATGGCGTGGGGGCTAGTTTGCTCTCTGTGGCAGATCGTATTTTCCAAAGATGGACCTCATCCTACGTGCCCTTCTTACAAAATGATCTTCTTATGATGGAGACACTCCTCAATCAAGATGTGAGATCTACATTCCCTCCCCGAGTCCAGCAGGCCCAAGACTATGGTGGGGATGACACTAGGAGTCTTTTGAGGCTAAGTCATAAAAGGCAGTACACCCTGCCTCAGTTTCTCTCAGGATGCTCATCCCTGGAGCCCAGGCACCACGCTGTGAGGAAGCTCTAGCAGCCACATAGAAGGGCCGCCGGTAAGTGTCCTGGCCACAGCGCCCCCGCTGGGAGGAAGCATCAATTGCAGACATGTGAGTGAGCGAACCTGGAGAAGGTTCCAGCTCCGTGTCTTTAGGCCGCCCCAGCTGATGCTGAGCGCAGCCGACATGAGCCAACCCCCCTGTCCAAACTGCAGATCTGTAAGCAATACAAAGGTTGTTTTAAGCCACTAAACTTTGGCTTATTGTTATGGGGCCATAGGTAACTGGAACACTCTCAGGCTCTCCCCTGGGGACAATACTCTGAATTTGACCAGGTGTGGGGTGGCGGTGAGGAACCTCTGGTTTCAATTAATTACAGGCAAGTTACCTATTTTTCATTATTTACTATTTTTACAGGGCCATCTCATTAGAAATTAAGTTCAGTGCTTATAAACTATCAGGAAATCGGCCCTAATGTGTTTTAGAAAGACTGGCATTTTTATAACTTTTCTTCTTTGCCATTTAATTCATTGAAAAGTTTGTCTCCTTAAATAGTTCTCAAGAATAGGTATTTTCCTACAGATTCATCCTCTCCTGCGGAAGGCCAACTTCTAAGAGGGCCTGCAATGCCCACCCCCACCTGTCGTTGGTGTAATTTCCTTCCTTGAGGGTGGACCTGACCTTGTGACTTGCTTCTAATGAACAGAACATGGCAAAGGTGATGTGATGTCGCTCCCGTGATTAGATTACAGATACTGCGACTTCTGTCTTGCTAGCAGACTCTCTCAAGTGCCTTCTTGGCTTAAACACTTTGATGATACAGCTACCACACTGGAGAGAAGGACCCGAAGGCAGCCTCTGGCCGACAGCCAGTGAAGAACTGAAGCTCTCAGTCCGACAGCCCAGGAGAAAGGAATGAACCAGAAAGTGGCTCCTTCCTGGTTGAGCCAAGAGAGGAGACGTCAGCCCTGGCTGGCATCTCCATTGCAGCCGCAGGAGGGACCCAGGGCAGGGCACCCAGCTAAGCCATGCCGGGACTCCTGACCCACAGAACCTGAGGGATAATACACATGTGTTGTTCTAGCCACTAAGTCTTGGGGTAATTTGTTACGCAGCAGTAGACAACTAACACACCACCCCTCCTCTCATTGCCTGCCTGTCATCTCTTTATCAGAATCCCCAGTCACTCTCAGCCTAAACATGTGCCCACACTGACCACACATACCAGGGCTCTTGCCCAAGCATGCGGGCCTGCGTCTAAGTGAAGGGAGTATTCAGTTCCACACTGGCCACGTGGCTTCTTTCGTGTGTCTCTATCTGTGGACAGGAACACTGACTCTCTTCATCACCCCTATAAAATCTTCTCCCCTGGAGCCTGGGTTGGATTCAGGTAAAAGCCTCAGACACACGCTGCATCCCTGAATATTGCAAATTCATGCTCTTCCCCGCTGGGCCAGGCTGAGCTCAGACTCTGCAAAACATGTGGCTTCCTCAGGATGTACTGGCTCTTCCCGTGGCAGGAAGAAGCATTTCCTCCGAGCCAAGGGCTTACTTTCATTTGAGCTCCGGCCTCTCCTTCTCTGGCAGTGCTGGACCTCAGATCAGAAGCCACTTAACGCTCCTCAGCGTTGGCATCTGAGAAGTCTTGCCCAGTACAGTTGATTGATTGGAGCATCCAGGGGGCAGCAGGAGCAGAAGAGGATTTCTGGGCTGAGTTTCGTCGGAAGAAGAACATTTTAAGGCAGATGAATGGCAGCTGGGGCCACTTGGGTATCTCTGCCTGGCCTCTCCACACCCACATCCACCCAATATATCATGGGACAACAGAAGTTGTTTTCCCCACAAAGGTTGCCTTCAAACCCCTGACCTTTCCTTTTGTCTTCACACATTACGTTTTAAATTTGCATTCTGTAAACCAGAACCAAACACCACACACGCAGAAAAACAGACCTGTTTCCCAGGACTTTTGGGTTCACATCTTCCATGGTTTTCAGAGCCAAAGAAGATGTTTTCTAGATTCTGGGGCCAGGCATACTGAGTTACCACCCCACATTACGAAGAAAGATTTAGCAAGGCTAGTTAGGTAACCACCCTGGAGACGGCAGACAGTGCGATCAGAGCCGAGTGGCCTCTCACCCTGGGGAGAGACTGCAGACAGTCTCCTTCTTGGAGAAACATCCATGCACCTTGCTCTATGGGGACATGCTCTGAGTGAGTTTTCCTGTGAGAAATAAGAAAAATGGGAGGCACGCCCTTGTGTAAGTTCCTTCTTTTGAGTGGGGGCCTGACTTCATGTCTTGCTTCTAACCAATGGAATGTGGCAAATGTGAAGGGATGTCACTTCCATGATTAGGTTACAAAAGACTGTGACTTCTGTCTTAATAGCAGTCTCTTTCAATTCCTGGCTTGCACGCTTGGATGATGCAAGCCGCCATGTTAGAATATGTAGTACGGAGGCCCCTGAAATGCAGTAAAGCAGCATGGGCAACAGAAAATAACGGTTTCGGGAGAGGATGTACTGGAAGAACTGTGTGTTAATCTATGCATCCATTCCACAAATATTCACTGAGTACCTACTAGGTGTCAGGCCCATCTTAGAAAGTGGCGCTCCAGAGGAGGGTAGGACATAGAGAGCCATCCTCTCAAATCAGGACCCATTCCGAATGATGCAGAGGCCTCAACATAAGGCACGGGAATCCATGCAATACGTAAGTCAGCATGGAAAAGTATTTTTTAAAGATTAATCTCAGCTTTGGGGTGGTCTTTCTATGTATGATGTCAGGAACATAAGGCCATAAAAAAAAACACAAATAGAATGCTAAAAATAATCGCTCTTCATATAACAAAGGGTTAATTTTCCACATATATAAAGAACTCCTCAAAATCAATAAGAAAAACAACAATCTAGTTTAAAAATGGGCAAAGACGATGATGAGATAGTTCATAGATAAGGTAAAACTAAGGTCTCTTAGACATAAAAAACCCACTCAAGCGCCCTCATCTTGAGAGAAAATGCCAATGGTCTCCTACATACGTGCACTGTTTTCCACGACAACTTATAGTTCGGAGAAGGCAGGACACCACAACCTCACCAACTGCACACCCAAGGCCAGATGACATTTTCGCTTTTGGCTCCCCCTGCTATCACTTTTAGGCTCATGAACTCTTTATTTACTGTATCATCCATTTATTTATTCATTTGGAAGATTTTTCTTGTGGCCATAGTGTGTCTTGGCATTGAGCAAGATCTGGGGTTGCGTCAACGAGTAAGCTATGTTCCTTGTGCCGAGGGAACGAATATTATGAAATATTTCTTCCTGCAAGCAGAATTCATTGAGCACCCATCATGAGCAAAACCTTTTATATCTAAGTATAGGTTTTCACAAATGCTGTAAATTACCTTCCACCTTCCCGTCACCCCTATGTTGTAGCTAGCAATCTGAAGGACGGAGAAATTGGGTGACCTGGCCATTTCACAGTTTACATGGATTCAAATCAGACCTAGGAGACTCAAAACCCCTTATTCTTCAGCATTTGCCAATACCGGATTAAACCTTGGCCTTGATTCACTCTGGACGATCCATACACGCCAGGGCTAGACCCAGGCCTGGATAGAAGCCATCCCACACAGGGAACCCAAACCAGGGCAGCCAGGGAGAATTATTCCCTAGTGTTTTCCTTTTACCCACTTTCCACCCAGCCGGCTGTCAGTACCTGCCCCTCTGGTATGCACAACTTCCTCAGGGTCCACTCCAGGCTGATTCCGGTCAAGGACTCTGCTGCTCCTGTCAATAAATTCGAGCAATATTTTTTATTCGGTGGATCCTTCAGCATCAACTTTTTCATTTGAGAATCCCACAAGAAAGGATAACAACTAATGGCATTTCTCTAGTGCTTTAGAGTTTACAAAGTGGTCTCACACACAGGATCCTAGTCAACCCACATCTGAGAAACGAGGAACCTAAAGCTTAGAGGGAAAAGTTGTGGCCTGGGGGAAAGTTAAATCCAGAATTAGAACCCAAATCTTTAGACTTTTCTGTAACAAAAAGTTACAGGTTCCCATGGAAGAAGATCTGTAAGAGAGAGAAGTTTTGGGAACGATGTCAGGAGATTGGCAAGGTGTGTGACAAGAGGGCGTGAGGGGTTCTGTAGAAAAGGGGGAATTTTTTCTACAGAAATAAGTTGGACATTTTGCGGGAGAATGAATGAAAAACTAAGTACAGAGGGAGGAAATATCAAGACATGTGTAAAATGACGGGAGGGAGAGATGAGTTTGTAAAAGAGAGAACGAGGACACGGTTCTCAGAGATTCATCTACACTGATCAAGAAGGGGGGCCAGGAGCTCTCTATTGCCATGTCCAGAACAGAGCATAAACGTTTGGAAGTGGGTAAGATAGACCTCGGACCAATTCTGCCTTATTAACCACGTGCCATCAGGCCACTCTCTTAATCTATCACTTAAGTGTCTTTGACTATGAAATGGACGTCATTCCGAAGGTCAGCGCCGAAGATCAAGTTCTAGAACGTCCATTAAAATACTTTGTGGGCAATCAAACATGTGTGTCAGGATTCTAATCATAATTTCCCTGAAAAATCCTCCTAATTCCTTTCCAACTCATTCATGTAAACATCTCATTTAAAATCCACTGCATGGGGCGCCTGGGTGGCTCAGATGGTTAAGCGTCTGCCTTCGGCTCAGGTCATGATCCCAGGTCCTGGGATCAAACCCTGCATCGGGCTCCCTGCTCAGTGGGGAGCCTGCTTCTCCCTCTGCCTCTCTCTCTCTTTCTGTCTCTTATGAATAAATAAATAAAATCTTTAAAAAAAAAAATCCGCTGCATGGATCTTGTGGCAGTTTATTCCACTACACTAGAGTTAGCTTCCTCAGAAGCCCTTGCCCTGCATGCTTTGGGGTTAGAGTTGGCCAGGAAAGCACTTGGCATGAGATTTGGTTGGTGGAAGTGAAGCAGTTGTAGAAGGTCCGGTTCTTTTTTTTTTTTTTTTAAGATTTATTTATTTATTTGGGAAAGATAGCATGTGAGTGGGGGGAGGGGCAGAGGGAGAGAGAGAGAATCCTCAAGCAGAGTCCCCACTGAGCGCGGAGCCTGATGTGGGGCTCGATCCCAGGACCCTGAGATCATGACCTAGGCTGAAATCAACAGCCTGACCCTTAACCGACTGAGCCCCGCCCCAGGCGCCCCAAGGTCTGATTCTTATAAGCAATCCCTTACCCCAGCATCCTCAGAGCGGTTCTGCTTCCCTGGCTGAATTCAGATGGATAGACAGCGCTGGTATGGTGAGTGGTTCCAGGGAACAGAATCTGAAGGATAGGAATCCGGACTGGTTCTCTGATGTGACCAGGTTCAACTGCATTCACGCCCCTGTTTCTGATGGTGGAGGAGACAATGGTTGTCTGTGGCGGGCCATGGCACACCGGTGACTAAAGTTATTATTGCCTGTTGTAGGGTAATGTCTGACGTTAAGCACTGATTGCCAAGGCCTCCATTTCAACAGACATCCACTCCAGATAAACATATTGAAATCTGCATGACATAGCTACTAGTAAAATAAGCAGGTAAGGAACTAGGCACCCCCACACCCATGAAGTTCTCCTTTCCGCAGACACTAGGTGGCCATGAAAACTGGCATTCCTTGGGGCGCCTGGGTGGCTCAGTCGGTTGAGCATCCGACTCTTGGTTCTGGCTCAAGTCATGATCTCAGGGTCGCAAGATCGAGCCCCGTGTTGGGCTCCCTGCTCAGTGCAGAGTCAGCTTGAAGATTCTCTCCCTCTGTCCCTCCCCCCGTGCGCGCGCTCTCTCTCTCCCTCTAAAATAAATACATCTTTAAAAAAAAAGAACAACTGACGCTTCTTGAGTGACCCTGCCTCCAGTCTCCCATGCCCTGATTCCCACTCTCATGCTTCAAATTAGCCAATATAGAGTGACCTTGTGAAACCCCAGAGACCCCATCCTCAGACCCTAATAAAGGCAGAGCCCCAGGTCTGTGTTCTCTCTGTCTGTCTGTGACCTTGCTCTGTGGCCCCGGCATGCTGAGACTTGTGAGTAATTAGTCTTGTTTTTCAAGATGCTCCGATGGTTTTCCCCAAAGTGCATCCTGAAATCAAAGTAAGAACAAGATCCAGGCCAGCCACAACATTGGCCCTGCTGGGGGGAATGTCTGGGGCTCCCTACAAGTAATATGGGCCTGGTGAGGGCCTCAGGTGTTCCTAGCTGAGAACATTACCTTCGACAGGCTGGGACCAACACGACACCTGCAATCAAGATACCTGTACTGAAGCATCTCTGACGTAAGGTTCTAGATGACCAACCACATAGTTGCTGCCATAGATCATTTTAGTGAAAATTTAAAAGGTTGGTTGGTTGGTTGGTTGCTTTGAAGTACAGAAAGAAGATGAGCTCAGAGCTTCCAATTCTCAGCTCAAAGTCAAGGTAAGGGACAGAAAGCTTTTACAACTGTCCTAAAAGGATCCCTTATCTCCCTCCGTCACTGAGTTGAGATTTCTGAAAACTAAACCCAAAGTCTAATCCTGTGGATGGCTGGATTATAATACAGATCAAATCCCCAACTTTGCACGGTCTCATGTTAAGGCAAAGGCATCTCAGAGATTCGAAAATCCAGGGGTTATAAGAAAACAGCTGGTTGACTCGGGGATATGTAGGGGCTGTAGTTGAGTTGTATGAGAGGGAAGAGTAAGATACAGAATGTTGATGAATAGCGTGGTGATTCTATTTAATCCTCAGGGCCTAGAACCCTGAAGAGTGGTCCCGATGAGCAGGGGGTGGCTTGGCCAAGCTTTTGGAGAGGACAGTGAGAAGCCACGCGATGCTGGCATGTAGTTTGGGGTTCAAGTCTCGGGTACCTGTCATATGTGTGGAGCAAGAACTGATACCACCATCATTTGAGGCAGTTGTTGGTAAGAACTTGTGTATTTTGAAAGCAACAACATCAGAAACACTCCTAGCATAAAACGGACAACTTGATTACTAGTAACTTGATGGCTTTACAAACATTTTCTTCTTAAAGTTCACAGCAGCTGAGCCAGGAATCAAACCTGTGCCTAAGCCCAGACACACAGATGTGAATATCACTGCCCTTCATCTCCTGAGATGGCATTAAAACAAATTTACTTAAAGACGTACAAAAATACACTAATTAATTAAAAATTTAAATGACAAACATTAATCTTGGAACTATAATTTGCAAAGACAGGCTGAAAAAAGAGGAAACCTAAAAAGAGATATAAACCCCCAAAGAAATCTTAAAAGTAATCTCAGAGGTACTATTTCCACACCACAGACAATAAGGCATCAGGCCCAACCACCTTGACCATCAAGTTGCATGAAATGTGCTGGGGAGGGGCGCCTGGGTGGCTCAGTCGTTAAGCGTCTGCCTTCGGCTCAGGTCATGATCCCGGGGTCCTGGGATCCAGCCCCGCATCGGGCTCCCTGCTCGGCGGGAAGCCTGCTTCTCCCTCTCCCACTCCCCCTGCTTGTGTTCCCTCTCCCGCTGTGTCTCTCTCTGTCAAATAAATAAAATCTTAAAAAAAAAAAAAAAGAAATGTGCTAGGGAATTATTTTTTGATTACTTGAAAGGGGATTTCTAAATTTTAATGGAAAGAATAACTGAGAAGGAAATAGTAATACTTTGAAAACAATCAATAATGAAGAGGCACTAGAAGACATGAACAGACATTTGTCCAAAGAAGCCATCCAGATGGCCAACAGAGACGTGAAAAGATGCTCAACATCACTCATCATCTGGGAAATGCAAATCAAAACCACAGTGAGATGCCACCTCACACCTGTCAGAATGGCTAATATCAAAAACACAAGAAAAAACAGGTGTTGGCGAGGATGTGGAGAAAAAGGAACCCTCATGCACTGCTGGTGGGAATGCAAACGGGTGCAGTCACTCTGGAAAAAAATACGGAGGTTCCTCAAAAAGTTAAAAACAGAATTAACCATACGATCCAGGAATCCCACTACTGGGTATTTACCCATAGAATACAAAAACACTAATTTGAAAGGCTACAGGCACCCCTTTGTTTATAGCAACACTATTTACAATAGCCAGTTATGGAAGCAACCCAAGTGCCCATCACTCGATGGATGGATAAAGAAGATGTGCTATATATACCCAATGGAAGAGTATTCAGCCATAAAAAGAATGAAATCTTGGGACCCCTGGGTGGCTCAGTCGGTTAAGCATCTGCCTTCGGCTCAGGTCATGATCTCAGGGTCCTGGGATCGAGCCCCATGTCGGCCTCCCTGCTCATCAGGGAATCTGCTTCTTCCTCTCCCTTGCACCCTCCCCTGCTCATACTCGCTCTCCCCCCACTCAAATGAATAAAACCTTAAAAAAAAAAAAAAAAAAAAACCTTCTTTGTCTCTTAGACCCCATGATGCCCAACACAGCTTTTTTGGTTAAGCTCCACAACCTCTTTTAAGCTATTAGGCAGAGATTTGATTTCTAATTGTAATGTTAATATTTAACGTGACCCAAGAGACTAACCTGTGAAGTTCTAGACTCTTCCCCCATTCATTGTGTCCTCTGACAGTTTTGATAGATGACCCAGGTTTTCTTGACCTCTCAGAGCTTCCGAAGCCCTTGATAAGCCCCACATCTGGGACATGCTCATTCACATTCCTGACTCACTGTAGGCTAAAGGAATGACAGATGTAGGAAACCTCTGAGAGGCAGAGCCTTTAAAGATGCATATAGACCTCACTATGTCTCTCCCTAAATTAACTCAATACAGTACCCTAAAAATGAGGTGATTTGTGGTCTCAGACCTATCACTCATACATTATTTGACAAAGGGCTTCTTATCTCCACATCTAGCCCCTGCTGCACATCTATTCTACCTGTAAAGAAACCTAATAGAAAGGGTTACCAACTTATCCAAGAATTGTGAGCCATAAATGAAATTGTAAAATGCATATTGTTTTTCCCAAACCCCAACACTATCTCTGCTTCTATACCCTCTGACGTGACTTCTTTCATCGTGGTTGATTTATGCTCTGCTTTCTTCAGCAGACCCCCTTTATCTAACCCCCAATTCCTATTCATCCTCACACGCGAAAGTCAACAGTGTACCTAGATCATCGTGCTCCAGGGTTTTTCCAAAGTCCCCACTTGTTTTGTGTGAATGTTAAGTGTAAATCTGAAGATTCTGGGCTTCTCTTATAATTCAGTGCTCAGTCAATATGTGGAGGACCTTCTTTGTTCTACTGGGTTCAGTAACTCACGGTTAGACAGTTAACTAGAAGCTCTGGCTTGTGTTAACCTTAAAAATAAAACTGTCAATGATTTTACCAGCAAAATGGGTTTATTCAGGAATAGCAGAGAATTACAATTCGGGACAGGCAAGCTACAGCAAAACAATGTGGGAATCCAGAGTACAAAGGAGAGGAAGCTCTTTTACAGAGAAAAGAGGAAGTTGGAAGGGGCTGTTATCAACAAAAAGTCCATTGGAATAAACTGGGAGTCCAAGACTGGCTGAGTTGTGACTCTCTCATTGGCTGGGCTGTTGCTGGGCAAGGAGAAAATCTTCCTTCCCCCTCCTGGGGTAGTAAAGGAGGCTTCTTCCTGTTGGAAAATGCGAAGTATGTCTCTGCAAAGGGCTGTGAGGAGTGGTACAGCATGAGAGCTCCCCCTTCTGGCCTCCCGACTCCGTCTTAAATGACATTCCCTTTTATTCGGTTCCACTGTTCTAGCTCAAAAGCTATCTACTATCTATGCAGATATTAATTCTCCTAGTCTTAACTAAAGTGCAGGCCCTTGTGAGAATCATAAGTTCTGCTATCTGGGATGAATTCTGTTACCTGGGATGATTTTGTGTCAGGCTGAGACTCATATTCATGGGGTTCTGGACATCTGTAGTGGCATATGCTGCCTGGAATGTTCCGTCTGAGGTGAGGAGATAAGATCCATCAACAAAGAGGGTGAGGTCTGGGTCTGTAAGGGGAACCTCTAAAAGGTCAGGATGAGGAAGGGTTAAGTTTCGGTGGCAGCAATGCAATCACACGGTTATCCTCCAGTTAGGAGAAGAAGAAGAGCACAAGGTTAAGATTTCGAACAACAGGGGATGGTAATGTGAGAGGAGAGAGCAAACAAATCTCAAGAGAGGCAAGCTGAGAGGTGTACACACACACACACACACACACACACACAGTGTTTCAGTTAGGAGAAGGATCTGGGCATCACAGCATACATAAAATTCAGGCTATGACCCAACACAAGGTCCATTGTAACTTGAACCAATTTTGCTGTTGCCACAACTGCTCTAAAACAAGAAAAGGCTTCAGCCACACAGTCTGGAGTGAGGCTGAAATACTCAGTGGGCCTTTAGCTTCCATTAAGCTTCCGAGATAAGGCACCTAAAGCGTGTCCTTCTCTCTCATGAGTGACTGGGGGAAAAGGCAAAGGATAATTTGCTTGTCTCAAGGTGGAAGCAGAGGAAAGGAAGGTCCTTAAGGATTTGAATGCCATCATGGAAAGTGAGTCCCATTGTAGGAGGTCAAGTAGTTTCCTAAATTATACCATATAAAGGGGATGCTACATTAGAAAAATTAGGAATCCACTTCCTACAATATCCAATTAATCCTAGAAAGCCCCAGAGTTGTCTTTTTGTTTCAGGCGGAGGGTAGTTAAAGATGGTCTTGATAGTCCCGAGGAAAAGGGTTTTCCCTCAGAGGAGATATCATGTTCTAAATATTGCACCTGGACAGCAAAGTTATATTTTGTCCCTTGAAACCTTACATTCCTTGTAAATGTGAAACTGAATAAAGAAAATCTCATTTAAAATGGAGTCAGGGGGTGCCTGGGTGGCTCAGTGGGTTAAGCGTCCAACTCTTGATCTCAGCTCAGGTCTTGATCTCAGGGTCGTGAGTTCAAGCCCCACACTGGGCTCCATACTAGGCATGGAGCCAATTAAAAATAATAATAAAAGTCTTTTAAAAAATAAAAAAATAAAATGGAGTCACAGGCCAGAAGGGGGAGCTCTCACGCCATACCACTCCTCACAGTCCTTTGCAGAGCCAACAGGAAGAGACGTACTTTGCATTTTCCAACAGGAAGAAGTCTCCTTTACCAGCCCAGGAGCTGGGAAGGAAGATTTTCTCCTTGCCCAGCAACAGCCCAGCCAATGAGAGACTGCTATAACTTAGCCAATGAAAAGCCACTCCACTTTGGACTCTCAGTTTACTCCGATGGACTTTTTGTTGCTAACAGCCCCTCCCAAATTCCCCTTTTTCTCTATAAAAGAGCGTTCCTCTCCTTTGTTCTTTGGCCTTGCCTATGGTTTTGCTGTAGCTTGCGTGTCTTGAATTGTAATTCTCTCTTACTCTGAATAAACCCATTTTGCTGGTAAGACAATTGACATTTTTATTTTTAAGGTTAACAGTACACGACTGGTATTTATGACTGCAACTGGAACACCAATTAAATATGGGAAATGTGTGGCTGATCACTTAGAGGATTTATTATTACCAAAAGAAGTGGGCATATTTGAAATAAGTCAATCAGAGAAAGACATGTATCATATGACCTCACTGATATGAGGAATTCTTAATCTCAGGAAACAAACTGAGTGTTGCTGGAGTGGTGGGGGATGGGAGGGATGGGGTGGCTGGGTGATAGACATTGGGGAGGGTATGTGCTATGGTGAGCACTGTGAATTGTGCAAGACTGTTGAATCACAGATCTGTACCTCTGAAACAAATAATACATTATATGTTAAGAAAAAAAAAAACAGAGGAAGATAGCAGGAGGGGAAAAATGAAGGTGGGGGGAATCAGAGGGGGAGACGAACCATGAGAGAGGATGGACTCTGAAAAACAAACTGAGGGTTCTAGAGGGGAGGGGGGTGGGAGGATGGGTTAGCCTGGTGATGGGTATTAAAGAGGGCACATTCTGCATGGAGCACTGGGTGTTGTGTACAAACAATGAATCATGGAACACTATATCAAAAACTAGTGATGTAATGTATGGTGATTAACATAACAATAAAAAATTTAAAAAAAAAAGAAGTGGGCATATTTAAAATAGAAACTCATACGGGCAATAAGATTCCAAAGCAAAGGGGGAACTTGCTAAAGCTAGCAGCTCACAAACATGCCAATCCAGCAACTCATAAATCTGTCCCAATTCCACAACAACCAGACAGAATATTAAATCTACTCTGCCTTCCATTTGACCCTCAAATAGAAGAAATGAAAAGCTCTCAGCTCAAAGCCCCTAAGATTAAAAGGCCAATTGGAAACAAGCTGGATGTCTTTTGCATCCAGATAAACTTTGGAGACACCCAGATGGCCGTTTGGGCTCTCCTCAATCCCTTGCCTGAAATGTAGTCTAAGACTTTCACAAAATGGGAAAGAAAAACTAGATCAGCTAACTCCATTGGTACTCGTGGGAAAATTTTACTCTTTACCCGGAACAATGGGTATTCTTTTGCCCCATCTGCTGAAAACATAATCCTGGTAAAATTGTAATGGTGGGGCAAGGAAGAAAGCCACCTCCAGGAGGACCCTTTTCCTACTGGAAATTTTATTCAATTTCCTATATATTATGGTTATGAACATGTCCTTACCATTATGCAGGTGTTCCCTCACTGAATCAAAGCTTTCCCATATAAGAGGACCACCGCTTGCTGTTGCTAAATTTCTGTTAGAACAACTTTTCTCTATCTGGGTTGTTCCTTTTGCCCTGTCTTGATGGAGTGGACAAATGGATCATTAGATCTAAAATTGCAAAACTCTCAGAGAAACTTGGCCTTCGCTGGTCCAAGGTTTTATCTGTGGCTTTGAGGACTTTCTGCTCTCTACCTACGAGGCCACATCAATTCTTCTTCTATGGGATAATTACTGGAACATCTATGAGAATTACACACATAGACATGGGCTATAGAAGATTCCAATTTGGTCAATTCCGACATTTTCAAATATTGTAATGGACTTACTAACTATACCCATACTTATCAACAGGTTAACACTATTTTTCCTCCTGTCTTCCCATCTACACTAGTCCACATATAGAAATTGGAGATTTGGTTCTCTGGAGACAACACTATCAAAAGATTAACCTTGAACTTCATTGGAAGCATTCATATATGCAAGTCCCAATTTCCATACCTGCAAACAACAGCACTGTAGCTCTGATCCTTTGTCCTCACACTTTTCTTGCCATATCCTCTGTTCACATCACACTTGTGAACTCTAAGAGTGCCCAGAATTTTAAAATTAATAAAATACTTTAAGACTTTTAGATTTACAGGAAAAAAATGAACAGAGAGTACAGAGGGTTCCTAGATTCCTCTCCCACCCTCATACCAATGAGGTATATAGGAATGTAAGGAATGACATCTTACATTATGTGATACATTTGCTACAATGAATGAATCAATTGCTGATACATTATTATTAAGTGAGGCCCATAGTTTATTCAAATTTCCTGAGTTCTTAACCTAATGCCCTTTCTATGCATCAGACTCCCGTCCAGGATGCCGCATTGCATTCCGTTGTCATGTTTTTGTAGGCCTCTCTTGCCCATGACAGTTTCTATGATTTTCCTTGTTTCTGATGACCTTGAGAGTTTTGAGTAGTACTGGTCAGGTAGACTGTAGAATGTACCTCTATGGGAATTTATTTCATGATTTTCTCATAATTAGACTGGGGTTATGGAACTTGGGCAAGAAGATCATAGAGCTAAAGTGTCATTCCCCCCACATCATATCAAAGGTACTGTGCTATAATAAGAAATATATTTGGTTTTTGTCTCTGGTCCCTGAACAAAACTCCTAAAACCCATGGAATTTCCTGAGTGATAGGAGTGTCTGTTATTCATAAGGAACCCCTTTTGAGTACACCTGAGTTATGCCAATGAGCTCAGGATGGGGCCACTAGATAGCCTTAGGATGGGGCTGATCACCAGAGAGATCAAGTGATTTGAGGCTGAAACTTTCAGCTCCAGCCATTGACCTCTGGGAAGGGAGTTGGGGGGCATTACAGATTAAATTATTATTTTTTTTTTAAAGATTTATTTATTTATTTATTTGAGAGAGAGAATGAGAGACAGCACGAGAGGGAAGAGGGTCAGAGGGAGAAGCAGACCCCCCGCTGAGCAGGGAGCCCGATGCGGGACTCGATCCCAGGACTCCAGGATCATGACCTGAGCCAAAGGCAGTCGCTTAACCAACTGAGCCACCCAGGCGCCCTACAGATTAAATTCTATAAAAACTCTTGACCAACAAAATTTGATGAGCTTCCACTTTGGTGAATTCATCCACATGCCTGGAGGGTGGTGCACCCCAGTTTCATGGGGACAGAAGCTCCTGCATTTGGCACTCTTCCAGACCTGGCCCTATGTACCTCTCCATCTGGCTGTTCATCAGTATTCTTTATAATAGCTTTTCTAATAAACTGGTAAGGGTAGGTAAATGTTTCCCTGAGCTTTGTGAGCCATTCTAACAAGTGATCAAATCCACGGAGAAGGTTGTGGGAACCTCTGATTTAGAGTCAGTCAGCCAGCCAGTAACAGGTAACAATCTGGACTTGGAACTGGCATCCGAAGTAGGGGACAGTCTTGTGAGACTGAGCCTTTAATCTGCAGGATATGATGCTAACTTCAGGTAGAGAGAGTCAGAATTGAGTCAGATTTGTAGGACACCCAGTCAGTGTCTGCTGAGAATAGGAGAACTGCATGGTGGTCTTGAAGAGTTCAGAAATGGACCCAAATCTAGTCAACTTATCTTTGACAAATAAGCAAAAACAGTTCAATGGTGAGAGGGTAATCTTTTCAACAAGTGGTACTGGAACAATTAGACACCTACATACCAAAATAATAATAATAATAATAATAATAATAATAGTAATAATCTAGACACAGACCTTTCATCTCCACAAAAATTAACTCGAAATTGTTCACAGACCTAAATTTAAAGGACAAAACAGCAAAACTCTTAGAAGATAACATAGGTGGGGCGCCTGGGTGGCTCAGCCTTTTAAGCGTCTGCCTTCAGCTCAGGTGGTGATCCCAGGGTCCTGGGATCAAGCCCCACATCGGGCTCCCTGCTCAGCGGGAAGCCTGCTTCTCCCTCTCCCACTCCCCCTGCTTGTGTTCCCCCTCTCGCTGTGTCTCTCTAATAAATAAATAAAATCTTTTAAAAAAAAAAAGAAGAAGAAGAAGATAACATAGGAGAAAATCTGAATGACCTTGTGTTTGGCTGTGACTTTTTATATACAGCACCAAAGGACAATCCATAAAACAAAAAAATTGATTAACTGGACTTCATTAAAATTAAAAACTTCTGCTCCATGAAAGGCACTATCAATAGAGTAAAAAGACCAATCTTCAGATTGGGAGGAAATTTTTTGCAAAATGTGTATGTGATAAAGGACTGTGAGCTAAAACAAACAAAGGGCTTCTAACACGACAGAGAAAGTAAACAACCCAACAAAAACTGGGCAAAATATTGAAGAGATAACTCACCAAAGATACACAGAGGGCAAATAAGCATATGAAAAGATGCTCAGCACCAGATATCATTAGGGAAATGCAAATTAACAACGTCATACCACTACAAACCTATTAGAATGCCAAAATCTAAAACATTGACAACACTAAGTGCTGCTGAGGACGCAGAGAAACAAGAACTCTCATTCACTGCTGGTAGGAATGCAAAATGGTACATTTGCTTTGGAGACAGTTTGGCAATTTCTTGCAAAACTCACCAGACTCTTCACACAATTCAGCAATTGCACTCTGTGGTATTTACTTAAAAGAAGAGAAAACTTATGTCCACACAAAAACTTGCATATGGATGTTTATAGCAGCTTTATTCATAATTGCCAGAAATTGGAAGTAACCAAGATGCCCTTCAGTAAGTGAATGGATATATAAAGCATTGTACATCCAGACAATGGAATATTAGGCAGTGCTGAAAGGAAATGAGCTATCAAACTATGAAAAGACTTAGAGGAAACTTAAATGTATACTACTAAGTGAAAGAAGCCAATCTGAAAAGGCTAAATGTTGTATGATTCCAACTATATGGCATTCTGGAAAAGGCAAAATTATGGAGGCAGTAAAAAGGTCGGTAGTTATGAGGAGTTTGCAGGGGCGGGAGGGATGGATAGATGAATAGATGGAACACAGGGGATTTTTTAGGGCAGTGGAAGTATTTTGTATGAAAGTATAATGATGGCTACAAGACGTAGAGGTCGCTTTTAGGCAAACAGGCTTGAGTGATGGAATGTAGAAAGGGCCCACAGAGACCCCCTGTCTGAATCCAGACAGGCCCATCAGGAGACCCATCTCAAAATATTCATAGGCCCTAACTGACCAATGGGCTACTTACAACCAAGCACAGTTACCAAAAATGGAGAATTCCATATGTTGTCATACCTCCTCATCTTCCCCCTTTAAAAACAGTCCCCACCCACTGCCTCCTGGCAGATGGCCTCTCCTCTGCTGTCCTGCCCCGGGCTCCTTGCGGTATATTCAGTAAACGTCTATCTCCTTTGTTCTGCCTCAGGTGGATTCTTTCACTGCCCATGCCACCAGCTTCCACCCAATTGTCGCTCCACATTTGGGGGCCCTCATCTCATCAGGAGAGATCCCATTTAGACACCACACAGGATATTATACATTTGTCAGAACCCACAGAAAGTTATGCAAGGAGGCCAGGTCCAAGGACCCAGAGGGGGTCCCACAGTACCAGCCAAGAGCATCCTTGGCTTCGGGCAGGATGGAAATCAAACACGAGCCCTCAGGAAGTCAGAGCAGAGTTTACTGAAGATGTAGAGAGAGTAGATACAGACGGAACATCTGGAAGACTCAAAAGGAAAGGAGAGAGAGTCTCATCTTTGGGGTCTGGAGTTTTGAGGATGCTGATCTGGTATATGTGTCCTCTTAGGCATCCAGGAACTGGTCTAACAAGGATGAGTGCTCAGATGTCCTCCATAAGTCACTTATACCCTGGAGCCAGGGGTCTTGGCCTCAAGGTGTCTGGAGTCAGTGACCTTGGAAAACGTACATGACAACCTCACCTGATCACCCCTTTAGATGTTAGCTATTGTGCTAGAAGACTCCAAAGAAATCACGAACTCCCTGACCCTCACAAGGACGACATATATTAAGGCATGTGTAAGGTTGGGGGTGCGGGTCCTAGCAAGAATTGAATCAGGAAAAGACAAAAAAAGCAGTTTTTTAAAAATAGGATTCCTTCAGTTTCCCTTTCTCAAAAGTACAACACAGTGAACTCTAAACTATGGATTCATTTTGTTTAATGCTGATGTGTCAATGTTAGTTTATGGATTATAACAAATGCACAGCCCTACACAGATGTTGAAGGAAGGAGGACCTGAATGCATGTGTGGGGGAAGAGGTTCATGGGGACACTGTACTTTCTGCTCAATTTTGCTGTACCTAAAGCTGCTCTAAATGTAATGTCTATTAATTCGAAAAATTTAATCCTTGACCTTACACCTGCCAGATTGCCTAAAATAAAAAAAGACAGGAAATAACAAGTGTTGACAAGGATGTGGAGAAAAAGGAACCCTTGTACACTGCTGGTAGGGATGTAAATTGGTAGAGCCACCATGGAAAACAGTATGGAGGTTCCTCAAAAAATTAATAATAGAAATACCATATGATACAATAATTCCACTCCTGGGTATTTACCCAAAGAAAAAACAAAAACACTAATTCAAAAAGATATATGCACCCCTATGTTTATTGCAGCATTATTTACAATAGGTAACATATGGGAGCAACCTAGGAGTTCATCTATAGATGAATGGATAAGGAAGATGTGGATGGAATATTATGCAGCCATAAAAAGGATGAGCTCATGCTGTTTTTGACAACATGCACAGACCCAGACGGCATTATGCCAAGTGAAATAAGTCAGATTGAGAAAGACAAATACCATTTGATTTCACTCATATGTGGAATCTAAAAAAAAAAAAAATCCCAAATGAATAAACAAACAAAAAGCAGAATCAGACTTATAAATATAAAAATTAATTATAATTAATCCTTCAGGGGCATTTTGAGACATTAAAAATCCCTGAATGCTCATTTGAATGTTTATTTGATAGTAATTTAATGTAAAGGTTGATGTGTTTGGGTTTTGGGTTTTCTTTGCCTCACTGGTTCTTTACCCAGTCCTTTAAAAATACTTTCTAATATATAATCCCCAATTTTTTTTCTAGTTTGGAAAGTACATTCTTTGATTTTACTTCTTTTATTTAAGCTAAAATTTACAAGTACTTATTTTAACACATTAGTGCACAGAGTTATAAATACGTTTACCTTTCTCCTAGACAATATAGGGAACTTAGAATATTCATCACTTTGTCCCATTTTGAATACTATGATTTTATGGTATGCATGGTAATGCCATCGTTCTAACTCCACAGGAGATAATATTCACATCTTATACAGAGAATGCACAGTGACAGGAATCCACAGATACACTCCTCTCTCAGATCCTCATCCCTATCACCCCGAAGATTTCACCTGGAATCACTTTTCATTGTTCTTAAGTTATAATCATTAGAATTGCATTTTATATGGGTTAACTTTCCATTAAAATTTTCATTTGGGGCTTGAAATAATCTTATTTCAGATATCTTTTTTCTTGAGAGACACTTTTGCTATGTATAGAAATCTAGGTTGGTAGGTCCCTGAACCACAACTTATAGTGGGAGTGAGAGGTGACAAGTAATCTATTTTGTGCTCCCTGGTGGGCTGCAAGTTCAGGTGGCAGGCTGATCGAGCCTTGTCGAGGACAAGGCCTGGTAACCTCCAGCCGATGGACATCAAGCTGGGATATCTCGTGATCGGATATTTGTACCTGGATTTGGCTGCTCTGAATGCCACAGGGTAGTCAGGAGAGGGGCAAGTGTTGGTTCCTGTGACAAAGATATTCTCCTTGACCAACCTCTACTTAGGCTCTTCTGAATTCTCTTCTCAACGAGGCCCTGACTTCCAGACTTCCATGTTCCTCTCTGCATTGCAGCAAGAATCCCAAAGTCAGTTTGACCAGAACTACCCTCTGTATCTGATCACTGGTGATATCTGATCAGGTCCCTCATTCCCCAACACCCCCGGGGGGGAGCTCATCATCCTAACCTGCCTTCAGCAAGAATCCTGTTAGGTCAGTTTAGCCAGAACCCCTCCCCTAGCCCCCACCTGTTGCTTGGCTATAAGAGTTGATCTCAATCCCTCTCTCTCACTACAACCTCCTATTGCGGTGGTCCCTATACCTAGCACAATAGGGCCTGGTATCATTCCTCAGCAAGTGTCTTGAATAATGCCTGAGAATTAGACATGAGTAATGACATAGCGTCTTATGTAATGAACTTGAAACCACGTCCGTTCCATTGTGTCCACTCAAGGACATTTAACCCTGATGTTCTCAAATGTTGAATCATGTGGCCTGTAAGAATCTGGCCCTTGCACAATAGGCCTACCTGTTGTTTATGAAACTCTCCTGCATGATGTATTTTTTCTACGTATTTTCAATAATAAAATAAAATAGCCAAATGGTAAAAAAGTGTGCTTTCACGTGAACATTATCACCATCACCTATACTGTTACTTGCTGAATTAGAGAGTCATTATTTTGACAAATATTCCACGTTACCCTGTAGAGAGGTGTCTCTGATTTGCCCTCCCACAGTGGGACTCGTGATGATGAGGAGGTTGATGTTGCTGCGGCTGGCTCTTGAGTATCCAGCAGTAAATACGTGTGGACCCTGTTACCTACCAAGAGTCCCTTTTCTCAAATTGGTATCCCTTGGAGAGCTTGTTCACACACAGAAGGCTGGGCCCCACCCGCAGAATTTCTGAGTCCCTAGGTTTGGGTTGCTGCCCAAGACCTTGCATTTTTAACAAATTTCCAGATGATGCTGATGCTGGTTTGAGAAGCACTGAATTAGAGCTACATTCAGTGTTAGTACAACAGGCCCCGCAGATTAGGTGTTTACCTTCATTTGTCAGTGTGAACCTGGGCCTTGCCGAAAGTCTGAGAGGTGCAGGACGCGCCTCCAACCACGCACGCAAAAATAGGTCTCCCGTGACAGACCCCTCACGGCGACTGGGACTTGCCCGGTTAAGATGAAAAGCTCCCGAGCCCCCGACACCAAGAACCAGCGGGAACCTCCGAGAAGCAGGAAAACGGCGCGCGCACCGCTCCTCTGCACCGCCCCTTCACACTGACTCCTCCCCCTTCACCCCGCCCCCTGCGCGACTTCCCAAGCACCGCCCCCAGCACCGCCCACCAGCGCCGTCCCCACACGGCCGCGACCAGCACTTCCCCCAGCACCGCCCCCTCATACCGTCCCCAGCACCGCCACCTCTGCACCACCACCCCGCACCGCACCCCCGGCACCACCTCCCAGCATCGCCCCTCGCACCGTCCCCCCCGCCGCACAACAATCCAGCACCGCCCCCTCGCACCGCCCTCCCAGAACCATCTCCCAGCACCGCCCCCCGCACCACCACCCAGCACTCCCTCCCAGCACCTCCCCAGTCGCACCACAGCCCAACACCACCCCCTGCACCACCACCCAGAACTGTCCCCACGACCACCACCCAGCACCGCCCTCCCAGCATGGCCCCCCCCACCCTCCCACTCAGCACCGACACCCCTCGGAACCACCCACCCAGCACCTCGCCCCCTTCACCCCACCACCCAGCACCGCCCTCCCAGCACCACCTCCGCCCCCCCGGCATCACCACCCAGCACCGCCTTCTCAGCACCACCTCCGCCCACCCCCCGCATCACCACCCAGCACCGCCCTCCCAGCACCACCTCCGCCCCCCCGCATCACCACCCAGCACCGCCTTCCCAGCACCACCTCCGCCCACCCCCCGCATCACCACCCAGCACCGCCCTCCCAGCACCATCTCCGCCCCCCGGCACCGCCCCCCGGCACCGCCTTCCCAGCACCGCCCTCCCAGCACCACCTCCGCCCACCCCCCCGCATCACCACCCAGCACCGCCCTCCCAGCACCACCTCCGCCCACCCCCCGCATCACCACCCAGCACCGCCCTCCCAGCACCACCTCCGCCCCCCCGCATCACCACCCAGCACCGCCTTCCCAGCACCGCCCTCCCAGCACCACCTCCGCCCCCCCGCATCACCACCCAGCACCGCCTTCCCAGCACCGCCCCCCGGCACCGCCCCCGGCACCGCCCCCAGCACAGCCCTCCAGCGCGGCCGTGGGCGGGACGGGAAACGCCGGCGGGGGAGACTGAACCTGGAGTCCGTGCCTGGCGCGGGGCCAATGACAGCCCGGGAGCGCGGCGCCGCTTCGGGCCGGAACTTCCTGCGTCCCAGGCCTGCCAGTCCCGGCCCGGGCCGGGTGTGCGCGCCCGCGTCACCCGGCCTTTCCGGAGCTAGGGGGCCGAGACCGGGGGGCTGGGACCCTGCTCCGGCCCGCGGCCCGCGCGCCTGCACCAGCCGGGAGCCCGAGGCCCGAGGGCCCGCCGCGCCCGGGGCCAGGCGAAGCCGGGGGTTACCGGGGGCTGACCCGTCTCCGGCGGCCCCGCTGCGAGCCCGGGCACCGATGGCGGCGGCGGCGGCACTCAGAGACCCGGCACAGGTGAGTGCACAAGTAGCCACCGCGACCCCCACGCTGTCGTGCCTGGCGCCCGGACCGCGGAGGTGGGCCTTGTCCGTCTTCTCTCCTCTCCCACCTCTCCTCGGCTTTTGAGTCTGGGGGCGCTGGGGGAGAGCTACGCCCAGCCTGGGGTGCTGGATCCAGGCCGGAGATGAGACAGAGCGCTTCCCATTTCCGAAATCTAGGGGCAGGAGGCGAGGAAGGGTTTCCTAGGCACAGGGACCGGCGTGTGCAAGGCTTGGCGGTGAGATTGAGCTGAGGGCTCGGAGAGCAGGTGGGAGACAGTGAGCCCCGGAATGGCGGGCTGAGGAGCTGGGCCTCTATTCTGAGGGTGTTGGGAGCCATAGATGGTTTCGAGTAGAAGAGGAAGATTATCTGACTCGGGTCTTGACAGGCTCCCCGTGGACGCAGAGTGGAAAACGGACTTGGGGTAAGGGTGGAGGCAGGGAGGGCAGGGGGTCCGCTATTGCGGTAGTTCAGGTGAGCACTGCGGGTGGCTGGAGGTAGAAGTGATTGGATTCTGGATCCGGCTTTTAAGTCAGGCTGACCAGATTTTCTGATGTCGAAGGTGAGAAAGAGAAGGGATGGTTTTTGGCTTCAGCAGCTGGAAGGATGGATGCGGGACGGAGCTGGGGAAGTTGGTTGTAGAAGGAATTTTCAATATAAAAGCAGAAGTGAGGTTTTGGCGCTGCTAAGCTCTGATGTTCCAGAGACCCCTGAATGGAGTTGAGTGGGCAGCTTGCCACTGGTCACGGTGTTTGGGGGCGGTATAGTTACGGTTATGAGAGACCAAATACACAAAGGGACAAAGGCCAGACCGTATATAAAAATAGAATTCTTACCCACAACCTGCAGGGACCTGCCCAGGAAACCAACCTCTTTATCTACAATAAACAACCCAGGAAGCTAGCCTGCTTAAATTAGACTCACAGGAAGCCAGATTGCTATCTCTAGTGACAATCCGGGAACAGTAACTTCTGTAACAACCGGCCCCAGATGACCAGGCTGGATTAATAACTGACAGCTTCTCTAATATTTGTTCCTACTTCCAACTTGGGGCCAGGCAGAGAAAACCAAATATGCACCCCTAACCGATCACATAGGATGCCCCGCTTCTAGTTAGCCTGCCTGCAGCTTCCCTGGGCCAGCAGCCCCCAGTCAGGGCACATCTGAAGCCTTCCCTTTTCCCACTCCTCTGCCAAAGCATAAGCAACAGCGGCTCCCTCCCTCGCTGCTGCAAGCTCAGTATAAATAGCCTTTGTTTTTCTTACTTGGTTAGTCTTTCCACAGTTAAAACATCTAAATGTGGCATCTGGTGTGTGGACAAGGGTGTGGTTGCGTGTCCAGTTCAAGAAGGTGAACCTTCAGGTCAAGGCGGCAATGGTGTTAGAGAGAAGAGGAAGGCGGGGCCTGAGAACTGAGAACGGGGTCTCTTGGTGGGACACCGTGGTTGGCTTGTTTGGCATCATCAAGACAGACATGGAGGAGTAGTGGTCGTGGTGGTGGTGATGGTGTTGCTGTGTGGGGAAAGGGGGTCTAGCAGGTGGTGTAGATATGGGAGGGATGGGGAGACTCCGTAGTAATGGAGGCAGTATTACAACGAGCCCTGGGCTGGTGCTCATTCACCCCTCTGCAACCTCGGCAGGGGTCTGTGGTGCCCCTTGCTGGGGCCGGGGGTTTTCAGTTGGGCTGGGGAATTAGGTCAGGGGTAAATGGGGTCAGCTGGGAATGGGTGACCCTGAGTGGGTGGGGATAGGAGAACCCATGTGCAACATAGAAGAGAAAGAGGCCCAAGGGTATCTGGTATCTGTGTGGCTCTGCGTGGCTTAGATTGAAGTCAGGAAAGAGCTGGGCGGGGAGACCTTCAGATCACTGGCGGCTGTTGCCCTTGGCAGTGGGAGCCATCCAAGGATCTGGATGGGATCATGGTTGGATTTGCTAAGAACTTTCTGCATGTCGTGTGCAGAGTGACATGTGAGGGTCCATGGCAATAGCTATGATGTGGGCTGGGATGGAGAGAGAGTACAGTGACAATGGGGATGCAGTGGTGAGGTCCAGAGTCTGAGGAAGGTGCAGTCCAAGAAGTGATATGTATATAGGAGTGAGTGTGAGCTGTTGGCCCCAGGGCCTTGGTACTGGCAGTTAAGGGAGAAGATTGAGTCCGTGTTTGTATGTGGGAAGCATGATGTTGGTGACATGGGAGGGGGCCCACAGAGGAGGGGGTTGGGCCGTGGTGTCCCTCTGCCCACCTGCCCGTTGATGCTGTGGACTGACAGCAGGTGAGGTGAGGCATACAAAGGAGCAAACACCAGTGAAGCCAGGGCCTGGGATCTCCTCTGAGTTGGGAAGCTGGGGAGGAGAGGGAGCAGGGGACAGACGGGGAGGCCTGAGGAGAGAAGCTGATCCTGGAATGAACTGTCCCCATCACGGCAGGGCTGTGTGACCTTTGAGGACGTGACCATTTACTTCTCCCAGGAGGAGTGGGGGCTCCTTGATGAGGCTCAGAGGCTCCTGTACTGCGACGTGATGCTGGAGAACTTTGCACTTATAGCCTCGCTGGGTAAGGCCTTCACACCCACTGGGGGTCCTGAGCTCGTTTCTGCCTGTCCCCTTTTCCTTCCCACGGCCAGACCTATGGGCCCTGCTTCCTGCCCGCCTCTCCCAGGATATGTGCTGCATATTCCAGGCTCACGCCGAGTGCAGTGTCCCATCCTCTTCTGAGCAGCCCCAAAGCATTGTGGGGAAAGGGCCGGCAGCGAGGAGTCTTGCAGGTAGCCCAGTGGATCCCGGCTGGCTTGGCCACTCTCTGCCTGGGTGATCCTGTCCTTTAGCTAACGTTTCCTAGGGCCTGACTGCTGGGAATTCTGGCCCTGACGTGGTTACCGCTTGCTGTGACCGCTGGGATGTTCCTGCCATACCTCCCTTGTGTGTTCCTGTTGTAATATTTCACTTTCTTTCCTCTGGTCTGTCATCAGGTGGCTCACCTGGCCACTTACCTGCCCTGTCTCTCCCTCAGGACTTACCTCCTTCAGGTCGCACATAGTCGCCCAGCTGCAGATTGGGGCAGAGCCATGGGTGCCTGACAGGGTGGACATGACGTCAGCCATGGCAAGAGGGGCGTACAGCGGACCTACCTCTGGTGAGTAGGGGATGCGGGGACAGGTGACGTCACTGCTGTCTTCAAATCACACCTGCAGTTTTTCTCATGTTCGTCATTGTTTTGGTGCCCAAGCCAATGACCACATCTCTCTTCTACCTTTCCTTTCCCATTCTTGACACATCGCCCACTTGTCATTTCTGCTCTGACTTGTGGCCCCTGGCTCACTCTTTCCACAGCTCCCTCTGTGACTGTCTCCAACGTGGACCTACACTTAATATGGCATGATAGGTGCATATTCCCTTTCATAGTCCTTAAACAGCGGCCGCTCAGTTGCAATCAGATTTTCCTGGGCCTGGACGCACCGTTCTGCACAGGGTTCCGTGTGTTAGCAGCGGCCAAGGCCCTGCTGGGAAGCCTTTAGAAAGAAGTGAGTTGGAAACCCCGCCTTCCGGCCTAAGACTGTGCCCCATCCTTGTGTCCTTGGTCCCGGCAAGGCCTCCCTGGTTTGTGACCTTGCCGGGCACAGTACTGCAGAGCAGACATCCTTACCCTGACCTCAGGCTCCTCTTCTTGCCAGCAGTCCCGAGGACTCATGCCAGGGTCAGGCATGATTTGTCGCGGGGCTGCTTCCTTCCGTCTGAGTTCCTAGGAACTTCACCAGCACTTCTCTGCTTTCAGGGTTTTGCTGTGGAACGGAGGGTGAGCGTAGAGTGTCTGCAGAAGGAGTGTCACAGGACAGGAAGCTCAAGGCGGCTCTGTCCAACCAGAAGGACTACTCCTGTGACGCGTGTGGCCTGTACTTGAAAGACATTTTGCACCTGACTGAACACCAGGCAACACATGCCGGGCAGAAACCAGACGTGTGTGAGGCGGCTGGGAGAGGGATCGAGTCCATGGTGAATATAGACAAGCCTGTCAGAAGGGATGAGGACCGGGCCTCCCCTGTGAAGAGCTGCAGAGATGACACATCAAAGGAACCTTTCACAGTCAGGGAGGATGGGAAGGACTTTGTGGGTGGGACGGCCACATCCGGCTTTCTGCAGCATCAGGTCGCTCACAGAGTGGAGGAGCCCCCCCAGAGCACTGGCGTGCAGAGCCACAGCAAGTGTGGTGAATTTGGGAACGCTTTCAGTGACAAGCCCACACCTGTTCAGCACCAGAGAACCCCCACTGGAGAAAGGCCTTATGAGTGCAACAAATGTGGGATATTCTTTAGCCACGCTTCCGGCCTCTTTCAGCACCAGAGAGATCACAATAGAGGAAAGCCTTATGAGTGCTGCGAATGTGGGAAGTTCTTTAGCCAACACTCTAGTCTCGTTAAACATCAGAGAGTTCACACTGGGGAAAGCCCTCACGTGTGCAGTGAATGTGGGAAATTCTTTAGCCGAAGCTCCAACCTCATTCAGCATAAGAGGGTGCACACAGGAGAGAAGCCTTACGAGTGCAGCGAATGTGGGAAGTTCTTCAGCCAGCGCTCCAACCTCATTCATCATAAGAGGGTTCATACGGGCAAAAGTGCTCACGAGTGCAGTGAGTGTGGGAAGTCTTTCAACTGCAACTCCAGCCTCATTAAGCACTGGAGGGTTCACACTGGAGAAAGACCTTATAAGTGCAACGAATGTGGGAAATTCTTCAGCCACATCGCCAGTCTCATCCAACATCAGATAGTCCACACTGGTGAACGGCCTTATGGGTGCAGCGAATGTGGGAAAGCCTTCAGCCGGAGCTCCGACCTCATGAAGCATCAGAGAGTCCACACTGGGGAACGGCCTTATGAGTGCATCGAATGTGGGAAATTGTTTAGCCAGAGCTCCAGCCTCAACAGCCATCGGAGACTTCACACTGGCGAACGGCCTTATCAGTGCCCCGAATGTGGGAAATTCTTTAACCAAAGCTCCAGCCTCCATAACCATCGGAGACTTCACACCGGTGAGCGGCCTTATGAGTGCCTCGAATGTGGGAAAACCTTCAGGCAAAGGTCTAATCTGAGGCAACACCAGAAGGTTCACAAACCAGACAGGCCATATAAGTGTGGCGAATGTGGAAAAGCCTTCAGCCAGAGGCCTACCCTCGTCCGGCACCAGAAAATTCACACTAGGGAAAGGAGTGCAGAGAATGTGCACCCTCCTCCAGCACAACGATGTGCAGTGGAGATAAGCTCTGAGAACAGTCTTTACGAGGGGGCCATCAGCCAGAGGTTGAACCTCGTTCATCCCAGTGTCCACACTGGGCAGATTCCCTATGAATGCTAGTTATGTTGGAAGGTCTCGGGAACAAAGTAGCATTTTCTCACCGTGGACTCTACCAGACCTTTGTCACTGCAGGTGTTTGTGGTAGAAGCCATTGAGCTCTGGCAGGTCTCCAAGAGCATGTGTCGGCCAGTCCCTATGTTCAGACCTCTTCCCTTTTGCCAGGAGGGAATCCCGAGTAGCCTGAGGCCACAGGAAGATGTCATTCCCTCCTTCTGTGACCAGTGTAGCTGTGGACATGACCCATCTTTGACCATAAAGACCTGAGCTGGGTTCTCCTGGCGGCTTTCGGAGAAGGTTTCCCTTCTTCCAAGGGAAGATCTCATATGATGCTCATGATGGATTTATCCAGACTCCACATTACCCATCCCAACAACTACCTACTTTACATTGCCTTAGTGATAAAGCCCCCTTTAATCCCATGTGTTCTGATCACTGTGAAGTGGGTTGAGAACACAGTTAAGGTCTACCAGACTAAAAGGGTCTCCAAATGTATTGCCTCAGAGAAAGAGCAGGATAGTGGAGAATAGCTGTCAGATTTGGCCTCCTTTGTGTTGCTACTCAGGACTTCCTGGGGAAGATGGTAGGACTTTGTGGGCCTAATGTGATCTGAATGGCATGAATTTTTGTGAGCCAGAGATTATCCTGAGGACGGGGTAGTTGTGACAACCTCCTCTGTATCTGGGAGCAGCATGAATAGGGCCCCATTTCCACGGGATGCCTCATGTTCCCTAGCACTGTTAAGCAGACACTGTTTACCTGGCACCTGCCAAGGGGCCATATGCCTTGAAGTTTAGCATCTGGTATACAGGTGTCCTAACTGTAAGACTTACTGGGCCCAATTGAGACCATAATTTGTATGGAAACACTGGAGGTGATGATGAAGTAGACGAGCCTGCAGCAAACTAGAGGGAATGTACCTGTTCTAAAAGTGCATCCACAAATGTTCCTTTGAATGTGACTGCAGAATTCAGGCTTTGCAGAAATTCTCAGGACCTCCAGACCTCTGTCCTATGACTCAGGTCACTGACAGAGCAAAAACCTAAAGGTTTTGTGGGTACTAAGTGTCTCTGCATTATTCGTGCCACAGCCATTGCTGCATTGGCAGGAGAATGGGGGCTGAGAGAAGGTAGACCCTGTACTCCAGGGATGTAGCATTTGTCACATAGCCAGCCATTTTTGCTGCCAAGACAGAGAAGGGAGTCAATGTAGGGTTGCCAAATCTAATTTTCTAAAATGAATGGGAGATCAGATTTTTATGTGCAACAATTTATTTAAATGCTTTGTTGAGATATAATTGTCATGCAACAGTTGTACATATTTGATGTGTACAATTTGAGAAGTTTTTCAGTATGTATACACTCAGGGAACCAACACCAGAACCATGACAATGACAGTGGACCTATCCATCACCCACAAAGCTACCTCGTGCCCTTTACTATCCCTCATGCCTTCCCAGAAAACCATGATTTACTCTTTTTTCTTTTCTTTTTTTTTTTTTACTACAGATTTGTTTGCCTTTCTTAGAATTTTATACAACTGGAATCATAAAGTATTTATACCCTATTTTTGGTCTTTTTTCTTTTACGGCGTAATTATCTTGAGAATTATCCATGCTGTATGTATGAACAGTTCATTCCTTTTGCTGTTGAGTAGTGCTCCCTTGAGTGAATCCATCACAATTTTTTATGCTTTAAAAAGTCTCTGGTAAAATACACATAACATAAAATTTACCATCTTTACCATCTTTAAGTGCATAGTTCAGGGGTATTAAGTACATTCATATTGTACAGCCATCACCACCATTCACATCCCGAGCTCTTTTCATCTTGCAACCAAAAGTCTGTACCCATTAAACACTAACTTCAAAGCCGCCCCCCGCAAGCCCCTGGAAACCGCCCGTCTACTTTCTGTCTCTCTGAATTTGACTACTTCAGCTACCTCATATGCATTGAGTCATCTAGTATTTGTCTTTTTGTGAGTGGTTTATTTCACTTGGCATAATGTCCTCAAGGTTCATCCATGTTTTATGCCATGTGTCAGAATTTCTTTTTATGGCTGAATAATATGCCATTGTATTTTTATGCCATATTTTGCTTATTCATTCATCTGTCAATGGGTATTTGGTTTACTTCCACCTTTTAGCTATTGTGAACCATGCAGCTGTGACCATGGGTGTACAAATATCTCCTTGAGGCCTTGCTTTCTATTCTTGTTTTATTTATTTATTCTTTTTAAGATTTTATTTGAGAGCGAGCGAGCAAGAGAGAGCATAAGTAGGCTGAGGGGCAGAGGGAGAAGCAGACTCCCTGCTGAGCAGGGAGCCCGATGTGGGGCTCAATCCTGGGACTCTGGGATCATGACCTGAGCTGAAGGCAGACAGCTAACCAACTGAGCCACCCAGGCGCCCCCTTGCTTTCATTATAGATATATCTGGAAGTGGAATTACTGGCTCATATGGTAATTATATTTTTAATTTTTTGAGGAACTGCCATACTGTTTTCCACAGTTGCTCTATCATTTTATATTCCTACCAACAGTATACATGCGTTCTGATTTTTCCACATCCTCACCAACACTTGTTTTATCTTTAAAAAAAATCTAAAAAATGTTTGAGTAGTATCCATCCTGATATATATGAAGTGGTTTCCTTCTATCCTACCTTGTTGAGTGTTTTTATCATGAAAGGGTGTTGGATTTTGTCGAATGCTTTTTTTTCCATAAATTGATAGGGTCCTGTGTTTTTTCCTTCTGTTAATGTGGTGTATTATACTGATTGATTTTCGTATGTTGAAACTTCCTTGCATTCCAAGAATAAATCCCACTTAAACATGGTGTATAATCCTTTCAGTATGCTGCTAAATTCTGTTTGCTAATATTTAAAGATATTTGCACCCATGTTCATAAGTGATATTGGTCTGCACTTTTCTTATACTATCATTTTCTGGCTTTGGTATCAGGGCAAATGAATTAGGAGTTGTTCTCTCCTCTTCAAGTTTTTGGAAAATCTTAACAAAGATTAGTGCTATTTCTTTAATGTGTAGAATTCACCAATAAAGTCACTGGGTCCAGAGCTTTGTTGTGAGGAGGTTTTTGGTTGTTTATTCATTATACTTAGTAATTATAAGTTTATTCAGATATTCTCTTCATGATTCAGTCTTGATAGGATTTGTATTTCTAAGGATTAGTCTATTTCATCTAGGTTCCATTTTTTGGGTGTACAGTTGTTCATAGTACTCTTGTAATCCTTTTTATTTCTGTAGAATTGGTAGTAATGCCCCCACTTATATTTCTGATTCCAGTAATTTGAGTCTTCTCTCTTCTTTTAGTCACTCTAGCTAAAGGTTGGTCAATTTTGTTCAACTTTTTGAAGAGCCGTCTTCTGGATTTGTTGATTTTTCTCTATTGTTTTTCTATTCTCTATTTTTTAAATCTCTAATCTTTAGTATTTTTTTTTAAGATTTTATTTATTTGACAGAAAGAGACACAGTGAGAGAGGGAACACAAGCAGAAGGAGTGGGAGAGGGAGAAGCAGGCTTCCCGTGGAGCAGGGAGCCCAATGTGGGGCTCGATCCCAGGACCCTGAAATCATGACCTGAGCCGAAGGCAGACGCTTAACAACTGAGCCACCCAGGCGCCCCATCTTTAGTATTTCTTAACTTTGTCTAGCTCTTGGTTTAGTTCTTCTTCTAGTTCTTTAAGTTGCAAAGTAAGGTTGTTGATTTGAGATCTCTCTTTTTTAATATAAGCTTCCTCCATACAGCTTTTGCTACATGTCATAAATTTTGGTATGTTGTTTTTGTTTTCTTCCTTCCTTCCTTTCTTTTCTATCTTTCCTTCCTTTCTTCCTTCCTTCCTTCCTTCCTCCCTCCATACTTCCTTCTTCTTCCCCCCCCCCTTTTTTTTTGAGAGATAGAGAGCATGCACGCGCCCATGTGAGCAGGAGGGGGAGGCCCAGAGGGAGAGGAAGAGAATCTTAAGCATACTCTGCATTGAGCGTAAAGCTTGACCTGGGGCTTGATCTCACGATTCTGAGATCATGACGAGCCAAAATCAAGAGTCAGACACTTAACCGACTGAGCCCCCCAGGTGCCCTGTGTTTTTGTTTTCTTTCATCTTGGGTATTTTCTAATATTCCTGGTGATTTCTCCTTTGTTTCAGTGATTGTTTAAGCATGTGTTATTTAATTTCCACAAATTTGTGAATTTTCCAATTTGCCTTTCATCAATTTCTAACTTCATCCTGCTGAGATTAGAGAAAATAGTTTGCATAATATCTTTTAAAACCTATTAAGCCTTAATCTGTGACCTAATGTGGTCTATCATAGAAATGTCCTATGTGCACCTGAGAACAATGTTTTCTGTTGGTGGTGGTTAGAGTATTGTGTACATTTCTGTTAGTTCTGATTGGTTTATTGTATTGTTCAAGACCTTTATTTCCTTAATGACTTTTTTCCATTATTGAGAGCAGGGTGTTGAAGTCTCCAACTATTGTAAAACTATTTACTCCTGTCAGTTTTTGAGTCATATATATTCTTGGTCTGTTATTAGTTTCACAAATGTTTATAATTGTTATAACTTCTTGCTGTATAAAACCTTTTATTATGATATAAAAATGTCCAAATTTGTGTTGTAAACTTTTTTTGTATGAAAACTTATTTGCATGGAATGTTTTTCCATCCTTTCACTTTCAACCTACTTGTGTCTCTGGCTGTAAAGTTAGTCTCTGTGGACAGCATATAGTTGGATAATATTTTAAACATCCATTCTGTCAGTCTCTGTCTTTTGATTGGAGAGTTTAATCCATTTACATTTAAAGTAATTACTGATGAAGGATTTACTTCTGTGATTTTGCTATTTGTTTTCTATATGGCTTTTCTGTCATCCATTTCCTATATTACTGTCTTTTTTTTTTTTTATGTGAAATGCTTTAATTCCCTACTCATTTCCTTTTGTGTATATTCTATAGCTATTTTCT
This sequence comes from Halichoerus grypus, assembly GCF_964656455.1. Lineage (NCBI taxonomy): Eukaryota > Metazoa > Chordata > Mammalia > Carnivora > Phocidae > Halichoerus > Halichoerus grypus. The sequence continues at coordinate 44,239,937 of NC_135726.1, read as the reverse complement.
TTGTGGTTACCATGGAGATTATGTTGAACATTCAAAAATTATTAACACTCTAATTTGAATTTATATTAACTTAACTTCAATACCATACAAAAACTCTGCTCCTATGTAATTCCATCCCCAACTCTTTCAGTTATTGATATCACAGAATTACATTTTTATACATTTTATGTCCAAAACATAGGCTAATAACTGTTCTTAAAGATGTACAAGCTTTTTAAGAAAACGCATGAGCTTTTTAAATCGTGTAGAAATTTTAAAATGGAGTTATAAACCAAAGTTACAATAATAGTAGTTTTTAAAATTGTCCATGTATTTATCTTTACAAGTGATCTTTATTCCTTCATATGGCTTAGAATTAGTCCAATGCCCTTTGATTTCAAGTGGAAGGACTCCCTTTAGCATTTCTTGCTGGGCAGGTCTAGTGGTAACAAACTTCCTTGGATTTTGTTTATCTGGGAATTAATTTCTCCCTTACTTTTGAAAGACAGATTTGCCAGATAGATGATGCTTGGTTACCATTTTCTTTTCTTTCAGTACTTTGAACGTACCAGCCCATTGCCTTCTGGCTTCTAAGGATTCTGATGAAGAATCTGTGGATAATCTTATTGAGTATCCTTTGTATGCGACAAATCACCTCTCTTGTTCCTTTCAAATTTCTCTTTGTCTTTTGACAGATTGTAATTTGTCTGGATTTGGGCCTCTTTGAATTTATCCTTCTTGGAGTTCCTTGAGCTTCTTGGATGCTTATATTCATGTATTTCATCAAATTGGGGGAGTTAATTCTTCAAGTTATCTCTCTTCTCCTTTCTCTCATCTCCTGGGATTCACACGACATGTATATTGTTCCTCTTGAAGGTGTTCCAGAGGTGCTTTATATTCTGCTGACTTCTTCAATCTTTTTTCTTTTGATTTTCCTATCTTGAAGTTCACTGATTCTCCCGTATCCTCACATCTGCTTTTGAATCCCTCTAGCAAATTTTTCATTTCAGTTATGGTAATTTTAGCAACAGAATTTTTTTTTTCTTTTTATGTTTTCTATGTCTTGTGTGACATTTCCATTTTGTTCATACATTATTTTCTTGCCTTTCTCCATATCTTACTTTAGTTATTTGATCATCTGTAAGATAGTTGTTTTAAAGTCTTTGTCTAGTAGAGCTGCCATCAGGTCTTTTTAAGAGATAGTTTCTGATGATTTTTTTTTTTTTCTCTGAATGGGCCATACTTTCCCATTTCCTTATATGCCTTGTGATTTTTTTTTTTTTTTGAACACTGGACAATTTAAATTTAATAATGTGTTAACTCTGGGAAAATCAGATTCTTCATCTTTCCCCAGGGTTTGCCATTTTTATTTAATTTTTAAAATTTAATTGTCATAGGTTGTCTCTGCTGGGGAACAGCCTGTGGTGTATCTCAGGTCTTTTCTGAGTCTGTGCCTTGAATTTTAAAATTCTCCTGTATATGTGATTGCTTTGGAATGTCTTAATCCTAAATATTTAGCTCCCAAAAGGAGAGAAAGAAAAATGAAGGGGAAAAAAATGTGCTGGTACCTAAATTCCCTGAAAGTCACTCTGCCAGAGAGGGAGGGGCTTGCAACAATTGGATAAGGGTTGCACAAATGGCTGCCCACTACTGCGATTTCACCTCTGCAATCAGGTTAGAGCACAGATCCTCAATATTTGGAGAGTGGGGTCCTACCCAGGCTCCCAAAAATTGCATGCATGCTGCTCCAGGGACACACACATAGCTGCCTACCACAGGGCAAGGGGATAAGGGATGCGAGCGGCTACAGTGCTAAGGACTGACACTAACCCAAATTAACTGTAATTTACTACTGCTTAAGCCTTCCTCTGGAAGTTGTAAGCCTTTGAATGGACCCCAGAGTTCCAAAATAATTACGGTAGACACATTCTGCCAGTACAATTGTTGTCAGGGTAGGGAGATTACTTTCAGTGCTTCCTATCTACTACCTTTCCAGAATCCTTATTCAAATGCACTATAATTTTTTAACCTTTTAATATGTTAAATGACATGGGTTTTTAGCTATTACAAATTAAGCTATGACCATGAATGTACAGGTCTTCATATGAGTCTATGCTTTCATTTCCCTTGTGATAATATCTAGGAGTACAGTACCTTTGTCACAGGGCAGAGAAATATTTAAATTTTTGGAAACTGACAAACTGTGTTCTAAAGTGCTTATACCATGTTACTTTCCCCCAGCTGTGAATGAGTTCCAGTTCTTCCATATATTAGCCAACAATTGCTATGATCAATGTTTTTAATGTTTGTCATTTTAACAGGTAGGTAGTAGTAGATCCTCACTGTGGCTTTACCTTGCATTTATCTAATGACTCATGACCTTGAGCATTTTAAAAATGTTATTTACCACCCACATATCTTTGGTAAAATGTCCTTTCATATCTTTTGCCTTCTTTTGAAATAAATGTTGGTTAATATTTCTATTTTCATGAACAAGAATACAATGAAACAGCAAAGAACTTTGTTGGAACTTCAGTCATTTATCAGTGATGTTGTAACTTATTTACTTAATGGGGTAATAAGTTTGAATACTGAAAATATTTCCTTAAAATTTTATGTTGTTCCCAATGGAAAACTATAGACACAATACACTTTTAATTATTAACATAATGTCTACTTTCTTAAATCTTCACAGCTAATAAAACGGTAAGTCCAGCTTTGAGCTATAGTGTTTACCATGCAGCCATTTTCAAGCTATGAATGCTGTCCATGAATGGGAAGTTGGGGAACTGTGTGTAGTAGTACACCACTGTATTTTATATCCATCATAGAGATGCAACAGATGTAAATAACTTTATGCACAGGTTTCTAATTCCAAATTTAACTTAATAGATATAGGGCTACGCAGGTTACCTATTTTTTATTATGTAAACTTCAGTCATTTATGCCTTTAAAGGAATTTGTCCATTTCATTTAAGTTGTCCATTTATTGGTATAGATAGGTTCATGATTTTCCCTTATTCCCCTTCAATATTTGTATAATCTGTAGTGATGTCTCCTTTCTAATTCCTGATATTTATAATTGGTGTGTTTTCTTTTTTAATGTGATAAATCTTAGCTAGAGGCTTATCTATTTTATTATTCATAAGGCTTTTGGTTTTACCGACTTTATAGTTTAGTCTGTTTACTTCACTGATTTCCATTTAGATTTTTATTATTTTGGGTTTTTGCTTTTTTTTTTTTTTTTTAAGATTTTATTATTTATTTGACAGAGAGAGACACAGTGAGAGAGGGAACACAAGCAGGGGGAGTGGGAGAGGGAGAAGCAGGCTTCCCACTGAGCAGGAAGCCCGATGCGGGGCTCGATCCCAGGACCCTGGGATCATGACCTGAGCCAAAGGCAGACGCCCAACGACTGAGCCACCCAGGCACCCTGGGGTGTTTTTGCTTTTCCTAGTTTTCATTTTACTTTATTTTTAAGATTTATTTAAAGTAAACTCTACACGCAGCATGGGGCTTGAACTTACAACTGAGTCGAGTCACATGCTCTACTGACTGAACCAGCCAGATGCTCCTTCTTGTTTTTTTTTTTTTAATTTTTTTTTTATGATTTTATTTATTTGAGAGAGAGAATGAGATAGAGAGCATGAGAGGGGGGAGGGTCAGAGGGAGAAGCAGACTCCCTGCTGAGCAGGGAGCCCGATGTGGGACTCGATCCCGGGACTCCAGGATCATGACCTGAGCCGAAGGCAGTCACTTACCCAACTGAGCCACCCAGGCGCCCCTCCTTCTTTTGTTTTTTAAATGTGGAAACAGATCCTTTTCTCAATACTTTTGTTTAATGTTTCCTTATAGTTCACTTAGCCTTCAATCCTGACAATTTCCTCTTATATTTCCTTCTAAATATTTTGTACTTTTACATTTTATTTCAGTCTGTGATCCATTTTAAGTTCATTTTTGTTTAAGGTAAAAGGCTTTTCTTCCTCTTGTGTCTCACATCTGGGCAAGCTGATAAGGAAGCCCTAGTGGTCTCTTCTTTTGCAAGATTCAAACCATGTGAACCCCTGCCCAAGCAAGGAAATGGTATTTATCTCAGCCCCACCTTCAGGTATTCTGGGTATGCTAGTCTGTTTCTATTAATAATTAAAAAAACTGTACTTGGAAATTTTAATAATAAAAAGTTATAAAATTAATATAGTCCTGTCTGGAGACGACATAAGTGAGCTACATCTCTGGCCTGTTAAAATTTGAGCAATAAAAGAGAATCCAGACCATTATGGATTAAAATACACTGAACACATAAAAATGAGCCCAAAAGGAGACTTCTTTAAAAAGATAAGCATAAAGATCTTACATGCCATTACATCTATATGACATGGCAGAAAAATTAAGTATGAAGCTTTATATGAGTTTAAACTCACAAGAAAGGATTGAGCAAAGATAAATAAAAATATAAGTGAAATTTCTATAAAGTGGATACATACTGAATTCACACTGGCTGATACTTCTGGGGAGGTAGAATATGTGACTAGGTATTCAGACAAAGAAAAATTTCTCAAACTCTTCCAAAAAAAAAAATGAAGAGGAGGAAATCCTTCCAAACTTATTTAAGGCCAGCGTTACCCTAATGACAAAACCAGGCAAGAACACCACAGAAAAAGAAAATTGCATGCCAATATCCCTGATGGACATAGATATAAAAATTCTCAACAAAATATTAGCAATCCAAACAAAATAATCCATTAAAAAGAACATACACTGTGATTAAGTGGGATTTAGTCCAGGCATGAAAGTATGGTTCAACATCCACAAATCAATGTGACAAACTACATTAACAAAGTGAAGAATCAAAATCATCTGATCATCTCAACAGTTATAGGAAAAGCATGTGACAAAATTCAACATCAATTTATGATAAAAACTTTCAACAAAGCGGGTATAGTGTGAATATTTCTCAACACAATAGAGGCCATTTATGACAAGTCCACAGCAAACATACTCAACAGTGAAAAGCTGAAAGCTTTTCCTCCATGATCAGGAACAAGACAAAGATGCCCACTCTCTCCACTTTTATTCAACATAGTATTGCAAGCCTTAGCCAGAGCAATTAGGCAAGGAACAGAAACAGAAGGCACCCAAATTGGAAAGAAAGAAAGAAAACTATCACTATCTGTGGACAGTAAGATTTTATATACAGAAAACCCTAAACATTCCACCAAAAAACTATTAGAATTAATAAGCAAATTCAGTAAAGTTGCAGGATACAAAATCAATATACAAAACCAGTTGTGTTTCTATATACCAACAAACTATCAGAAAGAAAAAATTAAGAAAACAATCCCAGGGGCACCTGGATGGCTCAGTCATTAAGCATCTCCCTTCAGCTCGGGTCATGATCCCAGGGTCCTGGAATCGGGCCCCATGTCGGGCTACCTGATCAGCGGGAAGCCTGCTTCTCCCTCTCCCACTCCCCCTGCTTGTGTTCCCTCTCTCGCTGGTCTCTCTCAAATAAATAAATAGAATCTTAAAAAGAAAAGAAAATCCCATTTACAATTACATCAAAAAGAATAAAACAACTAGGAATAAATTTAATCAAGGTGAAAGACCCTTACACTGAAAATTTAAAAACATTAATAAAAGAAATCAAAGAAGACACAAATAAATCTAAAGATATTTCATGCTCATGGATTGGAAGAAATAATATGTTAAAATGTCCATATTACCCCAAGCAATCTATGGGTTCAGTGCAATCCCTATCAAAATCCCAATGGCATTTTTCACAGAAATAGAACAATCCTAAAATTTGTATGGAATGACTAAATTTGTACTACATAACCAAAGCAATTTTGAGAAAGAAGAACAACGCTGGAGGCATCATACGTCTTGATTTCAAACTATATTATAAGGCTACAGTAATCAAAACAGTATGGTATTGGCATAAAGCAGACACACAGACCTACACAATGGAATAGAGAGCCCATAAATAAATCCATGCATATGTAGTCAGTTAAATTTATGAGAAAGGAGCCAAGAATATACAATTGGGAAAGGACAGTCTCTTCAATAAATGGTGCTGGGAAAACCAGATAGCCACATGCAGAAGAATGAAACTATACCACTATCTTACACCATTCACAAACTTTAACTCAAAATGGATTAAAGACTTGAATAAAAGATGAGAAACCATAAAACTCCTAGAAGAAAACAGGCAGTAAGCTCCTTGATGTTGCTCTTGGAGATATTTTTTGGATTTGACTCCAGAGACAATGGCAGCAAAAGTAAACAAATGGGACTAGATCAAACTAAAATGCTTCTGCACAATGAAAGAAATCAACAATATAAAAAGGCAACCTACTGAATGGGAGATGATGTTTGCAAATGATACATTTGATAAGGGGTTAATATCCAAAATATATAAAGGAATTATACAACTTGGTAGCAAAAAACAATCCAATTAAAAAATGGGCAGAAGATCTGAACAGAGATTTTTCCAAAGAAGACATATAGATGGTCAACAGGCATATGAAAAGATGCTTATTACCAATCATCAGGAAAATGCAAATCAAAACCACGAGATATCACCTCACACCTGTCAGAATGGCTATTAGCAAAAAGACAAGAATTAACAAATGTCAGTGAGAATGTGGAGAAAAGGGAATCCTCATGCATTGTTGATGAAAAATGAAAAATATAACTACCATACAATCCAGCATTTCCATTTCTAGGTATTTATCCAAAGAAAATGAAATCACTAATTCAAAAAGATATATGCACCCCTACGTTCATTGCAGTATTATGGAAACAATCAATGGATGAATGGATAAAGAAAATGTGGTATTTATATACAATGGAATACTATTTAGCCATAAAAAAGAATAAAATCTTGCCATTCACAACAACATGGATAGATCTTGAGGGTATTATGTTAAGTGATATAAGTCAGGAAAAAACAAATACCGTATGATTTCACTTATATGTGGAATATAGAAAAACAAACAGAACTCATAGATGCAGAGAACAAATTTGTGGTTGCCAGAACGGGGGTGGGTGAAATGGGCGAAGGAAGTCAAGATAAAACAACTTCTAATCATTAAATAAATAAGTCATGGGGATATAATGTACAGTATGGTGGCTATAGTCAACAATATTTATGATATATGTAACTTTATATAATGATAGGAGGAAACCTGACATTATAGTGATCATTTTACAGTGTATATACAAATGTTGAATCATTATGTTGTATACCTGAAAATGTTATGTCAATTATGCCTCAATTAAAAAAAAAAAACCATGGAAAAATGTCACTAAAACAGCTGACTTAAAACTGTATGTGCTTCAGATTATGGTAGAGTTGTGTTTTGTACCATCATTTCTTTGGATAATACCAAATATCAGTATCTATAAGCATATTTTTGGAGGTTGCATAGCTTACACAGAAAGGAAACAATTGAAATCCATCAAAATGAGTACTATATAGTAGCAAAATGGAAAAGATAAATGGAGACAGTAAGTACTCAGATGATGGTGTGAGTGGTCATCATGGTAGGGGAGCGTCTGGGTGGAGGCTGGGGCTGTGAGTATGTTGGATTTACTCCTACTGCCTGTACAACATAAACACTATGGAGCCCATGGAGTCCAAAATACATAATCAAAGAAGGAAACAGGAATTGATAGAGTTTGGTTATAAATGAATCAGAACTTGTTGAATGGTCTCAATCATTATTCATAATTTTTTTCTGATACATCCAGTCTTCCTTAGACCAGTAATAGGTATAATGATGTTTATCAGGAGGTGGAAGATTCATTTTTGACAAAAGTTCAAAGGCAATTCAATAAAGAAAGGATAACCTTTGCAACAGGTGGTGTTGGAACAACTGGACATCCAAATGCAAAAAATGAACCTCGACCTATAGCCTCACATATTACACAAAAATTATTTCAAAATGAATCATAGACACAAAATGTTAAAGTATAAAACTCCAAGAAGGGAATACAGGAAAAAAAATCTTCATGACCTTGGGTTAGGTGAAGAGTTCTAAGATAAAACATCAAATGCACTATCCATAAGGTAAACTGATAAAATGGGAGTATATGAAAATTAAATACCTTTGCTCTATAAAAGATAGTTAAGATAATGAAAAAGACAAACTGGATTGGACAAAATATATTTATAAATCACACATCTAACAAAGAGCTTATATCTAGAATATATAAAGAACTCTTCAAAACTCAACAGTATGAGAACAAACAGCCCAATAAATAAATGCTTCACAAGATATGTGGATGTCAAATAATCACTTGAAAAAGTGGCGAACGTATTAGCCACTAGGAAAATGCAAATTAAAAACACAGTGAGGTACCATCAGACACCTATTAGAGTAACTGAAAACAAAAACAAACTGACAATACCAAGTGCTGGCAACAGTGTAATAACTGGAACTTTCATACATTGATGTTGGGAATGTAAAATAATACTTGGGAAAATAGTTCGGTAATTTTCTGTAAAGTTAAAAACATGTAGTTACCATATGACAGCATCTCTATTCCTAGGTATTTACCTAAAGAAATGAAAATGTCCACACAAAAGTACAAACAGTGCCTTTATTCATGATTGCCAAAACCTGGAAACAACCCAAACTGCTATCATCTGGTGAATGGATAAACAGATTGTGGTTCACCCATAAGGACTACTACTCAACAATAAAAACAAATGAGCAACATATATATATATATATGTGTGTGTGTGTGTGTGTGTGTGTGTATGTATGTATATATATTCATTTGTTATATATTGTTATATATATAAAGTATTTATGTATATTATATATATTTAACAACAGAATTTATCATAACATCAAGAATTATGACATACTTAAGGATAAGTTTAACAAAATATGAGGAAGACTGAATATTACCCAGCATTGCTAAGAGAAATTAAAGACCTAAATAAAAAGAAACAGATGTTCATGAATTGGTGGACTCAATAGTGTTCAGATGTGAATTATCTCCATATTGATCAATAGATTCAATACAATCCATATTATAATCCCCCAAAACATTTTCCCCCATAGCAATTGACAAGCTGATTTTAAAATATGTAACTGAAAAAGACTTTCAACAAAGCAGTAGCAGTTTTGAAATGTGCAGTAATCAATACTCTTTGGTATTGTTAGAATAATAGACACATGGTACAATAGTATATAAGAGTATTCAGAAATAAATGTTATGCAGTCTACTGATTTTCAAAAAGCAACTCAATGGAGGGAGAGAATTCGTTTCAAGAAATGGTCCTAGAACAAATGTGTGTGATTGTCCCTTCTTTTAACACCTTTATTAATTGCATACACTGTGACAGTAAGTTTCTAATTAATTTTATTTTTAAAATATTTTATTTATTTATTTGAGAGACAGTGAGAGAAAGCACAAGCGGAAAGGAGAGGGAGAAGCAGACTCCCGCTGAACAGGGAGCCCGATGCAGGGCTCAATCCCAGGACCCTGGGATCATGATCTGAGCCGAAGGCAGATGCTGGAACATTAATTTTAAAATAACATTAATTTTAAAATTTTAAAATTAGGGGCACCTGGGTGGCGCAGTTAGTTAAGCATCTGCCTTCGGCTCAGATCATGATCCCAGGGTCCTGGGATTGAGCCCCGCATCGGGCTCCCTGCTCTGTGGGAGGTCTGCTTCTCCCTCTCCCACTCCCCCTGCTTGTGTTCCCTCTCTCACTGTGTCTCTCTCTGTCAAATAAATAAATAAAATCTTAAAAAAAATTAAAATTAAAAAATGCTAATAATAAAATTAATAAATATTGAGCATAGGTTTTTACAAGTATGTAGGTTCTATCACCACCATTTTAAAGCAATGCCCTGAAATAAAAAGTAAGGTGCCTAATGTCAAACAGCTTGACAGTGGTGGCATGACAATGACAAGAATTGACATCTGTGCTATGGCAGGCTTTCTAATATAAACTGTTTTTTAGAAATCAGGATGGATTATCTGAAGTTTAGCAATGATTTAAGAGTACTGGAAGGTTTTTTTATTCACTAGTTCATTCAACCATATTAGAATATGTCATATAAACTTTCATGCTATCAATGCTGTATTAATGTCTCCCACCTTTTCTGAATTGGCCACCAATCCAGAATATTCGGATTCAAATATTATAAACACAAGAATGACAAATAAAGGCTTTATGTTTTCTGAATTCCATTATGAATTCTCTAATAGGAGAATATTTTCTAAAGGCCTACCAAGATTTTTAACATCCATGTTTCTCATTAGCATAAATTCTCTGATGCTGAACAATGTTTAAGCCATACATAATGGACTTCCCAAATTCCTTAAATTTTTAGGGTTTTACACACATATGGTTTCTCTGATGTACTTTAAGGGCTGAACTATATCTAAAGGCCTTCCCACATTTTCTACATTTAAAGGGTTTCTCACCGGTGTGTATTCTCTGATGTTCACTAAGGAATGAATTAAGTCTAAAGGTCTTGCCACATTCCTTACATTCAAAGGGTTTCTCACCAGTATGAACACTCTGATGTCCAATAAGTTGTCCATACACAGTAAAGGCCTTTCCACATTCCTTACATTCATAAGGTTTCTCACCAGTATGAATCCTCTGATGTTGAACTAGGTAAGAGCCAGAACTAAAGGCCTTCCCACACTCCTTATACTCATAGGGTTTCTCACTGGTATGAATCCTCTGGTGTTGAACAAGGTATAAGCCAGTACTAAAGGCCTTGCCACACTCTACACTCATATGGTTTCTCATCTGTATGAAGTCTTTCATGTTGAACAAGGTATGAGGCATGACTAAAGGCCTTCCCCATTCCTTGCATTCGTAGGGCTTTACCCCTGCATGAGTTCTCTGATGTGCATTAAGAAATGAACTAAGTCTAAAGGCCTTCCCACATTCCTTACATTCAAAAGGTTTCTCACCAGTATGAATACTCTGATGTCGAGTAAGTTGTCCATACACAATAAAGGCCTTCCCACATTCCTTACACTCACAGGGTTTCTCACCAGTGTGAATTCTCTGATGTTTAACCAGGGGTGAGCTACCACTGAAGGCCTTTCCACATTCTTTACATTCATAGGGTTTCTCACCAGTGTGAATTCGCTGATGTTGAACAAGGTATGAGAAGGTACTGAAGGCCTTCCCACATTCTTTACATACAAAAGGTTTTTCACCAGTATGAATATTCTGATGCTGAAGAAGTTTTCCATACACTATAAAAGCTTTCCCGCATTCCTTACATTCATAGGGTTTCTCACCTTTATGGATTTTTTGATGTTGAACAAGGTATGAGCTACTATAAAAAGCTTTTCCACATTCCCCACATTCATAGGGTTTCTTAACAGTACGAATACTCTGATGTATAGTAAATTGATGGCTATTACTAAAGGTCTTCCCACATTCCTTACATTCATATGGTTTCTCACCAGTATGAATTCTCCCATGTTTAACAAAGCCTGAGCCTCTAATAAAAGCCTTCCCACATTCTTTACATTCATAGAGTTTCTCAACAGTGTGAATTCTCTGATGTCGAACAAGGTACGAAAAGGTGGTAAAGGCCTTCCCACATTCCTTACATTTATAAGGTTTCTCACCAATATGAAATCTCTGATGTATGGTGAGTTGATGTCCATTACTAAAGTTCTTCCCACATTCTTTACGTTTGCAGGTTTTTTCACTAGAATGTGTTCTCTCATGTTGAACAAAGTTTGAGCCTTGACAAAACGTCTTCCCACATTCCTGACATTCACATGATTGCTCTCTGTTAAGAAGTCTCTGATGTAGAGCAAAAGATGTACATTTCTCAATAGTGGGCATTTCTTTAGAGCTGACTGTCTCATCCTTCAACTGAAAATCTGAAAGAAAACAAACAAAAAAAACCCCCCAAATATTGTTTTCCTATATGAGAAAATACAGGAATAGAGATTTCTATGGAAGAGACACATTGAAAATATCTACTAGAAATAAATAGCCTAGGCAATACTAAAATACTGTTATAAAAATCAAAAACAGGTCAAAGAGAAATACAGAGATTAATGAGAGTTTATTTAAAATACCAATGTTGGTGATAAAATAGGTTTCACTTCTGATATTAGGTGTGGATCAGAATCTTTGAAGAGCTTGTTGAGAAACTGATATTCCAGCATCATCCCAGACCTCCTGAATCAGAATACACAAGGCAAGTTCCTGGGCACTGATATGTTTAACATTTCTTATAAATGTTTCTGATACAGATGAAATTTCATTTCCCCCCACTGTGGCTTCTCTTTACACTTAGAGTAAAATCCATGTATCTTTCATTAATATGATCCCTGCTTACCTATTAGGCCTCATATCAAGTCATAATTTTCTTTGTTCCCTATTTACCTCACTTTCCCCTTTCAGCACTTGGAATGTGTCACAAATTTTCTCATCTTTTGGTTCCATCTGCAGGTGAAGTCATCTCCCAAAAATTCTTTGGCATGTGTTGTTTGCAGACTGGATCCTTCTCATCCTATATATGTTTAAGGTAAAATGTCACTTTATCAGGATACTGTAAATTGCTGACCTTGTCTAAGGATGTCCATGTCTTTATCTTCTAACACTTAATTCTTGTAATTCCTACCTGTTTTCAATTATATAATCATTTCTCTTTGTCAAAAATTTTAATTTACTTCTCCCAAACCTACCTGTGAGATATTTTGGCCTTCATGACCTTTGCCCACATCATGCCTGTGAATATGTTGCATCACATGGCAAAAGATATGCAATTAAGGTTACTAATTAGTTGCTTTAAGATGGAGACATTAACCTGGCTTATCTGGGTAGGCCCTAAAAAGCAGAGCTTTCTCCTGGCTGAGGGCAGAAGAGAAGTCAGAGACCTTCAAAGTGTGAGATGGACAAGACTTGCTGGTTGCTGGCTGGAAGACAGAGGGGGCCACATGGAAAGTGTGAGAAGGAAATAAATTCTGCCAGTAACCCATGAGCTTGGAAGAAGACCCCATGCCCCAAAGAACTGCAGTCACAGCTGATACTTGGATTTATTAGCCATCCTGTGCTGAACTGATCTATACAATTATTTCATTACATAGGACTATAGTCTTAAGCTACTAAATTTGTGGTAATTTGTTACAAAGCAACAGAAAACTAACTCCAAAAGCAGGCCCAACCCCTATTTCATTCAGCACTGAACTATAACTCTCTAGCACACAGCAGAAATTGATTGCAAAAAAAAAAAGAAAAAAGACAAATCTCTAGACAAAAGAAAGAATTAGGATATAATTAAAAGACAATATCATACAGGGCGCCTGGGTGGCTCAGATGGTTAAGCATCTGCCTTCGGCTCAGGTCATGATCTCAGGGTCCTGGGATCGAGTCCCGCATCAGGCTCCCTGCTCCTTGGGAGCCTGCTTCTCCCTCTGCCTCTCTCTCTCTCTCTCTGTCTCTCATGAATAAATAAATAAAATCTTTAAAAAAAAAAAAAAAAGACAATATCATACAAATAACTCACTGATAACCCATTAATATAATATAGATAATCCTTGAAGAAATAAACAATTTCTGGAACGAGGCAGGGAAGGTACAAGATGAACCTCAGATATCTTTGCCTTTAAAGTCAGGTAAATTTTGAAGACTCATAGGTTTCTCAAGAAACAGAAGAGACTTACTATGGAGCTCTGTATGGCAAATACAATGACAAAAGGAACGCATGAATGATTATTTTCAATTATACATTCTGAATCAATGATAATGGGTGGATAAAAGATGAATCCATAGTAATTCTTGCAAGTGAACAGAAAAAAAAATTTTTTAATTTTTGTTGTTGAATAATCTCATACTTAGAAAAAGTATTTTTTTTTTTTAAAGATCTTATTTATTCATTTGACAGAGACAGACACAGCGAGAGAGGGAACACAAGCAGGGGGAGTGGGAGAGGGAGAAGCAGGCTTCCCGCGGAGCAGGGAGCCCAATATGGGGCTCAATCCCAGGACCCTGGGATCACGACCTGAGCCAAAGGCAGACGCCCAACGACTGAGCCACCCAGGTGCCCCTAGAAAAAGTATTTAACTACTAGTAAAGAGTCAAATAATTTGTCTTTCTCTTTTCATTGGAACTATGTTTCAAGATAACCAAAAAGTACTAGTTTAGAACACTAAGAAATAGTTACACAAGAAACTATAGTAACAAAGTACCTTCCTACAAATAATGATATTTTTTATTCTGATGAGGATTAACAACATGCCAAGTTGCAAAAGAAATGAATATTCCTGGATAATAAAGTAAAAGGAAAACCACACAGATTACTGTTTAGTTACAAGGGGAAAAATTAAATAATGTGGGTTTGGACTGTTATCACTCTAATCCAGTGGTCGATTTTTTAAGATTTATTTATTTTACAGAGAGAGCATGCATCTGTGCAACTGGGGGGCAGAACAGGAGAGGGAGAGAGAGAATCCTCAAGCAGACACCCCACTGAGTGTGGAGCCCAACCTCGGGGCTTGATCCCAGGACCCTGAGATCATGACCTGAGCCAAAATCAAGAGTTGGCTGCTTAACCCACTGAGACAAAAATGTTTACCTTTTAAAAATATTTCCATGTTATGTGATAAGCTGTACAGGCATTTCGACCAGAACTAGACCACTGGGATGGCCCCTACAGATAAGTATTGAATTTGCACACAAGAGTCAACTGGAAAATTGGATCAGATATGTTATCTCATTAAACTGACTGTCTGCCTTTAGGATGATTTCTGTTATCTCTTAAGATCAATTTGGCCCATCAATTCTCCAACTTCTCAGAAAAAAAAAAAAAAAGGCTATTTAGATCATTTCATTCAAAGAGGAGAAAATCTGGGCGTTGACTATTGTCAAAAAACTTCAACCACCATTAAAGGAGAATTTTGAACTGCTTTCTTCTGCTCTCAGGGCTTTCCATGTCATACTATACCAGATGACCTCAAAATGGGGAGAATTATACAGCACTGTGGTTCAGGACCACTAGATTTGGATCATGTCACAAAAGTATAGCACTCGTATCCAAGAAATTGGATAGGCAGTGGTTCTAGACAGATTCTGTTTAGAAAATATACTGGCCCAACAAGGCAGAGATATGACTCTTAGGAGAATGTTGTACTCACATCTTTAAAGACCTCTCTGAGATCTGTAAGATTACTAAAATGACCCAGGAAACAAGTAAGAAATCACCAAGTTAGGTAATAAGGATAATTCCCTCCATATTGGGTTCTGTGGGCTCTTTGGATCAGGGATGGAATCTGTTGTTTTGGTTGAATTTGAGTACTAGTCTTTGATCCTGGTTTAGAAGCAGGCTAGAAATCCTGATCATAATATTTCTCATAGTATTGTCTATACTACAGCATTCAAATGTATAATCTACAGTCCTAAATGCTGTTGTGCCACCATTTTCTTATCAACAGATCCAAATAATCTTCCAAATAAAAAAATAAGAAAATACACTTTCAAAGGTTGAAATGACTTTCATATACACACAACCATGACACATCCAACAATTGTGTACATTTGGAGAATTTTGCTCCCAAGAAGATAATGTTCTATCCTCCAGATAAGGCTGAAAAATGACCAAAAAGGTGGCAGGGGAAACCAAGAAGTGAAACCAACATAATTCCTTGTCTCTGGGTTAAACAAAATTGAGAAAAACATACTTCCTGGGATGTGTCTTAACCTTCCATAAATTATCAGGGCCCATGGGATTAAGTTTTAGTTTTTGAGTTGTTTTTTTTTTAAGCAGTTCTAACTCTTTGTAAGAATTAATATTTTCTGACTTTTATTCTTTCTTAAAGACCTTCCAAAGACAAAAATTCACTTATTTTCAAAAAAGAATAAATTTCATTCTACCTTACAGTTACATAGGGTTCTAATGGATCTTTTCATGGAACTAAGATATACAATGGGATACCAATCATCTATTTTTCCTTTAAGAATAAAAGAATAATGTTCCCTTGGGACATTTTTCTGTTTCATCATCTGAAAAGCTATTTCATCATTACCAATTATATCCCAGTGTGCAAAAAAGAAAAATTAAAATAAGGAAGTGGAAGAATTCTGGCATTGCCCAGAAAGATGATACAGTAGTGAAATAAATCATTACTACATTGTCCTTCAGTTTTCTCAATGTGTTGCTCAAAGGATTGCATCCATTATCTTTTAAGGTTTCAAAGAAGACTTCAGACATCAATTTTGTGCCTTAAAAAATATTTAGCATTTGGGATACCTGGGTGGCTCAGTCGGTTAAGCATCTGCCTTCGGCTCAGGTCATGATCCCAGAGTCCTGGGATCAAGCCCCACATCGGGCTCCCTGCTCAGTGGGGAGCCTCCTTCTCCCTCTGCCTGCCGCTCCCCCTGCTTGTGCTCTCTCTCTGTCAAATAAATAAATAAAATCTTTTAAAAAATATTTAGCGTTTATTGAACACAGTTGAGAATTCAAAATTTTTCATTTTCTACCCATTATGGCAAAGATAAGCAAAGTGACAAAGAAAGACACTTCATAAACATCACGTAAATCAGAAGATGAGTGCAAAGATAAAGGGAGCAGTGCTCTAGAGCAGCCTGTCCAATATGGTAGCCACCAGCTATGTGACTAGACTAAATTGAGAGGTGCTGTGAGTGTAACATACACACCAGATTTTGAAGACGTAGAGCAAAGAGAAATGTAAATTATCTCATTAGCAATTTTATAGTAATTGTACATAAAAACTGATATTTGGGATATATTGAAATAAACAAAATGCATTATTAATTTTACCATTTTCTTTTTAAATTCACCACTAGGAGACTTTATATTACATATGTGGCTTGCATTACATTCTAGATGACAAAATGGTATGTGGTGAACTATCTTACTAATATTGTTTATGGTAAAAAAAGACCACTGAGACACAAGTTGCATATGGACTCAGAAAATGGGAAAGGTCATCAGGAGGCCAATTCTGTAGTGCGAACTGGGGGTGATGGTGGTCTGGATTAGAAAGTTAGTGATGGACAATGGTGAGAAGGTATGGCACTCATAATATATTTTGAACATAGAACGAACAACATGCTGGTGTGCCTGCTGTGGGATATTCCGAATAGTTAAAGCCAAGGTCACCAAAGGCAGTCTTAGTCTGAATGTTCACTTGAGCCTAAGATGACCCTCTCATAGGTGCTGCAGGTAAAAAAAAAAAAAATGATTTTCTTGTTGTGGTTATAGAGAATAATGTCCTTTTCTTAGTATATTCTTGAGTATTTAGGGATGAAATGTTATAATTTGTGCAACTTACTTAAATGGTACAGCAAAACTTTTTTTTATATAGATACAGAACAAAGCAAAATATTAAAAACTGGTGAATCTACGTGATGGTTTTAAGGATTGCTGTATTACTTTTTCAACTTTTATGTGGATTTTAATTCAGTTGGCAACATACAAAACCAAAACACAACAAAACAGACTTTTAAGAACGGCATATTTCCATACATTAAGAAACATTAAAAACAATACAATTTATTTAAAAAAAAAAAACAAAACAAAAAGCCCTCAAAGTGATATATGTAGACTAATTAGATACAAAGTGTATAGGGTTGAATAGTGGTTCCCCCTCCCTCAGAATGTGAGGAAATAGATGTAATTCATTAATATGAGGTCATTTTGGATTAGTGTGAGCACTAAATCTAAAGTGACTGGTGTCCTTACGAGAAAAGGAGAGGACACACAGAGACAGACACAAAGGAGGACATGCTGTGACAAGAGAGGCAGAGATGGGAGTGATGTAGCTATAAACCAAAGAATGCCAAGACTACCAGCAACCACCAGAAGCTACAAAAAAGCAAAAAAGGATCCTCCCCCAGAACCTTCAGAGACAGAATGCCCTTGACTTCTTGATTTCAAACTTCTGGCTTTGAGAATTGTGAGGCAGTAGATTTCTGTTGTCTTAAGCCACCAAGTTTGTAGTATTTTGTTACAGCAGAACCAATTTACAGGTTTGTGACTTATTATGGCAAAAACTAATACACAAAGATAAATATATAATACAGAAAAGAGCTATGAAATAGGTGTTAAAAAAAAAAAAACTTTTCGGGGCGCCTAGGTGGCTCAGATGGTTAAGCGTCTGCCTTCGGCTCAGGTCATGATCCCAGGGTCCTGGGATCGAGTCCCACATCGGGCTCCCTGCTCCTTGGGAGCCTGCTTCTCCCTCTGCCTCTCTCTCTCTGTCTCTCATGAATAAATAAATAAAATCTTAAAAAAAAAACAAAAAACTTTTCTTCAGGTAATTTCCATTTCTGAAAATCAATTCTAATCAAATCCTGAATAATTATAGGAATAAATAGAGAGTTAGTGTCAATTAAAAAAAAAATAGGTGGGAGCCCATCAAAATGTGTGACACAGAACTGAAACTAAATAAAAATTTTAAATGCAAATAATAGTCTCTGAAAAAAATTATAAATTTCAAACATGAACATTTTCTGTTTTATTTTATTTTATTTTTTAAATATTTTATTTATTTGACAGAGAGAGACACAGCGAGAGAGGGAACACAAGCAGGGGGAGTGGGAGAGGGAGAAGCAGGCTTCCCGCCGAGCAGGGAGTCCGATGCGGGCTCAATCCCAGGACCCTAGGATCATGACCTGAGCCGAAGGCAGACGCTTAACTACTGAGCCACCCAGGCGCCCCCTTTTCTTTTTTAATTTAAATTTTACTTAGTTAACGCAACAGTGTAATATTGTTTCTGGAGTAGAATTCAATGATTTGTCACTTAAATACAACACCCAGTGCTCATCACAACAAGTGCCCTCCTTAATACCCGGCACCTGTCTAGCCCATCCCCCACCCACCTCCCTCCATCAATCCTCAGTTTGTTCTCTATCTTTAAGAATCTTTTATGGTTTGTTTCCCTCTCTCTTTTTCTTTCCCCTTCCCGTCAAACGTGAACATTTTCTATTAGAACTTATATCAGCTTTTTAAAAAAGAAGCTAAATTTCTTCTGTTTGTTTTTTAAATGAAAAATAATTAGTGCATGTTCCTAACTATATGACTTTCAACCACAGAACTGTATTTGAAATGTTGCAAAAGACCTTTATTTTATCAAAAAGAATGCTATGTCTTTCTTCCTGCCTTCTTGTCACTGCTAGGATGCTGCATCTTCTTCTAGGACATTCCTCCTTCCCAGCCACTCTTGGGCCATCTCTCCTCAGCAGACTCCAGCGTCTACATCTCTTGCCCTCACTTACATCTCCATATCCTACTAGAGCTGCTCTTTACTAAGTTGTGAATGCCATTTAATTACATATTCTAGCTCACATATTAAGACTAAATTTCATTATAAGGGTTTTTTTTTTTTAAGTAAAAAAGGACACAGAGGCTACCATGAAGAGGCTCCCGTTTGCCAAATATGAGACAATTTGAATATCAAAATGATAGTAGAAGATTACAACTGACTGAATACAGTAAGAATGCCTGGGTTCACACCGAATAAATAACTGAAACATTGTTCAAATTGAGAAACAATCTGCAAAAGAGATGTACTCATCAAAAGTGCCAAGATCATAAAAGGCAAAGAGAGACCAAGGAGTTCTTTCAAATTAAAGGAGATTAAAGTAAGAAGACTACTAAATGAAATTCATGATTTTTGTCTTGGATACTGGGTTGAATTTTATTTTTTTTCTATAAAGGATACCAGTGAGGAGGCACCTGCGTGGCTCAGTTGGTTAAGCTTCTGGCTCTTGTTTTTGGCTCAGGTCATGATCTCAGGGTTGTGAGATCGAGGCCGGAGTTGGGCTCTGCACTCAGCAGGGAGTCTGCTTGGGATTCTCTCTCTCTCTCTCTCCCGTTGCCCCTCCCCCTGCTCATGTGCACTCTCTCTCTCTCTAAATAAAAGAATATAAATAAAAGAAAATAAAGAAAAAAGAAATATACACTGAAACATTTAGGGTAAAGGTGAAGTCATTTCAAGGGAAAGGGACAGAATGAGAATGATAAAAAGCAAATATATAAAATATTAACAGTCTCCAGGTAAAGGTTACATGTATGTTCTGTGTTATTCTCACAAATTTTCTGGTTAGAAATTATTTCAAAATAAAGAGTTACATAAAATCCATCAATTAAGAACCCTGTACATATTTGTTTAAATCAATACATTTCAGTTAAAAGAAGAATATACAAATGCAGAATGGCACAGTGATTATTAAAGATAAGCCAACTCTGTCTAAATTCTAGTTCTAAGAACTAGCTCTATAATTAGGAAAATTTCTTAATCATCCCAAGTCTTAGTTCCCTCAGATAATAAAATACTGATAGCAATCTGAAAAACGTCTCACAATGTTGCCGTGAGAATCAAGAAGGCAATAACGTGTAAAATGCTTAGAACAGTGTCAGGCACACAGTAGAGAATCAATAAAGTAACTGCTATTATCACCACCCCTGTCTGCATAAGAGACAATGATCAAAAAGGGAATAAGTCAGTATAGCATGAGTAAACTCAACAACAAAGATTTCATACCTCCCCTCATTAATCTTCAGTTAATCATTTTTCTTCTTATAGCTCTGAGAAAACACAAGATAAAAGATATATATTCATTCCTCTACTATATCAATTAAGTTATCGACATCCACATCCACTGTCACCGTTTTCTCTTATGCACAAAATTCCACCATCTTACACGCCCAGCTGAAGGCCATTGCTTCCACAATAATTTCCTCCTAATTCATCCATTTTTACCACTCTGTGGAAGCGTTCCCGACATCAATCATGCAGGTGTAACCCCATGTCCCAACCAACCCCATCTCTTCACAGGCAATGGCTCTACAGAACTGTGCTACTCACTCCCATTCTGCTTAAACCACTCCTGTCAGGCTTTCATTCCTTGATGCCACTGAGGATTTCCCCTTCTGGGAAGGTCAAATATTGAGGCCATTGCTCATTTCTTGTTTTAATTCCTGTTTCAGTGATCATTCGTCCACCCTGAAACATATTCTTCATTTGTCTTTGGTGGTACCACTTTCCTGTTTTAATTCTACCTTAAAATGTGCTTCTCAACAGTCTCTTGTGCAGCCCCGCCGACAGACACAACTGTGAGACTCCTCTATCTGCACTGGCTCTTTGGGAGACCTCATGCACTCCCCTGGCTTTAAACACCAGCCATATGCCAATAAAACCCAACTGCCAAGTGTGAGCCTATACTCTCCCTGAGCTCAGGCTTGCATATTCAACAGCCTCGTCAGCATTTCTAATAGCCATCTCAAGCTTCACATATTCAAAGTACACGTGTTTAGATTTGCTCTCCATCCTGCCTTTTCTCTCCCTTTCCCATCTCAGGCAGTTGTGTCACCATTCACCTGCTCAACTCAAAACCTGCTCATCCTTCTTCATGTCCTTCTGCCGCCACCCCCATTTATAATTCACCAGCATGTTGTTAGTTCTATGTTCAAAATCCATTACGAGTGCCATACCTTCTCACCACTTTCCACCACTAACATTCTAATCCAAACCACCATCACCCCCAGTTCGCACTACAGAATTGGCCTCGCGGCAGCTTTTCCTGTTCTTACCCTTGTCCCCATTCAGTCCATCCTCTATGCATCTGTGCAGGAAAAAGCGGAGGGGAGCGATGGAGGGTATCTGCAGACCTGAGAACCTCAAAATAACCAGTAGATATTCATCTAAAAGGTTAGCAGCCTAATTGGAGGAGAGGTAGTGAAACCGATAGCGAGGTTTGGGGTGCTTCGTAAGGTTGGATGTGGTTGGAAGTGATCTATCAGGGAGAGAGAGAGAAAAGGGTTGTCATTAGGTAGAGGCTGGTAAAGGGCTTGAGGGGAGTTGGAGAAGTTTTATCTCCTCATTTGGAGAATCTGGGTGAAGAGAATAGGAAAATTCTTTGTAGAATTCTGCAACTTCTCTGTAAGCCTGAAATTATTTTTATTTAATTAGTTTATTATTATTGTTTATCTTTTTAAAGATTTTATTTTTAAGTAATCTCTACACCCAACATGGGGCTTGAACTCAACCCCGAGATCAAGAGTCGCTCACTCTTTGACTGAGCCAGCCAGGTGCCCCTGAAATTATTATTTTTTAAATGTTTTATTTCTGGGCGCCTGGGTGGCTCAGTTGGTTAAGCGACTGCCTTCGGCTCAGGTCATGATCCTGGAGTCCCTGGATCGAGTCCCGCATCGGGCTCCCTGCTCAGCAGGGAGTCTGCTTCGCCCTCTGACCCTATCCCCTCTCATGTGTTCTCTCTCTCTCATTCTCTCTCTCTCAAATAAATAAAAATCTTTAAAAAAAAAAATAAATGTTTTATTTCTGCTCAGGGTGATGTTTTAAGGATATCTGTTTTATAATAACTCATTAAGCTGTGTAATTTAATATGGCTTTCTAGTCTTTATCTCATTTTTAAAAATTTAAAAAAATTTTTAAATCAGAAAAATGTAAATTAGATCATGGCTTCTAGTCACTTTTAGAAAATAAGCCAGGTTCCTGATAATTAACAAAAAAATATACATGACTTGGTCCCTTCTGATATTCTCCCTTTTTTCTTGTTACTCTCCCCTCATTAATTCTGTTCCACTCTGCTCATTGCTCCTGAATCACAGAAAGCTCATTCCCACCTCAAGTAATGCAAATTTGTTATTCACTCTGCCTGGAATGTTCTATATAATTATACAGCCTAATCCCTTCTTGTTCTTATCTCTGCTCAGTTATCACCACCTCAGAATATACAAATAAATCTAAATGCAGAAGAGGAGCTGAAAGCAGTCAAATTCAAAATATAGCTGAAATATTGCACTGGGAAAGAGAGCCGGCCTAATAAGATGACCAGGGAAATATGAGAAGGTGAGGGAATGATAAAATTGGTAAAGGTGAAGTTTCTTTGGAAATTTTGGTGAGATATTCATCTTTCTCCCAAGTTTCAGGCTTTCTATGCAGGCCTTGCTGGGGCCTTTGAAGGGAAAGTTACAAACAACAGCTCAGAGATGTGCCTACTCCCTGAGCACATGGGTTACTTCCAGCAATGAGAGCTTCTCTACCTGACCTGCTCTTACTCACCTGCGTATTGTCTTCTTTGATCTTTCCTCACTGTCATCCACGGCTCTTTCCATAGTTCCAATAAAGTAATCACATGTGGTTTAGAAATGGAATGTCCAGCTTACAAGGTAAGAATGCCATACAATGTAGAAAAGAAATAAAATAGGAATTAAAAAATACTTTGAGCTTAGGTTAAACTTGGAATAGACTAAAATGACATTGAGAAGTACTTCGGGGAAAGGCAAGGTGATTCAAGAATCCAAATAGATGGGCAAAAGGTTTTATTTTAAGTGAAATCTATTCTCTTTCTTTCTCTCTCTCCTGTGTCTTGACAGAAAGCATGACCTTGTAATTGAGAACACAGACTCTGGTACCAGAGTGCATGGGTTCAAATTCCTGCTTCTGCCTCCTACCAGCTGTGTGACCTAGGGAAACACACTTAAACTGTCTTCAACATTCTCCTCTGAAATGGTTATCAATAATCCCTATCTCATAGGGTGATTGTGAGGAGAAAAATCAGTTAATACAAATCAGATACAAACATGTAAAGAGCTTAGGATAGTGACTGGTACACAGTAAGCACAATGTGAGTTACTAACATTATTACTGTTATTTTTCTAAGAGAAAAACCAAAAAGTTTCTTGAGACATATGTATCTATAGGATACTCATTTAATCTTAAATGCAAAGTTCATGAATTATACATTTTAACCACAAAATCAGGGTAATTGTTTTGTAAGAAAGAAAGTGAGGTACCTTCAGGTTTAAATGATTTGTTTATCCAGCCCCCACTGTGTACGTTGCACAGGCTCTTCACATAGAAGAAATCAGGACCCTGTGTCTAGCTGTTCTGCCTGCAGGTGGGTCAGATAGTAATAGTGCATTTATAGCAATTTTGAGCATAAACATAATGGGAAATCTGGCCTTTGTCAATGTTTATGCAATAAACACCCCAGAGTTCTAATCCTGCCATTTCATCCTTTCCAGCCTAACAAAGCTCAAACCATGTCTTTGGGGACAGAGGGAAGAAATTACGTTCACTTCTTAAGATAGCCCTAAAATGTACGATGTTGGGGAGAAGATTCTAATTTATTTGACAGAGGTAAACTTACCCAGTGAGACCAAGTTACTATAGTTCTCCAACATCACATCCCTGTGCAAGTGCCTCTGAGCAGGATTCACTCTCCCACTCCTGCTGAGAGAAGGCTACGGCCACATCCCTGAATGTCACTGATCCCTGAAACTGCAAACCCACATATGTCTGGTGAAATTAAAAAAAAAAAAATGTTTTAAGATGAAAGAAGAGGAGATAATAAGTTTCAACGTAGCATATAAGAAGCAAATGAATCAGAATATCTGCATGTTCTGGAAGAACCCTGTTGCTACAGTCAAAATTTTCTGTATGCTGTGGGATACCACAGTACTCCAGATCTGTTGAGAAATTGATAAAATAATCCAAGTTTCTCTGTTAAATAAAACAGCATACACAAAGACACTGCCTGCTCAGTACCTAACCTAATAAATTCTCAAGAAATTGTAATCTTTACATTATTTTCCCTTTAAGAGAAATAGGCATTTTTTAAGCATAAAATCCTTAGTTTAGAAAATAGATATTACACAAATTTGTTAATTTCTCAAGCTTCAAGATTCTTATGTCAGATCATATCGTAAACATTTTTCCTTATATTAATAAAAAAATTTTCATGATGGCATAAAAGTACCTCTCGTGAATATGTATCAGAATTAGTCATTATTTTAGATTTATATGAGATTTGACCAAATGTCTCTGATTTCCCCAATTCAGGTAATCTACGTTAATCTGCGACTTACAATAATAAGCTCATATTGTCATGCAGCATTCCTCACTCAACACTTTTGCTGTTTTTCAGTTAGCGGATTATGATTCAGAATCAAACGAATGTCACCCAAGTCTGGCAGGTCCCGTTCCACCACAAAATTGACCTACTGTCACTCTCAGGCATCACCTGGCAAGAATGATGGTATCAATGTTTCCATGTCACAGTCATGGCCCTAATGTGTTCCTAAAAGCCTCACAGAGCACGTGATCTCATCATATTAAGACTGAGACCAATCAGTACAAAATCCCATCTTAGTAGGTCTGTGGAAAATGTTAAATCTTCTGATGTACGGTCAAATGAGGTCAATATCTCAAACTCACCAAACCACTGACTGACACAGGGAGCTCAAATAATTCATGAGACTTCACACCTTCACTGTTCCATCACAGTCCTTCAGCAAAGATTTATCACATGTGATCTTTTCCGTAATTTGCTCAATGAATTAATGAACACCAATTAGAAAAGGGGACCTCATAAGGAAGAAGCAATTGTTTGGCACTGTTTCAAACAGGAGGAATCAAGCAGGTAATGAGATGGTGCTTAATGAAAATATCTATGTAGTCTAAAAATACCAATATTTCACAGAGAAGCAACTTACATGGGCCATGCTTTTAGAAATGTAAGAACCGATCAGTCTTCCTGGGGGGTTCCTCTACCAGAGAAGTTCAAACTCTAGAAAATTCAGAGCTGAGAGAAGAAAAGGAGGCTTTAGTGTTCCCAATAACTTCAGCCAATAAACCTTCTTGTCCCCGCATTTTGGTTCCAAATGATGTTACAACCACCCTCACATGAAATTTTGGAGAACAGAGGGATTCTGGATAAATCCAAACCCCAGTGAACCAAGATGCACACAGCTGGATGCAGAACAACAGCGCTTCTTCACGGAAGCCAGAATTAGACACGTCAGCAGGTTTTCTGGACAGGCCTTCATTCTGGGGAGGCTGATCTAGATCGAATGGTGGCCTGCACAGTTCTGCTTTGAACAGATCCTCCTCCCTACATTCCTACATTCTCTTTTTTTTGGGTTGGAATTTTTTTTTATTGAAGTATAGTTGACATATAATATTAGTTTCAGTTTCAGGTATACAACACAGTGACTTGACATTTATACACATTATGAAATTATCACCCCAATAAGTCTATCACCTGCCACCATACAAAGTTATTATTATTGACTATATTCTCTATTCTACATATCTCTGTGACTTACTTATTTTACTGGAGGTTTGTATCTTTTAATCCTTGTCACTTATTTCACCCATCTCCCTCCCTCCTCCCCTCTGGCAACCACCCATTTGTTCTCTGTATTTTTGAGTCTGTTTCTGTTTTGTTTTGTTTGCTCGATTGTTTTGTTTTTTATATTCAACATATATAAGTGAAAGCAAATGGTATTTGTCTTTCTCCGACTTATTTTACTTAGCATAATACCCTCTAGGTCTCTCCATGTTGTCACAAATGGCAAGATTTTATTCTTTTTTATGGATGAATAATATTCCATTGTGTGTATACATGTACCACATCTTCTTTATCCATTCATCTACTGATGGATGCTTCCATATCTTAGCTATTGTAAATAATGCTGCAATGAACATAGGGGTGCTGATATCTTTTTGATTTCATGTTTTTGTTTTCTTTGGGTAAATACCCAAAGTGGAATTGCTGGATTGTAGGGTAGTTCTATTTTTACCTTTTTGAGGAACCTCCATACCATTTTCCAGAGTGGCTGCACCAGTTTGCATTCCCACCAACAGTGCACGAGGGTTCCCTTTTCCCCACATCCTCACCAACACTTGTTATTTCTTGTCTTTTTTATAATAGCCATTCTAACAGCGTGAGGTGGTGTCTCATTGTGGTTTTGATTTACATTTCCCTGATGATGAGCGATACTGAGCATCTTTTTATGTGTCTGTCAGCTATCTGTATGTCTTCTTTGGAAAAGTGTTTATTCAGGGCTTCTGCCCATTCCTAAATAAAATCATTCCTACATTCTAACTGAAAAAGAAGCCATACCACCCAAACCAGAACTTCTTTTGTGGGCTCAGGATAACGTCAAGACGGGAGAGAGAAAATAGAGAAGACATTGATCAGGCATTTACTAACACCTCAGTAGCTCAGTTTTCTCATCATTAAAATGGGGATAAGAATATCAACTACTACATATGGTTATCTTGAAGAATAAGTAAGAAAATCCATTTAAAACACTTACTAGAAAATTGGCTTAACATAAGTTAGCTATTATTATTATTGAAGAATATGACATGCCCCTCATTTCATTTTTATAAAGGACATTATTTGTTTCCATTTTTTACTTCTCTCTGGCATGTTTTCTTATAATTTTAATGAAAACACTTAGAGCCTGACCTTAAGAATGCAACTTTTCTTTTAAAAAATAGCAGGAAAGATTTCTCTGATGTCTAAATTTCCTCTTTCTCTATAGAAATTACAGAGAGGCACCATTCTGTTATAAGATGCAAAACTGAAATAACTAACAAAGGTTGAATCCTGTTCTTCCTGTGCAACTTGGAGATTGGTGTACATGTTCATAACTGCTATCATCTTACTCTCTTTTCTTATATAAATTTGTCACTGGAAGAGTAATTTGTACAACAGATCCTTGGAAGTCCTTTCACCTGCACTTATATTTTTTATATGACATTGCTATAATCCCAAAACGTGTAAATACCGATAAGGTTTTTCAAACAAGAGGATCACGGGTGCTTCCCTCTTCTTCCTGCTGCACGCAAAGAACATTGAGTCCTATAGTTTCCCTGTTTTAGTCTAAGAGTTGAAGAGTCTTTCCTACTTTGCATAATCAATTAGCATGATTCTACTCTGCAGATACAATAAAACCCTATATATCTGCTAACAAAAAACTGGGGCGGGGGGAGGAGAATGCACACCAAAATATTAATATTATGTCTGTGTTTAGGACACATGCATTGGTTTCCTCTACTCTCACACTCACAGTGCTTCTGACACCAACTATGTATTTTTTTTAAACACATCAACAATTCTCTGACACCAGCTGGATGCCCTACAATTCAATTCAGCTCCGAGCTCTGACACTATCTACCTGGAGTTAGCATCAAATCCCACAAGTTAAGGGCTCAGTCCGACTGCCCCCACTTCAGAAACCAATCACAAGTCCCAGGTTGTCACCTGTACTTCTAACCAACTGGCTATAAATTGGGGTTCCCACACCTCCCTCCTCAGGTTCAAAAATTTGCTACAACGGCTCAGAGAACTCAGGGAAAACACTAAGTTTATCAGTTTACTATACATTAAGGGATATGATAAAGTATACAGATGAATAGCCAGATGAAGAAATACATAGGGTGAGGTCTGGAAGGTTCCAAGTGTAGGAGCTTCTGTCTCTGAGGAGATGGGGTGTGCCATGCTCCTGGCACATGGATGTGCTAACCAACCTGCAAGTTCTCCACACCCTGTACTTTAGGGATTTTTACGGCGGTTTCATCATATAGGCATGATCAATTATTAACTCATTTTCCAGTCCCTTCCCCCTACCCCTGCCCTGAGAATGGGAGCTAGAGCTGAAGGTTCAAGTTTCTTTTTTTCTTTAAAAAAAAAAAAATATATATATATATATATTTTTTTTAATTTAAATTATATATATATTTTTTTAAATTTAAATTTAAAATATGTATATATATATATATATATATATATATTTTTTTTTTTTTTTTTTTTTTTTTTTTTTTTGACAGAGAGAGAGAGCAGGAGAGCACAAGCAGTGGGAGCAGCAGAGTGAGAGGGAGAAGCAGGCTTCCTGCAGAGCAGGGAGCCTAATGCAGGGCTGGATCCCAGGAAGCTAGGATCATGAACTGAGCCGAAGGCAGTCACTTAACCAACTGAGCCACCCAGGCACCCCTGAAGGTTCAAGCTTCTAAACATGGCTTGGTCTTTCTAGTGACCAGGCCCCATTCAAGAACCCAATAGTCACTTCTTTAGAACAAAAGATACTCCTATTACCCAGGAAATTCTAAGAGATTTAGGAGCTCTGTGTCAGACACTCCTATTACTCAGGAAATCACAAGGATTTTAGGAGCTCCGTGTCAGGAACCCTGGTCAAAGACCAAATATTAGCAGGCACCAGGGGTAGAAACCAATATAAATACATTTTTTATTATTTCACAGTCCAATAGGTAGAGTTATGGGTAACTTTTTTTTTTTTTAAATGTTAACTTTTTTCATAAATTCTTTGGATTACTGATTTTTTTTGGGGAGGGAGGACAAGTCTGCCCTAATTCTACCTTCAGAATTTAATATGAAGACTTTTACAATAATTTTACAGTTATAATTAAACAGTTATTCACAGTGGATACATTCTAGACTTTAATAAAACCAAGATCAAATAGGATCATCAGGGAAAAGCAGTACTTGGACATCTTTTAGTTGTATCTCATCAACATAATTATATCTATTCTTCTCTGAAAGACATAATTCAGGTTAAGTGGCCACTGCAGACTGAATGAGAGTATGAACGCAAAGTAGAGAGAACACTCTTGGGTACACAAGGAATGATCCATAAATGTGGCCAAATCCCTCTTCTCCACTAATTAAAATATATACCGTCCTTGAAAAATATCTCACAAAACCATTATGATAGTAAATGAGATTCATATATAATTTAAGATTTCCTTGAATACAACTGTCCATAACTGTGCATGTAGTTTAAAACTACTTCACATTTTTCTTCTTGTGACTGATCCTTTATAAACATATTTTTGTTAGTTGCATAATATTCCATCACATAAATATGGACTGAGGTACTTAACTATTTATACAATATTGAACTCTAATTTTGTACAAGATCATTCCCAGCTATTAAAATCTTTGCTTGCACACCAACGGTTTTAAATATTTTTATTGCATATACCACCTTTATTAATTGAATAAATCACAATGTTTCTCTCCAGAAAAATACACATATATAAACTACAACTCTGTATGCAATTATAAGTGGTTTGTGGTCACCTGGAAGCCCTAATCAGTCTTCAGTTTAAGAATTTGTTTAAGGGGCTCTTGGGTGGCTCAGTCGGTTGGGCGTCTGCCTTCAGCTCAGGTCATGGTCCCAGGGTCCTGGGATCGAGCCCCACGTAGGGCTCCCTGCTCAGCAGGAGGCCTGCTTCTCCCTCTCCCACTCCCCCTGCTTGTGTTCCCTCTCTCGCTGTGTCTCTGTCAAATAATTAAATAAAATATTAAAAAAAAAAAAAAAGAATTTGTTTTTAACGAGTTAAGCTTATTCTATTGCTACTGAATTCTGAAAGGAATGACCCAGAATCACCAATGATGAAGAGTTAATACTTCCTGAGTGTTCATTATGTTCCAGACATTGTTTTAAGGAACTTTATACATATTAATACATCTTATCCTTATTATGTCCCTATGAAGCAGGAACTATTGTTATACCCCCTTTGAAGATTTAGAAAACAGAGTGTGCAGAGTGTGTAGATTGTAAATATCTAGTAGTGGCAAAGCCAAGATTCAAAGCCAGATATTTCAGACTCAGAACTCATACTCTTCAACAGCATACCACGCTGCCTCTCACTGTCCAATGACGTGTAAACAAATTCTGCTGTCAAATCAAGGCCTAACAAATAAAACAAAATTTAAAAAGTAAAATTAGGGGCCCCTGGGTGGCTCAGTCGGTTAAGTGTCTGCCTCTGCTCAGGTCATGATCCCAGGGTCCTGGGATCAAGCCCTGCATCAGGCTTGAGTCTGCTTCTCCCTCTCCCTCTGTGTGCGTGCGTGCTCGCTCTCTCTCTCTCTCAAATAAATAAACAAATCTTTTTAAAAAATTAAAATTAAAAAAATAAAACAAATGACTAAGGACACAGACCTACCAATACACTCAAACCTACAATCACATTCCCACTTCTAAAAGCTTCTCATGGAAGACGACTGTTATATGCTACTGAAATTATTAAACCAATGCCTATCTTGCTGAACTTGACAATGAAGCCTTGGGAGAAGGGGAGTTGTCTTGTATAGTAGTATCTAGTATGCCAACCAAATACTAATACTCATCTTTTTACTCTATCGAAGTCTAAAATAAAGCCCTGAGAGCAAACTTCAGAAATTGCATTCCTATAACCTACTATCACGATGCTTAGAAAAGGGATCACAGAATAAGATTTAAATGATTTGTAATCAGTAGTGAGAAATAACAACTAAAATGCTAATGAGAATATTGGGTAAAAAGAGAGGATGAGGGGCCACAGGGAGGGGGAATCCATCTCTAAGGACCCCATCATTCACTGGAAAGAAGACACAGAGTAGGTCACAATTATGTGGAGTACTTCGGGCAAAGGAAAACAAATGTGCTCGTAAAACAAATTAGTGAACAAAAAGGGGGTAATTTCCCATCCAGTCTCCTCGGGAGCTTTGCTTGGAGAAACTGAAGGCTCTAAAATTCCCGTCTCCGATCAGTTCCCCGCCTTCCCGCTGGGAAGCTTTCATTCAAAGGCTCCATGACCGACCTCCCTCCGGGGACCGTCTGTCTAGGGCAGACCACTTGGCTGTGAGGGGAAAGGGGCAGGAGGCAGCAGGAACCCAGAACACGGCTCACGGTGGCACCGCTCCCGCCCAGCCTTCGCGGGCGCACAGCCCCCGCCCGAGCCCTCACTGTCCGGCACCCCGCTACTCACGCACACACGCGCGCCGGGGACGCGCGCAGCGCCGGCCAGCCCCCTCCCCGCACGCCCTGCACTCACTATTTTCCTTCACAGAAGTCCACGCAGCCCTGTGGGCGGGTCGGAGTCTGCAGTGCCCTCCCGGTGAGGCTGGGTGTCGACTCCTCCCTCACGGACCTCAAAGCCCGCAGCCGCGCCAACAATCACAAAAGAGCGGGAGGAAAAGGCAGAGGGCCAGGTTGCCCCGGTGGCCTTTGGGAAATGTAGTCCCAGGCTGATTCCGCCTCATCGCAGTAGCCTGTGGGAAATGTAGTCTCGGGCGGTAAAACCGTAGAAAGCATGCGGCCCACCTCCCATAAGGACCGCCCACTCCGCGCCCGGGAGACTTCTGGGAGTTCCCGTGGGTGTTGAGATTACGCAGGCGCAGACTCTCGCTGAGCTGACAGCCTGACCTGTTTCTGTCAACTCTAGGACTGGGCGAGTTTAATGGGCTGGTCGTCGGGGCTCAAGGGAGGCGAGTAAGTACCTGACCCGCCCAGGGAAGGCAGAGATGAGGATTCAGGAGTTCACGATTGCCCGACGCTTGACGCCCAAAGTAGAGAGCCAACCCAGGACACTGCCGTACCAGACCTCCCAAAACCATAATAATAATATATTCTAAGTTGTGTTATTATTTTAACATAAAAATATGAAAAATAGGGCGCCTGGGTGGCTCAGTCGGTTAAGCGACTGCCTTCGGCTCAGGTCATGATCCCAGAGTCCTGGGATCGAGTCCCACATCGGGCTCCCTGCTCTGCGGGGAGCCTGCTTCTCCCTCTCCCACTCCCCCTGCTTGTGTTCCCTCTCGCTGTGTCTCTCTCTGTTAAATTAAAAAAAAATAAAAATAAAAATAAAATATGAAAAATAGGTGTTTGAAATTATTTCTTTCTGGATTGTTTACTTTTTTATTACAGAAATGCTATTAAATAGAACAGCAATAGAACTAATAGTGGCAATTAATAATAAGACAAACAGGTGTGAGAAAAATGTTTCCATCCTCTGACACGGCAAGTTCTTACTAAATATTTAAATTTTGTACCCTATATTATTGTGTATTCTTAAGATACATAAACGTAAGACCTTTAAAAAGGAGAATGTAAATACAGTAGGACTAATTAAACATATATATATTTAAAAGAAATGTTTCTTCCTGTCTCATCATACATTAGGATATTTTTACTCTTTCCTTTTTCAATAATACTTGTCTGAACTGTCCGTGGGTTTTATAGCACTTTTTTTTTTTTTAAAGTAGTGGTAAGACTGAATACAGTCAAATAATCACTTTGACTTGCAGATCTCGTCTTTTTTTTTTTTTTTAAGATTTATTTATTTTGAGAGAGAGAGCACTAGCAGGGAAGGGGCAGAGGGAGAGGAAGAGAATCTCAAGCAGACTCCCCTTTGAGCCTGTCGCTGGGGCTCCATCTCATCAGCCTGAGATCGGTACCTGAGGTGAAACCAAGAGTCTGTAGCTTAACTGACTGAGCCACCCAAACACCCCTGAAGATCTGGTCTTATTAAGCCTACATTACACTATTTTTAGTGTTAGCCCAGTGTTACGATATCAAGCTAAATATACTTTCAGCAAAGTGTTTGCATATGGAATACTTAGGATTTTACTTACTAGCAGCAGTATGTTTTCAACCTTGTAGGAGTTAGTTTCCAGCTCTCCAAAAATGTCCCTCCACTTTGTTAGCTACAGGTTTTTTTGGTGGAGCAGCTGTTTGTTGGCCACACCCTTTGCCTTGTAAGTTCACCATATAGGTTGTTCGTGTCCAAAATGTCTGTCATTTGGGGGGGCGGGCAGAAGGAGAGAGAGAATCCTAAGCAGGGTCCACAGCCAGGGTGGAGCCCAACTCAGGGCTTGATCTCATGACCCTAATATCATGACCTGAGCCGAAATCAAGTGTTGGACACTAAACCGACTAAGCCACCCAGGTGCCCCTATGTCTGTCATTTTTAAACACTCTGAAACACATTGGATGTCATCAGAAGTTATACCTTTTTCTCAGGGAAAATGGCATTAAATCACAGAGGCAATATCAACTTGTGAAACTGACTGGCTTCCACATAAGCAGCTCAGGGTCCAGGGCTAAAGACAGATCCACAAAAAGGAACTCAATAATTGAGCAAAATATCAGTTCTGAAGACAACCAAATAGAAGTGAAGAGATTAAAGAGATCGGGGTGACTTTACATGGGGTAACTGGGCAAGGTGTCATTAGGATGGAATGCTAGCCCAAGGCAGGGATGAAGTGAGGGAGCAAATGGAAATACATGAATAGAAAGGAAAAGTCCTGACAATGATCATGGCTATAATGAATGTCAACAGGGCTACATGTTAGAGAATAACCCAGGTCCTATTATATGTTTACACCTTAAGGGACACAACACTCCTGCACACTATCATTATTGAGTATTTTAAAAGGCTCACTTTTCTGGGGCGCCTGGGTGGCTCAGTCAGTTAAGCGGCTGCCTTCGGCTCAGGTCATGATCCCAGAGTCCTGGGATCGAGCCCCACGTCGGGCTCCTTCCTCAGCGGGGAGCCTGCCTCTTCCTCTCCCTCTGCCTGCCACTCCCCCTGCTTGTGCTCTCCCTCTCTCTAGCTCTATCAAATAAATAAATAAAATCTTTAAAAAAAAAAAAAAAAAAAAGGCTCACTTTTCAAATATAAATAAATGTCTTATAATAAACGTATAGACTATAGCGTTCTGCTTCTTTCACAAACTTTATTTTAGTTTGAGCCACATGAAATTACCATTCCTCTAAGTCAAAAGAGGTCAAATGTTTGCAGTTTAATTTTGTTCAGTCTAATAAAGTAAACACTCCTCAATTTAATTCAGTCACCATAATTATGAAATTTTGATGGTTATGAATTATTCTATTTTATTAATAAAATAATATTTTACTTATTTTCCTCTTTAGAGTTATTTATGTTACAAAGCGGCAAATGGATCCCCCACAGTGGGGTTGTTATTCCCACTGACACCAATTCATCTGAATTCACACTCCCCTTGGGACCTGGGCTCCCTACACCAATGCCACACAGGTCCCCCCATTGCCTTGTTCTTGTTCTCCCTCCTGGTCCAAAGCCTACTTTGCTTCTTAGCCCAGTGCTTCTACTCCCTAAAAGACCTGTCATCAAGGTCTAATTCAAGGTCAAAATATCAAGGGGCCAATTGTATTGTAAGGCCTGAATTTTCTTTTTCTAAATTCATCTAGTTAAAAAAATGAGATATAATTGTGTAAGGTTAAGGTGTACAATGTGTTGATCTGATACACTTACGTATTGCAAGAGGATCTCAACCATAGCATCAGCTAACACCTCCACCACATCCCATAACTATCATCTTTTGTGTGTGTGTGTGGTGAGAACATTTAAGATCTAGTCTCTTAGCAACTTTCAAGTACATAGTACAGTATTGTTATCTATAATCGCAATGTCGTGCCTGAGATCCGCACAACTTACTCATCTTCTACTTGTAGGTTTGTGCACTTTAACAACATCCCTCCAGTTACCGCATGCCCCCAGCCCCTGGCCACCACAGTTCTACTCTGTTTCCACAAATTTGGTTTTTTCAGATTCCACATGGGATATCATACAGATTTCCTTTCTCTGACTTATCTTATTTAGCATACTGCCTTCAAGGTCCATCCACATTGTTACAAATAAAAGGATTTCATATTTCTCATGGCTGGATAATAGTCCAGTGTGTGTGTGTGTGTGTGTGTGTGTGTGTGTGTACCACCTCTTCTTTATCCATTCATCTGTTGACAGACACTTAGCTTGTTTCCATATCTTGGCTATTGTGGATAATGCGGCAATGAACATGGGAGTGCAGATGTCTTTTTGAGCTCTTGTTTTCTTTTTTTCTTTTTTAAGATTTTATTTATTTATTTGTCAGCGAGGGAGAAAGAGCACAAGCAGGGGGAGTGGCAGGCAGAGGGAGAAGCAGGCTCCCTGTTGAGCCATCGTGACCTGAGCCAAAGGCAGAGCTTAACTGACTTGAACCACTCAGGTGTCCTTGAGCTCCCGTTTTTCATTTCTGGTGGATATATACCCAGAAGTGGGGGATTGATTGCTCGATCATAATGGTAATTCTATTTTTAATTTTTTGAAAAATCACCATACTGTTTTCCATAGTGGTTGAACCAAGTTACGTTCCCATCGACAGTACGAAGATTTCCTTATCTCTACATCCTCGCCAGCACTTGTTATCTTTTTTGTTGACAGCCATTTTAACAGGGATGACATAATATCTCACTATGGTTTTGATTTGCATTTCCCTGATCATCAGTGATGTTGAGCAGCTTTTCCCAGGCACCTCTTCAGTTAGGACTGAGATTGCAAGTGGTACCTTGACATCTCTGAGTCTCACAGGGGCCCAAGGACCACACTGGGAGGTCCCCGGCTCGGGCCACATAGGCTCCCCACCCCAGGGAGAAAGGCTGCTTACCTGGCTAGCTCCCCCTATCAGCCAGAACAGTGCACTGCACCTGGTCCTTAATTGGCGGGTCTCAGTTCCCCGCCAGCTGGTGAAATTACTCATACAAGCCAGGCCAATACTTCCATGGCAACCAGGGGCACCTCACACTCTCATTGCTATAAACCGCCCCTCCCGCAGAGCCCCTTCTCATGAGTGCAACACCTGCGTGACCCTGTGTGGCATGTGATGTCTTGGCCTAGGCTGTGTGTATATGTGACTAATAAACTGTTGCCACTTTCATTTGTCCAGTGTTAGGTGTTTTGTGTTCGACCATCCTGTGTTATTTGGGTTGAATTCAATTAGCATTTTTTTTAAGTTTATTTATTATTTGGGTAATCTCTCCTTCACCAGCTGTGTAGTGATTAGAACACAAGGCTATCATGAATTCTTAAAATTCTCTGTCAACTTCATTAAAGAATGCAAAGAAGGATATGCTCATGTTAGGATGGGGTGGGGAAGCTCTTTGTAAAAATTGTGAAAAAACTGGCATAACATAAAATTTACATTATAACCATTTCTAAGTGTACAATTCAATGGCATTAAGAACATTTACATTGCCATGCAACCAACACCAGTATCCATCTCCAGGACCTTTTCATTGTCTCAGACTGAAATTCTGAAACTCTGTACCCATTAAGCAAGAACTGCCCATCGGGCGCCTGGATGGCTCAGTCAGTTAAGTGTGATCCCAGGGTCCTGGGATTGAGCCCCACATCAGGCTTCCTGCTCTGCAGGATCCTGCTTCTCCCTCTGTCTCTGCCTCTCTCTGTCTCTCATGAATAAATAAACAAAATCTTAAAAAAAAAAAAAAAAAAAAGGATTGCCCATCACCCCCTACCTCTAACTCTTGGCAATCACTGTTCTGCTTTCTGTCTCTATGGATTTGAGTAGTCTAGGTATCTCATGTAAGTGGAATTGTACACTATTTGTCCTCTTACTTCACTTAGCATGATGATTTCAAGGTTATCCATCCATGTTATGGCATGTATCAGAACTTCATTCCTTTAGTCCATTGTATATGTGTACATCACATTTTATCCATTTATCTGTTGGTAAACACTGGAGCTGTTTCCACTTTTGGGTTCTTGTAAATAATGCCACTATGAACATTGGTGTACATCTGTTCATGTCCCTGCTTTCATTCTTTTTGGATATATACCCAGAAGTGAAATTGCTGCATCATATGGTATTTGTTTTTAATTTTTTTGAGGAACCTCTCTACTTTTTCCCACAACTGCTGATTTTTCCACCAACAATGCACCAGGGTTCCCATTTCTCCACATCCTTGCCAACACTTAATTTCCATTTTTTAAAAGATTTTTATTTATTTGAGAGAGAGAACACACGGTGGGGAGGGGCAGAGGGAGAGAAAGAAAGAAAGAAGCAGACTCCCTGCTGGGCAGTGACGTGGGGCTCTATCCCAGGACTCTGAGATCATGACCTGAGTCGAAGGCAGATGTTTAACTGACTGAGTCACGCAGGCACCCCTTAATTTCCATTTTTACACTCATAACTATCTTAATGGGTATCTAATTGTGGCTTTGATTTACATTTCCCTAATTATTAGTGATCTTGAGCATCATTTATGTGCCATTTGTATATCTTTGGAAAAATATCTATTTAAGTCTTTGCCCATTTAAAAATCATTTCTTAAATTGTAAGAGTTCTCTATATATTTTGGATATTAATCCCCCTTATCAGATATATGAAAACTTGCTATCTCCACCACATACATGTTTTATTAGTTTTATTCTGAGGATCAGAATACCTCTTTTTGCTATAAAGCAAAAACCTTTCAAAAATTACCTAGTCCCCTCATCTAGTTCTCATTTGTAGAAGTGGACTTTATTTTGTTTTTAGAAACTGATCACAGATATGGCAAAGTTGATAAAGTGTCAGGAGTATTCCAGTTTTCATTACATATTATTTTTTCTGTGTACATGATCAGATACTCTCAGAAAAATTATTGTTATGTTAATACTATTACAACCCTTTTAAATCTTTTTCTCTGTCTCATGACACCAGCTAGATTATCTGGTATAATAGTATATTGAAAAAGTAATAATGATAGCCTTGTCTGGTTGCTAATTTGAAAGCAAAATTTTCTGATGTTTTATCACTAAAATCAGTTTATTGTAGTGTTTTTGTTGATAATATTCTACTAAATAAGGGCACATATTTCTATGCATAGTGTGACATATTTTTTAAAAATATGAGTGGATTTGAATTTTATTTACATTTTTCCATATTTATTAAGATGATGTTATGATTATGTACTATCCACTAATATGGTGAATGACATTTATCTGTTTCCTAGTAATAAATCATTCCTAATAGGAACTCAAGGTATTGCAATTTGTATACATATGAATTCAATTAGCATTTTTTTTAAGTTTATTTATTATTTTTAGTAATCTCTACACCCAACATGGAGCTTGAACTCATGATCCTGAGATCAAGAGTCACATGCTCTTCTGACTGAGCCATCCAGGTTCCCCTAATTAGCAATTTTTTATGACAATCTCATTCTAACCCCATTAAATGAGTTAGTAATTGCTTATTTCTGAAAGATTTTGAGTATATTTGGATTTATCATCATTGAATATTTCCTAAAACTCTCCTCCTATAAATCTGTCAGGATCTGGGATTTTCTTTTGGAAATTGTTTTAAGATAGGAAATATATCTTTTTTATTGAAGTGTAATTAACATGCAACGTTATATTAGTTTCAAGCATATAACATGTGATTCAACAATTTTACACAGTACTCAATGCTCACCATAAGTGTAGTCATCATCTGTCACCACACGACATTATTAGAATGTTAATTGACCGTATTCCCTATGCTGTACCTTTCATCTCTATGACTTACTTATTTTAAAACTGGAAGTTTGTAGCTCTAAATCCCCTTTATCTATTTCACCCACCCCCCATCCACCTCCCCTCTGGCAACCACTGGTTTGCTCTCTGTATTTAAGAGTCTGGTTTTGTTTGTTCATCTGTTTTGTTTTGTTTTAGATTCCACTTATAGGGGCGCCTGGGTGGCTCAGTTGGTTAAGCGACTGCCTTCGGCTCAGGTCATGGTCCTGGAGTCCCTGGATCGAGTCCCGCATCGGGCTCCCTGCTCGGCAGGGAGTCTGCTTCTCCCTCTGACCCTAACCCCTCTCATGTGCTCTCTCTCATTCTCTCTCTCTCAAATAAAGAAATAAAATCTTAAAAAAAAAAAAAAAAAAAGATTCCACTTATAAGTGAAATCATACGGTATTTGTTGTTTTTCTGACTTATCTCACTTTGCATAATGCCCTCTAAGTCCATCCATTTTGTCACAAATGGCAAGATCTCATTCTTATTGATAGCTTAGTGATATTCCATTGTATATGTATACCACATCTTCTTTATCCATTCACCTGTCAATGGACACTTGGGCTGCTTCCAGATCTTGGCTATTGTAAATAATGCTACAAAAAACATAGGGGTGCATATACCTTTCAAAGTAGTATTTTCATTTTCTTTGGGTAAATACCCCGTAGTGAAATTACTCGAAAAGGGGACCCTCGTGTACTGTTGGTGGGAACGTAAATCGGTGTAACCACAGTGGAAAACAGTATGGAGATTCCTTTAAAAATTAAAAATAGAAAGGAAATACCATTTCGATGTTTGTAAGGTTGTTCAGTGAAGATATCTCTGACAATTGGACTTTTGAGTATTGACACGGAGGAGATGAGAGAACAGGCTATGTGGACATCTGGGATAAAATCATTCCAGGAGATGGGGATATCAGTGCAGGGTCTCTTGGACAGAAGGGTTTTGTGTATTTGAGAAGTGGGTGGTAACAACAAGGGATGAGGTCAGAGGTCAGCTTGGGGCAGATCCCACAAGGCCATTATAAGGATACAGATGTACTAAGCAGTCTGAATACACAAATATATTGATTTGTGATGTTACATACATCATATAAAAGTTCCCATAGAGGCCTGAGGATGTCCCCGAGCTTTCTATCCTATCCCATGGATCTATTTGGTTTTGTGCCAGGACCACAGCTATAGGAACAACTCCGCCACGGTACCCTGGTGACCTCGCACGTCACAAAGGTCACGTGGGCAAGGCTCTCCTGCAGTCTGACCCCAGGGCTGGCGGAACGTCCTGTAATGACTGTGCCAGGAACACGACCAAACACATAATCTCGTGAAGAGCTCTCACAAAGCATTTCTCACCTGCTTCCCTGTCTCGCAGGAGGCTGCCATGAGGAAGTTTCTCATCTGCGTCCCTGAGTCAGGTGAGGCCTGGGCCCCTTGACCTCATGCCTCCCCACCCCTGCATTTCCGTTACAGCTGCAGGCTCTCAAACCGCTTAGCTGCCAACTGGAATTGACCCTCACTACCACCTAAATCGGTCACTGCTACCTTCTAGTGTGTTTTATTTAACATCTGGTCAACAAGATAGCCACTTCTTGCCCTTCTCTTTCAGAGTTATCTCTAAGTGTAAGCAGTATATGATACTGGAAAAAGCTTTTTTAACAGAGTAAAATAGTACTAAATAAGATATAATGATTATATCCAAAACAAGGTGATTGTTCATTCATAGTACATGATAAGAAAAAGAATTACAGGGGCGCCTGGGTGGCTCAGTCGGTTAAGCGTCTGCCTTCGGCTCAGGTCATGATCTTGGGGTCCTGGGATGGAGCCTCGCATCGGGCTCCCTGCTTGGCGGGGAGTCTACTCCCTCTGTCTGCCGCTCCCCCTGCTTATGCTCTCTGTCTCTCAAATAAATGAATGAAATCTTAAAAAAAGTTATAAATGTGGAAATATTGGGAATAAGATACAATCTTACAGAAATATAATGGATGGGATAATAAGGTTGATATAGCTAAAATATGAAACTGTAAGATGAAATATCAGATAAAGGAACTGTAGATGCAGGTGGAAAGTGGCAAAGCCACAGAAAATATGAAAGAAAAACTTAAAAAAGCTAATAAGTAACAATGATCCAAGCAGACATATCATATCTAGATGATAAAATTTAAAGAAAGCAAGGAAATATAGAAAGGAAAGTTTTATAAAACAGAAACCTACATCTCGATACATTGTAATACAATCAAGGGCAAAGAAGACTTCTGTAGTTATGCAAAGGACCCATTAGCTGGAGCTCAGTCCCAGTTGGCTCAGTAATTACAGCGGATGCAAGAGTATAAAGAAGTAAAAAGTTTGAAGTATTGAAGGAAAGAAATTTCTACACCAAGAATATTTGAAAGGAAGAGAGAAGAAGAAATATTTGTGAGCACATTAAACCCTAGAATTTTTTTTCAAACTGAGATCTACCATGAGACCCCTCTCAAAGAAATTATTCAAAGAAGAAGAAACATAACTCTGCTAGATGCTAAGAGGATAATCAATATCCTGATAAATTTCATTATTGTCTGAAATGCTAAAGAAAAAATAAATTTATGGACACACACACCATACATTTAATAGTAAGTTCTGTTTGGGAATGGAAATATTTCCTGAATGATATTTATATAAACTTTTCCTCGGCTTCACAGAGCGGGAAGTGGGGAGGGTCTCCTCAGCACTACCTGTCTTCTCCATGGCTTCCAGGCCAGTAAGTGTCATCCCCGTTTCTCCAGGTGGATGGAGCTCAGAATTAGATTCTCAACATACACTGGCTTCTGCTGTGTTGGTAGTATTGGGAGATAAAAAGGACTGTGAGAATGTGTTAAAATGCCTGTTTTAAGTTTTCTAAAAGTCATAAGGAAATCCACAAGACAGATAACAACAGACACACTTAGAAAAGGCAAAAAAAATTATTGGGTGTGTTGTTTTTTTTTTTTCTACCAGAAATTAGGATAAATTCTGAAGCTGCAGAAATAAGAATCATTTGACCTTGAATCTTTGCACACTGTTAGACTAAGAGATCAGTGGCAAGAATGTAGAGCTCAGAAGATCCA
Organism: Halichoerus grypus; assembly: GCF_964656455.1. Classification (NCBI taxonomy): domain Eukaryota; kingdom Metazoa; phylum Chordata; class Mammalia; order Carnivora; family Phocidae; genus Halichoerus; species Halichoerus grypus. Next base: position 44,197,947 of record NC_135726.1, on the reverse strand, counting down.
CACACATTTGGACACCTAATTTATGACTGTGGTGAAATCACTGCCTTAAATATGCTCTTTTTTTTAAAGATTATTTATTTATTTGAGATAGAGTGAGAGAGAGCGCATAAGTTGGGGAGGAGCAGAGGGAGAGGGAGAAGGAGACTCCCCGCTGAGCAGAGAGCCTGATGTGGGGCTCCATCCCAGGACCCTGGGATCATGACCTGAGCCGAAGACAGACGCTTAACCGACTGAGCCATCCAGGCAGCCCTTGAACTTCTTAATCAAGGTTGACTTATCTCTTTCTGGATTTTTTTTCTTCTATGTAAACTTTACAATGTATTTTTCAAGTTCGTCATAATCCCCTCAGGAAAACTAAAATTGCATTGAATTTAGATGTTCTGGGAAATTTGACATTAATGTCTTCCCCCAGAGATACTGGCATTCTTTGTTAGATATTACACTGTATTTCGTGTTTATTGCTGAATAATTAATCTGCCAGCTGTATTTGGGCATGAACTTCTCCATCCTCTCTTCTCCAAACTTCCAAGTCCAGTGAATGAGGACCTGGGAAGGTTTTTTTTCCTCTGAGTTCTGTTTATCACTAGCATTAGGCCACTAATACCCAACTAAGTTGGGAAGAAGTGGGTGAGGTTAACATCAAGTTGTGGTGTCCAGGGCTCATCGTATCTCTTTATAGTCAACAGAAAAGACACCAATTGGAAATTTTCATTTATCCCTTCCTTAATATATACTGGCAACATGAGCTTACATGAGCATACTAATCATATGAAGACAGAACTCTGAAAGAGAGAATATTATCTGAGCTACATACACCACTAGAACATAAGATCTATTGTAATAATCCAAAATTGTAATTAATAAAATGATTTTATTCAAGGAGATGAGAACTGTAGTAATAAGAAGTAGGCACAAACGGTCCTAAAAAAAAAAAAGTGAATTTTTTAGTATGAAGTGCAATTATTTAAATAAGAAGAGATAAGTAATGCTGTGGGCTATTTTGGGCCCACATGGTAAGGATCCTTTGAGAAATCCGATGGAGCATCCTCAGAATTGTCCCACCAAAGCATGGGGAGGCTGGGGTATTTATCTGCTGTTGAGAGGAGCTCAACCAGAAACTATTCCCTACAGTCTGGTTAGTGCCTGTGGGCGGCTGAGCAAGCTTTGTGTTTTCCTACAAGATCTCAGATGCATGGACATATGCACTCACAGACTTTCTTCTTTTTTTAATCAATAAGCGAGCAATAACCACATATTTGGTCTTTATTTAGATGCTTTAGATTCATATTTGATTTTTTTCTCATTTTTCCCTCCTCCATGTTTTCCACTACTTTTTAAAGGTTTCCTCAATATATTTAAAAACAATTCTCACATACTTTCTTTTTATGTGTATCTAGCAGTTATATTTCCCTTTTTTAAACATTGCCTCTCCTTTGTAGATTTGTATTGTCCAGATATTATACTTCATTCCAATTCTTCAAAGAAGCTTTCAAAGGAGCCTAGGTGTTGGGGACAGCTCACCCGGACCTCAAAACAATGGCAGTGGTGGCCTCAGCAGGGGCATTGGAATTTTGTTAAGAGAGCCTACCACTGGCAGGTGTGGGTGGACAATTCCTATTTGACAGCATATTCTGAGACCTTCCTTCCCTGCCTCTTCTCTGTCTTCTGAGGCTGAAGGACTGGATGAGCGGCGTTCATCAGCTCTTCCTTTGTTGAACTTTCTGGCAACATGGAAGCCCATTGAGGATGGACCAGAAAGCACCTCGATTATTCCTCCAAAGAGGCAGCAATGCTCCGGCAGGCTATGTGAACTGGTGACCGCATAGCCTGTAATAAATGAGCACGTATGTCTCTGGTTTCTTACTCAGGGGGCCTTCTGGGTGGTTGGAATGGAGGTTTCCCATAGAGGCTCAAGCCTGCAGGGGTAGATGTTGATTGTATACTCCCACTGCTATGGTGGGACCCCTTCTACTACTGACTGCCCTGCCTTTCGGTCACTTCGGATCTTCCTTCACCTTCACTAGCCCTTCCTGGTCTCTCTTGGGGTCCTCGCTTCAGTCTCCTTTGGGCCAGGATTTAGGAAGTGTCTGAATGGCATTGGCTTCATAGAGGAGACTGCCTGCTCAGGTGGCAATTGGAGAGTCAGTTTGCATCCTGGACAATCCACTTAACTTTCTTGAGTGAGGAACATCATGGACTTGCCGGCAGACGGCACTGGGCTAACCTGAGAGTCCTGCGGGGACACGGAGTATGGACTCCAGGGAGGGGAGCTGAGCCCGTGGGATCAGACAGCACGTCTTAGCGATGGAAAACCGAGGCGAGGAAGACACGCGATTGCAATAGAATAGCCTGCGAAGACACGTGATTGCAGTAGGGGCCGGGGAGGGGGGGGCGGGCAGGGGAGGGGTTGGAGGGGCGCAGGGTCATCGTGGTGATGATCCTCGGAGGAGTGGTGAGCCCTGGAGGGTGGTGGCGGCTGGGGCGTGGGGGCACAAGGCGGGAGCGAGGCTCGCCTAGGAGGGTGCCGCGAAGAGCAGTTTTGCACTGCGGGGTCCTCGGGAGCGGGCTGCGGGACGCAGGACGGGGTCTCCGAAGCTCGCGCTGCCCGGCGGACGTTGGACCCACCGCAACGGATGGCGGAGAAACGGTGCGCGAGCCAAGGGCGCGGAGAACTAGCGGCCAAGGGCAAAGGGCGAGGTCCAACGGCCCAAGCCCAGCTGACTCCCCGGGCCTTCGAGCCTCCCCTCACCTCGTTCCAGGCGTTTGGCACCCAAAGGGCCGCGCCAGGTGTGCAGACTGTCCGGGACTGCGGAGGCTCTCCTGACATCTGGCACCCAGGCCTGCGAGCCCGCCAGCCCCTCCTGCTTGGGTCCCTGGAGGCAGAACGGGCTCCCACCCAAGGGCAGGAGCGACCCTGATCCTCCCACGGTGGGGATGCTGCATGGGGTGGTGGCGCAGCGGGCCAGCGCTGGGGGGGGGAGGGGAGAGACCGGAGCAGCGGCGGCGCCAAGAACCCCCAGCGGGTCCCTTCCAGGCCGCCGCCCGAGAGGACACGTTTTCCCTCCGTCCACCCCCATACAGGTAGTTCAGAGCCCCCGAGGAACTTCCGGAGCGCCTCACCGGGTCCCGGAGCCAGGGAAAGGTATGAGCCTACAGCATCACCATCTGGGCAGTGACCTTTTCTGAGGTGGAAACAAGATGCCCCCAGCGGCCTGGATGCTGCTTGTCACACCTCTTCCTGGCAGGCAGGTTCTCTTCATTGTTTTTGTGTGTGTGTGTGAGTTTGGTAAAACAGCATTTAAGCCTTAGAACTTTGCTCAGGTTACACAGGTGGTAGTTGCCGAGCCAGCATTGGAACCGGGTCTGTGTGATTCCAGAGCTCCCGAAGGTAGCCACCGGACCGTGGTGCCGCCTCATTACGTAGGCATCGGATATTCCCATCGCAACAGCCCTTAGAGTACTTAGCATCATGGCTCACCTGTGGTGAGTCCATGCGCTGCCTACGAGGCATCTGAATTGGTTCAACTCATAAGTGGGCCATTGGCCACCTGGGCTCCGGGCTCCTCAGAAGATGCTGGGCAGAGACCACCAGTTGGCAGCATATCCCCATTGGGCCTTTCTCTTCTGATTGGTCCTCGCAGCCAATCACGGAACTGTCTGTGCAGGGACAGGAGATACACATCAGATGGGTAAAGGATCCATCCTGGCTTAAAAGCCTTGGGCCCTAAGGGCACCAATAACTTTTGAAATCATTCCATAGACCAGTTTTCAGGATCCTGCTTGAAACTGACAACAGTATATTAATTTTTGCAGTCCACTGCACGGGACCTAACTGTATATAATTAGGTCTTTTTAATTGTCTCTCAACAATGTTTTGTAGCAAGAAACAGCGAATTATAGCCTATGGGCCAAATTCGGCTCATAGCCTGTGAGGCTGGTGAACTAAGCATTGTGTTAATATTTTTAAAGAGCTATAAAACTTATTATAAAAAAGAAGAATATGTGATAGAGACCATATGTGAGCCACAAAACTTATATTTGCTCTCTCGCCCTTTACAGAGAAAGTTTGCAACTACTGTTTTGTAGTTTTCTGTGTACAGGTCTTGCACAGCTTTTGTTAATTTATTCCTAATTTTATGAGATTTGTCAATGTTATTTTAAATAGTGTCTTTTAAATAGGTAATTAGTAGTACATGGAAAATACACTTCCTTCTCTCTCTCTCTCTACGTTTACTGGGACCTTGCTAAGTTTACTTTTTGCTTCTGGTGGTTTCTTTGCAGATTCCTTTGAGTTTTCTACATACACATAGTGTTTTCTGTAAATCATGTATCTCTGAATAGTCAGCTTTACTTCTGCTTCATCTGCATGCCTTCTGTTTCTCTTTCTTACCTCCTACATTTGCAGAGACCGACAGTTGTCAGCACAGCAATATTGGGCATTTCTCTCCTAGTTGAGCCTTGCAGCCGATTACACAGCTGTCTATGAGTGATCTTCTTCCAGAGGCAAGGAGAGCAGGTGCGTTTCAGGTGAGTGAAGTATGCACCCTGGCTTCAAAGCCAAGGACTGCAATGTATCTCATATAGTAATTCCATAACCAGCTTTTAAAGTCCTGGCTGAAAATGACTACTTACCAATATTAACTTTTCTAGTCCACTCATATGATATATAGAGACAGAAGTGCAGATAGAGATAGAGACATAGATAAGGATGATATATAGACACAGATATGTGTATCTGTATTCATATCTAGATATAGTTTTGGCAATGATTTTTTGGATTTGACACCAAAAGCAAAGGCAACAAAAGTAAAAATAAACAAGTGGAACTACATCAAACCAAAAAGCTTCTGCACAAAAAAAAAAAAAAGAAAAAATCAATGAAATGCAAAGCCAACCTGCTGAGTGAGAAAAAAATATTGGCAAATCATATAACTGATAAAAAAATTAATATCCAAAATATATAAAGAACTCCTACAACTCAATGACAAAAAACCAAACAATCTGATTTAAAAATGAGCAGAGGAAGGAAAAATAAGATAAGAACAGAGAGGGAGGCAAACCATAAGAGATTCTTTTTTTTTTTTTTTTTTTAAGATTTTCTTTAGTCATTTGACAGAGAGAGACACAGCGAGAGAGGGAACACAAGCAGGGGGAGTGGGAGAGGGAGAAGCAGGCTTCCCGTGGAGCAGGGAGCCCGATGAGGGGTTCAATCCCAGGACCCTGGGATCATGACGTGAGCCGAAGGCAGACACTTAACGACTGAGCCACCCAGGCGCCACCATAAGAGATTCTTCACTCTGGGAAACAAACAGTGTTGTTGGAGGGGAGATAGGTGGGAGGATGGGATAATTGGGTGATGGTCATTGAGGAGGACACTTGATGTAATGAGCATTGGTTGTTATATGCAACTGATGAATCACTAAATTCTACCCCTGAAACTAATAGTACACTATATGTTAACGAAATTGAACTTAAATAAAAAACTTTAAAATTTTTTATTTAAATTTAATTTAACTAAATTTACTAAATTTAAATTTAATTTAACTAAATTAACTAAATTTAATTTAAATTTAAAATTTTTTTAATTAAAAAAAAAAAATAAAAATAAGCAGAGGACCTGAATAGACATTTTTCCAAAGAAGACATACAGATGGCCAGCAGGTACGTGAAGAGGTGCTCAGCATCAGTAATTATCAGAGAAATGCATCAAAACCACAATGAGGAAAAACATACATAATGAGATGCCACCTTAGACCCTGTTAGAATTGCTATCATCAAAAGACAAGGAATAATAAGTGTTGGTGAGGATGTGAGAAAAGGGAACACTTGTACACAGTTGGTGAGAATGTAACTGGTGTAGTCAGTATGGAAACAACTGTAGAGGTTCCTCAAAAAATTAAAAGTAGAACTACAATATGATCCAGCAATTTCACTTCTGGATATCTGTCAAAGAGAAGGAAAACACTATCTTGAAGAGATATCTGACCCTCATGTTCACTGCAGCATTATTCACAATAGCCAGGCCATGGAAGCAACCAAGGTGTCCATCAATGGATTAATGGATAAAGATGAATGGATAGGAATATTATTCAGCCCTAAAAAAAGAACTAAATCTTGCCATTTGTGACAACCTGGATGGGCCTTGAGGGTATTACATGAAATGAAATAAGTCAGAGAAAGGCAAATAGCATTATGATCTCACTTATATGTGAAATCTAAAAAAATTGAACTCCTATATAAAGAGAATAGATTGGTATTTGTCAGAGGTAGGGGTTAGAGGTGTGCAAAATGAGTGAAGGTGAAGGTAGTCAAAAGGTACAAACTTCCAGTTATAAAATAAATCCTGGGTATATAATGCACGGTATCGTATACTTGAAGGTTTGTAAGAGAGTAGATCTTAAAAGTCCTTGTCACAGCAATAAAAAAAAATGTAACTCTGTGGTGATGACATTAACTAGACTTGTTGTTATCACTTTGCAATACATACAAATATCAAATCATTATGTTGTACATGTGAAACTAACATACGTCAATTATAATTAATTGCAAGACATCATATCAATGGAATTTTTTAAAAAATCACATGATCATCTCAACAGATGCAGAACAAGCATGTGACAAAATCCAACATCCTTTTATTATAAAAGAGCTCAACAAAGCATAAAAGTGAACCTCCTCAAGCTGATAAGGCATGGACAAATACCCACAGCAAATATCACACTTAAAGGTAAAAGATGGATGCTTTATCTCTAAGTTGAGGAACAAGATTAGAATGTCCACTCTCACCCCTTTTACTTAATATTTTACTGGACTTTCTAGCCAAAGCAATTAGGCAAGAGAAAGAAAAAAAAATGCCATCCAAATTGAAAAAGCATAAGAAAAACTATATTCACAGATGATATGCATCTTATATAGAGAGTATGCAAGGAATACACTAAAAAATATTAAAACTAATAAATAATTTCAGCAAGATTACAGGATACAAATCAATATACAAAAACCAATTGTATTTCTATATATTTGTGGTGAACCAATAAAAAATGAAATTAAGAAAACATTTTCAATGCCATCATAAAAATAAAATATTTAGGAATAAATGTAACAAGAAAGTTTCCTGAAAACTACAAGAACGTTGTTGAAAGAGATTTTAAAAGCTCTAAATAGGATGAAAAACCTCATGTTCATGAATAAGACTTGATTTAAGATGGTGATACTGCCCAAACTGATCTACAGATTCAACATGATCCCTGTTTTAGAATCCCAGTTGACTTCTTTGTTGAAATTTATAATCTGATTCTAAAATTCATAAGGAATTGCAAAGGACCTCAATTAGCCAAAGATCTTGAAAAAGCACAGTGTAAGAGGACTCACACTTCTCTATTTCAAAAGCTACTACAATGCAGTGTTAATCAAGACAGTGTGGTATTGGCATAAAGGTAGATATATAGATCAATGTAATAAGAGTCCAGAAATAAACTCATATATCTATGGTCAACTTATTTTTTATAAGGGTGCTAAGACCATTCAATAAGGAGAAACAGTCTTTTTAATAAATGGTGGTGGAGCAACTAACTGGATAGCCACATGCCAAAGAATGAAGTTGTACCATTATCTTTCTTTTTTAAAAAAGATTTATTTATTTGAGAGAGAGCGAGAGAGAGAGAGTGAGTGGGAGGAAGGGCAGAGGGAGAGAATCCTCAAGCAGACTCCCTGCTGAGCAAGGAGCCCAATGTGGGGCTTGATCCCAGGATGCTGAGCTCACAACATGAGCTGAAATCAGGAGTTGGACGCTTAACTGACTGAGCCACCCAGGCGCCCCACTATTATCTTTCACCATATACAAAATTTAACTCAAAATGGATCAACTACCCAAATGTTTAAGTTAAAAACTTTATAGAAGAAATTCTTAGAAGAAAACATGCGGGTAAATCTTCACGACCTTTTGTTTGTTGTATTTGGCAAAGGATCCTTAGGTAAGATAGTGAAGCACAAGCAAAAGAAAAAAAACAGATAAAATGGATTACATCAAAATTTAAAACTTTTGTGCTCCCAAGGATACCATCAAGAAATTGAGAAGAAAACCCACAGGATGGGAGAAAATATTTATACATCATATATCTGATTAGGGACTTATATCCATAGGTATGTAAGCAACACAACTCATTAATAAAAAGACATAGACAAAAAAAAAGAATTGAAAAATAGGCAAAATATCTAAATAGACATTCCCTAAGGAAGACATGTAAATGACCAATTTGCACATGAAAAGATGTGCAACAGCATTAGTTAAAAGGGAAATGCAAATCAAAGCCACAGTGATATACCAACTAGGTTCCCCTATGTATCTCTTCCTCAGCTGTTCATTCATATCTTTTAATATCCTCTATAATAAACTGGTAATCTAGTAAGTAAACTGGTTTCCTGAGTTCTGTGGGCTGCTCTAACGAATTCAACTGAACCTGTGGAGAAAGTCATGGGAACCTCCAAATTATGGCCAGTCAGGAGCACGGGTGACAGCCTGAGACTTGTGATTGGACTGAGCTTTTAACCTAAGGGATCTGACACAGTCTCTGGGTAGACAGTGTCAGAATTGAGCTAAATTTGTAGGACTCCACTGAGAATTGGAGAATTGCTTGATGTGTAGAAAACCTACATGTCTGGTGTCAGAAGTGAAGTGCTGAGATAGCGTAAGAGTAGGCGAGAGATACACAAGAGTGTGAGTGGCCATTACAGTTGCACATATCTATGAATATACTACAAACCATTGAACTTACATTTTAATGGGGTAAATTGTATGAGTATGTGAACTATATCGCAGTAAAGCTGTAAAAAGAAACCCAAATAACTAGAAATATGAATAAGACTGCATCATGAATACAGATCTGAAAGCTATTGAAAGGATAACAAGGGGCTAAAAACACCTTTCTAGGAAAAGAACTGCAGGTCCAAATGATTTTACTGGCGAATTCTATCAAACATATAAGGAAGAAATTTTGCCAGTGTTCTGCACACTCTTTCAGAAAATAGAAAAGAAGGAAATTTTCCCTAACTTGTTCTATGTGGCCAGCATTACCCTAATACCAGACTTTAACAAGAAAAGAATACAACGGGAGGGCGCCTGGGTGGCTCAGTCCTTAAGTGCCTGCCTTCAGCTCAAGTCATGATCCCAGGGTCCTGGGATCCAGCCCCGCATCGGGCTCCCTGCTCGGTGGGAAGCCTGCTTCTCCCTCTCCCACTCCCCCTAGTTGTGTTCCCTCTGCTGTGTCTCTCTCTGTCAAATAAATAAAATCTTAAAAAAAAAAAAAAAAAGAAAGAAAAGAATACAATGGGGGTTTTTTAAAGTCAAAAAGAAATGGGTGTACACATTGTTTACAAGGAATTTTGATTGGTTTTGGCAGCAGAAAACTAATCTTGGCCAAACATAATTGGTTGCTAAAGCTATCACTCAGCAAAAACAGGTCTATTACTGTAGCAAGGTGCAGGTGTTTGTGCAGAGTCCTTGGAGTATTTGTAGTTTGGCCCAACTGAAGTGTTCTAGATTCCACCTGGTGAGGACCTGCATTAAAGCCCATCTCCTTAATGGCTTCCTGGCTCCATTTTAAAACCCCCTGACATAAGCGACTCCATTTTATTTCACCCTTCATAGACATAGTTGGATTAATATTGATCTTATTTGTTACTGTTTTCTATTTATTGACCTTGTTCTATGTTCCTATTTTTTGTCTTCTACTCTTTTTCTGCCACAATTGAGCATTTTATATTATTCCGTTTTCTTTCCTTTTTTTAACATATCAAGCATATTTCTCTTTTTCCCTCTTAGTGGTTGCCCTAGAGTTTGCGATATACATTTACAACTGACCCAAGTCTACCTTCAAGTAACACTATACCACTTCACGGGTAGTGTGAGTAGCTTATAATAACAAAATAATCCAAATTACTCCCTCCCATGCCTTGTTTCATTGCTGTCATTCATTTCATCTATATATAAGCACATATAACCATAGACGGATAGATGATAGATAACCACACATAATCAAATTATTGATTATTAGTATTTTTTTATTAGTAGTATTTCTAAACAAACTGCTATCTGTTAGAACAATTACCAAAGAACAAATGAAAAAATTTTTATCTTCACTCATTCCTTCTTTTTTTTTTTTTTTTTCCTAAGATTTTATTTATTTGACAGAGAGGCACAGCGAGAGAGGGAACACAAGCAGGGGGAATGGAAGAGGGAGAAGCAGGCTTCCCGCGGAGCAGGGAGCCCGATGCGGGGCTCGATTCCAGGACCCTGGGATCATGACCTGAGCCGAAGGCAGACGATTAACGACTGAGCCACCCAGGCGCCCCTTCACTCATTCCTTCTTTGGCATTCATCCTTTCTTTGAGTAGAACTGAGTTTCTGTCCTATATTATCTTCCTTCTCGCTAAAGAAATTCTTTTAATATATTTTTGCAAGGCAGGTCTATTGGAAACAAATTCCCTCAATTTTTGTTTGAGAGAGTACTTCTCCTTCACTTTCAAAGCACAATTTCGTGGGCTGCAGAGTTGTAGTTTAGTGGTTTTTTTCTCTCAGCACTAACTTTTTCACTCCACTCTCATTTGCACAGTGTTTGAAGAGACTCAGATGTAATTCTTTGTTACTCTTTTATCCCCCGCCTCTGGCCTCTTTCTTTTTTTTGGTTATATGTTTTCTTTTTCTTTTCTTTCTTTTTTTTTTTTTAATTACATTATGTTAGTCACCATACAGTACATCATTAGTTTTTGATGTAGTGTTCCATGATTCCTTGTTTGCATATCTTTGATTTTCTGTAGTTGGAAAATGATATGCCTACGTGTAATTTTATGGCATTTATCCTCCTTGTTTTCTGAGCTTCCTGGATCCCTAGTTTGGTGTCTGATGTTAATTTGGGGGAAATTCTCAGGCATTATTGTTTAAAATATTTCTTCTCTTCCTCTCTTTTCTCTCCTTCTGGTATTCCCATCATGTGTAGGTTACACCTTTGTAGTTGTCCCACTTTGTCGATTATTCGGTTCTTTTATTTTATTTTTTTTTCTACAGTCATTGTTCTATTTGCTTTTCAGTTTTGTATGTTTTTCTTGAGATATCCTCAAGCTCAGAGATTTCTTTCTTCAGCTATGTCCAGTCTTCTAGTAAGCCCATCAAAGGCACTCTTCATTTCTGTTACAGTGTTTTTTATCTCACAGATCTAAGAAGAGTGGTTGATTTGTCAGTCTGTTCAGATTTTTTCCTTGTTAGGACAGAACAGTAGTCTGTTTTTGGTGCTGTCTTAAGATTTCCATCTCTCTGCTTACATCACCTATCTGTCCTTGCATGCTGTCTACTTTATCCATTTGAGCTCTTAGCATATCAATCATACTTGTTTAAAAACCTGGTCTGATGCGGCGCCTGGGTGGCTCAGTCGTTGGGCGTCTGCCTTCAGCTCAGTTCATGATCCCAGGGTCCTGGGATCAAGCCCCGCATCGGGCTCCCTGCTCTGTGGGAAGCCTGCTTCTCCCTCTCCCACTCCCCCTGCTTGTGTTCCCTCTCCCGCTATCTCGCTCTCTGTCAAATAAATAAATAAAATCTTTAAAAAAAATAAATAAATAAACCCTGGTCTGACAATTCTAACATCCCTGCTATTTTGGTTCTGTTGCTTGCTTTCTATTGTCAAGCTGTGTGTGGGAAGTGTTTTTGTTTTTGTTTGGTCTTTTAGTAATGTTTTCTTCTAATGCCTTATTTTAGTAATGCCTTGTAATGTTTTTTTTTGATAGGCCAACATGATGTATGGGTAAAAGGAACTGCTGTAAATAGGCCTTTAGTAATGTGGTGGTAATGTGTCGGGGGAAGAGAAGCATTCGAGAGTCCCGTAATTAGTTGTTAGTATTTCAGTAAGCCTATGCTTCTGCACAAGTGTTTCTCAGGTGTTTTTCTTCCCTCTTAGGTGGGACAGGATGGCTAGAATGGGCTGGAGTTGGGTATTTCCCTTTTCCCCATGGAAGGCTTAGCATGGACTAGAGTGGGGCATTTCCCTTCTCCAATAATGTGGAAGGCTCAAGCTGACTGGAGCTGTGTGTTTTCCTCCCTGAGGCCACTCAGGCTGTGATTAAGTCTTTTCTCCTGAGGGCAGGCCTTGTAAGAACAGAGGGCTCCAGCATATGTCAAAAAATAGCTCCTCACCCCTCTCAACCCCACGTACGTCAGAGCACGAGGGGATTTTTCTCTGATATTTACTGTGAGAACCTGGTCAAGTTCCTGGAAATACTACTCACTATAGGAGCCTTCCTGTGGAGGTCCCCCAGGAGTTTTTAACTTACAGACTTGTCCACATCGTGCTTCCAGAAATTTGTCAACAACAGTTCAAGTTTTTGTTCTAAAGAAAAGGTTCATGGCAGCCAGACTCTCAGTTTCAACGGGGAAAAACACTTTACTGATGTTATAAAAATCTCATAGAAACAGAAAGTAGAAAAGGGAAATCTGCACATAGTTGAGGGCAATAGTAAGCAGTAAAGGAGAATAAAACAGAGTTACATCAAATCGGGTACTTACAACATCCAGCCTCATTAGCTGGGGAAGCCCCGTGGAGACGGCTAGGCTGGAGTCCCGACTGAAAGCCCTGGGCGGATCATCCTCCCCTCAGGGGAGACTTCGAACTGACCGTCCCCATAAAGGCTGTATTTATAGACCAAATGATGGGGGTCTGAAGTTAAACATTTGTTCGCCTACATGCAGTTTGGAGAGAGCTGCATTTCTATGTTATGTCTTTACATATTCAAGGAGACTGGACGAGGTGTGTTTACTTCCCCTCCACTCATAAGTCTCTGTTGTGGTAAACCATGACTCCCTGTATTCACCTGCCTCTCCAATCTTAGGGCCAGCAGTTGGCCCTGTGTCCTCACCTCTCACAGATCTAAGAAGAATGGTTGATTTTTCAGTCTGTTCAGCTTTTTTCCTTGTTAGGACAGAGTAGTGACTTCCCACCTCCTTAAGTGTGGAATTGGAAGTCCCCTCATCTTCTTTTTTGGGGGGAGTTTCTGAGGAATTGGCATTAATTCTTCATTTTATGTCTTTCTTACCTGCTCCCATATCCCTACCAACAACCCCTCCAGTTTTAACCTTGGTATCTTCTTCCGTCTCTCCTACTGTATTTGTAAATTCCTTTCAGGCAAGAGATGTCTCTCAACTCTCTCTTATTAGGGTTCTAGCAGCACAATGTCTAGAGTAGAATCATCAACTGAATAAATATTTAATAAAATAGTAAGTAAAAGATGAAGGAAAGGCTTAGGTTTTTCTTTTTTCCCAGCTTCAGATAGTTCTTGTAGTATATGGATTGTCTTAGAAAATGCCATATTTTCAAGAATTAAGTCTAGTGGAGACAGCAGGGCTCTACAGCCAGCCAGAACTGGGTGAAATGATAACTATTGTGATTTGCTAGTTTAGGGGTTTAGAGGAATGCCAGACCAATTATTTTTCCAAATAGGCTATATCTAGTTATTCCCTTGAAGAGAGATTTTTTTTCTGAATTTTTATAGAGCATGAAAACACTCCTAGATGAAGCATTCTAGACCTAAAATTTCCAATAATTACAGAGCAGTGGTGAGCTTTTTCTTCCTTTGTTCCTCTAGGCACAAGAGCCTAGATGCCACAGCCATCCTCTCGAGTTATGAATGTGTGGGGATGACTGCCTGAGTCCAAATTAAAGAGAAAGATGCAAATGAGACATTTAATTATTTTAAAAAATTCTTAAGTGTGTTTTCCAAATGCACATTAGGGATGATCTGACCTACAGCGAAATCGGAGTGATGGGAGAGGGCCACCCATCTCTCTCTCCTCTGAACTTCACTTCCTCATGGTCACCATCCCTTACATCTAAAGTAGAGGTTTCAGACATCAGCACACGCAGTTGTAAAGTGTGGCTTATACCACATGTGAAGTGTGGCTTATACCACATTTTTCTTGTTCTCATTAATTAACCTGCTGCTCATACATCTTCGTTCTTTTACTCAACTGTGGAGGAAAAATTGACTTGTATGAGTGGTGATGTGTTGAGTCAGGCTTAACTTTCCAAAGTTCTGTGGTTCAGCAAATAGGATGTGGTCTATCCTTATATATTATAATATATAATATTACATATATTTTATGTAATATATAATGTATACATGTAATATACATATATTCCATAATATATAATTTTACATTTTGATGTAAAATGTCATTATATGTTATATATTATTTAATCTGGTAAGAAAGAAAAGAGCCCACTGAAGCAAATGGGTAATGCAAGTGCAACAGGGGACAGCTTTAGGCAGCAGGAGGCCCTGCCCACCCAAGAACAGAGGAAAACTGGCCCATAGCTCAAGTGTGCCAGGCTAACAGTTGCAACCAGGTATGACATGGTTGATACTTACTGATCTCTTTCTTCCTTCCACAGTGGAACCTCTCATGGCCAGTGTGTTGACTTCTGATCAGCCTCATCTGCAACTGCACCATTTTACCCATACACAAACATGCTGAGCTACTGGGCTTCAGCTCGCTCTAGGAGGACAGGGTGTAGGTTAAGTTTGTTTGACATAACTAGAGGGGCTGAGCCTCTTCCCATTAATGGCAATGGGCGGTCACCCACCATTTCTAGATAGCTTTTGCTGAGACATTGTTTCTCTCAGAAGAAAATGAAGGGGTTGGTGATCCAACACGTCTGTCTCCAGAGAAATCTGGGCAGGTGACAAGGGTGCCCCAAGGTAGAGCACTGCTCGCTGTACCCCAGGACAGCGCTACATCTGCTCCGAAAGACAGCAGCAAAAGTGCTGAAGTTGGGACATTTCCTTAGTGGGGTTCACTGCTCCACATCAAAGAGAGTACTCTAAGTAGACTCCAAATGTTCTGAGTGAAGGTGAGAATAGAGAATCTTCCTAAGGGTACCGTTGTCCCATGAGACGGATGTGCTCTGACCATGAGTGCCTGGCTGCTCTGAATGACGGTGAGAACAAAAATACCCAGAACGCAGGTATGGTGCTGACTTTTCCCACTGCACCACCTGTGTTCTGGACCACGTCCCTCAGGTGCTCTGACATTAGCATTTCCAATCACAAGTACAATGGCGGCCCCTCAGATATCGACAGAGGTGCCCTGGCCAGGTGGACACTAGTTGTCTGATGGAGGGCAGCAACAGAAGTATCTCAAGACACACATTTCTTCTCAGTGGTGCAGGCTTCTCCAATAGTAACAGGTTTCCTGTGGCTAGATGGGCCCCAAGTGCTCAGACCAGAAGCAGGAAGAGAACCCTCCAGACAGTTACAGCATTGTCCTTTCCCACTATAAAACACGTGCTCTTGCAGGGGGGACCCAGGATCTCTGACTGCAGGTAGGAACGTAAAGCCCTCCAGGCACAGGTGTGGTGTTGTCCCCTTAACTGCCATAGATGTCCCCTGGTTGGATGGGTCCCAGGTGATCTGAACGTAAGGAAGACCAAAAGTGCCTTATGGCACATGGTCCTTCTCAGTGATGCTCTCTCGTCCAGTAGTAGGAAGCATGTGACGGCTGGGCCGGCTCTAGGTGCTCCGATTATAGGTAGGAAGGAAAGGGTTTCCAAGGACGGATTTGCTCTCTGCAGCGCTGGCCTCTCCAACTGCAACAGGAATGCAACAGGCTGGCAGCATCCCCCAACACGAGCTGGGGTGCTGGGTGTCCCACTTGGCCTTGCTCCAAAATTGAGTGTTCCGGACATGAAGCCGCAGCCTGGGATGTACACAGTAACCCCAAAGCTGCCACTATCCATAAGGGTTGCAGGTCCCGTAAACCCAGATGGGTCTGGAGTAGTGCCTGCAAAAGGTGAGCAGCAGTCTTCAGTGCCATGCATGCTGGTGGCAGCCCCAGAGCAGGGAAGCGTGACTGCACCGCTGGGGAAAACGGCTGAAGGGCCACCCAGAGCTGGCTGGGTGCTCAGGAGATGCCGAATTTGGAACGCGGGGGTGCCAAACTCCCAAAAGCGGACCGCTGTTGGGTGCCAGGGCCGCAGTATACGCTAGGTATGGAGGTTCTGCGGGGGCTGCTAGCTTTCCCAGAGGGAGAGAGCTGTGAAAGCTGTCAAGAAGAGGCAGGAAGATAGAAGGCTGGGAACTGAGTGTGGTATCAGAGTCAAAGGCTGGCTTGGATGGCAAGGCTGAAGAGTCTTAGAGTGAGGCCACTGCAGAAGCAGGGGCAGGTGGGCCAGAAAAAGCCAGGGGCATTGAAGAGCCTGGCTTCCTGCTGCTGCCTGGATCGGCTCCCAAATTTCAGCTCAAGGGCAGTTCCTGCCCTAAAAGGAAGGGCGAAAGTTCTGGTAGGGCTGCTAGCCATAAAAGCAGGTAGCAACGGTGGCCTTTGCAGAGGTCCCTGGTCCCATAGGACGGGGCTCATGTTGGACCCTGGTGGAAACCTGAAGATGAAAGCCTGGCAAGGCAGAGTGGTGTCTACGGCAGATACACCAAGTCCAAAGCAGCCACTGAGGTCCGTTCTGCAGATGTGCTGACTGCGATGTCAGGGGGGTGATTGCCGAGGCTGGTGAAGACGGGGACACTGGCGAAAGGGACTCGGAGAGGAGGCTGTAAGAAAAAGGGAGGAGAATCCACACACATAGATGTAGGTGACTCGATTCTAAAGACAGGAGAGGGAGGGGGATGAGGTGCTAGGAGGTGTGGTAAGAGGAGAAGATCCTGCAACTATGACTGAGGGATTGGAATGCAAAGGGCCTCTCTTCTCATTATTAAGTGAAACCCCAAAGATGGGCTGGAATCTAAAGTAGCACCAGGAGAGACAGCAAAAGGAGAGTTGGAAATTGTGCATCCCATTTCATGACCGATATCTGGTGTGCGGGTAAATAAAGGGGCAGACGGGATTGGGCCCCCGTGGACAAGTCGGTCAAGTCAGTGACTGCTAATTTGGTCATTTCTGGAATCTGCGAGGGGAAAGTGGCCAATGGCAAAGTAACTGGGTTCCCTGCAAGAAATAGGGAGCGAGAAGAGGTAGGCTGAGTGGTCTGAGTTTTATCCTCCAACCTTGTGGTTCCATTGGTGCTGTGTTGTTCTCCAAGCTGAGGTCTTCAGCAATGACCATCCAAGGAAGGGAGGAGGTGGGAGCAGACTCGCTTCGAACCCACAACCGTGGCAGTGGCAGTAGTAGAGGCCCTGAAAATTTCTGTTCACAGAGCCGACCACTGACAGGTGTGGGTGGAGAATTTCTCCTTGACAGAGTATCCGAAAGCTTTTCTGTCTTGGGTCTTCTTTGACATCAGTAAGGGGGGAGAGCTGAGTCAATGGCCTTCATCAAGCTCTTCCTTTCTCAACCTCTCTGGCAGCTGGGCCAGACAGCCCCGCTGCACCGGGCTCATCCTGCAGAGAGGCAGGAATCCTCCAGCAGGGCTGGATGAGCTGCTGAAGGCATGGCCTTGGGTGAAGGAGCTCATGGAAGATATCTGACCTAAGCAATCTTCTTGGAATAGAGGTTTCCCTTCTGAGGCCCAGGATGCTCCCACATGTGTGACATCTCCACTTGTCACCAGGAGCCTAGGTGCTGATGGTACACTCCCACTGCTACGGGGACCCCTTTCTGGTAGTCCTGCCTTTTGCATACTTTTGTCTTCCTTTGATATCCCCTTCCTTCACACTGCTGGTGACTTCAGCTCAGTCTCCTTTAAGCAAGAATCTGGGGGTGACTGGATGGCCTTGGCCATCCCCAAACCCAAGTTGGGGAGACTGGGGGGGTTGGCCCTGTCTCCCCTGGTGTGTCCAGACAGTATGGGATGGCAGCAGTCTGGGATGGCTGACTACCAGATTAGGTGACAAAGGAGGAGTCATTGTGTGCTCTGGAGAAGGGGTCTGTATCATTCCAGAGCGGACACTTTGAGGTACATGCAGAGAGCAACAGCTTCTTCAGAGAGCCCCCTCGGGACCATGAGAGAGCATCACTGAGGCTGCCTGATCTGATACCACCTGTGAGGGGGATGTAACACCAAGAGGGAGAGGCCCTGGATCCAGGCAGAACTGTCTAACTGTCTAGGAAAAAGGCCAAGGGCAGGAGCAGGGGCAGCAGGGTGATCTCTGCCAGAAGAGGAACACATGTGTGCCAAGGGGCAGGGACAGGGCAAGAGAGAAGCTTGCTGAGGAAGTTGCCCATGAAGGACAATTTGTATACTGCTGGGTCTTGGAAGTGTAGTTAAGGACATTTGGAGAGCTCTCCTAGCTCCCTGCTCCTCCATGGCACCCCGTGCTCTGTTCAGCCTGCTGCTTGTGACCCATCACTGGAACACGGGACAGAAGAGCACACCAGCTCAGCCTCCACCAGCAGAGGGCATGCGGGAAAAGTGCCAAAGGCAAAGGGCAAGGCCCAGAGGGCGAATCCTCCCGGGACTTTCTAGCGCTTCCTGACTTTCCTGCTGCTGGTTGCAGGTGTGTGACCCCAGATGGGCCTGGCGGTTTGGTGAGACCGTTAAAGCCCATAAATTCCAAGAGCCTGCATGACTGTCAGCCCAGTGCCTAACTGGAGGGCAGCAGCATGGGCAACCTGTGGTTGGGGTTCTGCCAGCCCTTTTCCCTACGGTCCCCGGGAGGCCGGAGCCTGCTCAAGGCCAGAGCAGGAGAGCAACGGAGACCCTGCCCAGGTGGGGCATGGCTTGTGAGAGTTTGGGGTAGAAACACTAAAGCTGGGGAGACTGGGGGTTGGCCCTGTCTTACGTGGTGCGTCCAGATGGTATGGGATGGCAGCAGCAGGTCTGTGCTGAGGTGGGAGGGCGGTGAATTTGCCCCAATAAACCTCTTGGAATAGAGGTTTCCCTTCTGAGGCTCAGGATGCTCCCAAATGTGTGACCTCTCCACTTGTCACCAGGAGCCTAGATGCTGATGGTACACTCCCGCTGCTACGGGGACAAGCACAGGAGCCACCAGTTAACTCTCACAACCCATCTCCCACCCCTTCCGTGCCAGTAGGTCATGGCTCAGAATACCACCTCCTCCAGAGGCCACTCCAGCTTCTCTCCAGTTCCTGGAGCCGGGGGCCCCTTTTCTGTGGCCACTCTGGAAAGGCAAGTGTCCTGAGCATCACCAGCTGGACTACTGGGTTTCTGAATACCAGTGGCGACATGGAGATTGCACCACGACGCGTCTTTTTTTTCTGGCAGGCATGTCCTCTTTGCTTGTTTTCGCAAATTCGGTAAAATAGCATTTAAGCCTTAGACCCTTCATCAAGTCACACAGGTAGGAGTAATGCCGCAAGAATTTTAACCCAGGCTCTGTGATTCCAGGGTTCGTGCATATAACCACCAGACTGTGGTAGCTTCTCATCAGGTATGCACCCTGTTTCACCATTTTTCTTTTTTTTTTTAAAGATTGTATTTATTTATTTGACAGAGAGAGACACAGCGAGAGGGAATACAAGCAGGGGGAGTGGGAGAGGGAGAAGCAGGCTTCCCGCGGAGCAGGGAGCCCGATGCGGGGCTCGATCCCAGGACCCTGGGATCATGACCTGAGCCGAAGGCAGACGCTTAACGACTGAGCCACCCAGGCGCCCCCACCATTTTTTGATACTTAGTACAGTCGCATACACTTAATGAGCACGGTCACTGCCTATGAGGAGATCTTCTTTGGCTTAACTCATAAATCAACCACTGGCCATACCAGGCTCCAGGCTCAGAAGATGTAGGACAGGGACTGTGAGTTGGTAACATCCCTAGCAGACATTTCTCCTCAATATGAGCCTTGCAGCAAATCATGCAGCTATGACAGATCTCCCAGGTGCATGAACAGCAGGTGCTATCAGCTGTGTGCTGGATCTACCCTGGCCTACAAGCCTTTTGCCCCAAGGGCACCAATATCTGTTGTAATAATTCCATAACCAGCTTTCAAGGTCATGGCCAAGATGAACAACTTACCAATATTAACTTTTCCAGTTCACCAGTTGGTACAGCTTTCGTTTAAAATTTTTTTAAATTTAAAAAATTTAAAAAAAATTTTTTTTCCTCTCAGTATTTTGTAGCAGTGTTCCAGAAATTATAGATCATAGATCATGGGTCAGATCTGGCCCCCAGCCTGTTTTTGTAATGCCAATCAGCTTGAAATGACGTTAACATTTTAAAAATGTCGTAAAATCAAAACAAAACCAGAACATGTGACAGAGACCATACATGCAAAGCCTACAACTATTTCCTATGCGGTGCTTTATAGTGAAACTTTGCCAACCCCTGACGTGTACTTTTTTGGTGCATAGGTCTTATACAGTATCTGCTAATTTACTCCTCACTACTTTGTGAGATTTTAAAAATGCTATTGTAAATGGTATCTTTTAAATTTTAGTTTTCAGTCATTTACTGGTAGCATATCGAATATACAATTGGTTTTTATATATTGATCTTGTATGCTGGAAGTGTGCTAAATTTCCATGCTCCTGGTATTTCTTTGTAGAATTCTTATGATTTTTTAAACACACATTCATGGTTTCTGTAAATAGAGTTTTACATAATCCTTTTTAATCTGTATGCCTTTTACTCCTTTTTACCTTTACGTTTGCTCTGACATCCTGTAAAATATTGAATACCAGTGAAGATAATAAACATGTGTTCCAGGTTCCAGTTCTTAAGTGTTCAGTATGCTGTTAGCTGAAGGTTTTTTGTATATGTGCTTCATCATATCAAGGAAATCCCCTCCAATTTCTATTTTGCTGGAGATTACTTTGAAAGAAGTGTTGAATTTTGTCAATTACTTCACAAACAGATTTGAGATAGTAATATGGCTTCTCTCCTTTATTCTGTAAATATGAATTACATTGATTGTTTTTTTTAAATGTTAAACCAACCCTGATTCCTGGGACAAACCCCACCCAAGAGGTGGTCCTGCTAGATTATCCTCTTATATTTGGTGATTTCCTGAAATGGTCATTAAAGACTTTTATGTCTATGTTCCTGAGGGATATTAATCTTTAAATTTCTTTATGTTTTTGTACTAGAGTAATGCTGGCTTCTTCGTAGAATGAGTTAGGAAAAGTTTCCTTCTTTGTTTTCAGAGTTTGTGTAACCTTGGTAAAATATCTTCCTTATATTTTTGATACAATTTACAGGAAAACCATATGGATGTGCAATTTTCCTCATAGAATGGTGTTTAAAGTCACTTGTTATCCCTTTAATACCTACCAAATCTGCAGTGATGCCCCCCCTTCATTCCTGATATTGGAAATTTCATTTTTCTTTTTTTATTTCCTGGTCAGTTTTTCTAGGGATTTGTCAATTTCATTAACCTTTTAAAAATCCGTTTTTAGTGTGTTAATTTTTCTGTATATTTTCTACTTCTGCTATTAGCTTTATCATTTATGTCTACTTATTTTGGATTTAATTTCTTTTTTTTTAAAGATTGACTTATTTGAGAGAGAGACAGAGAGTGCAGGGGGTGGGGAGAGGGAGAGAATCTTAAGCAGACCCCAATGAGCATGGAGCCCAACACAGGGCTCAATCCCATGACCCTGAGATCATGACCTGAGCCAAAATCAAGTCGGGCTCTTAACCAACTATGCCACCCAGGCATCCAGTGCTGTCCAGTGTTTGTAAGTGCAAGAAGGCTGTGATGGACCTTAAAGAATATACATGTGTTAGATGGGCTACCTTCGGTCAGGAGTTGTACTGCTGTTGACTCGGAGTTCGATGTGAATGAATCAACAACATGGCACATGCTCAAGTAGGAAGAAGAAATTCACTGATCTGTACATGAAGCCACTCCAGAAAGTGTTAAAAGTATCTTTTAGAGTGTGTGGTGAAGCTATGAAAAAGATGGAAAAGCAGCTCAAGTTGTGGATTCGTGAGATGAAGATCAATAAAAAAGTATAGGAAGGCACTGTTCTGAGGCTGAAAGCCAAAATTTAAGAGTCCTGTTACCCAGATAGGGAAAATGTTAAACCCTGATCAGCTAGTTAGCTGGCTTGCACATTTCAAGAGACAATACAGTATGAGCAGTGTGCAGATAAGGCCATTCCTGCAGATCAGGAGGCTATGGAATAATTTTTTAAATACCTGCTAAATATTAATACAGGGAAAGTGTTATTGTGTAAGAGCAGGTTTCAGTGCCAACGAGACTGGCTTGTTTTCCTAGGCTATTGACAAATGAACCCATATAATGCAAATGGCCTCCAAATCCCCTCTTCAAATTATTCAAATATCATGCAATCTTGCTATTTTGTGTCAATACTAACAGTGACTGACTTTAAGTGCAAACCCCTAAGATGTACGGAACCCCAAATCCACAAGAACTTAAAAGGAAACTCCGGTTCAGGAGTTTGACATCTGACATACGAGATGTCAGAAACATTCTGGGATTAAGCTTCTACCACTGCCCATCCAAGAAGCTGACTGCTGTCTCCGGGCCAAAAACCTTGCCTCCAAGGTTGTATTGATTTTGAGTATTGCCCCAGTCCATTGCCATGAAGAACTTGCAAATGCCCACCCCAACCTAGGTGTTCTTTTCATGCCCCTAAACACTAGGTCTGTCACCTAACCTGGCCATCAGGACATAATAAAGCTTTCATGGTGAACACCACGAGGGAACTTTATAGTAAAGCAATACAACACCAACAAGGAAACCGGCATGACACACTACTGGCAGTCGGTCACTATGGCCACGGTCGGGGACTGTGGTGCACAGCCTGGGGTGGTATCGAGGAGACTACTATCAGTAACACCTGCAAAAATGGCCAGACCGCCCAAAAAAGTTCAAAGGCTTTGAAGGTGTCACAGAAAATATAAAGGCCAATGGCAAACACATAATGCATATCACATGGCAAATAAGTGGAAAAAGCCTCAGTGACATGCGGGAAGATGTGGAAGAAATTTGGGCAGAAAAGGTGGTAGAATCCGCAAAGACCCAGAAGAGAGAGCAAAACAAGGCACTAAAGTCAGTGGAGATGAGGAAGGTGATGAAAACCCGGCTACCACTGAAATGTCCCTCTCACAGCAGCCGTATCAGAATGGAATTCTGCCTTGGAAGAATTTGCAATGACATGAAAGAATGTGACCCTATTGTTGAATGCAGCCTCCTGCTATTTTTCAAGCGGCTTGAAATAAGTACCATCAACTACTTTGGTTTTCTTGGGGTAAGCCAAGGTCAAGAGGTTTAGCCAGAGTGCACTGCCCCACCACACGTCCCACAGCTCTCTCAAAACTAGTTGTACTTAATGTTAATCTTTGATTAATTTTAACTTTTTCTGCACTTTCTTTGCATGACTGTACAATATAGCACAGTGTAGGTGTTCACATTACTGTACTGTTTACTGTGTTTATTTAATGTGTGAGACTAAACTGTGTGTATTGTTTGTATGACTGACTTAAAGTAGTACAGTAAAAATAGAATACACTATACAAAATGATGTAACAGAAATAGTTTTATTATAATACTGCATATTATTTCTAAGAAACATATATTAAATTCAGATGCCTTTAAACAGAACAAAAATCCCTAATAGGTCATGCATTGATTGGTAGATGAAAACGTGAACAGAGGCTCAGACGAACATAAGTTTGCATTTCCCTTAGAAGCAATGGTTCAGTAGTCATTAATTCAGTGTTTGTGATGGATTTACAGAATACAACTACGATGAATAACAAGAATTGACTAAATATATGAGTGTGTGTGTGTATGTGTGTTAAGTATTTTATGACTCAGGCCTCTGAATCTCTCACAAACATTTATGCTCCCCAAGGGTAAAAATGACAATGTTTTAGAATAAGGAGTATTTTCAAAAAATGTTGGCAGCAGGGCTGCCTTCAATGGTCCAACTCTCCTGACGACAGATATATAAAGGACACATGGGGCGCCTGGGTGGCTCAGCCAGTTAAGTGTCTGACTTCGGCTCAGGTCATGATCCCAGGGTCCTAGGATTCAGCCACACACCGGGCTGCCTGCTAAGCGGGGAGCCTGCTTCTCCCTCTCCCCCACTCGTGTTCCCTCTCGCGCTCTCTCTCAAATAAATCTTAAAACACACACACACACACACACACACACACACACACACACACACACATAAAGGGAATGAGGTCTTTTTCTCTCTCATACCCCCACCATCCCCTGCCCCAACCCCTAATGACAAATTATCACAAGCTTGGCAGGGAAATTGGAAAGAAGCCATACACTCATTTCCTTTCCCTTTCTCTTCTACATCTCCTCCTCCACCTCTCATTGTACTTCTAAAATACTCTTGAGATGATTTTATAGTATAAATATAAGAAGCATTCTTGCTGACATATTTTCTAAATGCATAACCACTGGGCCTCACTTGTGGATGATTCCCAGGGGTAGTGTAAGGGTGTAGGCTGGGTCAATTTCTAATATGACCCTTGAGATGACCTGCCACAAAAAGCTTTCACACAGATGGTAATTATGTTTCTCTTCAGTATGAATTATCAGATAATGAGCAAGATATATTTCTCTGGCCAAAAGGTTTTCCTGAAAAGTTACATTCAAAAGAAAAGGTATTTCACCAGTATGAGTTCACTAAAATTGACCGATGTAAACAACCTGCAGAGGCCTTTAAACTCTGGTATGAATTTTTCGATGGTGAGTGAAGGATGAACTGTGGCTGAAGGTTTTTCCACATTCACTACATTCAAAGGGTTTCTCTCCAGTGTGAGTTCTCATGTGTTGAGTTAAGGCAAAGTTGTCACAGAAAGCCTTCTTACAGTCTTTGCATTCATACGGTTTCTCTCCAGTGTGGATCCTATTATGACGAACAAAGTTCGCAGGCTGGGTGAAGGCCTTCCCACATTCTCTGCATACATAGGGCTTCTCGCCAGTGTGAATCCTCATGTGTCGAGTAAAGGAAGAGCTGTAGTAAAAGGCTTTCGCACATTCTTTACACTCCAAGGGTTTTTCTCCACTGTGGGTCCTATTATGTCGGATAAAAACAGAGTGGTGTGTAAAGGCTTTTCCACAGTCACTGCATTTATAGGGCCTCTCACCAGTGTGAATCCTCATGTGTTGAATTAAGGAAGAGCTGTCACAAAAGGCTTTCCCACATTCCTTGCATTCAAAGGGCTTCTCCCCAGTATGAGTCCTCTTGTGCCGGATAAAAGTGGAGCGGTGAGTGAAGGCCTTTCCACATTCGCTGCACTCAAAGGGTTTCTCTCCAGTGTGAATCCTCATGTGTTGAGTGAAGGATGAGCTGAGGCAAAAAGCTTTTCCACATTCTTTGCACAAAAAGGGTTTTTCTCCTGTGTGGGTCATATTATGCTGGATAAAAGTGGAACGGTGAGTGAAGGCCTTTCCACATTCACTGCACTTGTAGAGTTTCTTTCCAGTGTGAATCCTCATGTGTTGAGCAAAGGAAGAGCTGTAGTAAAAAGCTTTCCCGCATTCCTTGCACAAAAAGGGCTTTTCCCTAGCATGGGTCATATTATGTTGGTTAAAAGAAGAGCGGTGGGTGAAAGTTTTACCGCATTCTTTGCACTCATAGGGCTTATCTCCAGTGTGAATGCGCTGGTGCTCTGTGAGGTGAGACCTGCGTTTGAAGGCCTTCCCACACTCAATGCACTTGTACGGTTTTTCCCCAGTATGCAACCTCATATGTCGAATGAAGTCTGCCATATAACGACAGGCTTTCCCACATTCACTGCATTTATAGGGCTTCACTCCAGCATGAATCTGCTGATGCCGACCAAGGGCCCAATTCTTGCTAAACCTTTTCCCACAGTCTTTGCACTTATACATTTTATTCCTTGCATCTATCACAGGGGCTTTTCCTGGTCCTTGTTCATGTTCACGTAGATCACCTTGGGTAGTGACTCGCTCCTGCAAAACCGTTAAACACAAACGATCATCTGTCTCCAAATCATCATGTTTATGGGTCAACTTCCTAGGGCATGTCTCCTTGTGGGGGTCTGCTCCTGGCCTCAAGTTCCCTTCCTGCATTTCTGATAGCTTTTCCTGATCCCTTGCTTGCCCCAACCTGGAATCCCTTGGGACTCCCTGGGTCACTTGTTCCTCAAAAGGGGCTTCCTCAGTGAAGGCCAGCTGAGAAGCAGTAAGTTCTGTGGTCTCAGGTTTTGCTTTTTCACCTGAAGGGAATCCAATACAGAAAGGTGTCTATTAGTCATGTCAACACAGAACAAACAAAATTACCATCTGAGTGGTAGAATGAAGATGAAAATAACCCCTCTAATTCCTGTGGCATTTATGTATCTATTAAGC
This sequence comes from Halichoerus grypus, assembly GCF_964656455.1. NCBI lineage: Eukaryota > Metazoa > Chordata > Mammalia > Carnivora > Phocidae > Halichoerus > Halichoerus grypus. The sequence goes on along the minus strand of NC_135726.1, from coordinate 44,171,757 downwards.
CCAGGTTTACAGTTTCTTTCTTCACTAATCCTTGGACTCTTGACATCTTTAAAAGGCAACCCAGGAAGAAAAGCTGGGGCAGGGCGTAGAGAATCTGGAGCGGAGAAGACTCCTCACCCTCCAGAATGGCGGAGGGTGGGCAGAGTAACGACTACACCGTATGTAACGACTGGGCCCCAACACGGTACGGCAGCACGGGGAACGGGCACCGAGCCTGACCCACATGGGAGACCGGGGGAGGCCAGTGGAGGCTATCTGGAAAAGGTGCTGTGGGAGCTTATTTCTAAAGGAGAGTAGGGATTCTCTGATGGAGGAATGAGGAGAGAAACTACAACATGCGGTGTCTTCAGAGAATTCCGAATGCCAGGCAAAGTGAAGTGGACGAGAGGATGGTGGAGATGAGGATGGAGAGGCAGACAGGGACTAAGGAAAGAAAAAAATCTCGGGATTCTGGGCTGTGGGATAGTGGGGGACAGTGAGAAACTATTGGGCGGGCGTACTGAGTCTACTTCATCTGAGTAAAGACTAGGAGAACAGACACCAAACAAATACCACTGAGATGAGGAGAATTATAAATTTACCACATTAATGAAGATCTCTATGAAAAGGGAGATTAGTAATATAAAGTTGTCCTTAAATTCATCTATAAATTCAATACAACCTCAAATAAAATCCCAATAGTTTTTCAAGGATATTGACAAACTGATCGTGAAATTTACATAAAAGAACAAACAGACCAGGCTATCTCCAAAGAAGAAAAAAGAAGGGAGTCTTGCCCTTTGAGGAATTAGAATTATGATGATTATATACAAGGCAGTACGATGTAGCCATAGATTTAAGATAAACTGTCAAAGGAAAAAAACAGAATTAAGAGCTCAGAAATGTATGTATGAACTTTGAAATATGACAGAAGCAGCAGAGAGGCCCAGTGGGAAAAGGAGGGACCACTCAATAAGTGGATCTAGAGAAACAATTTCCCATATGGGGGAGAATGAAATTGCATTCCTAACCTCATGCCACATAAAAATTAACTCTAGACTGATTAAGACCTAATTGTCAGAGGCTCACCATTAACAACATTTAGTAACTAGTAAAAATGATTATCTTTTAGATCTTGGGAAAGTGAAAGATTTCATAAACAAGATAAAAAAGCATTAACTGTAAATGAAAAGACTAGTCAATTTGACTAAATATTATTTTTTAAAAGGCAAACGGTGGGGGGCGCCTGGGTGGCTCAGTCGGTTAAGCGTCTGCCTTCAGCTCAGGTCATGAGCCCAGGGTCCTGGGGTTGAGCCCCGCATCAGGCTCCCTGCTCAGCGGGAGGCCTGCTTCTCCCTCTGCCTCAGGCTCCCCCTGCTTGTGCTCTCTCTGTCAAATAAATAAATAAAATCTTAAAAAAAAAAAAAAAAAGGCAAACAAGGGTATCTAAATTAATATCAGATACCACAGACTACAGACCAAAGTAAATGAGAAAAAGAGGGACATTATACAATGATAAAAGATCAATCCACCAGGAAGACATAACAATCCTAAATCTGTATGCAACAAATATCAGAGCCCCCAAATAAACCAAAAACTGAGTTCAAAGGAGAAAGAGAAAAACCACAATTACAGTCGGTAACTTCAACACTCCATATCCAAAATGAAAACTAAGCATATTTGTATGAGCTGACATTCACAGAAGATCTGCATCAGCCAATCAACACATGAAGAGGTGCTCAGCTCCCCTGGGTATGAGGGAAGGGCAGAAGAGCACAATGTGATACCGTATTACATTCACCCGACTGAAAAAACTAACGAACTTGACGGTATCAAGCGTTGGAAAGGCCACAGGTCCGTGGAACCGTTAGTGTAACGCAGGGGAAGTGTAAACACGTAAGATGCCATGTGAGAAAACAGCAGGGCAGCATCTAGTAAAGTTCTCCTTCTGCTCACTTATAATAATCGAAAAATTCTAGCCCTAGGAACACTACTAAGAGAAATTCCTACACATATGCATGAGGACATATGTAGGTGAATTTTCACAACAGCACTCTGTGGGTATAAAAAACTGGACACATGAAAGTGCTCATGAAAATAAATGAATACATTGTGTTATATTCATGCAAATGACTACAGAAGAAAAAAATAAGTGAACTATACTACATGCATGGTGAATCTTAATAATATACTGTTGAATAAAAAGTACAAATCATGTAAGACAATATAACCTATGATATACTTTTCATAAAGTTCAAATAAAAAAGCACGTATATACATGAGTACGATGAAGTAATTTTTAAGTCTGTTTTGAGAATGTCAGTTAATAATGGCATTATAAAAACACGTACATAGGATACACGCATCCCTGTGTTTATTGCAGCATTATTTACAGAGACCAAAATATGCCCCAAGCATCCACTGACTGATGCATGGATAAAGAAGAGGAGTTATATATATGCAATGGAATATTATTCAGCCATAAAAAACAATGAAATCTTGTCATTTGCAACAACATGGACACAGCTAGAGAGTATAATGCGAAGTGATCAGTCAGAGAAAGACAAATACCATATGGCTTCACTTATATGTGGAATTTAAGTAACAAAACAAATGAACAAAGGGAAAAAAGAGACAGACAGAGACAAACCAAGAAACAGATTCTTAACTATAGAGAGCAAACTGATGGTTACTAGAGGGGAGGTGGGTGGGGGGATGGGTTAAATAGGTGATGGGGATTAAGGAGTACACTTGTCATGATGAGCACCAGGTGATTAACATAAAAATGTAAAAAATATATATAAGTACCTTCATTTATTTTTTGTTTTATTTACTGTGGTAAAAAAATATATATATAACATAAAATTTAACATTTTAAGATAAAACAATCTTAAAATGTAATGGATAGAATAATTAGATGAAGTGGAAAAACTCCTTGAAAGATTCAAATTACCAAAACTGACGCAAGATAAACAATATATGAATAGCCCTATATTTACCCCAAAAGCAAATTGTTATGGACTGCATGTTTGTGTTCCCCCAAAATTCATGTGTTGAAGCCCTAACCTCCAATGTGAATTTGGAGATAGGGCCTTTATGGAAGCAAGAGACACCAGAGTGTTCTCCCTCTTCTCCCAACCACCCCCAGCACACACACAACACCTAGGAAAGACTATGGTCTCCCTTTGTCTTCTTATAAGGACACCAATCCCATCATGGGGACTCCACCCCCATGACCTCATCGAAACCCAATCATCTCCCCAAATCCCGACCTCTTAATAGCATCACACTGGGGGTTCTAACCCCCCAGCTCCAAGTATGAATTTGGGGAGGACACATAACAATGTTCACAATAATGTTACATAAGAAAAATTATGTAAATCAACCAGTCCAGTACATGGCAAATGTTCAGTAACCTGAACACCCCTCTTATCATTATTATAGGTGTTGCACTTGCCAATCAGAATGTCCACAGTAACCTGAGTAAGAACATTTTCAGTAGTGTGGTGCTGAGAAACAACACTACTGGGTCTCAAAGAATAAAGGGGAAGATACCACCTGCTCCCTAGTAGGTGTTAACGGTTGACGACCCTTATGCATGACTGCTGGGAATGTGAAACGGTGCGGTCCCTTTGAAACTGTTTGGTGGTTTCTACTGAAGCTAATCATGTATCTACACCATGATCCAGCCAGGCCACTCATTTACATATTCCCAACAGAAATGTGTGCTTATATCCAACAAAAAATATGATCAAGAATATTCATAGCTGCATTCTTCACAATATTCTGAAAATGGAGAACAAGCCAAATAACAGGAAAATGGATATATGTAATCTATTCATTCACTGAGACACTGCACAGTTAAGAAATAACTCTAAATTTTGCAAGCACATGAGGGAACCTCAGAGCCATGATGATTATCAAGACGGACATAACAGTATTATGTACTGTGGGGGTCCATTTATAAGTCTTTAAAACTAATCTACAGTGATTGAGTTGAACAGCGGCTACTTTTGTAAAAGGGGTATTAACAAGGAGGGAGCAGAAGAAACCTGGGAGGTGCTGGAAATATTTCTTGACCTGTGTGGTGGATACTTGGGGTTATATATGTAATATTTCATAAAGATGAACCTTTAAGATTTGTATATTCACTATGTGTAAGTTATACCTTCGTACAGTAATTAAAGAAAATAGTAAAATAGTAACGAGGAAGCCTAGAAGTCCTGCGTAGCTGTCTCTTCAGAGAATGAGAAAACTCCCAGAAGCTTGGTTGTTCAGGTGAAATAGAGTCGTCAACAATTACATGTGTTGGGAGAGCCAAGAGCATGTTTTGTTTCAAGTTTCCCCCAAGTGTCCAAAACTTCACTGTGTTTCCTATGTTGAGTTGAGAGAAGGTGAAGATATAGAAGAGGCAGGAATTATTTCCTTCACTTCCTTCACTTATGTGAAGACCCAAGGTCCCAGATGCAGCAGACTCATGTACGGCTTCCTGTAATTCCTACCTCGTGGTGCTTACACCCTGTTATGATGCCCTCTGGCAGAATGGCGCAGGCCCTTGATTTGCTTCTGATGTGGCCAAGTGGTGGAAATGTAAAAGATGAGGCTGTGTGTTGCATCCCTCTTGCTGGAGTCTCTCCCACCAACACTTGATCTGAAGGAACCTGACATGCTGTGGGGTGTCTCTGACTGTGGTCTTACCATTCTATAAGTCAAGAAAGCCAGGGACCAAAGAACGACCCCACACCACCTCCGTCTTCTTCACACCCTCTATCCAGCTGTTCCTGAATCTTGATCGTGTTTCATCTTCCGTATCTCCAGAATCCGTCACCTTCCCCAGCTCCATCGGTTCCGCACGAGCATCCTCGTCCAAGCCATACTCGTCTCTAGCCCGCATGACGCTAGCAGATTTCCAGCTGCTCTCCATGTATCTGCTGCGTGCCTCTGATCCGCTCTCTGCCTTCCGTCCGCTTCCCCATCCACTCACCCTACTTCCGTCTGGGAGCGGACCCCACCAAGTTGTGCCTGGACTTCTGACCCACAGATGAGAAGCAGTATATAAGTGATACTGTAAGCTCTGTTTGTGGTAATATTGCCACACGGCAAAAGACAACTAATACACCTGAGAAGTTAGGCGAAGGTGAGATCTAGACTCTGCTGGGGGAACTCGCCATGCCGGGCGTGAGAACTCTTCCACAGAGGTGAGAAGTAAGCTGCAGGATGAGTCTGTCAGGGGTAAAGAGCAAGAAGGCCAAGTGTGTAGCCTCTCTTCTCAATGTGAAGTAGGTCACATGCTGAGTTATGAGCAGTGAGGTGGGTGGCGATATCTCGAAGAAGGGTGAGTGGATGGGGAAGCGGACGGAAGGCAGAGAGCGGATCAGAGGCACGCAGCAGATACATGGAGAGCAGCTGGAAATCTGCTAGCGTCATCGGCCTAGAGACGAGTGTGGCTTGGACGAGGATGCTCGTGTGGAACCGACGGAGCTGGGGAAGGTGACGGATTCTGGAGATACGGAAGATGAAACACAATCAAGATTCAGGAACAGCTGGATAGAGGGTGTGAAGAAGACGGAGGTGGTGTGGGGTCGTCCTTTTGTTCCTGGCTTTCTTGACTTACAGAATGGTAAGACCAGTAGTTGAAAATGGCGAGGTGGGAGGAGTGGGCCAGATCATGAGGTCCTTTTTAGGATGTCAGTGGAACACTGGAACATTAGGATATTCAAGTGAAGATGTGGAACTGCAGAGCGGGGTGAAGGTGTGAGACAGACTCTAAGGGGTGAGGAGGGGAGGGCTGGACACTTGCTGGCTGAGCAGCCAGAAGGAACACGAGAGGGGAGAGATCACGAATCTGCACTGAAGCCTCTCCACCCACTCGATGGCCCCAGCAGCTCTGACAGCCCAGATGTGAGGCTGAAAAAGGCAAATGTCTCCTTGAGGTTTTATAAGACAGGAGGGCAAGAAGAGAACAAGGCTAGGGACTGCTTCCGAATATCTGCTTCACAAGTGGAGGGATGGATAGATGCAGAGATGTATAGGTGAATGAATGACTGGATGAAGGTGGAAAAGTGTGGGATGCAAAGTATAGTTAGAGGTGTAATCTGCAGAAAAAGAAAGGACTGTCTTTTCTGAATTTGGAAGGAAGTCTGAGATATTATTCATTATGACTAATAATGCCTAAATATTACAAACACACAACTTTTGTTACTTTGTCAGTCACTCTGAGTCAGGCAGTGTGCAATAAGCAGTTTCTTGTTATCTAATTACATTCCCAAATAATCCGATGATGCAGAAACCATCATTACTATCTTTTTCTAATGTAGGCTAGTTTAGCAGACTAGGATATGTTCATCATATCCCTGGCCTCTTCTCCTTGGGCACAAAGCTAAACCACATTTCCCAGTTTGATGCGACATGTAGCCTAATGACCAGTTCTTGTCAATGAAATCTGAACGAAGTGATGTATGTGTGCAAGGGGATAGGACTACAGATCTTCCACAACTTATGATGGGTTTCATCTCAATGAACCCATCAAAATGCGTTTTTTAAAATAAAGATTTTATTATTTATTTGAGTCAGAACGAAAAAGAGAGATCACAGAGGCAGAGGAAGAAGCAGGCTCACCGCTACGCAGGGAGCCCAACGCAGGGCTCAATCCCAGGACCCTGGAATCATGACCTGAGGTGAAGGCAGACGCTTAACCGACTGAGCCACCCAGGGGCCCCCAAAATGCATTTAATACACCTAACCCACCACACATCATAGCTTAGCCTAGATTACCTTAAACGTGCTCAGTACACTTACATTAGCCTACAGTTGGGCAAAATCATCAAATACAAAGACTATTTCATAATAAAGTGTTGAATATCTCATGCATTTATTGAGTATTGTACTGAAAGTGAAAAACAGAATGGTTGTAAGTGTACTGTGGTTTACCCGCGCGATTGCACGGCTGACTGGGAGCTGTGACTCGCTGCTGCTGCCCAGCATCAGGAGAGAGCGTCATACTGCAATATCGCTAGCCCAGGAAAAGATCCAAACTCAAAATTCAAAGGCCACCTTCTACCGAATGCATACTGCTTTCACACCACTATAAAGTGGAAGAATCCAAAGCTGAAGCACTGTAAGCTGGGGGCCGTCTGTCCTCCCCTGCTCTCCTATTCCTCTTGGCCACTTGGATGATGCCAGGGCAAACTTAAAGCAACATACTGACAACAGAACGCACCTGGATCCCTGAAAAAATAGGTGGTACAGAGTACCCCTGCTGACCCACATTAACCATGTCATAAATGAGAAAAAAACTCTTATTAATTTGTTAACTGACGTAGAATTGGGAGTTTATCTTTTACAGCAAGATAGCATTAACTTAGCCTAACTTGTATATCAAAGGAATAGCAAGATCATGCAACTTCCTCAGTCATGAGGCCAGTGAGTGGCCAAGCATTTAGAGCTTGTCTCTTACTCAGTATACCACCTCCCAACCCTAATAAAGACGAAGAGTGCGATGGGGTGGAAAGACAAGGGAAACAACTGGGAGTGCTCCATGACCAACCAAGACTCCGGGAAGGCCACAAAAGAAGCTGCCCATGGAATTTCAGACAGGTGATCCCCTGGTAGTCTGTGAGTTGCCATGAAACCCATTGCCAGGACACCCACCTGCCAGACTCTCAGCCACCTACCTGTATAGGTGCTTTTGGAGAGGCCTCTCTTCACTGTCCATAGTTCCTGCCCATGTTCCACTAGGTAGGTCAGCTCTGGTTTGGGAACAGGATGCCCTGTGCATGCAGAAAGAAATGGGGCATGGGTATGTAGGTAAGGACAAAAGGAAAAGTGTCAAGTATACAGGAGTATACACCTTTCACATGCCACCATGAAACTCCAGAAAGGAAATGACTCCTTCCAGAAGGTGTTCCCTAATGAAGCCAGTAGGATTCCACCTCCCCGTGGATCAGAACTACCTGGAGATGTCTGTTAAACCAAATGTGAGTTAAACCAAATCTCTGGGCATAAGGACAGAACACAGGGAGTCTGTAAAGCTCCCCAGGTGATTCTGGTGCCCAAGGATGGCTAAAAAACATTGGACTGAATCAACTGTTGAATGGCATCTACTGATAGTTGTCCGAGGTGGGCCGTGACCTAAAACCGCTACCCATTCTGAAGAAAAAGCCTTTAATCCAAGTTGGGAAGACAGAGCTGAAGGTGGGGACCTGCTGCCCTACTTGCCGCTGTAGCATCCCATGGCGACTTTGAGGATACTGGCCTGATGGCCTGGACCAAGGACAGAAAGTGAACAGACACGCCTGGGTTGGCACCTACCAGGCCAGGAGCCAGCATCACCTCAGGGCTTCTCATCAGGTGAAGTCATTTTCAGGGGTGAAATCAGTATGAGGAGGTTTTCTGGTACATGCACCCAAGCATGTTTTGCCAAATGTGAAGGCTTAAAGACAGGAGGACTCTGGAGAGAATCCAGTGACTAAGGCACCACAACCCACAGAAACTCCTAGAAAATCCTATACTGCAGGCCAGAATGTATCCAGTTGTCCTGCAGCAAATGCTCACTGATGTTTGCTAGATGCCTGGAACTGAGCCCCATGATGGGGCAGTGTCAAAGTTAAATCAGAGCTTCCTTCATCTCTGTCCTGGAACTGAGCTCCCTGTCCCCACAGGGACTTGGCTCCTGTTGGTCCCTCCATCTGGAATACTATTCCCCACGCATCTCCTTTCAACAACTAATCACAATGGTCACAAGTTACTGCATTGATGACTGACCTCCCGGGAGAGACAATGTGGACACAAGGCCGGGAGAGCCCTGTCATGGTGACCATTTGGACATCTGGGAAAAGGGAGACCTCAGGCCTCAATTCAATTCATATTCAGACCAATTTCTGGGTAAACTGGCCATTTAAAGTTTCACTGGGAGAATAGTTGGGACTTACTGATCTAGTACATGTAACAAGTACATGTGTCATACTTGCTTGTTCCTAGTTCTATTCTAAGCACTTCACCGCTATTAGGTCACTTGGGCTAAGTGAAAGGTTACTATAAAAATACAATAAAATCAAATTAACTGTATTAAGTCCCCGGAAGCTCACGCTGCGTCCTCAAGGCTATGTGTCCTACAGCTATTCTTTCTGAAGGGGAAATTAGCTAAGAGACACAGGAGAGCTAAAGATGCAGCACCAAGCCCAGACTCTTCCAGCAACAATCAGAAGGCAGGAAAGAGGAAGGAAAAAGGAAGAGCTTTCTTAGATCCCCATCAACGCCATTGATGATGTGTCTGTGCACCCTCTAAAATGATCTCCCTTAGCAGCAGAGAAGCAAGGCATAGGCCTTAGGAGATAAGGGAAAACTGCAGACACCAGGAGCCAAAGAAGCCATTTAGCCGAGATTGTGCTGCTTAGAAAAATACCAGTAGCACTGATGTCAAATATCTTCCTGTCTGTCTGATTCGCCCACTTCTTGGAGAACTCACAGGTCCTGCTTACTGGGCCATGAGGACATTTGATCCACCAAAGTGAACCAATCACCTTACCTATTACGGAGATCTGGAATAAGGACTTCAGACTGAGGACAGCTTTTGCTGGACACTTGGGTAAAAATGTTGAGAACTATGTTTCTTATACAACAATCCCTATTGGACACATAGGGACGCCAATAAGAGGTTAGAACAGAATAGGCTGAGGACGTGGGGAGACAGGAAGGTGGGTCCCAGAGGCCTTCTCAATCAGCCATGCTTAGAGAGAAAGGATGGAATGAAAGCCTGTGGGTACCACTCTGGAGAGCAATGAATCCTTACCCAGTGAGACCAGGAGCCCACAAGTCTCCAGCATCACCTCCCGGTATAAGGTCCTCTGGGCTAGGTCCAGGTGTCTCCACTCCTCCCCAGTGAAGGTCACAGCCACATCTTTAAATGTTATCAATGCCTGGAATATCAAACAGAAGTGATGGGTGGCTGTATATCTATTAGATGAGATGACAGCCTGTTGCTTGGTCACCGGCAGAAGTCCAGAAAGAACCGAGGCCTGAACCCCTGAGTATCTCCTGAGAACCTAGCTCTGTGCTGGGCTCAGGAGAGAGGCAGGAGGTGCCTCTGACAGAGTAAAAGAACGTGGGAAAGAAAAGCCTCCTGTGTAGGAAGCCATTGGAGAAAGACACAAAACAATGATAATCTTATGTAGGCAGTGAGGAGCAGATATTAAGCCCATGAGTAAGTGCCATCACCTCCATTTCACAAGCAGCAAACGGAGGCTCAAAGCCAAGTGGAACAGAGTTGTGTGTCTAATGAGAAGGGGCAAGATTTGAACCCAAGTCCCTCAGGTCCAGCCATGGTCGGGGGTTTAGATTTAATCTAAGTGTGACATAGTCCCAGAGAGAAAAATCTTTCGTTCATCAATCCCTTATTGGGCACTGGTGCAAGCGCAGCACTGTTCTAGGCTTGGAGATAGAGCAGAGAACAGGAGCTCACACTCTGGAGCTGGGGAGAGGTCTGGACAAGAAATTAAAGAAATGAGCAAGATCAAGTCATATGGCCCTAAGGGCTCCGAAAACAACAAAAGAGAATGAACTGATTGCAAACATTAGGGGACTTTAGCTGGAGCAACCAGGGAAGGCCTCTCTCAGGGGGCACTGGAATGGGAGCAGGCCAGGTGAGGAAAGATTAATAACTAACCTAAGCCCGAAGGTGGTCAGAGCTAGGATGAGAGTAAACAGGGTGACATGCTAGAGAGTAACTTAAGGCCTGTTGTGTGTTTACAACTCAGGAGACACAGCATTCCTGTACACCATCATTAATGAATATTGGAATGGAGTCACTCTTCAAGCACAGGTTTCCCCCACTATCTGAAAGCACAGTGTTCCTATGAAAACTTTCCTAAGCCAAAATGCAGTAACATGAAAAGTATCCCCCAACTTCCTGAAAGTTCCCCTTACTGCCAACTTTGCTTTTAGGAAAAACTTACATTAGCACCTGTTTTCACCAACCGAAAGAAATCCCAAAAGGATTTTTGTTTTTACCTTACTAATGTAGTCTCTCCTAAAAGCCAGTGGCAAAATCCAAACCTTTGGAAAGCGGGAGAACCTGAATAAGAAAATGTGTTAAAGAGGAAAATGGATCACTGTTGCAAGTTGCAAACCAACTCCACTTGTAATACACAGACGGCAGCTGCAAAGTTCAATCCAGTGACTGTCTTGTCTTCCCCACCTGTCCAGGGGCCTTCTATACCTACCAGAGAAGCAGCAATTCACAAAACGCAGCTCCCGTCCCCTCTCCCAGCTTCCAGCTGGGTAGAGGCCTAAGGCAGGGAGGCCCGAAGGCCAGGCTCTCCCTGGTGTGAGCCTAAGAGCAGAGCAGGACCAGGTTAGTCCCTCTCAGAATCACATCCAGACTGATGCTCTCTGGGTCGCGCTGAGCAATAAGGACACTTCACACACATACTCTCTCTGGTTCCCTCAAGTGAGAGACAATAATCGTTAATACACACGGTATTCCAATTTTAGACCCGAGGGAATGGAGGCCAAGGGCAGTGAAAAGGCAAGCTGAGGTCAGGGGCAGAAATGGGGGCCTCCCCCCCTTATAACCCCTGGCCTGGATTCAGAACCCTGGGTTAGAAGTGATTAGATCTACCCCCACCCCCACCCCCCCGCCGCATTCCTCCAGGAACTCCAGATCCAAGAGCATTAAGAAGGAATGGCGAAGAGTCCCAGGATCTGTATCACTGCGGGCGGAACCGTGAGGACCGCGACCCCAGCGCGCGTGAGCCTGCGCGACCCTCCACTCACCAGCGCCGGCGCCGCCATGAGGCCCACGGGCCGAGCGAGACCGCGAGAAGCGGCGACTAAAGCCCGTCTAGCGAGCTCAGCCGACCCCTCACCCCAGCCCAGGGCCGGGTGACCAGGGACCTCGGTCTCCGCTGTGTAAACGCGCAACAAGGTCCGGGGGCCCCGTGCGGGTGCCTCGGGAACGAAGGGCTAGTGCCGCGGCGCCGGAGAGGCTAGGGGGACAACCCCGTTACAGGTGGTTTCGGGCTCATGCAAAACCGTGGAGGTAGGTCCTATCCTCCTCACCGTCCTTCGCTCAGTCTGGAAGACCCTTCTGGGTAGCGGCCTCCTCCCACCGCTCCAACCAGAAGCGCCGCTCAACACAGACACGCTACACCCAAATGACGTCCTAAGCGGAGACGCCAGAAGTCCCGCCCACGGTGCGGCAGAAACGCCCCTCTCCGCTCTCTGTCATTGGCTGAGCGCCCGCCTTCGCCATCAGAGGCACTGCCTTCTGGGTAATGTAGTTTCTGACTGCATCTAGGCGGCGCGCGCTCTGTTCTCTGAGAAACCTGGCTTAAAGTTCCAAAGACCGGGGTATGGCTTTTAAGAGGTTGAAGGAGAAGCGCACAGATTTCAGTGGCCCTTCAGGCAAGGTCTCACCTCAAACAGGTGACGCCTACCGTGACCTTCCTCCCTGTGTACCGCAGTGGGATCACTCACTTCTTTCTGAGCCGGTATTTACAACGAAATGTGAAGATAATTCTTGAGTGTAGTGATTTTAAAAGTTCCTCTAATCGGCAGTTTCCAACCTGCAGACCACTACAGCATTCCCTTGGGAATTTGTTACAAATACAGGCCCCACTTGACTCCTACTGAATCAGGAACTCTGGGCTAGGGCCCCACATCTATGCTTTAAAAAGCCCTCCAGAGGAATTTAATGCTCCAAAGCGCTGAGAACCAGCCTCTTTAAATTCCAATGAATAGATGAGCTAAAACTGCCTCTTTTGTGGGAGATAACTAAAAAGGGCTCAGTAGCAGACCTGGCACATAATGGCAAGTACATAAGAGCTAGTGCTGTCATTATTATTATTTTATATTAGTATCATTGGTAATGTCATCACAAGGATCTGACATGCACTCCGGGGAGACAGGAAGTCTGATGCTTCTTGGCAGAGGCATTGGTGACATTTGTCAAAATATATAATACTTTGACTCAACAGGAGCCTCCTGAAGAGTATTTAAAATGTTTACATAACAATACACTCGAATCAGGCAGAAGCATTATTCAAGACTGCTTTTGACTTCCTTTATGACAGGGACTCTTCTATGATATGAGCACTGAAACTAAGGTGAGTGGGAAGAAGGATTGGCGCGGTATAGAAATGTTTTTAGAGAAATGAAAAGGCAAAAAAGTCAGACAAAAATTATGATGTATTTCCACAAAGTTACATCAAGCGAGCCTGCCTCTCCGGCCTCCCCTTCCACCTCTTCAACCTCTGCCAACCCTGGGCCAGCAAGACCTTCCCCCCGCATCCCCCTCCTCTCCTCATCCCATTCAATATGAGGACGATGAGAATGAAGACCTTTATGATGATCCAATTCCACTTAGTGAATAGTAAATAATCATCATGCTTTATAGTTAATAAACGTATCTGTTGTGTATGTATGTGAAAATCTAGTAACTGCATTGTGAGAACCGTATGGAACCTTTTCGTGTCCTCATCATCTAAGTCCTCCTTGTGTAGAACTTTAGGATCACCTGAGAATTTTTAAAAATGCAAGGTCTCTGGCCCACCTGATGAGGGAACACAGAAGGCCAGCTGAAGACGAGGCACAAGCCAACACCCTGCAGAAGCCTCCCTCGTCAGTTTGATCAGACTGTCCTGGGTTTAGCACTGAAAGTCCCATGTACTGGAAACACCCGTCCCGGGACAAAAGTCCCAGTGTTCAGTGATAGGTACAGAAGTTTGCAGCAAACCCATACATGAGCCAAAAACATATGGGCTGAAAGCAAAACTGTTTTTAATGCCAGGATGCTGGGTATGGCATAGATTATTGGCCATGTGTAGTTGCTGTAGCTGGCCCAGCTCACACCTGAGTGATTTTATGTTGAGGCATCATGTATAAAAGACACCTTACTTACCCCGATGCCACCTAATGTATATAGTGAATCAGTGAAGCCACAGAAAGTGAAGCAGTTTCCTGATCCACACTGATCCCACCCCAGATCAGACATTCTTCTGTCTCAGTTCTTTCCTCTTCTTGCATGTCTGTGCCTGTATTTGTTTCCTATCACTGCTCTAAAAAAAAATATTACTACAAATTCATTGGTTGAAAACCACACACACACACGATTTATCATCTTGAAGTCTCTGAGCCCTTGAACTTCAGATCAGAAGTTCGAGGGGCTCTGCTGGGTGTTCTGAATAAAAATCCACAGGGACAAACTCAAGGTACTGGCCAGGGCTACAGTATTCATCTGGGGCCCTGGGCCTTCTTCCACAATCACTTTGTTTCTGTTTTTGTTTTCAGAATTCATTTCCTGCTCACAGTTTCCATGTGTCCTCCTTGACTTTTAAGCCAGCAGCACTGGATTGAGCGCTTCTCTCTAGCTTTGAATCTCTCTTCCTTTTTACCAACCAGCCAAAGAAACTAATCTGCATTTAAGGGCTCCTGAGATGAGGCTAGATCCGGCCAGATAACCCAGGATCATCTCATTTGAAGATCAACTGATTAGTAACTTTGCTTACATTTACAAAGTCTCACCTGCCACATATTCAGCATATTCATGGCAGTCACACCCGGGGGCAAAACGTAATGGGTTCCAAAATTCAATCTACCATGTCCCCTTTTACCTGTAAATTCATTTATATCTAAATATCTATGTCTATGTATAGGTTCTGGAGCAGATTTATATTTTCTTAATAGTAAGCCTGGAATTCTTTTATATGTGAATTTAATAGTTTATCCACACAACTCAGCTAATGAGTATCCTCATGTCACTCTTACAGGCTCTAGATGTTAAAAGCACAGCTGGACTCAAATTATGGTTTGTCTCAGTTCCGCACAATGTCCTTAGTCATAATAGTTTGCTTCTGAATAATTGTGATTTCCCCTGATTTTTGAAACCAAATGAATCATTTTGGGGAAGTTTTCATTTTACTTACTTGTATGGATTTTTTCCTCTACTTCACCTGATAGTCACATGCTGGGTCCGTGAGGAATGACTACTGACGTGAGTTTACATCTCACTCCTGTCCCTGACGACAGAGATCTCATTTGGAAGAGACCTGGGATTTAAGCCCAATATCCAGCCTTAATTTTTTAAGTGTCACATTTACATAATTCTTATTATTTCTTGTTTCTCATGCCATAAATCAGGTATTTTCTTAGCTGTATTAAAATTCACACATTTGTGAATGAAAAAGCAGGTTTCCATATGGTGGTTGCACTTGTGTAAGAACACACTTCTATTTGAGATTTGTCCCAATTTTTCTCTTAGAGAAACTCCCAGTATGTGCATTTGTCTGCTAGGGTTGCCATAACAAAGTACCACAGTTTGGGTGGCTCAACCAACAGAAATTTATTTTTCTGCAGCGCTGGAGGCTAGAAGTCCAAGATGAAGGTGTTGGTAGGTTTGGTTTCTTTTGAGTTCTCTCTCCCTGGCTTGCAGATATATGCTCTCACAGTGTCCTCACATGGTTTTCCCTCAGTCTGTGTTGTCTCTGATCTCCTCTTCTGATAAGGACAGCAGTCATATTGGATGGGGGTCCACCCATGTGACCTCATTTTACCTTAATTATCTTTGAAAAAGCCTATCTCCAAATACAGCCACATTCTGAGCTAATAGGGGCTAGGGCTTCAACAGATTTTGGGGAAACGCAATTCAGCCCATAACATTGTGAAATATGGCATATGTATAAGAAATTTAAAACTATGAAGATTTTAATCTTTTTAAAGTTGATACCTATGTAACCACCACTAAAGGCAATACAAAGAATAATAGCAGTGCCCAGAGTCCGGAGAACTCCATCCCAGTCACAACGTGCTCCCGCTCCAAAACCGAGAGGAATTCTAAAACCTGACTGAAAGCCAGTATGACCTGACTTGTTGGATAGTTTTTCCTATTGTGTCTCAATCCCAAAAATAGAGTTTGGTTGTGGCTGTTACTGAATTTTATATGAATGGAATCCTAAATTAGGGGCTCCATTTGGTCTTGTTATTGTCTTCAAAATAAACATACAAGATTCACCCATCTCATCCTGTGTATCTGCATATTATCCATTTTCATTGCTGTTGAGCTAATAATGGATCTATCCATTCTGCTGCTGATGCACATTTGTATTGTTTTCAAGCTACTGGTAACGTAATCATGCTGCTGTGAGTTTTTGTCCAAGTATTCTGATACACATAAAATCGACCTTTGTATAGCAGTAGTTTACACACTTAAAAAAACATTCATTGGGAAGACATAAATATGTTTATGTACTTAACTGCAGAACTTTGAAATATACAAGGCAAAAAGTGACCAAACTAAAGGATAATATACAAATTACAATCATACTTGAGGATGTTAACACTTCTTTCTCACTAATTGTTAGAATAAGTAAACAAGAAGCAAATCGGAGTGCAAAAGATTTATCTTGACCTAATGGTATTTGTAAAACACTATATCCAACATTAGCTGAACACACTTCTTTTTCTTTTCTTCCTTTTTAAAGGACATGGATGAAACATTTATTCTGTCTTGCTTGAATGAACTGTATTTCAGGGTAAGAGGCTGATGTCAGACAGTTCTTTTTTTTTAATTTAAATTTATTTAATTAACATACTGTATTATTAGCTTCAGGGGTAGAATTTAGTGATTCATCAGTTGTGTACAACACCCATTGCTCATTACTTCAGGTGCCTTCCTTAACGCCTGTCACCCACATACCCCATCCTCCCAACCACCTCCCCCTCCAGCAACCCAGATTGTTTTTTATAGCTAAGAGTCTATTATTATTTGCCTCCCTCTTTCTTTTTATCTTCTTTTATTTTTCCTTCCCTTCCCTTATGTTCATGTGTTTTGTTTCTGAAATTCCACATAGCAGTGGAATCATATGGTATTTGTCTTTCTCTGACTTATTTTGCTTAGCATAATACCCTCTAGTTTTATCCACGTCATTGCAAATGGCAAGACTTCATTCTTTTTGATGGCTGAGTAATATTCCAACATATATATATATGATATATATATATATGATATATATATATGATATATATATATATATATATATCACCTCTTCCTTATCCATTCATCTGCAAGGGACATCTGGGCTCTTTCCATATTTTGGCGATTGTGGAAATTGCTGCTTTAAACACTGGGGCACATGTGCTCCTTCAAATCACTATGTTTATATCCTTGGGATAAATACCTAGTAGTGCAATTGCTGGGTAGAACATACTGCTTTTTCAAGTGAACCTGGAAGGTTCATGAGGTAGGCATATATTGGGTCAAAAACTATGTCTTGACAAATTTCCAAAGTTGAACATATATACAGGGTTTTTTCTCTGAACACAGCGGAATTAAAGCAGAAACCAATAACTAAGATATCTAGAAAATCTGCAAATATTTAGAAAGAAATGAAAACATACTTTCACATAACCAGTGGGTCAAAGAAGGAACAATATAAAATTAGAAATAATTTGAACTGAATGATAACTGAAACAGAGCAAATAAAAAAAATTTTTTTAAGATTTTATTTATTTATTTGAGAGAGAGAGAGCACAAGCAGGGGGAGTGGCACGCAGAGGGAGAAGCAGGCTCCCCGCTGAGCAGGGAGTCCAACTCTGGGGCTCCATCCCAGGACCCCAGGTTCATGACCTGAGTTGAAAGCTTATCAGACTAAGCCACCCAGGCACCCCAGAGCAAATCAAAATTTACAGTATGTGGTTAAAGCAGTGCATAAGGGAATGTTGCATCTTTAAGTGTTTATATTAAAAAATAAGAAAGATCTAAAAACAGTGACTTAAGTTTCCATCCTAAAAACAGAGAAATGAAAGCAAGTTAAATCCAAAATAGAAATAGATAACAAATATAGGAATGGAAATAGAAAATATACAGCACAGAAAATTACCAAAGCTAAAGTGGGATTTGTAGAAGACTAATACAACTGATAAATGTCTACTAAGATTAATCATGAAATAAAAAGTGAAATTTCAAACTATCAGTATCAGGGGAAAGGGGGTATTGCTACAGATTGGAAGACATTCAAAGGATACGGTGATTCTAAACACCCTTTGAGCAAGAAAATTGCAGGTTCAAAGAGTTCTCCTGGTGAATTTCATCACATATAGAAGATATTTTACCAGCGTTGTACAAACTCTCAGAAAATAGAGGAGGCAGATTCTCCGAATCCATTCTATGAGGTTAACACTACCTTCATACCAAAATATAAAAATAAATGTACAGATTCATGTACTCATAAACACAGATATGACAATCTTTAACATATTAGGAAATCCATCCTAACCAAATTTAAAAATGTACTCTAGAATGACCAAGTGGAAATTGCAGCAGGTACCCAAGGTTGGTTTCATATGGAAAATCAATCAATGCAATTTACCATCTGAAGAGACTAAAGGAGAAAAGCCACCTGCATATCTCAAAGCTGTGGGGGAATTAATTGATGAAGTTTAACATAGCTTTCAAAAAGATCTCTCGGTCAAGTAGGAATTGGAGGGAATTTCCTCTTTCCTAAGGCAAAGCAGGGTGAAGTGACCACAAGTGACTCTGCCTTGGGACAGAAGACTTTGAAAGCGGAGCGGAGTCTGCACCCATCGGCAGGGCCTCTCGAGGCCTTGATCTGGAGAAGAGCTCTCACCCGCAGCTGTATGGTTTGCCATACAGCTACAACAGATGCCTCATGGGCTCATGCTGGCAACTAGTGACCTGTGTCCTACACCTTCTGAGGGGACTGGAGCCCAGTGCGGCCTGTGGGGGCCTTAGAAGTGCCAGTAATTCAGACCTGGTGGGCAGCGTGGGATCCTTACAGGGGTGCCATGGTGCTGAGCATCCGGACTAGAAAAATGGTCATCCGTGATCCCTGCATGATGAGGGGGCACCACAGTCAGGTGGTGAGTGCATGAGCTCTGGAATCAGACGGACCAGTTCAAACCCTAGCTTCACCATCATGTGGGGCCCTCTGGAAGATGCTGAGGGTTCATGCTTTTTGTAATCTGTAAAACTGTAAGAAGAAGCGAAGAGCACCTGCCTGCCTGGAAGGGATGTGGTGGGGCACAGCACCTGGCAGGCTAGGCCACTCCATCGGCCCCTACTCAGAAAACTCGGCAGCCCCGCTGCTGATGCTTGGGACTCACACTTTTCCAGGGCTGCGACAAGGCTGGCCTTGTCTTGCTCCAGGACTAGAACAGACCACACACGGGTCCCTTGTAAGCGGATTTTCTGGAAACCCAACCTACCAGTATGGAAGAAAGGGAGGATGTGAGGGTAAACAGGTGTTGTCCATGGCGGCTGCCTGGGTGAATCACACCCTGTGTTGCTGGGTCACTCCATGGCCCCCCCGTCACCTGCCAGCTGAAGCCATCCCCAGACTCTGGGTGCACCAGTACCCGCAGGAAACAGAGCCCAACCTCATCCTCTCCGTCAGGGTCTCTCTTACACTGACCTAGAGTGAGCCAGGCCCCCAGTCCATCAAGACTTAGGTTGCTCCAGGGCTCGGCTCTGAGCAGGCTCTGCTTCCTCTGCCCCCGGGAGAAATGGCTAGTGGACCTAGAGGCACAGATTGCCTCAGCTACAGCCCTGGGCCAGGTGCCGAGGAGGCTGCAGACCCCGAGCCCCGGTGGTCCCACTTCTGCTGGCAGCCAGCACCAGCAGTCCTGAGCAGTGCCCACAGAGTGCGGGGGCACTGCTGGTCCCCAACACCTGCAACCGGGTGCGGAAATCCCAAAGGGACTGGAGAAGGGCCGTTGGCCCCACCCTCTGCCCTCTGGCGCCCTTGCTTCCACCCTTTGCTGGCCAGGACTTTCCTGTCACACATCCAGTGATGAGTCCCCAGCATCAGGCTGAACAGTGCATGATTCGCCTTGGAAGAGTAGGTAGCTAGAGGCACCTCCAAATTACGTACTACGCTCCCAGGATCAGACAGCGAACACATACCTCTACATGGGCAATTTAAAGCAACCTTCTCCCCTTTCCTGACCCAGCTCCTGTTCCCCAAGCAGCTGTCACCCACCCGTTCATCCAGCCCCGTGTCCCTCCTTCACTTCCACCAGTGCCTCGGTTCTCACTGGCCAGCCCATCACTGCCTCCCCGTCCCTTCGCCCGGGGCAGTCAGCACATCCGTAGAGGTGACCTCCCAGGGCATTTTGGAATTGGGTGTAACCCACATGGGCTCCGCTCCCCATTCCCAGGCTTTCACCTCCCGGTATCCCTAAGGATCCACTGTGCGTTACCTCCCCATTAACCAGTGATGAGGGAACAGAAGGCAAGCTGAGAACAAAGCAGAAACCGGCACCCTGCACCCACCCCCTTTGGGATATATGTGACATTCCTCAGGCACCGCTGGCCGCCCTAAAGGAAACAATGGTTGACTGATAGACATCACAGTCCTGCAGGACCAGGAGTGCTCCTCAGTTTACAAATGTCCTAGTGATTTACAAGGAAGCAGCTTTCTTATCAATAGCCTAACTTCCAAGAGACCATAACTCAGTTTCCTGAAGCCCTAACATCACCCTCCCCTCCATAAAATTAAGGGAGGCTGAGGCAGAAGGAAATGTAAATAAAATTGGATTTCTTCTGAACCTGAAGCCCATTGACAAGGACGTGTGATAGGAGGAATGTAACATTCCTCCCGGAAACTCCCAACTGTCTTCATGTTAGTGTCTCATTAGAGGGAAAAACAACCTTGGTTTGACAATAACCAGGCCCCCAGTATCCTGAGAGACTCTAGCATATGACAGTCCTTCTGGACACCCCCTTTGTCCTCACCTCCCCAACTCCTCAGTATATAATCAGCCACTCCTCAAGACCACAGGGCAGCAGCTCTTTCTGCCCACGGGTCCTGTCCCCGTGGTGGAGAATCATCCTGTTGATGCAGTTTTGGAATATAGGTGAGGCTCAGTGGGGTGGAGTCTGGAGCCGACGAATCAGTGTTCTCTTCCCGCGTCTGGTCGGTGCCCTCGGGGCCCGTCTGGCCAGAGCCAAGCTCTTCCTATTGGAGAAGCCTGCACCACTGAGAAGAAACACAGGCTTGAAGATGCTGCTCTTCGTGCCTTCGGTCAGATGCCTCAGGGCCACCGGGCCAGGGCACCTCTGTTGCTGTCACAGGGGCTGGCACCACAGTGTGGCTGGAGAAACGACCGTCCGCGAATCCAGGCAGGGCACGTGGGGTCCATGAGGGCAGGGCACACGGAGTGCCGTGGGAGGCGGGGCACACTCGCTGTGTTTGGGCACACTTGTAGTTCCACCATCATTCAGAGCAGCTGGGGATACTCGTGGCCAGAGCACATGAGTTGCAGTCAGATGGGACAACGTCACTCTTAGGAAGACACTTGGGGCCTGGCCTTCAGTCGGTCCACTGGGGCCTTCTGGCCAGGATGCCCCCTTTGACTTTGTAGGAGCCGACACCACTGAGAAAATACCTGTGCTTCCCGCACTTCT
The DNA here is from genome assembly GCF_964656455.1 of Halichoerus grypus. NCBI lineage: Eukaryota > Metazoa > Chordata > Mammalia > Carnivora > Phocidae > Halichoerus > Halichoerus grypus. Next base: position 44,150,360 of record NC_135726.1, on the reverse strand, counting down.
TCACCCCCTCTGACCAGATCACAGGGGCCTCTTGAGCGGGTCCAGCGAGGAGCAGCCTTGCCTTGGGGGTGGCCTTGGCACCTGTCCAGGGATTCCCTGTGGCCACGAGGGTGGGGGCACCCACCCACTGGTTGTCTTCTCCTGCAAGAACTAGGATCGCAGCAACTAGGAAGCAAAAGCCTCCTCTACACATGGCGGCGACCACTGTCCCTCACTCGTGGGTGTGCTTTGCTGGGGAGGGACAGTCTCAGGCGCGTCTAGTTCTGTCCATCAAACTTCACCTGTTGTTTGTTTCCCTAGAGCAAGCCGGAGGCCCAACAGCTCAGGGTGTTTGTGTATGTATCCAGATTGTGGGTTGCGATGAGGCTGCTCAGGGGTCAACACACTGGCTCGAAAAGGTCCACTGTGGAGAGAAGGGAGAGGTCTGTAAGCATCACCCGGGCAACACTCTGCTTTCCACTGTCGGCCTGCAAGCCTCAAGCTCCAGGCCCGGTTCCCTCTAGTCTTAAACCAGCAGGACACCCACTGCTACCAACAGTGCCCCTTCCCTCTTGCCCATTGGCTCCAGTGGGTCCTTCTCCTTCTTTCCCAGATAGAATATACGTATACGTACGTTGTTCTTGTTAATTGGGCCTCCGCTGATGTGTTTTGCTTCTTCAACTCAATGAGGGAGGTAGAAGTGACCTGTATAAGTGGTAGTGTGTTGAGCCAAACTTAACTGTGCAAAGCTTCTGTGGCCCGGGAGATAGGACGCAGAGGCAGTCCCACTGGGGGCAGCAGGAGCTGACTTCTGAATCTGTGCTGTGTCAGGGACAGCAGCCCGGGAGGAAGCGAGGTGCAGACGGGGGACACGGGCCATGACTCTCCCTTGCCGCTTCCTTCTGGGCTTCTCCCCGGCCGCCTGGCCTCCATGGAGGCCACATCAGCCTTGCTGCGTAAGCAAACCACACTGTACAACTGTAGTCTATGGAAAGTATTTCGATGTCCCCGTTTAATTCAGATTAGGCCAATAGTCCACACACATTCACACTTCACCCAGTGAGGACTGGCTTGGGGGGAAAAAGGAAGAAAAACTCATGTCTGTTTTCTGATTTTTGGAAAAAAAAATTTTTTTAAAGATTCCTTATTTGATAGAGAGAGACACAGCGAGAGAGGGAACACAAGCAGGCCAAGTGGGAGAGGGAGAAGCAGGCTTCCTGCTGAGCGGGGAGCCCGATGCGGGGCTCGATCCCAGGACCCTGGGATCATGACCTGAGCCGAAGGCAGACGCTTAACAACTGAGCCACCCAGGCGCCCCTAGTTTTTGAAAAATTTAAGTCAAGGATCACTATATAGATATTGTTCTCATGCTGCTTTAAAGAATCTGAAATGATTCTCTTTTCTGGTCAACAACTGGGTAGGTTCTATTTGGAAAAACAAGTCTTCCCCTCGTCTAACCTACTGAAATATCAAATTGCAAGAATGACAGTGTCACTCAAGCTTGGCTGGCCTTAGAGTCATGCTGTGTCTCCACGAGACTTTATTGCTGAAAACGGAATCTTTTCTAACACATGTTACAGCCCAAAAAGACAGGGCTGTAAGCAAAAAGGCAGGCATTTCCCTCAGCTTCTTACCTGTTATTTTCTTAAACATTTACTTGGTGGTGACCCTACACTAGACACTATGGCAGACCCTAGTGATGCCGAGTTTAAAGGCATCTCTTGCCGCACAGGAATTTACAATATAGTGAGAGTCCGACGAACAAACCAAATATTACACAGGACGGGGTAGTGGTGGGGATTTCAAAGCAGGTAGGAAGGACAGAAAACTAAGTCTGGGAGGGATGGAACTTTAATTACTCCTCAAGAAGAAGAACGAAATGGCCAGGTAGAGATGGACTATTTTCAGGTCAGGGAAATACCACATGAAGAGTCAGGGAAGGAAGAGCACTCATGACCCAGTGCGCACCAGGCAGAATCTTCTCTCTGACCACAAGAGAATTAAAGTAGAACCAATAATGAGTAGAGCATCCTCAAATATCCAGATATAAAGCAAAACATACTCTTTCAGAACCAATGAGTCAAAGAAGAAATAAGAACAAAAATGGGAAAATAGTTTAAACCAAATGATAATTAAAACACGGCAAGTAAAAATTTGTGAGACACAGCTAAAGCAGGGTGCTTCAGGAAACTTTGTAGTTTTAAGTGTTTATATGAAAAAATAAGAAACAGTTAAAAATAATGGTTCAAGTCTGCATCCAAAGAAAATAGCAATTGGTTTAAATAAGATCCAAAATAAGAAACTGAAATTACACAGCACTGAAAACTAAGCTGAGCGAGGAATTTTTAAAAGATGGGTAAAATTCATAAACCCCTACTGCGACTGGATGAGAAATAAAAAGAAAATTCAAATGACCAATATTATGAGTGTAAAAGGGGGTATGACTGCCCATCTGAAAGACAGGAAAATGGTAACAAGGGACCACAAGCCCCTTTCAAGTTAGAAATTTCCACCTCCAAATGTTTTGTTGTTTCCCCTGATGAACTCTATCATACCTATACTGACATTATTTTACCAGTGATACACAAATCCTTTTAGAAAATAGACAAGGAGGTAAGTTTTGCTAACTCAGTCTAGGTAGCCAGCGTTATTTACCCTCATCCCAAAACTCACAAGGAAAAAAAAAAAGCACAGGTGAATATCTCTTATAGCCCTAGAACCCCCCCCCCTTTTTTTTTTTTTAAGATTTTATATATTCGACAGAGAGAGACACAGTGAGAGAGAACACAAGCAGGGGGAGTGGGAGAGGGAGAAGCAGGCTTCCCGCTGAGCAGGGAGCCTGATGTGGGGCTGGATCCCAGGACCTGAGCCAAAAGCAGATGCTTAATGACTGAGCCACCCAGGCGCCCCATAGCCCTAGAAATCTTTAATTTCATTCTAGGAAGTCAAATCCTACCAAATATAAAACGATGATCTAGTATGATTAAGTGGGTTTTTTTTTTTCAAGAATGTAATGTTGTTTTGAGTGACTAATAATGCATTCATGTATAATCACCATATGAAGAGACTAAAGGAGAAAAGTCATAGGATCCTCTCAATGGTTGTGGGAAAAGTAATTGACAAAATTGACTCCCCTTTCAAAGGAAAATGCTCAGCAAGGTAGGAATGGGACAGTTTCACTTAGGTGATAAAGCACATCTACAAAAAAACTCCAATTAACAGCACACTGAATGCTTTTACCCTATCATCAGAAGCTAGGAAAGGCTGCCCTTTGTCTCCACTTGTCTCCACTCAACATTTTCCTGGATCTTGTAGCTAATGTCAAAGGTAAAGAGAACTAATAAAAGACATACAGGTTTAAAAAGAAGGAAGAGTGCCTTTCTTGCATAGAAAACACGATTGTGCTTGTAGAAAATCCAATGGAATCTACAAAGAAACTGGAAGAAGGAAGAAATGAATTGAGCAAGTTTCCCGTGTAAAGGTCAATATACAAAAGGCAACGGCTTTGTCTGTGTACTACCAAATACCAACACGTGTAGAGTGCGTCCGTGCAATGTACGTACATGTACAAGGCCTTTAAGCCAGGCTCGATCCCGCACCCACCTGGGGTGCGTCTCCTGTCCTTGGACCCGGGAGATCATTCACAGACTGCTGTGTAGTCAGCTACAAGTCTTCCTCAGACAAGAAGTGCCTGATGGTGCTATGCGGACCATTGGTACTCCCTGCAAAGGGAAAAGAATGAGAATACAAGGCATGCAGATGGAAAGGGAAGTAAATTAGCTTTATTCATAGAATCATGATTCGGAGAAAACATTATTGCGTATGTAGAAAATCTTGAACCTACACAGGAACTTCCAGAAGGGAGGTGATAGAATGCTGTGTCTGTGTGCTCATAGCATGTTCTGTAAACTACCAATGTACTATTGAAAAATAAACTTCACAAACCCCATACAGTCCTTATGAATAAATTAGCAAAAGCTGTGGAAGACCTATAGCCACAAAACTATATAAGGGTGGTTGTGAACTTTCTCTTCAAAGTCCAGAAAATAGATATTATAGGCTTTGTGGCTCATAGATCTCGGTCACATATTTCTGCGTGTGTGCGTGCGCACGGGCATGCGTGCGTGTATATGTTACAAGTATTTTCAATTGTTAGCATGGTTCTCAGCTCTCTGGTCTTACAAAAACCGGCTATGGGTTGAATCTGACCCAGAGGCCTCGGTGTTGGCTGCTAGCACAGAATATTGCTGAGAGAAAATTAAAAAGGCCTAAATATATGGAGATATATACCATGTTTGTGGCCTGGAAAACTTAATATTGGTCAATTGTCCATTTTGACTAGGACTCTGAAACCTGACCTATGGAGTTATCCCAAGCAATGCTGGTGCCCTCAGGGCATAAGGGTTTTCAGGGCAGGGAATCCTGTGCCCACCTGATGGGCGTCCCCTATGCCCGCACTGGAGAAGACAGATCCCAGCCAGCTGTGTGGTTTGCTGCAAGACGCAATTACAAGAGAAATCTGCCGTGGAGATGGAGTGACAACTGGTGGTCCCTGCCTACGTCTCTGAGACTGAGGCCCAGTGTGGTCAAGACCCACTTAGAAGTTGAACCGAATTAGCCCTCCCAGAGGCCAGTGCATGTGCTCATCACAGGTGTGCCCCCAGCTAAGGACCTTAAGGACTATTTTAAAAAAGAACCTGGTGATGTGCACGTGAGGAGGAGTCACCAGGGTCTGATGGTTCAAGGCTGGATCTGTAGAATCAGACAGCTTGGGTCAAGCCCTGGCAGGGCCACTACCACGTGTGTGGGCTGAGCAAAGTTCTAGGCCTTCCATATGGTTTTGCCAAACTTGTAAAGCTAAGAGAAGAGGCTCTGCCTGCCAGGAAAGGGTGATGCGGTGGGCAGCATCCGGGCAGGTCAGAGCCCCGGGGTGCTGCCTCAGAAACCAGCCCAGCCGGGCAGCTCATACTGCGGGCTCAGGCCTTCCCAGGGCGGCCGCCGAGGTGCCGGCCTCCAGGATGTGGGGCGGCCCCACAGAAGATCCCCGAGGTCGGGGCCCTGGGCCCTGAGCTCCCCGCGGGCGGCGGCGGGCTGGCATAACCGCTGTCCTCCGCGGCGGTTGGAAGGACGCGGCTGGCGACTCTCGCGCCCGCCGCTGCCGTGTCCCGTGTCCCTCGCCCCCCCGGGGCACTGGCCCTGCTGCCGCCTCCCTGGAGCCCGGGGTCCCTCAGTTCCCGGGGCCGGCGCCCCCGCTTCCCCCGCATCCGGCCGTACCTGGTCCTGCCGCCGAGCCCGCTCCCCGCTCGGAGGGTCGGGGCCCCGGTACTCGGGGGCGACGCGCGCTGCCCTCGGGGACCGGAGAGAGAGAGCGCGGAGGTCCCAGGGCACCGAGGCCGCGGCGGCTGCCCGGACCCAGACGCCCAGGAGGCCGGTCCCGGTTCCGGGGAGGCCAGCCCCGCCGTCCTGGACGGTCCCCACGAAGCGCGGGCGACACCCGGTGCCACCGGCTGCAGCCCCGTGCGCACAGCCCGAGGCGACCGAGTCCCGCGGACCCTGACCGTTGTCCTCGCCCTTTGCCCTCACTGCCTTTCTCTCCAGCCTTCCGTCCTCTGCGCGCCCGTTCTCTGCCCCCCCCCTCGGTCCCCCCCCCGTGGCCCTCCTGAGCCATGGGGCAGGGCGCGGGGCTCGGGTGCTAGGACACCTCGCTGACTTTTCTACCGAGTCCAGGGATTCTCCTGCACACAGAGGGCTCTTTCCGGAAGCTTCTGCAGGCAGCTTCGCCCCCCTGCGGGTGCCCCCCAGTGTCCCCCATGGGGCCTGGGTCACCCCTGTCCTGCCCCTCACTGGGATGCTTGCAGGCTCCTGGGTCTGCACCCCTCGCTCCTCTGTCGCCTCTGTGACCTGTCAGCTGGAATCTGAGCCTGCAGTCCTGGTGGGCCTCTGTGCAGGGGGGACTCCCAGAAGAAGGTGCTGTTTGCTGGCCCCCCCAATATGTTCTACTAAAGCCAGAGCCAGAGACAGGCTGCCTGTGGCTACTGACACTCATTTAACCTCCTGGACTGCTGATGGCTGGGGCGACATATATGTTGTTTAATCTGCAAACTACCTGTGCACCTGAGACAACCACCTCAGAAAGACGGAACAGCTGGTCTCTGTCCATACAGAGGTCTGGGACCGGCCCTCGATTTACCCTGGTTCTGTCTGGCTTCAGTGCCTCAGTGAGCACACACGTCACGACCCCTCCCCCCCCCCAACAGCTCCCGCCCGGTCGCCTGCCGCAGTCAGCTCACAGCGCAGGGACCCCCGGCACTCAGGGCTGAGTCCCGGCTGGCTGAGCAGACCCAGTCTAGGACTGACGCAGGTGCAGTCAGGTGTCTGGATTCTAGCGTCAGGTACGGGAACGAAGGAAGACCCGTCAGAAGCAAGGACACTGAGGCAAAGACTCATCACCACAATGGGTTTAGGTTCAAAAGGACTTTTTCCCCCCCACGTACAGCTTGCACATGCTCACTGCTGGGAAGATGCTTTCCCAGCTGCCGGTGCTGGTGTCCCGGGACACAGAACCCTGAGGAAGCCGGAGGTGGCTCCTGGCTAGGTCCTGGGCCCACGGCAGGGCTTCCCAATCCCCTCACAGGAGCCAGCACAGCCCCTTGGCTGACCCCCCGCTCGCCTGTTCCTGAGGGGTGAGATGCCTTTGGCGCAACGGAGCAATAGCCAGTGGACACAGAACATTAGACCCGCTTTCTTCAAAACTTAAAACATAGAGAAGGCAGATCATTGCAAGTAGAGTCCACATTTTAAACAACAGATGGGTTTCAAGGGGAGATGGCCACACTTTACAAAAACCACCAGAGAAATATCATGTTTAAAACCCAACACGAGAAAGGAGATGTGACAGAGGCAGCAGCTGTGTTCCTTTGCAGCTCTTTTGAGGGGTCAGAGGCGGGTGTGAGGCCTCTGGCGGGAGAGAGGGCTGAAAGGTCTGAGAGCCAGCTCTGGGACACCCCTCAACCCTGAAGAGGCCTGAGGGCAGGCTCTGTTCTGCCGCCACAGGGGCAGAGAGGCTCCCCTAGCCCCACAAGGACACTGTAATTTTACATCAGGGAGAAAATACCTTCCCGAATTGTTCTTATGGAAAATTGGTTACTCGGCAGTGACCCAGAAAAACATACAACTTAGAATTGAAGCCTAAAAGCTTGAATGGGCCCCTTTTAAAATTGGGAAAATTGACCAACCACAGAAGAAAAATAAAGATCTCTACTGTGTGACTTCCCTTTGTATTTTGCATATGAGAGGAGAAAAAAGCAGGGCAAGGAAATGCAGGATATGAGGCTCTTGCTGAAAAGCTGTGAAGTCACTTCTAAGTCAAAGAGACAGGTTTTCATGACAATTACCATCTAGAAATACATATGTTTTCAGATAATAGGGAACTGGCAGGCCCATATAAGTTACTAAACTGCTAACTGAGTGTGGGACCAAGGCCGGCAGCGAGGGGGTGGGGGAAGCGCAGGGGAGACCTGCTTTGCTCCAGAGGACAGATGGCAAAACCCTGGGATAAAGAAGCCAAAGGCCAGGAAATAGGGGTGGCTTCATGTTCTCCTCCACCTTGGGGTGGTTTCATGTTCTCCTCCTGCCTGCACCCTAAAGGGGTTCTTCAACTTTACGGGTTGTTTTCAGCTTCTGAAATGAGGCGATAATTAGGCTTTAAAGCTGAAGGCTTTTGCCTACCGGTTGGAAGAAATATGTGCAAGTCATATATTTGAAAAGGGTTAATATCCAAAATATATAGAGAACTCATACAACTCAACAGCAAACCAAACAATCTGAATAAAAAATAGAGGATCTCCACAGACATTTTCCCCAAGAAGACATACAGATGACCAACAGATGCATAAAAAGATGCTCAACATCACTCATCATCAGGGAGATGCAAATCAAAACCACAATGAGATATCACCTCACACCTGTCAAAACAGCTGTTATCAAAAGGACAAGAAATAACAAATGTTGGCAAATATGTGGAGAAAAGGGGACCCTTGGGGGGCACCTGGGTGGCTCAGTCGTTAAGCGTCTGCCTTCGGCTCAGGTCATGATCCCAGGGTCCTGGGATCGAGCCCCGCGTCGGGTTCCCTGCTCGGCGGGAAGCCTGCTTCTCCCTCTCCCACTCCCCCTGCTTGTCCTGCCTCTCTCGCTGTGTCTCTCTCTGTCAAATAAATAAATAAAATCTTAAAAAAAAAATTAAAAAAAAAAAGAAAAGAAAAGGGGACCCTTGGGCACCGTTGGTGGGCATTTCAATTGGTGCAGCCAGTAAGAAAAACTGTATGGAGCTTCTTCAAAAAATTGAAAACAGAACTGTCATGTGATCTGGCAATTCCACTGCTGGGTATTTACTGAAGAAAATGGAAATACTAACTCTAAAAGATATCTGCACCCTATGTTCACTGCAGCATCATTTACAGTAGCCAAGATTTGGAAACAACCTACATGTCCATTCATAGATGAATGGATAAAGAAGATCTGGTAGGTAGGTATGTATGTGTGTGTGTGTGTGTGTGTGTGTATATGCATATATATATGTACCTATATACATACATATATATATATATACATATACACACACACAATGGAATATACTCAGCCATTAAAAAGAATAAAACCTTGCCATTTGCAACAGCATGGATGGACCTTGAGGGCATTATGCTAAGTTAAATAAGTCAGACAGAAAAATAAATACTGTATGATATCACTTATATATGGAATCTAAAAAACCAACCAACCAAACAACAACAAACCAAGCTCATAGAGATGGAGAACACATTGGTGATTGCCACAGGGGAAACTGGAGGGTGTGCAAAAGGCCTTAAGGAGGTCAAAAAGCACAAACTTCCAGTTATAAATTAGTCATGGGGATACAATGTACAGCATGATGGCTATAATTAACATTGTATTGTATATTTGAAAATTGCTAAGAGAGTAGATCTTAAAAGTCCTCACCACAAGAAAAACATGAAAAACAAATTGTAACTATGTATGGTAAGGGATGTTGACTACACTTATTGTGGTGATCTGTCTGAAGGCCTCCTTCCTTGTTCTGGGAAAGATCTCATCTCTGATCCTTTGTCAGGACAGGCTGGGGGACCACCCCCTCCTCAACCTGAAAGGGTGGTGGGAGCACACAGTGAGAAGTGGACCTTGGCTTCCTCCATTTAGCAATATTCATTTAAGGTTTCTTCCATGTGTTTACTAAAACCTACTAAGGTTGGTAGCTTATTTCATCACTGAATAATATTCCATACTATAGACCTACCAGTTTGTTTTTCCACTCTTCTATTGAAGAGCATCTTTGTTGCTTCCAGGTTTTGGCAATTACAAATAAAGCCACCCAGGAGCCCCTATAAAATGTTTTATGTAGGCCTAATGGTAATCAAACAAAAACAAAAACAAAACCCACCAAAACCTATAGTAGATACACAAAAGATAAAGAAAAGGAATCAAAGCATAGCCCTACAGACCAAATCACAAAGGAAAACAGCACAAGAGGAAGAAAGGAAGAAGGGAACTATAAAACAGACATAAAACAATGAATATGAGGAATTCTTAATCTCAGGAAACAAACTGAGGGTTGCTGGAGTGGGGGTGGGTGGGAGGGATGGGGTGGCTGGGTGATAGACACTGGGGAGGGTATGTGCTATGGTGAGTGCTGTGAATTGTGCAAGACTGTTGAATCACAGATCTGTACCTCTGAAACAAATAATGCAATATATGTTAAGAAAAAAAAAAAAAAGAAGAAGATAGCAGGAGGGGAAGAATGAATGGGGGGAATTGGAGGGGGAGACGAACCATGAGAGACGATGGACTCTGAGAAACAAACTGAGGGTTCTAGAGGGGAGGGGGGTGGGAGGATGGGTTAGCCTGGTGATGGGTATTAAAGAGGGCACGTTCTGCATGGAGCACTGGGTGTTATGCACAAACAATGAATCATGGAACACTACATCAAAAATTAATGATGTAATGTATTGTGATTAACGTAACAATAAAAAATTAAAAATTAAAAATAAAAATAAAATAAAAATTCACACACAAAAAAACCCAATGAATATGATGGCAATAGTAAGTCTTAACTTATCAATAACTATTTTAAAAAGACTAAATTACCCAACCAAAACACACAGAGTGGCTGAAAGGAAAAAAACAAAAAACAAAAAATAAGCCCCAACTATATGCTGTCTTAAGAGACTTATTTCAGCTTTTAGGATAAAGATAGCCTGAAAGTGAAAGGAAAAAAAAAAATCCCTACAAATGAACACCAAAAGAGATCGGGGTACCTACATCTATATCAGACAAAACAGAATGTAGGTCAAAAAATATCACAATATACAAAGAAGGTCATTATGTAATGATAAAGGTATCAATTCAAGAGGACATAACAACATAAATATGTATGTGCCAAACATCAGAACAGCTAAATATATTAAGCAATATTAATAGATCTGAAGGCAGAGATAGATTGTGATGCAATAATAGCAGGGGACTTCAACTCTCCACTTTCAACAACATCCAGACAGCAAATCAATAAGGAAATATTAAATTTGAGCTACACTTTAAATCAAATGGATCTAGCAGACACATACAGAACATTCCATCCAATGGCAACAGAATACATATTCTTCTCAAGCACATATGGAACACTCTCTAGGATAGATCATGCTAGGCCACAAAACAAGTCTTAAATTTAAGAAGACTGAATCTTCTTGTTCTGAAGAAAAACTGGAAAATTAAATAACACATTCCTGAGCTAACAAAGAGTCAAAGAAGAAAACAAAAGGGAAATAAAAAATATACTAAGACCAACAAAGATGGAAACACAATATATCAAAACTTATGGGTTTCAGCAAAAGTGATTCTAAGAGGGAAGTTTAAAGAGATAAAGACCTACATTAAGAAAAAAAGGGCTGCCTGGGTGGCTCAGTCAGTTAGGCGTCTGCCTTCGGCTCAGGTCATGATCCCAAGGTCCTGGGATTGAACCCCACATCAGGCTCTCTACTCAGTGGGGAGTCTGCTTCTCCCTCTCCCTCTGCCTGCCACTCCCCCGGCTTATGCTCTCTCTCTCTCTGTCAAATAAATAAAATCTTTAAAAAAAAAGAAAAAAGAAAAGAAAAATCTCAAGCAAACAACCTAACTTTATTATTATTTTTTAAAGATTTTATTTATTTATTTATTTGAGAGGTCAAGAGAAAGCATGAGTTGGGGGGAAGGGCAGAGGGAGAGGGAGAAGCAGACTTTCCACTGGGCAGGGAGCCCAACGACGCAGGGCTCGATCCCAGGACCCTGGGATCATAACCCGAGCCAAAGGCAGACACTTAACTGCCTGAGGCATCCAGGCACCCCAAACAACCTAACTTGAAAAAGAAGAACAAACTAAGCCCAAAGTTAGCAGAAGGAAGGAAATAACAAAGATGAGAGCAGAAATAAATAAAATGGAGAATTAAAAAAAAATAAAAAGATAAAAAAACTAACAGTTGGCTTTCTGAAAATATAAACAAAACTGATATGCCTTTAGCTACACTTAAGAATGAAAGGGGGAAGGGGCGCCTGGTGGCTCAGTCGTTAAGCGTCTGCCTTCGGCTCAGGTCATGATCCCAGAGTCCTGGGATCGAGCCCCGCATCGGGCTCCCTGCTCAGCGGGAGGCCTGCTTCTCCCTCTCCCTCTGCCCCTGCTTGTGTTCCCTCTCTCACTGTGTCTCTCTCTGTCAAATAAATAAAATCTTTAACAAAAAAAAAAAAAAAAAAAGAATGAAAGGGGGAAAATTCAAATAACAACAGAAATGAACAAGGAAACATTACAACTGATACCACAGAAATACAAAGGATCAAAAGAAAATGCTATGAACAATTATAAGATAATGAAACCATGCCCCATAGGGTTAATGAGGTTGAAACTAGCAGAACATTTAAAGCTTATTTTTCAGAGAACTGTTTCTCCCTAATCAGCTATTGTGTCTTTTCAGACCCCACTAACACATCCACTAGCTGTCTCTGCAGAAACTTGGACTCAAGGTCAACTGATATGGGTCCAGCCTAGAAACAAGCAAGGCTTCCTGGAGACAACAAGCCCAAGACCCCCATCTAGTTTTTATTTGCTCTTGGAGCATGCCCATAGCCCTTTCTCCTTGTCCTAAGACAATGTCCTGACATCAGGGGCTGAATTTTGTTTTGTCCTGATGTTAAGTCACCACACCGAAATGAACATGGGATGTAGGTTACAAATATGTTTGCTCCATGCACATACTCCATCTTTCCTCATGAATAGTCATAATTTCCCCTGCCCTCTTCATCAATATGTATGTAATCTCCACCCCTATGATTATAAAAAATTTGTTCTCTCCCCCTTTGGGGTGGTAGATTTGAGGCCTGCCCTCCCATCTCCTCATCTGGCTGCCCCTCAAACCCTTCCCTCGAGGCACACCTGATGTCTCCGTGATTGGCTTTGCTGCACATCAGGCAGAGGTGCTCAGGTTTGGTAACAATAAAAAACTGGACAACCTAGAAGAAACGAATAAATTCCTAGAAACATAAAACTGAAAAGCTTGATGGGGCACCTAGGGGGTTCAGTCGTTAAGCGTCTGCCTTCAGCTCAGGTCATGATCCCAGGGTCCTGGGATCCCCTCATTGGGCTCCCTGCTCAGCGGGAAGCCTGCTTCTCCCTCTCCCACTCCCCCTGCTTGTGTTCCTTCTCTCACTGTGTCTCTCTCTGTCAAATAAATAAATAAAATCTTAAAAAAAAAACCAAAAACTGAAAAGATTGAATCATGAAGAAATGAAAATCTGATTAGATCTATATTCAGTAAAGACATTGAAACAGTAATAAAAATTCTTCCAACAAATAAATCCCATGAACAGACGGTTTCACTGGTGAATTCTACCAGACATTAAAAGAACTAACACCAATCCTTATCAAACTCTTCCAAAAACTGAGGAGCAAAGAATAATTCCAACTTATTTCACAAGGTCAGCAATACTATGATACCAAAGCCAGACAAGTATACTACAATAAAAGAAAATTACAGGTCAATATACTGATGAACACAGATGTAAAAATCTTCAAAAGAATACTAGCAACCTGAATCCAACAGCACATTGAAAGAATCCCATACAATGATCAAGTGGGATTTATGCCAAGGACTGCAAGGATGATTTAACATGAAAGTCAAGAAATGTGATACACCATATTAACAGAATGAAGGATAAAAGTAATATAATCATCTCAATAAATGAAGGGAAAATATTAAACAAAATTCAACACCCTTCATGACAAAAACTTTTAACGAATTAGGTATAAAAGGAATGTAATTTGGGGCACCTGGGTGGCTCAGTCGTTGGGCAACTGCTTTCGGCTCAGGTCATGATTCCAGGGTCCTGGGATCGAGCCCTGCATCGGGCTTTCTGCTCCGCGGGAAGCTTGCTTCTCCCTCCCCCACTCCCCCTGCTTGTGTTCCCTCTCTCGCTGTCTCTCTCTGTCAAATAAATAAATAAAAATCTCTAAAAAAAATAAAATAAAAGGAATGTAATTCAACATAATAAAAGTCCATATAGGACTGGCCCACAGCTAACATACTCAATGGCAAAAACCCAAAAGCCTTTCCCTCTAAGATCAGGAACAGAAGGGTGCCCACTCTCACTACTCCTCCTAAAAAAGTACTAAAAGTCCTAACCAGAGCAGGCAGGCAAGAACAATATATAAAAGATACCTGAATTGGAAAGGATTAAGTAAAATTGTCTCTATTTATAGATAGATTTTCTTATATATAGAAAACTCAAATACACTATTAAAAAACTGTTAGAACTAATAAACGAATTCGGTAAATTTGTAGGATACACAATCAACATACAAAATTCAGTTGTGTGTCTATACACTAACAACGAACTACCTGAAAGAGAAATTAAGTAAGCATTGCATTTACCATTTACCACAGTATTAAAAGTAATAAAATGATTAGGAATAAATTTAATCAAGGAGGTCAAAGACTTGTACACTGAAAACTATAAGGCACTGATGAAAGAAATTAAACTCAAATAAATGGAATAATATCCTGTGTTCATGGAATGGAAGAATTCATACTTTCAAAATGCCCATATCACCCAAAGTGATCTGCACATTCCATGCAATCCCTTTAAAAGTTCCAACAGCATTTTTCACAAATATTTTTTTAAATCCTAAAATTCATATGGAACCACAAAAGACCCTGAATAGTCACAGCAATCTTGAGAAAGAACAAAGCAAAAGGCATCACACTTACTGATTTCAAACTATATTACAAATTCATAGTAATCCAAACAGTATGGTACTGGCATAAAAACAGACACACAGACCAATGGAACAGAACAGAGAGCCCAGAAATAAACCCACACAGGTATTGTCAACTCATCTTTCTAAGGGCACCAGGAACACACAATGGGGAAAAGATTTTTTTTTCCATAAGTGGTGCTAAAAATTTGGATATCCACATGCAAAAGAATTAAAATGGATCCCTATTTTGCACCATACACAAAAATTACTTGAAATGCATCAAAGACTTAAATGGAAGACTTGAAATTATAAACTCCTAAAAGAAAATATAGGTAGTAAGCTCCCTGATACTAGCCTTGGTAATGATTTTTGGTTTTTATTTTTATTTATTTATTTTTTAAAGATTTTATTTATTTATTTGACAGAGAGAGACACAGCGAGAGAGGGAACACAAGCAGGGGGAGTGGGAGAGGGAGAAGCAGGCTTCCCGCCGAGCAGGGAGCCCGATGCGGAACTCGATCCCAGGACCCTGGGATCATGACCTGAGCCAAAGGCAGACGCTCAACGACTGAGCCACCCAGGTGCCCCAGTAATGATTTTTTAGATACGAGAACAAAAGCACTGGAACACAGGCAAAAATAAACAAGTGGGATTGCTTCAAATTGATAAGATTCTGCATAGCAAATGAAACAACCAACAAAATGAAGAGGCAACCTACAGAATGGGAGAAAATATTTGCAAACCACATAGCTAATAAGGAGTTAATATCTAAAATATTTAAAACTCATACAACTAGGGTGCCTGGGTGGCTCAGTCGTTAAGCGTCTGCCTTCGGCTCGGGTCACGATCCCAGGGTCCTGGGATTGAGCCCCACATCGGGCTCCCTGCTCCGCGGGAAGCCTGCTTCTCCCTCTCCCTCTCCCCCTGCTTGTGTTCCCTCTCTCCTCGTCTCTCTCTCTGTCAAATAAATAAATAAAATCTTTAAAAAAAAAAAAAAAAACTCATACAACTAAATAACAACAACAAAGAACACCTAATACAATTTTAAAATGGGCAAAGGACCCGAACAGACATTTTTCCAAAGAAGACAGGCAAATGGCCAATGGGTACATGCAAAGATGCTCAACGTCACTCATCATCAGGGAAACGCAAATCAAAACCACAATGAGATATCACCTCACACCTGTCAGGATGACTATCACCAAAGAGATAAGAGATAACAAGCGTTGGGGAGGATGTGGAGAGAAGGGAGCCTTTGTGCACCTTTGATAGGTATTTAAATTAGTGGAGCCACGATGGAAATCAGTATGGAGGGGATCCTGGGAGGCTCAGTCCTTAAGCGTCTGCCTTCGGCTCAGGTCATGATCCCAGGGTCCTGGGATCGAACCCCGTATCAGGCTCCCTGCTCTGCAGGAAGCCTGCTTCTCCCTCTCCCACTCTCCTCCTGCTTGTGCTCCCTCTCTTGCTGTCTATCGCTGAGAGAAAGAGAAAGAAAGAAAAGAAAGAAAAGAAAGAAAGAAAGAAAGAAAGGAAGGAAGGAAGGAAGGAAGAAAGAAGAAAGAAAGAAAAGGAAGGAAGGAAGGAAGGAAGGAAGGAAGGAAAGAAAAGAAAGAAAGAAAAGAAAAGAAAAGAAAGAAAGAAAGAAAAGAAAAGAAAAGAAAACAGTATGGAGATCCCTCAAAAAATTATAAAGAAAGCTACCATATGACCCAGCAATACCACTTCTGGGTATTTACCCAAAAGAAAAAGAAAAAGAAAAAGAAAATCTCCAAGAGCTGCGGTGTTCTCTGAGGTGGTCCTCTCGCTGCACTGCTTCTGGTGCTGTAGGAGGCCTGCAGGGCACCAGAGTTGTCTCCCAAATGCCACCAGTGTGCAGTTTTTGCCTGGAGGGTATTTCCTGGCGCTCAATCAGGAGTAAAATGTCTTTCACAACTGGGCACAACTCTGGGCAGGGTGGGCCTTCTGTTTAGGTGGATCTACCTTGCAAGCCTTGACCTTAAAAAATCCCTAAATTTTCCTCCTTGAAAAAGTCCCCTCCCCCATCCTCCATTTGAAACCAATGCTGTGAAAGCAGAGAAATGCTGGTGAAGTACGTGCAGACTTCAGTGGGAGAGGGCAGCCGCATCACTAAGGTTTGTCTTACAAAGCCAAGAATGAGCACACAGGTCGGGCAACAAGGGGCTGAAGTTAGGGTGAGGAGGGTCTGTGGTGCAGTACTGAGCCTGCAGGCCCATACAATGAAGAACATTCCACGGGGAGCTCTACCGTGAGCAAGGACACAGTGATGGGATGCAGCACAAGGAGGGAGAGGCTGGGTCCCCAACTCACTTCTCCACAGATGGCTTTCAGCAGGGGCTTGTCTGCTGGTGGCACGTGAGTGATGAGAAGGGTGTTCAGACCCTGGGGAAACTGACTGCAACCGAGGAGCTGGTACTCATGAACCACTTAGGATATGTGCACATCTCACAACCCATTTTGTGCAGCTCAGTGTTGGAGAGCATTTCAGAGGGAGCAGTGGAGAGGAACAGGGGAGACCTGGAGACCAGATATGGGTGACCAGAAGTCAGAGGAGGAAGGATAACAGGGCAAAATGTCAAGAATGGGACTACAGGACAGAAATGAGTTATGCCTAGTCCGTGGTATGAATACAATGATGGGCACTGGAGAGGTTCCTGGTATGATCTGAACTTGGCCCTGACACTGAGCCATCTCCTACTTCCCACTTAGCAGGGTCAACCCCCCCCACCCCCTCCCAGGGCCCTCTTGCTGTGGCTGGAGTCACAGCTGCCCTGTCAGGCACCCATGTCTCTCCCCGCAGCTCCAGTTGGACAACTATGCATATCTGGGAAGACGCCAGTCCTAAAGGGAAGACAAGTGAGTGGCCAGCCCTGATGCAGAGCAACCCGCCCCATGACAGACCACAGGAAAGAAAACTAGTATTACCAAAGAACCTTGGAGGAGTGTCTTACAGGAATAGGCCAGTGGTCCCCACGAGAAGTGATTATGTTGGTGTCTGCAATTTCTGGCTGCAATTTCACGAGGAAATGCCCGCTAGAGAGAGGTGGCTAGACTCTGGGGCAGAGTTGCAATGAATCTGGACAGTCACTCTGCCAGAGTGAGGCCGAGTCTGGTGGGACCAACTGGTTTCACTGAAAGACCTCCTACCCCCATATCCTTCCCTACACATCTGCCGAAGGGCTTGGGGAGAAGAAGGGGAAGTGTACTCTGCCCAGCCTGCCCCCCCCCAGCACCCACACAGGAAAATTCAGGGGAGCAGTGTCCATAGTCTGGCTGTGGGAAGGAAAGAGCAGCTCCTGGAGAAAGGAGGAAGGAGAGAGCCCAGTCAAAGATGCTGGGGTGAGCGCGAGAGACCTACCCAGTGAGGCCACAAGTGCAAAGTTCTCTAGCATCACATCCTGGCACAGGAGTCTCTGAGTCCCATCAAGGAACTTCCACTCTTCCTGAGACAAGTCCATAGCCACATGCTCAAAGGTCACAGCAGGCTACCATCATGGGGACAGCAGTGTCCCTGAGCCACCTCTCACTGGGACCCTCAGTCTACCCCCCAAACATCCACTCCCTGCCCCCCCACCCCAGCTCCTAAACTGACAGGATATGCAAGGCCCAGATGCCACTGATTCTAGCTCTCTCCTCTTTCCTACTGATCACTCTGTCACCCCGTATCATGCCCACTCAGGCATGAAGGCAGATAAACAAATGTCATTCAAGCACTGGGCGTGACATGAGAGGCCCCACCTCCTCTCTTGCTAGCAAATTCCCCAGGGGTTCCCAGAGCATGCCTCCCAGACACAACCAAACATGGGCTCAGCTTTCCCCCTTAAGCTGCTATGAGCAAGGCCCTGGGACCCCCAGTTCTCCCTCCCTCCACTGAGCTCATCACTCCATGGACCACACCGCCCTCCCATCTCCGACCCCCACCATCATGGCCCAGCCCACATCCACAGTATGTTCCTAGCCATCCCACATGCCACTCTGCCCTTGGCACCCAGAGTGTTTGGCAAATACAATCAGGATCCATCCTGCCCTGGACCTCGGGTGGCCCACACTGGCAGAGGAAGCCCCTAGTCCTGCTTTAAAGGCCTCTTCACCACGCCCTTTCCTGCTTCAGCCTCAGCCCCCTGCAAGCGCATGCAAGAGGTCAAACACCTTAAGCCTCATCGGCTGTGTGCTGTACACACAGTCCCCTCACCAGTCTCAGCCTTCCTCTCTCCAGCCAAGCCTCACCCAACACTCCACCCCACTGTCCCCTGGCCTTCAGTGACTCTCCTGTTTGCTCCTGGGTTGATCTACCAGCCTGTGGAAAACCCTCCAAGCCCCACAAGGTCACCGAAGTAGGCTGGCCAGCCCTTAGAGGGCTGAGTAAGCACTGGCCTTGGCCTCCCTGTCATCTCATTCCCATCACTGTTGTGCTTCCACATCCATCTCATGTCCATTCCCCTGTGGAAGCCTCGGCCCCCTACCAGCCCCACCTCTCTCCCACGGCCACCACTCTCCCTCATCTATCCTTGTGATCTGTCCTTGTGATGCTCACCAACCCCATTCAGGTGCCCAAGACACCTTTGCCACCATGACCTGAAGATGTCCCCTCCTAAATGTGATTCACAGCTCAACCCTGGTCCCCACACAGGCCATCACCTTGTGGTGTCTTAAGCCCGAGCCCTACACTCAAATGCAGATTTGTGTGCATCTTGTTGTCCATCAGTGCCTCCACTTTGAAGTCCCAGAACTCCTCATACCCAACATGTTCAAACCGAACTCCTGATACTCCCTCTGAAAATTACTCCTACAAATGACTACATCCTACATTTCAGTTGATGGCATCTCTTGCCTTCCAGCTGCAAAAGCCCAAACCCTTGGAGTTATCCCTGTCTCCTCTCTCTTTCATCCTCCATAACAGAAAGCAGTCAGACCTACTTTACAAGCAAATCCAGAAGCCCTAAATTTTTCCCACCTCTACAACCAACAACCTGATCCAGACACTACCAATACTCATCTGAACTATTCAGTACCCTCCTCCCTCACCCCTATTCTCTGTTCTCCAGTCTGAAGCCAGAGGAAGTCTGTTAAGTCCTGATTCAGATCACCTCCCTCCTCTACTCTGAATTTCCAACATTCCAAACTTCCTCAGAATACAGGCACAGTTCCTTAGTCTGCCATTCTAAGCCCGACTCCTATATTTCTTCACCAGACATAATGGGAGACGTGCAGTTCCCTGAATCCTGCCAACTCAGTTTCACCTAGAAGTATCTGCAAATGCTGATCTCTGTGTCTATAACACCTCCTAAATAGCATTCTATTGGTTGTCAGAAATGGAAACCCCCTCATATAACCCCTGGTGTGGGTTCAGGACCCTGAGTCTCAAGGAATCCAGGGGCCCTAGTCCCAATAGCCATGGGGGCGACAGGTGCAGCATTCTGGGACACCGCAATCCCAGAGACTATATGGGTGAAAATGGGTTGGGTGAGGGCCTGAGATACCCTCCACTCACCTGTGCATGGTCCACAAACATTCCTGCAGCCATGGGTCCCTGTGAGAATAAGACTGTGATAGCTATCCATGGTAGGGTCTCAAGGGTTCATCCAAACCTTTTATCACTGATCCAAATGTCTAATTTATGAGCCTGTCATTAGTTTGACCTCGTTAGCTGTATGAGTTTGGACAATTCAATCTCTCTGTGCTTCAGTGTCTTCTTCTGCAAAATGGGGATAGTAAGGGGACCACACTCATAGGGCTGGCGTTGGGATCAAACACATTAGTACATATTAAGTGCTGAGTGTATGCTATCCAAAGAATTAGGGCTTTTGTCAGTGTTCTCAACGTAAATTAAGTGATAGACTTTGAAATTTTGTTGTTTTTTTTTTTAAAGACAGAATTTTTTTTTTTTTATTATTTATTTGAGAGAGAGAGAATAAGAGAGAGAGCACATGAGACAGGGGAGGGTCAGAGGGAGAAGCAGACTCCCTGCCGAGCAGGGAGCCCGATGCGGGACTTGATTCAGGGACTCCAGGATCATGACCTGAGCCGAAGGCAGTCGCTTAACCAACTGAGCCACCCAGGTGAAATTTTGAACTTGTTTCAGCTACCTTTATGCATTTAAGAAAATATGATATTTAAGACTTGATTTTAGTATATTAGCATACCGCTTAGTTACATATTAAGGGGTAAACCAAGTATTAAGTGCTTTCATAAGTTTACCTTGTTAAATCCATACCTTTAAAATCTTAATTAGGGGCACCTGGGTGGCTCAGTTGGTTAAGCATCTGCCTTCGGCTCGGGTCATGATCCTGGGGTCCTGGAATCGAGCCCCACGTCGGGCTCCCTGCTCAGCGGGGAGCCTGCTTCTCCCTCTCCCTCTGCCTGCCACTTCCCCTGCTTGTGCTCTCTCTCTGTCAAATAAATAAATAAAATCTTTTAAAAAATTAAAAAAAAATAAAATCTTAATTGACTGGGGTGCCTGCGTGGCTGAGTTGGTTAAGCACCTGCCTTCGGCTCAGGTCATGATCCCAGGGTCCTGGGATGGAGCCCTGCATCGGGCTCCCTGCTCAGTGGGGAGTCTGCTTCTCCTTCTCCCTCTGCCAGCCTCTCCCCCTGCTTGTGTTCACTCTCTCTGTCTCTCAAATAAATAAATAAAATCTTTAAAAAAAAATTTTAATTGGCTACCTACAGGAACACAATCAGACGAATAGTGATTGCTTAATTTTAAAAAATAAATGGTGTTCCTTAAGTTCATTAAGTTAAAAATAGGGGGTATGGGGGCTAGGCCTTGGCAGGTGGAGGGATGCTAGTCCTCTATCCTTAAAATAGTCCTCTTTCCTTAAAGTCTACCTTGTATTCTATCATTTCTACCCCTGACCAAGCCAGCCTTAACATTTCCTCAGCCTAAGTAAACTTGATTCAGGTTTCTTCCTGACTATAGGCCCCTTACCTCCCTTTTCTTAGAGCATTTACTTTAGGAAACTCGCAATTGTAATTTCTTTCTCTGTCCCTTGAAATATATGTAAATCTTCTCCCAGCCCAATTTACAACCCAAGAAATGACTTTTTCAAGGACTTGGGAACCATCTCTTTGAAATATAAACATCGAAAGAGACACCATCCCTATCTCTCAGTCTCTGTGGGAGAGTGGGAGCCTAATTTCAATAGATACCAATTAGAAAACACATATGTCTTAATCATAGAGAAAAAGATTTGCAAAAAGAGTTACTCCTGAGTAACTCCATGTGCTCCATAGATCCCGCTGACCAACCTCCCCATCTGGCTGGTGTCCTCCAGTACTTTTTCAATGGCTCACTCTAGCACTTAAAAACACTCCTGTCTTTTGTTTCGGGGGAACTCAAGTTCAGTCCCTCTCCTATTGCAATAGCCTTGAATGGTCTTCTTTGCTCATTTTAACTTTGTCCAGCAGCCATTTTACTCTGACAGCCCTCTGGTTACTGCTTTGGTCTAGCCTCATGGTAGGGCTCCCAGACTCTCTTGCAGGAGCTTTCTCCAGCTTTTCCCACTTCCACTCTCCTCACCCCTCCGCCAGGTCCGTTCTACACTGAGCAGCCTTTGGGAACCTTTTAAAATCCTACCTCAGATCAAGTCTCTCAGTTCACAACTCTCCATGGCTACCATCACCCTCGGAATGAAGGCCTAACTGCTCAGGCTGCCACACCACTCCCAATCTGTTTTCCTGTATATAAGAGACAGGCCCCAGGTTTCCCGAGCACTCCACTCGATCTCACTTCCAAGCCTCTGCATATGATAGTTCCTCTGCCTGTAATACTGTTCCACTCCTCATCACACCGATGGTCAAAAATGGGCACCCCCGCCAGGAAGGCGCCAAGGTTCTAAACAAAGGGCCACACTGAAAGTGAACCGTGCAGGCACTCCTCATTCGGGTCTTTAGGATTCAGAGGCAGGAGTTCCCACGGGTGTCGGTGTGGAGGATGCAGCACCAGCTTGCGCGGGGTCCATCAGGGCAAACACAACCATCAGGGCCCGTCGGAGAGGCAAAGCGGGGAGTCGCCAGGAAACAGGCCAGAGTGCTGCGGGCTCAGCCAAACGCACGGGGTCACCCCAAGCGGCACTCTCACCAAGTCTCAGAACCGCCTCTGTCAGTGTGGACACATCTACTTCTGCGTCTCCCGCTCACTTTATCTTGGGTTCCACCAACTACTTCAGTACTACATCAGGTGGCCAGGCTCAAGAGTGACAAAAATGACCGCCTCCAGAAGAAATCGGAAGTCCTGCCTAGGCACTTCCGCCTGCTCGGAAAGGCGTCTCTCCAGGGCCGGGTCTTCATTGGCCCAGCGCTGCAGAAGCACGGCGCAGGGGCACATGGGTAATGTAGTTCCCGTAGGTCACGGGCCTTGGTCAGTAGCTCCACTACGGGGCCCCTGGGCAAGGGCTAAGGAAGGGCTACATGCTGAGAAACGGTGCCCCCAAGCTCTGAGAATTGAAAGGAATCTCATTCCTCGTAAAGAGACGCCCTGATTTTTCCACGAAGTGTAGTATACAACTGATCACAAATGTTTAGAGACCTTATTTCAGATGTCCTCCAAAGCTGCAAAATACCGCAATGTCAGTCTGATAGAAAGTGTGCTCCCTATTAGCCGGGAACTAATAGATGTTATCTCGATTTTTCCCAAATATATGTAGACGGAAGCTTTAGAGTTCAGTTTGCGAGACTCAGTTTATTTGTTCAAGGATGAGAGAGAAAAACACTCCAGACAAGACCATCAGGGGGAAGCTGGGGGAGGGAGTTAGGTAGACGCTGTCTGTACTGGGCCGCGGGTTCAAACAACACCTCCCAGTCTGGGTTTCCGATCCAGGAGCAACACTGTTTTATCCTGATTTCTTTCTGAATTTATTTCTTAATTCATATGCTTACCTATGTTAAACAAAAACAAAGGAAAAACAAAAACAAAAAACAGAACCATACAGTAAAGTAGTAAAAGCAGAATTTCTTCAGGAACTATTGCAACAGGGATACTAGACTTCAGTCTCAATTGAACTGGGCTCAATTCTGAATACAAGTCAAGGTGAGGATTTATAGCTGCCATATAATGATTCATAAGAAATATATATTTGACGGGGCGCCTGGGTGGCTCAGTCGGTTAAGTGGCTACCTTCAGCTCAGGTCATGATCCTGGGGTCCTGGGATCGAGCCCCACGTCAGGCTCCCAGCTCCGCAGGAAGCCTGCTTCTCCCTCTCCCTCTGCCTGCCACTCTGCCTGCTTGTGCTCTCTCTCTGTGTGTCAAATAAATAAATAAAATCTTTTAATAAAAAAAAAAGAAAGAAATATATATTTGAATGATCAAATGTCCCCCATCGGGCCTGGGTCACCCTTGTCCTGCCCCTCACTTTAGATGCTTGCAGGCCCTGGATCATATGAATGATCAAATATATATTTCTTAGTTATAGTTTTCTTTTTTTTTGTTTAATATTTTATTTGTTTATTTGACAGAGACACAGCGAGAGCAGGAACACAAGCAGGGGGAGTGGGAGAGGGAGAAGCAGGCTTCCCGCTGAGCAGGGAGCCCAATGCGGGGCTCAATCCCAGGACCCTGGGATCATGACCTGAGCCGAAGGCAGATCCTTAACGACTGAGCCACCCAGGTGCCCCTTTAGTTATAGTTTTCATCCACAGTTCCTGAAACTCTTAAGAGCCATACAGGTAAGAAGGGTGTCTTATTAATGAAGGTGACTTTTGGACCCCACCCAAGGGCAGGGCTAGTCCACGGGAGAAACAACCATGTGATCAGGGAATTGGAACATTCACCTGATCCCACTCCACCTCTGGGGAGGAGAGAGCGACTGGAGGTTCATCATTCATTGATTTAGTCAATAATGACTGTGCAAGGAAGCATCCATGAAAACCCAAAAGGACTGGGTTTGGAGAGCTTCTGGGTTGGTGAACATGTGGAAATTTGGGGAGAGTGACAGAGCATTTCTGGATCTGGCTTTACTAGGACAATTGGAGGTGCCAGCAGACACAGCACCTTCTTCTGGGAGTCCACCTGCACGGGGAGGAGGGAATCCAAGAGGAGGACCAAGAGGACCACCAGGACTGTGGGCTCAGATTCCAGCTCTGCCAGGCGACAGAGGAAAGAGGGGTGCAGACCCAGGAGCCTGCAAGCATCCCAAGTGAGGGGCAGGACAGGGGTGACCCAGGCCCCATGGGGGACACTGGGGGACACCGGCGGGCGGGCGAAGCTGGCTGCAGAAGCTTCCGGAAAGAGCCCTCTGTGTGCAGGAGAATCCCTGGACTCGGTAGAAAAGTCAGCGAGGTGTCCTAGCACCCGAGCCCCGCGCCCTGCCCCATGGCTCAGGAGGGCCACGGGCGGGGACCGAGGGGGGGGGGCAGAGAACGGGCGCGCAGAGGACGGAAGGCTGGAGAGAAAGGCAGTGAGGGCAAAGGGCGAGGACAACGGTCAGGGTCCGCGGGACTCGGTCGCCTCGGGCTGTGCGCACGGGGCTGCAGCCGGTGGCACCGGGTGTCGCCCGCGCTTCGTGGGGACCGTCCAGGACGGCGGGGCTGGCCTCCCCGGAACCGGGACCGGCCTCCTGGGCGTCTGGGTCCGGGCGGCCGCCACGGCCTCGGTGCCCTGGGACCTCCGCGCTCTCTCTCTCCGGTCCCCGAGGGCAGCGCGCGTCGCCCCCGAGTACCGGGGCCCCGACCCTCCGAGCGGGGAGCGGGCTCGGCGGCAGGACCAGGTACGGCCGGATGCGGGGGAAGCGGGGGCGCCGGCCCCGGGAACTGAGGGACCCCGGGCTCCAGGGAGGCGGCAGCAGGGCCAGTGCCCCGGGGGGGCGAGGGACACGGGACACGGCAGCGGCGGGCGCGAGAGTCGCCAGCCGCGTCCTTCCAACCGCCGCGGAGGACAGCGGTTATGCCAGCCCCCCGCCCCCCCGCCGCCGCCCGCGGGGAGCTCAGGGCCCAGGGCCCCGACCTCGGGGATCTTCTGTGGGGCCGCCCCACATCCTGGAGGCCGGCACCTCGGCGGCCGCCCTGGGAAGGCCTGAGCCCGCAGTATGAGCTGCCCGGCTGGGCTGGTTTCTGAGGCAGCACCCCGGGGCTCTGACCTGCCCGGATGCTGCCCCCCGCATCACCCTTTCCTGGCAGGCAGAGCCTCTTCTCTTAGCTTTACAAGTTTGGCAAAACCATATGGAAGGCCTAGAACTTTGCTCAGCCCACACACGTGGTAGTGGCCCTGCCAGGGCTTGACCCAAGCTGTCTGATTCTACAGATCCAGCCTTGAACCATCAGACCCTGGTGACTCCTCCTCACGTGCACATCACCAGGTTCTTTTTTAAAATAGTCCTTAAGGTCCTTAGCTGGGGGCACACCTGTGATGAGCACATGCACTGGCCTCTGGGAGGGCTAATTCGGTTCAACTTCTAAGTGGGCCTTGACCACACTGGGCCTCAGTCTCAGAGACGTAGGCAGGGACCACCAGTTGTCACTCCATCTTCACGGCAGATTTCTCTTGTAATTGCGTCTTGCAGCAAACCACACAGCTGGCTGGGATCTGTCTTCTCCAGTGCGGGCATAGGGGACGCCCATCAGGTGGGCACAGGATTCCCTGCCCTGAAAACCCTTATGCCCTGAGGGCACCAGCATTGCTTGGGATAACTCCATAGGTCAGGTTTCAGAGTCCTAGTCAAAATGGACAATTTACCAATATTAAGTTTTCCAGGCCACAAACATGGTATATATCTCCATATATTTAGGCCTTTTTAATTTTCTCTCAGCAATATTCTGTACTAGCAGCCAACACCGAGGCCTCTGGGTCAGATTCAACCCATAGCCGGTTTTTGTAAGACCAGAGAGCTGAGAACCATGCTAACAATTGAAAATACTTGTAACATATACACGCACGCATGCCCGTGCGCACGCACACACACACACACAGAAATATGTGACCGAGATCTATGAGCCACAAAGCCTATAATATCTATTTTCTGGACTTTGAAGAGAAAGTTCACAACCACCCTTATATAGTTTTGTGGCTATAGGTCTTCCACAGCTTTTGCTAATTTATTCATAAGGACTGTATGGGGTTTGTGAAGTTTATTTTTCAATAGTACATTGGTAGTTTACAGAACATGCTATGAGCACACAGACACAGCATTCTATCACCTCCCTTCTGGAAGTTCCTGTGTAGGTTCAAGATTTTCTACATACGCAATAATGTTTTCTCCGAATCATGATTCTATGAATAAAGCTAATTTACTTCCCTTTCCATCTGCATGCCTTGTATTCTCATTCTTTTCCCTTTGCAGGGAGTACCAATGGTCCACATAGCACCATCAGGCACTTCCTGTCTGAGGAAGACTTGTAGCTGACTACACAGCAGTCTGTGAATGATCTCCCGGGTCCAAGGACAGGAGACGCACACCAGGTGGGTGCGGGATCTAGCCTGGCTTAAAGGCCTTGTACATGTACATACATTGCACGGACGCACTCTACACGTGTTGGTATTTGGTAGTACACAGACAAAGCCGTTGCCTTTTGTATATTGACCTTTACACGGGAAACTTGCTCAATTCACTTCTTCCTTCTTCCAGTTTCTTTGTAGATTCCATTGGATTTTCTACAAGCACAATCGTGTTTTCTATGCAAGAAAGGCACTCTTCCTTCTTTTTAAACCTGTATGTCTTTTATTAGTTCTCTTTACCTTTGACATTAGCTACAAGATCCAGGAAAATGTTGAGTGGAGACAAGTGGAGACAAAGGGCAGCCTTTCCTAGCTTCTGATGATAGGGTAAAAGCATTCAGTGTGCTGTTAATTGGAGTTTTTTTGTAGATGTGCTTTATCACCTAAGTGAAACTGTCCCATTCCTACCTTGCTGAGCATTTTCCTTTGAAAGGGGAGTCAATTTTGTCAATTACTTTTCCCACAACCATTGAGAGGATCCTATGACTTTTCTCCTTTAGCCTCTTCATATGGTGATTATACATGAATGCATTATTAGTCACTCAAAACAACATTACATTCTTGAAAAAAAACAACCCACTTAATCATACTAGATCATCGTTTTATATTTGGTAGGATTTGACTTCCTAGAATGAAATTAAAGATTTCTAGGGCTATGGGGCGCCTGGGTGGCTCAGTCATTAAGCGTCTGCTTTTGGCTCAGGTCCTGGGATCCAGCCCCACATCAGGCTCCCTGCTCAGCGGGAAGCCTGCTTCTCCCTCTCCCACTCCCCCTGCTTGTGTTCTCTCTCACTGTGTCTCTCTCTGTCGAATATATAAAATCTTAAAAAAAAAAAAAAAAGGGGTTTCTAGGGCTATAAGAGATATTCACCTGTGCTTTTTTTTTTTCCTTGTGAGTTTTGGGATGAGGGTAACTAACGCTGGCTACCTAGACTGAGTTAGCAAAACTTGCCTCCTTGTCTATTTTCTAAAAGGATTTGTGTATCACTGGTAAAATAATGTCAGTATAGGTATGATAGAGTTCATCAGGGGAAACAACAAAACATTTGGAGGTGGAAATTTCTAACTTGAAAGGGGCTTGTGGTCCCTTGTTACCATTTTCCTGTCTTTCAGATGGGCAGTCATACCCCCTTTTACACTCATAATATTGGTCATTTGAATTTTCTTTTTATTTCTCATCCAGTCTCAGTAGGGGTTTATGAATTTTACCCATCTTTTAAAAATTCCTCGCTCAGCTTAGTTTTCAGTGCTGTGTAATTTCAGTTTCTTATTTTGGATCTTATTTAAACCAATTGCTATTTTCTTTGGATGCAAACTTGAACCATTATTTTTAACTGTTTCTTATTGTTTCATATAAACACTTAAAACTACAAAGTTTCCTGAAGCACCCTGCTTTAGCTGTGTCTCACAAATTTTTACTTGCCGTGTTTTAATTATCATTTGGTTTAAACTACTTTCCCATTTTTGTCCTTATTTCTTCTTTGACTCATTGGTTCTGAAAGAGTATGTTTTGCTTTATATCTGGATATTTGAGGATGCTCTACTCATTATTGGTTCTACTTTAATTCTCTTGTGGTCAGAGAGAAGATTCTGCCTGGTGCGCACTGGGTCATGAGTGCTCTTCCTTCCCTGACTCTTCATGTGGTATTTCCCTGACCTGAAAATAGTCCATCTCTACCTGGCCATTTCGTTCTTCTTCTTGAGGAGTAATTAAAGTTCCATCCCTCCCAGACTTAGTTTTCTGTCCTTCCTACCTGCTTTGAAATCCCCACCACTACCCCGTCCTGTGTAATATTTGGTTTGTTCGTCGGACTCTCACTATATTGTAAATTCCTGTGCGGCAAGAGATGCCTTTAAACTCGGCATCACTAGGGTCTGCCATAGTGTCTAGTGTAGGGTCACCACCAAGTAAATGTTTAAGAAAATAACAGGTAAGAAGCTGAGGGAAATGCCTGCCTTTTTGCTTACAGCCCTGTCTTTTTGGGCTGTAACATGTGTTAGAAAAGATTCCGTTTTCAGCAATAAAGTCTCGTGGAGACACAGCATGACTCTAAGGCCAGCCAAGCTTGAGTGACACTGTCATTCTTGCAATTTGATATTTCAGTGGGTTAGACGAGGGGAAGACTTGTTTTTCCAAATAGAACCTACCCAGTTGTTGACCAGAAAAGAGAATCATTTCAGATTCTTTAAAGCAGCATGAGAACAATATCTATATAGTGATCCTTGACTTAAATTTTTCAAAAACTAGGGGCGCCTCGTGGCTCAGTTGTTAAGCGTCTGCCTTCGGCTCAGGTCATGATCCCAGGGTCCTGGGATCGAGCCCCGCATCGGGCTCCCCGCTCAGCGGGAAGCCTGCTTCTCCCTCTCCCACTCGTCCTGCTTGTGTTCCCTCTCTCGCTGTGTCTCTCTCTATCAAATAAAGAATCTTTAAAAAAAATTTTTTTTCCAAAAATCAGAAAACAGACATGAGTTTTTCTTCCTTTTTCCCCCCAAGCCAGTCCTCACTGGGTGAAGTGTGAATGTGTGTGGACTATTGGCCTAGTCTGAATTAAACGGGGACATCGAAATACTTTCCATAGACTACAGTTGTACAGTGTGGTTTGCTTACGCAGTGAGGCTGATGTGGCCTCCATGGAGGCCAGGCGGCTGGGGAGAAGCCCAGAAGGAAGCGGCAAGGGAGAGTCATGGCCCGTGTCCCCCGTCTGCACCTCGCTTCCTCCCGGGCTGCTGTCCCTGACACAGCACAGATTCAGAAGTCAGCTCCTGCTGCCCCCAGTGGGACTGCCTCTGCGTCCTATCTCCCGGGCCACAGAAGCTTTGCACGGTTAAGTTTGGCTCAACACACTACCACTTATACAGGTCACTTCTACCTCCCTCATCGAGTTGAAGAAGCAAAACACATCAGCGGAGGCCCAATTAACAAGAACAACGTACGTATACGTATATTCTATCTGGGAAAGAAGGAGAAGGACCCACTGGAGCCAATGGGCAAGAGGGAAGGGGCACTGTTGGTAGCAGTGGGTGTCCTGCCGGTTTAAGACTAGAGGGAACCGGGCCTGGAGCTTGAGGCTTGCAGGCCGACAGTGGAAAGCAGAGTGTTGCCCGGGTGATGCTTACAGACCTCTCCCTTCTCTCCACAGTGGACCTTTTCGAGCCAGTGTGTTGACCCCTGAGCAGCCTCATCGGAACCCACAATCTGGATACATACACAAACACCCTGAGCTGTTGGGCCTCCGGCTTGCTCTAGGGAAACAAACAACAGGTGAAGTTTGATGGACAGAACTAGACGCGCCTGAGACTGTCCCTCCCCAGCAAAGCACACCCACGAGTGAGGGACAGTGGTCGCCGCCATGTGTAGAGGAGGCTTTTGCTTCCTAGTTGCTGCGATCCTAGTTCTTGCAGGAGAAGACAACCAGTGGGTGGGTGCCCCCACCCTCATGGCCACAGGGAATCCCTGGACAGGTGCCAAGGCCACCCCCAAGGCAAGGCTGCTCCTCGCTGGACCCGCTCAAGAGGCCCCTGTGATCTGGTCAGAGGGGGTGAAGAAGTGCGGGAAGCACAGGTATTTTCTCAGTGGTGTCGGCTCCTACAAAGTCAAAGGGGGCATCCTGGCCAGAAGGCCCCAGTGGACCGACTGAAGGCCAGGCCCCAAGTGTCTTCCTAAGAGTGACGTTGTCCCATCTGACTGCAACTCATGTGCTCTGGCCACGAGCATCCCCAGCTGCTCTGAATGAGGGTGGAACTACAAGTGTGCCCAAACACAACGAGTGTGCCCCGCCTCCCACGGCACTCCGTGTGCCCTGCCCTCATGGACCCCACGTGCCCTGCCTGGATTCACGGACGGTCATTTCTCCAGCCACACTGTGGTGCCAGCCCCTGTGACAGCAACAGAGGTGCCCTGGCCTGGTGGCCCTGAGGCATCTGACCGAAGGCACGAAGAGCAGCATCTTCAGGCCTGTATTTCTTCTCAGTGGTGCAGGCTTCTCCAATAGGAAGAGCTTGGCTCTGGCCAGACGGGCCCCGAGGGCACCGACCAGACACGGGAAGAGAACACTGATTCTCCACCATAGTTCTCATCCTGGCCCCTCTCACTGGAACTCTCACTGGAACTCTCACTGGGCCCTGGACGAGTGGACCCTGAGTGCTTGGATTGCAGCTGGGAACAGACAGACCTCCAAGCACAGGTGTGGTGTTGCCCCTCTTACTGCAGCTGGGGTGCTTTGGCCGGATGGTTTCCAGGTGATGTGAACACAAGGAGGAACAGAAGTGTCTTCTGGCACATCTGTTGTCAACGACGGTTTCTCTGCTGACAGGGACAAGAGTGCTCGGCCTGGGGATTCCGGGCGGTCTGACTTTGGGCAAAAAGGAATGTGTCCTCCAGGGGAGGCTCGCTGTCTCCAATTTTAACAGAGGTGTACGGCTGGCAGGACCCCGGAGTTCAGGTCTCAGCCTCCCCCAACATGAGCCGAGGTACTGGGTGTCCCCCTCGGCCCTGTGCTAAAGCTGAGTGCTTCAGACATGGAGCTGGGGCCTGGGGCGGACGTGCTGACACCGGAACGGTCATGACCCAAAGTAGCTGCAGATGCCTTGAAAGGAAATGGGTCTGGAGTCATGTTAGCAAAAGGGGAGCTGCGCCTAGTGCTGGGCATCCTCCTGATGAGGGCTCCAGTTCCGTGGATGATGGCTGGCTGACCAAGATGCCAAAGGGGGAACACGGGAGTGTCACGTATGCAGAAGCTGACCGACTCGTGCTCCCACTGGGTGCCTGGGCTTCCGCAGAGGTTAAGACTGGAGCTTGTCCTGAGACTGCCAGATCTCCCACAGGGTGAGAGCTAGCAAAGCTGCTGGGTGCGGGGGGCTGTCAGGAGGACCCTGGGAGGGGGGCCTGGGAGCCATATCAATTTCATCAGAGTCAAAGGCAGGCTTGGATGCCCAGTTGGCTGACATCCTGGTGGCTGTAAAGCAGGTAACTGCAAAACCAGATATGGATTGGCTAGTAAAGACAGGGGCACTAGGGACAGTGACTCTGCTCCTGCCCATCAGGGACTCCACATGTGACTGAAGCACAGCTCCCGGGCTCAAGCAAAGGTTCAGAGTTGGGGTAGGGCTCCTGATTATGCTGGAGGTGGACTGGTAGAGACTGGAGCTGTTCCACACCGAGCGGTCCTGGTGATGCAGTTTTGGAATATAGGTGAAGCTCAATGGGGTGGAGTCCGGAGCTGACGACGACCAAGTAGGAATTCTTGAGGAGTCTTTGGTGCAAAATGGTGGTTTATTAAAGCACAGGGACAGGACCCATGGGCAGAAAGCTGCTGCCCTGTGGTCTTGAGGAGTGGCTGATTATATACTCAGGAGTTGGGGAGGTGAGGACAAAGGGGGTGTCCAGAAGGACTGTCATATGCTAGAGTCTCTCAGGATACTGGAGGCCTGGTTATTGTCAAACCAAGGTTGTTTTTCCCTGTAATGAGACACTAACATGAAGACAGTTGGGAGTTTCCGGGAGGAATGTTACATTCCTCCTATCACACGTCCTTGTCAATGGGCTTCAGGTTCAGAAGAAATCCAATTTAATTTACATTTCCTTCTGCCTCAGCCTCCCTTAATTTTATGGAGGGGAGGGTGATGTTAGGGCTTCAGGAAACTGAGTTATGGGTCTCTTGGAAGTTAGGCTATTGATAAGAAAGCTGCTTCCTTGTAAATCACTAGGACATTTGTAAACTGAGGGACACTCCTGGTCCTGCAGGACTGTGATGTCTATCAGTCAACCATTGTTTCCTTTAGGGCGGCCAGCGGTGCCTGAGGAATGTCACATATATCCCAAAGGGGGTGGGTGTAGGGTGCCGGTTTCTGCTTTGTTCTCAGCTTGCCTTCTGTTCCCTCATCACTGGTTAATGGGGAGGTAACGCACAGTGGATCCTTAGGGATACCGGGAGGTGAAAGCCTGGGAATGGGGAGCGGAGCCCATGTGGGTTACACCCAATTCCAAAATGCCCTGGGAGGTCACCTCTACGGATGTGCTGACTGGCCCGGGCGAAGGGACGGGGAGGCAGTGATGGGCTGGCCAGTGAGAACCGAGGCACTGGTGGAAGTGAAGGAGGGACACGGGGCCGGATGAATGGGTGGGTGACAGCTGCTTGGGGAACAGGAGCTGGGTCAGGAAAGGGGAGAAGGTTGCTTTAAATTGCCCATGTAGAGGTATGTGTTCGCTGTCTGATCCTGGGAGCGTAGTACGTAATTTGGAGGTGCCTCTAGCTACCTACTCTTCCAAGGCAAACCATGCACTGTTCAGCCTGATGCTGGGGACTCATCACTGGATGTGTGACAGGAAAGTCCTGGCCAGCAAAGGGTGGAAGCAAGGGCGCCAGAGGGCAGAGGGTGGGGCCAACGGCCCTTCTCCAGTCCCTTTGGGATTTCCGCACCCGGTTGCAGGTGTTGGGGACCAGCAGTGCCCCCGCACTCTGTGGGCACTGCTCAGGACTGCTGATGCTGGCTGCCAGCAGAAGTGGGACCACCAGGGCTCGGGGTCTGCAGCCTCCTCGGCACCTGGCCCAGGGCTGTAGCTGAGGCAATCTGTGCCTCTAGGTCCACTAGCCATTTCTCCCGGGGGCAGAGGAAGCAGAGCCTGCTCAGAGCCGAGCCCTGGAGCAACCTAAGTCTTGATGGACTGGGGGCCTGGCTCACTCTAGGTCAGTGTAAGAGAGACCCTGACGGAGAGGATGAGGTTGGGCTCTGTTTCCTGCGGGTACTGGTGCACCCAGAGTCTGGGGATGGCTTCAGCTGGCAGGTGACGGGGGGGCCATGGAGTGACCCAGCAACACAGGGTGTGATTCACCCAGGCAGCCGCCACGGACGACACCTGTTTACCCTCACATCCTCCCTTTCCTCCATGTTGGTAGGTTGGGTTTCCGGAAAATCTGCTTACAAGGGACCCGTCTGTGGTCTGTTCTAGTCCTGGAGCAAGACAAGGCCAGCCTTGTCGCAGCCCTGGAAAAGTGTGAGTCCCAAGCATCAGCAGCTGGGCTGCCGAGTTTTCTGAGTAGGGGCCGATGGAGTGGCCTAGCCTGCCAGGTGCTGTGCCCCACCACATCCCTTCCAGGCAGGCAGGTGCTCTTTGCTTCTTCTTACAGTTTTACAGATTACAAAAAGCATGAACCCTCAGCATCTTCCAGAGGGCCCCACATGGTGGTGAAGCTAGGGTTTGAACTGGTCCGTCTGATTCCAGAGCTCATGCACTCACCACCTGACTGTGGTGCCCCCTCATCATGCAGGGATCACGGATGACCATTTTTCTAGTCCGGATGCTCAGCACCATGGCACCCCTGTAAGGATCCCACGCTGCCTACCAGGTCTGAATTACTGGCACTCCTAAGGCCCCCACAGGCCGCACTGGGCTCCAGTCCCCTCAGAAGGTGTAGGACACAGGTCACTAGTTGCCAGCATGAGCCCATGAGGCATCTGTTGTAGCTGTATGGCAAACCATACAGCTGCGGTGAGAGCTCTTCTCCAGATCAAGGCCTCGAGAGGCCCTGCCGATGGGTGCAGACTCCGCTCCGCTTTCAAAGTCTTCTGTCCCAAGGCAGAGTCACTTGTGGTCACTTCACCCTGCTTTGCCTTAGGAAAGAGGAGATTCCCTCCAATTCCTACTTGACGAGAGATCTTTTTGAAAGCTCTGTGAAACTTCATCAATTACTTCCCCCACAGCTTTGAGATAGGCAGGTGGCTTTTCTCCTTTAGTCTCTTCAGATGGTAAATTGCATTGATTGATTTTCCATATGAAACCGACCTTGGGTACCTGCTGCAATTTCCACTTGGTCATTCTAGAGTACATTGTTAAATTTGGTTAGGATGGATTTCCTAATACGTTAAAGATTGTCATATCTGTGTTTATGAGTACATGAATCTGTACATTTATTTTTATATTTTGGTATGAAGGTAGTGTGAACCTCATAGAATGGATTCGGAGAATCTGCCTCCTCTATTTTCTGAGAGTTTGTACAACGCTGGTAAAATATCTTCTATATAGGATGAAATTCACCAGGAGAACTCTTTGAACCTGCGATTTTCTTGCTCAAAAGGTGTTTAGAATCACCGTATCCTTTGAATGTCTTCCAATCTGTAGCAATACCCCCTTTCCCCTGATACTGATAGTTTGAAATTTCACTTTTTATTTCATGATTAATCTTAGTAGACATTTATCAGTTGTATTAGTCTTCTACAAATCCCACTTTAGCTTTGGTAATTTTCTGTGCTGTATATTTTCTATTTCCATTCCTATATTTGTTATCTATTTCTATTTTGGATTTAACTTGCTTTCATTTCTCTGTTTTTAGGATGGAAACTTAAGTCACTGTTTTTAGATCTTTCTTATTTTTTAATATAAACACTTAAAGATGCAACATTCCCTTATGCACTGCTTTAACCACATACTGTAAATTTTGATTTGCTCTGGGGTTCCTGGGTGGCTTAGTTTGATAAGCTTTCAACTCAGGTCATAATCCTGGGGTCTTGGGATGGAGCCCCAGAGTTGGACTCCCTGCTCAGCGGGGAGCCTGCTTCTCCCTCTGCGTGCCACTCCCCCTGCTTGTGCTCTCTCTCTCTCAAATAAATAAATAAAATCTTAAAAAATTTTTTTTTATTTGCTCTGTTTCAGTTATCATTCAGTTCAAATTATTTCTAATTTTATATTGTTGCTTCTTTGACCCACTGGTTATGTGAAAGTATGTTTTCATTTCTTTCTAAATATTTGCAGATTTTCTAGATAACTCAGTTATTGGTTTCTGCTTTAATTCCGCTGTGTTCAGAGAAAAAACCCTGTATATATGTTCAACTTTGGAAATTTGTCAAGACATAGTTTTTGACCCAATATATGCCTACCTCATGAACCTTCCAGGTTCACTTGAAAAAGAAGTATGTTCTACCCAGCAATTGCACTACTAGGTATTTATCCCAAGGATATAAACATAGTGATTTGAAGGAGCACATGTGCCCCAGTGTTTAAAGCAGCAATGTCCACAATCGCCAAAATATGGAAAGAGCCCAGATGTCCCTTGCTGGAATATTACTCAGCCATCAAAAAGAATGAAGTCTTGCCATTTGCAATGACGTGGATAAAACTAGAGGGTATTATGCTAAGCAAAATAAGTCAGAGAAAGACAAATACCATATGATTCCACTGCTATGTGGAATTTCAGAAACAAAACACATGAACATAAGGGAAGGAAAAATAAAAGAAGATAAAAAGAAAGAGGGAGGCAAACAATAATAGACTCTTAGCTATAAAAAACAATCTGGGTTGCTGGAGGGGGAGGTGGTTGGGAGGATGGGGTATGTGGGTGACGGGCGTTAAGGAGGACACCCGAAGTAATGAGCAATGGGTGTTGTACGCAACTGATGAATCACTAAATTCTACCCCTGAAGCTAATAATACACTATGTTAATTAAATAAATTTAAATTAAAAAAAAAAGAACTGTCTGACATCAGCCTCTTACCCTGAAATACAGTTCATTCAAGCAAGACAGAATAAATGTTTCATCCATGTCCTTTAAAAAGAAAGAAAAGAAAAAGAAGTGTGTTCAGCTAATGTTGGATATAGTGTTTTACAAATACCATTAGGTCAAGATAAATCTTTTGCACTCCGATTTGCTTCTTGTTTACTTATTCTAACAATTAGTGAGAAAGAAGTGATAACATCCTCAAGTATGATTGTAATTTGTATATTATCCTTTAGTTTGGTCATTTTTTGCCTTGTATATTTCAAAGTTCTGCAGTTAAGTACATAAACATATTTATGTCTTCCCAATGAATGTTTTTTTAAGTGTGTAAACTACTGCTATACAAAGGTCGATTTTATGTGTATCAGAATACTTGGACAAAAACTCACAGCAGCATGATTACGTTACCAGTAGCTTGAAAACAATACAAATGTGCATCAGCAGCAGAATGGATAGATCCATTATTAGCTCAACAGCAATGAAAATGGATAATATGCAGATACACAGGATGACATGGGTGAATCTTGTATGTTTATTTTGAAGACAATAACAAGACCAAATGGAGCCCCTAATTTAGGATTCCATTCATATAAAATTCAGTAACAGCCACAACCAAACTCTATTTTTGGGATTGAGACACAATAGGAAAAACTATCCAACAAGTCAGGTCATACTGGCTTTCAATCAGGTTTTAGAATTCCTCTCGGTTTCGGAGCAGGCGCACGTTGTGACTGGGATGGAGTTCTCCGGACTCTGGGCACTGCTATTATTCTTTGTATTGCCTTTAGTGGTGGTTACATAGGTATCAACTTTAAAAAGATTAAAATCTACATAGTTTTAAATTTCTTATACATATGCCATATTTCACAATGTTATGGGCTGAATTGTGTTTCCCCAAAATCTGTTGAAGCCCTAGCCCCTATTAGCTCAGAATGTGGCTGTATTTGGAGATAGGCTTTTTCCTCAAAGATAATTAAGGTAAAATGAGGTCACATGGTTGGACCCCCATCCAATATGACTGCTGTCCTTATCAGAAGAGGAGATCAGACACAGACAACACAGACTGAGGGAAAACCACGTGAGGACACTGTGACAGCATATATCTGCAAGCCAGGGAGAGAGACCTCAAAAGAAACCAAACCTACCAACACCTTCATCTTGGACTTCTAGCCTCCAGCGCTGCAGAAAAATAAATTTCTGTTGGTTGAGCCACCCAAACTGTGGTACTTTGTTATGGCAACCCTAGCAGACAAATGCACATACTGGGAGTTTCTCTAAGAGAAAAATTGGGACAAATCTCAAATAGAAGTGTGTTCTTACACAAGTGCAACCACCATATGGTAGCCTGCTTTTTCATTCACAAATGTGTGAATTTTAATGCAGCTAAGAAAATACCTGGTTTATGGCATGAGAAACAAGAAATAAGAAGAATTATGTAAATGTGACACTTAAAAAATTAAGGCTGGATATTAGGCTTAAATCCCAGGTCTCTTCCAAATGAGATCTCTGTCGTCAGGGACAGGAGTGAGATGTAAACTCACGTCAGTAGTCATTCCTCACGGACCCAGCATGTGACTATCAGGTGAAGTAGTGGAAAAAATCCATACAAGTAAGTAAAATGAAAACTTCCCCAAAATGATTCATTTGGTTTCAAAAATCAGGGGAAATCACAATTATTCAGAAGCAAACTATTATGACTAAGGACATTGTGCGGAACTGAGACAAACCATAATTTGAGTCCAGCTGTGCTTTGTAACATCTAGAGCCTGTAAGAGTGACATGAGGATACTCATTAGCTGAGTTGTGTGGATAAACTATTAAATTCACATATAAAAGAATTCCAGGCTTACTATTAAGAAAATATAAATCTGCTCCAGAACCTATACATAGACATAGATATTTAGATATAAATGAATTTACAGGTAAAAGGGAACATGGTAGACCGAAATTTGGAACCCATTACGTTTTGCCCCCGGGTGTGACTGCCATGAATATGCTGAATATGTGGCAGGTGAGACTTTGTAAATGTAAGCAAAGTTACTAATCAGTTGATCTTCAAATGAGATGATCCTGGGTTATCTGGCTGGATCTAGCCTCATCTCAGGAGCCCTTAAATGCAGATTAGTTTCTTTGGCTGGTTGGTAAAAAGGAAGAGAGATTCAAAGCTAGAAAGAAGCGCTCAACCCACTGTTGCTGGCTTAAAAGTCAAGGAGGACACATGGAAACTGTGAGCAGGAAATTCTGAAAATGAAAACAAAAACAAAGTGATTGTGGAAGAGGGCTCAGGGCCCCAGATGAATACTGTAGCCCTGGCCAGTACCTTGAGTTTGTCCCTGTGGATTTTTATTCAGAACACCCAGCAAAGCCCTTGAACTTCTGACCTGAAGTTCAAGGGCTCAGAGACTTCAAGATGATAAATCGTGTGCGTGTGGTTTTCAACCAATGAATTTGTAGTAATATTTTTTTTAGAGCAGTGATAGGAAACAAATACAGGCACAGACATGCAAGAAGAGGAAAGAACTGAGACAGAAGAATGTCCGATATGGGGTGGGATCAGTGTGGATCAGGAAACTGCTTCACTTTCTGTGGCTTCACTGATTCACTATATACATTAGGTGGCATCGGGGTAAGTAAGGTGTCATTTATACATGATGCCTCATCATAAAATCACTCAGGTGTGAGCTGGGCCAGCTACAGCAACTACACATGGCCAATAATCTATGCCATACCCAGCATCCTGGCATTAAAAACAGTTTTGCTTTCAGCCCATATGTTTTTGGCTCATGTATGGGTTTGCTGCAAACTTCTGTACCTATCACTGAACACTGGGACTTTTGTCCCGGGACGGGTGTTTCCAGTACATGGGAATTTCAGTGCTAAAACCAAGACAGTCCGGTCAAACCAGGTTGGTTACCCTAGATACCTTCCTGCATCTACCCAAGGGGAGCATGTGTCCAAATCTCCTCTCTTAAGTCACTGTCTCTCTTTAAATTTTGGGCCAGTTATTTGCTCTGCACTCATAGCTCTCTGATGGGTTGGGAAAAAAAAGTCATCAATCTGATGCTAACCAAGCTTTTTTTGTTGTTCCAAGTATAGGAGAAATGTTCCTTGTAGCTTTTACATCCTGGAGTGGAAGTCACAATCTACAGTCTTTTGTTGTCTGACAGCTATATTCTCCTACAGATATATGATCACATTTCTCTTTTATACAATAAAAGCACAAAATTTTTCTGTGTGTATAGGAAAAATACTTATTCCAATGTGTTGTCGTTTTAAAATTATGCTTCAGGGGCGCCTGGGTGGCTCAGTCATTTAAGCATCACCCTTCAGCTCAGGCCACGATCCCAGAGTCCGGGGATGGAGCCCTGCTTGGGCCCCTTGCTCAGAAGGGAGCCTGCTTCTCCCTTTTCCTCTGCCTGCTGTTCCCCCTGCTCCTTCTCTGTCTCTGTCAAATAAATAAATAAAATCTTAAAAAAATAATAAAATAAAATTCTGTTTCATATTCCTATGACCCATTCTTACTTTTATTGTAGGTTAATTGTTTTAATTTTAGGTGAATTTTGTTTTGCTACACTATCCCAAGGCAAAAATTGTAAAACCATGCTGATTCCAAAAGGTTTATCTTCCAAATGTGCCCCTTCTTTATGTTCAGTATGTCCCTACTCTTCCCCAATATATAAGCTTTATTTTTGTTTGCTTTTGAAATGTTTTCTTTTTGACACCCAAAGTACATTGTTTTCTGCTTCCTTAGAACAGAAGTTGCCAAACCCCAAGACTGTACTGGGGCATATTAACAACTCCTACTCCTCTTCCTCCTTGTTCTTCATCTTTTTCTTCTTCTCCCCTCCTCTCCCCACTCTTTTCCTCATTTCATAATGGCTTGAAGCCATTGTACTGAGCAGTACACTGTGTGAATGATGCTTTGTTTATTAAGCAAATATCCCATCATTGAACATTTCAGTGGTTTTCAGTTTATTTTACTTTAGATCTATTACTTCAATGAATAAGCGTTTGCATGGTTAAGGACATATTTCAATGTTAATTTTAAATGGGAAATGTGAGTAAGTATTAAGGGATAAAGGAGATGTTAGTATGTATAGTTTGATTTTCCTCTAGATTTTAATGAGTACAATTAAAATCTACATTCCCTAGTTATTAATATGATGGATTTGATCAATTTAGAAATGTGGATTATATATCTCACTTGGATGAAAGTTGGAATCCTGAAAACCTCCACTCTTCTTTTTTTTTTTTTTCCTATATAACATGAATTTGCTCATTAGAGACAATCTCAGACCACAGACCATATTCTTAACCAACTGATCTTGGCTTTTCTTCATAGGGATCTTTCAGACAATGGAAACTTTAGGAACGAAACATTTTCTCGTTGATGTCAATTTGTCTTCTATTGACAGAGATGGATGGGAGTCTTTCCTGAGAAGGAGGCAATATGGACCCATTCTCAAAGAATTGTGGTTGTGTGTTTTGGCCACTCTGCAGCTCTCTGAGGGATTGACACAGGGGTTTATTTGCCTTTCTTTTGGCAGCCTTGGAATTTTCTCAGGGCTGGAGCAGCCTCCCAAGCAACACTTGCCAAAAATAATTAAAAGCATATACTAGCCACAGCTGCCAGGGGATAGGGATAACAGACATTGCATGCAGTAGATAGAGCAAAATGTCTAGAGAGAAGCAAGTTGGAAAAGGGGGTATGGGAAGGAATAAGGGCTTTGCAAAGCTCCCACATATACCAGGAAATCTAGAAGACCTTGTACATTTCCAGGGAAAGTGCATGCTTAGAAAAGACCTGAAAAGTCCCCAAGCTTTCACCAATGGTTGATCTTTAGGTTTCACACAAAGGAAATGAAGGCTAAGGCAGAAATGTAAAAGGCCTGGCTAATCAGTGAAGGAGTGGTCCAACTCAGAGCAAATTTGTAAAGGATAGAAGAATATATTTTTGTCTTTGTCTCCAGGCATTTAAGAAGTCCCTATCAAATAGTTATCTTACCATTAAGCTAATAAATAGAGACTTCAGTGACCACCCACAATAACATCTATAAAAAATAATTTAGAAAAGTCACTAAACATACAACTACAACCCACAACAAAACCAACAATAAACCATAGGGTAGGGACCGAGAATCTGATTTCCAGAGTTACTACATTTGAAAGGTCCCATTATCAATGAAAAAATACAAGGAATGCAAAAATCAAACAAGTATGGCTCATTCACAGGAATAAAGAAATAAACAGAAAGTGTCCTTGAGGAAGACCAAGGACTGAATTTATTAAACAAAGGTTTTTAAATCAACACCCTGAAATACACTCAAAGTACTAAGGGCAACCATGGACTAAGCACATAAGGATACCAGAGGAATAATGTCACCCAAAACATAAAATATCAATAAAGAGATAAAAATCATAAAGAGGAACCAAACAGAAATTCCGGAGTGAAAATGTACAATAACAGAAATGAGAAATTCACCAGAGGGCTTCAACAGCAGATTTGAGAAGACAGAAGAAATGATTGGTGACCTTAAAGATAAGTCAATTGAAATTAAACAGTCTAGGGAGAAGAAAGGTAAAGGAATGAAGAAAAATGAACAGAGCCTAGTGGATTTGTGAGGCAACCTGAAGAATACTAACAGACACATAATGGGAATCCTAGAAGGAGAGAAGACAGAGTGAGAAGGGTGCAGAAAGAATGTCTGAAGAAAAATGGCTGAAAATTCCCCCGACTTGATGAGAGACAGGAATCTATACACCAAGAAGGTCAGCAAAACTCCAAGTGGGATAAACTCAAAGAGATCCACACCAAGTAACATCATAATGAGATTGCCATAAACCCAAGACAGAGAATCTTGCAGGCCAAGAGATGAATGATTCATCATATTGAAGGGATTCTTATTAAGACCAACAGTCAATTCTCTTCAGAAATCATGAGTGCCATATGCAGTAGGATAACATCTTAACACTGCCAAAAGAAGAGAAATCAACCCATCATCAACCAACTGATTTTGACACTAGCAATGATCAACCCATAATGGAAATGAAGAAAACAATTCCATTTATAAAATCACCAGAAAGGATAAAACACTTAGAATTAAATTTAACCAAGAATATACAATGTTTATGTACTAAAAGCTACAAAATATTGCTGAAAGAAACTAAAGAAGACCTAAATAAATGTAAAGATATCCACACTCATGTGACAATATTGTTAAGATGCCAATACTCCTTAAACTGATCTACAGATTCAACTATCAAAATCCCAGCTGGCTTCTTTATAGAAATCAACAAGCTGGGGACGCCTGGGTGGCTCAGTTGCTTAAGCATCTGACTCTTGGTTTCTGCTCAGGTTATGATCTCAAGCCCTGCATTGGGCTCTGTGCTCAATGGGGAGTCTGCTTGAGATTCTTTCCCTCTCCCTTTGCCCCTCCCCCCTTTTGCACACACTCTCTAAAATAAATAAATAAATCTTTAAAAAAAAAAAATTCTCTCCCTCTCCCTCTGCTCCTCCCACTCCTGAGGAAAAAGAAGTCAATAAGCTCATTTTCAAATTCATATGGAAATTCAAGGAACCAAGAATGGCCAAAACAATCTTAGAAAAGAAAGAACAAAGTTGGCAGTGTCATACTTCTGATTTCAAAACTTACTACAAATCTATAGTAATTAAAATACTGTGATACTGGCATTAACATAGGAGAGCCCAGGGATGAACCTATATATCCATGACCAATTGATTTTTGACAAAAGTGCTAAAACCATGCCATGGGGAAAGAATAGTCTCTTCAAAAAATGGTGATGGGACAAGTGGATATCTACATGAAAAATATAAAGTTGGAACCTTATCTTAGTCCATATAAAATTTTCAACTCTAAATGGAGCAAAGACTTAACATATGAGGTAAAAGTACAAAATTCTTAGAAGGAAACATACAGGTAAATCTTCAACCTTGAACCTGGTATATTAGTCATGGTTTTGATTTGCATTTCCCTGATGCATTTTGTAAGCATTTTTAATATGTTCTGGGTACTGGGCTCTTATCAGATATATAATTATAGATATTTCTTCCATTCCTTTGGTTGTCCTTTCCTCTTTTGAAAGTGCCCTTTGATGCACAAAAGTTTTTAATTTTGATAAAACCAAATTTATCTATTATTTTTGTTGTTGCTTGTGTTTTGGGGT
Source organism: Halichoerus grypus (assembly GCF_964656455.1). NCBI lineage: Eukaryota > Metazoa > Chordata > Mammalia > Carnivora > Phocidae > Halichoerus > Halichoerus grypus. Next base: position 44,106,971 of record NC_135726.1, on the reverse strand, counting down.
CATATCTAATATAGAAATTTGGCTTGTAAACGATATATCTAATAAGAGTTCAGTATCAGAAAGGCTTACAACTCAACAACAAAAATACACATAACCCAATTTAAAGAATAAGCAAAGGACTAGAATAAGTACTTCTCCAACGAAGATATACAAGTGGCCAACAAGCAAAAAATATGCTTAACTTCATGAGCCATTAGGAAAGTACAAATCAAACCATAAGGCACCCACTAGGGTAGGTAGAATTCCAAAACTGAAAATAACAATGCTGGCAAGGATGAGGAGAAATTGGAACCCTTGCACACCCCTGATGAGAATGTAAACTTTTAATGATGTAGCCATTGTGGGAAACAGTTTGCAAGTGGGACTGTAACACTGCACAGCCACTGTATAAAACAGTTTGATGGTTTTCTGGTACCTCAGTGAGTTAAATATAGAATTCCCATATGATTCCATAATTCCACTCTTAGGTATATATCCCAAACAATTGAAAGTAGACATTCAAACAAAAATTTATACATGACTGTTCATACAAACACTATTCCAAAACACCCCCACACATCTATCAACTGCTGATAACAAAAGGTGGTATGTTCATACAGTGGAAAAAGGAATAAAGCAATTATACATGCTACCACATGGATCAACACTGAAACATTATGCTAAATGAAAGAAGCCAACCCTGAAAGGCCACATATTGTGATTCCATTTGTATGAAATATTTTATAGGAAAATCCAGAGAGACAGACAATGGATTGTTTGTTGACAAGGGCTGAGGAGGAGGTAGGGCTGGTGGTGGAGGGAGTGGTAAGAAGTAATAGGGAAGGACTGATTAATGGGTACCGGGTTTCACTTTAGGATGATGAAAATAATCTGGAACTAGATGGCTGCACACTCTGTGAGTGTATTAAATGTCACTGAATTGTATACTTTAAATATACTTAAGGGGCACCTGGGTGGCTCAGTACATGAAGTGTCTGCCTTCGCCTCAGGTCATGATCCCGGAGTCCTGGGATCAAGCCCCATGTCAGGCTCCCTGCTCAGCAGGGAGTCTGCTTCTCCCTCTCCCTCTGCCCCTACCCCCCACCTTGTGGTCTCTCTCTCTCAAATAAATAAATAAAATATTTTTTAAAAATACATATATACTTAAAATGATTAATTTTATGTTATGTGTATTTTACCACAAAAAAAAAATATTTTTTTTAATATATAAATACAGAAGATGAGGCTAGCCGTCTAAAAATCAGCAGGCATAGGGGCACCTGGGTGGCTCAGTGGTTAAGCATCTGCCTTCCGCTCGGGTCATGGTCCCAGGGTCCTGGGATTGAGCCCCACATTGGGCTCCCTGCTCAGCGGGAAGCCTGCTTCTCCCTCTCCCACTCCCCCTGCTTGTGTTCCTTTTCTCCCTGTGTTTGTCTCTGTCAAATAAATAAATAAAATCTTTAAAAATAAATAAAAAATAAATAAAAATCAGCAGGCATAATTAAGGGAACACTATACGGTCAGAGCCTGTAATTTACCTCCTGCTTAGAGGTAAATTGAGTAAACCAGAGGCTTGTTAATTTCACAACTTCTACACATTAAATCTGCAGACATTCAAAAGATCCAAAGTAGAAAAATGATATGTGTATGCAGATGAATTTTCATATTAGCATTGCTTGAGCATAAAATAGTTGAAAGCTTTTAAAATATCTGACTTACTTGGGCGCCTGGGTGGCTCAGTCGTTGGGCATCTGCCTTCGGCTCAGGTCATGATCCCAGGGTCCTGGGATTGAGTCCCGCATCGGGCTTCTTGCTCGCCAGGAAGCCTGCTTCTCCCTCTCCCACTCCCCCTGCTTGTGTTGCTGCTCTCACTGTCTCTCTCTCTGTCAAATGAATAAATAAAATCTTTAAAATAAATAAATAAATAAATAAAATAAAATATCTGACTTACCTTTGGAAAAGATGATTTTATACCAGAATAATTCACTGGTATAAAATCATAACTAAAGTAATAATCAAATTGGGAAGTGCTTAGTTTATTAGGTTGGGCAAAATGAAACTGCAGATATTTGACTGTTTTTGACCTAAATGAATGGCAATTTCATATGATTCAACCTAAAATAAAGTGTGAAAAAGGTGGTATGCTATCTTATTATTTCAGTAGAAAAGTGTGACATGTTTTTACATGAGTTTTTGAAGAAAAGCAGGATGACAATTAGCAAAATGTCTAATATTTGGTTTGGTTTCAGTTGGAATTTTTTCTTACAAAAAATGTTTCCTTTGTATGTATTTTTCCATTAAAAAAGATATGTTTATTACCTAACTGCTATTTGGCAAGATTAACATTCCAATGTAACATAAGGTCAGAGAGCAAAGTCCACAGCTGAGACTGTTGAATGCATAGGAGGAATAATGAAATGATTCTCTGAGGACTACATTGATGGGTTGTCCTATAAACTGGCAAGATGCTCCCCAGTCCCATTCTCTCTTTCTGGATGCTCAGGAGGACAACACATCCCACCTTCTCTTACACTTAGTTTGGAACCACGTGAAGGAGTTATGGCCAATGGAATATGGGCAGATGGGATTGTGCGGTTTTATCTTCACTCTGTTTTCTCTTTTGTGCTCCTGCATGAGTTTGCCTCCTTACCTAGTGGTTTTGGTTATCACACTTGGGCATGATTTAGTGCTCCCTTGGGGCGTAGAGTTTCAGGTCATGCTGATGGGGTCTTGATGAGGATGGGACCTACTGCCCCTGAGGTGCTGGACGTCTAGGCTGTGTCACAATTGCAATTTTGTACCTGTGCCAACTGCCCTGAAGCCAGCAGGAAGACAGGAACAGGAGTGAGGTCCTGGTTCCTGAGAATTAGAGGTAAATAATTACCTGTCAGCTTGTCTCACCAACTTGAAACTATGTCAAGTCTCCTGTCTACTTAGGCCTCTGGGCACTTAGTCCTGATCTTCCCAAGTGTTGAATCATGTGGTCTGGTATGAATGCATCTTTTGGGTAATAAGGATACCTGCGGTTTATGAAACATTCCTACATGAGCTGCTTAAGATAAATAAGTGAACAAGTAAGCAGGTAAATGAAGCAAGCAGCATGAAACTGCCGTTTTATGCAAAAATGTTTATCATTATCTATGAGGTTACTAGTTGATTCAGTGAGCCATTGTATTTTATGTTTGATCAAAGATAGCCAATGACTCTGCAAAAAGGCATATCTGACTTGCCCCCCCAACACATCAGTATATGTGGAAGCCTTGTGATCATGTTGCCAATAATAACGGCTCTACGTATTGAACACCGTATGCTAGGTCCTGTATTAATCCCTTTTTATGTCATTTCCCATGAGGTAGGCAGTACTGTTGACCCTTGAAGAGCACGGAAGTTAGGCGAACCCATGCCAACCCTCATGCAGTTGAAAATTCACATATAATTTTTGACTTGCTCAACGCTTGTCTACTAATAGCCTACTGTTGACCAGAAGCCTTACCAATAACATAAACAGTCAATTAACGTATATTTTGTATGTTATATGTATTATGTACAATATTCTTACAATAAAGTAAGCTAGAGAAAAGAAAATGTCATTAAGAAAATCATAAGGAAAATATATTTATAGTCCTATACTATAAAATTCTATATATAGAGCCACGCCGCTAGTAAGAAGAACAGGAGCCTCCAAGCCGCTTTGGCAGATGCAGCCACAAGAGGCAGGGGTGTCCAGGATCCCCAGGCCACCAACTCAGTCCTGAGCCGGCAGGAGCGAGGCAGCCATCTGCAAAGGGGCAGCCAAGGCAGTGGTGCCTGGCCCCAGGCAGCTGCTTCTAGAGCTGGCATTGCTCCCGCCACTCCGGACCCAGTGACCCCCACATTCTCAGTGGCCACACTGGACCTGGGCAATCAGGGAGAGAGCTGGGAGAGATTCCAGAAGCAGCAGAGGCTCACCTTGGAGGGTGCGGCCAAGCTGCTGTGGGGCACCTTCGAATACTAGGGCCTGGTGAAACACACAGGAGGCTGCCGCTGTGGAGCATTGAGCTTTGAGGTTTGGGCCTCAGTGAACTTGTACATCTTTGATTGCAACTGCAGTAAGTACAAGAAGCAGCAGAATAGACACTTTCTTGTTCTGGCCTCTCGCTTCAAGGTCCTGAAGGGAGCCCAGAGCATAACCACACACGTGTTCAACACTCACAAAGCACAGCACACCTTCTGTTAAGAGATGTGACATTCAGAGCTTATACATGATCTGCTCACACCCCCAAAGCTTCAGAATTGTTGACACTGCCTGGATGAGGGCACCGTGTGTCCTGTGGTCGTTGAAGGATTCAATGGCAGCGATTGGGAGAATGAAGGAGCACAAGACCATCAAGAACATGTCACTCTTGGGGCGCCTGTGTGGCTCAGTCAGTTAAGTGGCTGCCTTCGGCTCAGGTCATGATCCTGGGGCCCTGGGATCGAGCCCCACGTCCAGCTCCCTGCTCAGTGGAGAGCCTGCTTCTCCCTCTCCTTCTGCCTGCCACTCTGCCTACTTGTGCTCTCTATCTGTCGAATAAATAAATAAAATCTTTAAGAAAAAAAAAGAACATGTCACTCTTTAGTGACATCCTTCTCCCCTCCGAAAAGGAGGAACGATTGGGGCCAGTAGCTTTGCTGTCCTCACTGCACCTGGGTGGTGCACAGGGCTGACCCAGGCTGCTGGTTACCTTGACAAGAAGCCATCTTGATCTCTGCAGTTCACCCCAGCCACCAGGTTCTTTAGGCAGCTCTTTGGCCCTTCATGGATAACTTTCGACTTCCCCAAAGCCAGGCTTAGATATAGGCTAGTTGACATTCTTCTTTCTCTTCCCAACTTTTGTGTGATATTTTAGAAACATATTTTTAACGTTAAAGCAAAAAAAAAAAAAAACAAAAAAAAAACAACTGGATGTAAGTGGACCCAAGTAGTTCAAACCCATCTTGTTCAAGGGTCAACTACGCTATTTTCCCATTTTAGTCACTGCATTTTCATTACAACCAGTTGAATACCCTGAGGTAGCACAGAGTGCTGGGCCTTACCCACTGTGTTTCCAAGTCACTAAATCTGGATGGAGCATGAAATTTGCATTCCCAAGTTCCAAGTGATCCTGCTGCTGCTGGTTCTGAGATCACAAATTGGGAGCCACTGAATTAGAGGACCATTTAGTGGTATTGATACAAGGCAGGCCGGGTCCGACGATCCAGATGGGGTCCCACAGGACCAGCTAGGAGGGTCCTTGGCTTCATGCAGAATAGAAATCAATTCCATTCTTGTTTCACCACCACTTGTCTTTCTGCCTTTAGATTTTGTGAGCAGCAAGTGGCCAAACCTGGTCTGTTTGGGACCCTAGCACCAGGTGTTCTTGTACCCCTGTGCCCCATCTACTGGGGAGCATTTTAAATTACCATGTTCCAGAATTACCTTCATTTTTCATTGTAAATACTGGCTCAGAGAGGTGAAGTGAGACCACAGCGGTACACAGGGAGGAATGTCAAGGTATGGATCACATGTTAGAGACCTTTGAGGCAGGACATTGCCTAAAGGGCATGGAAATCTGTGTGCTCTGCCTTCAACTTCTTACAAGCCACACCATGCCTTTCGAACTTTAAGAGGACATTGCTCAGAGAACAGGAAGTGTGCTCCCCATCACCAAGATTCAGTCAGAAACTACATTACCCAGAAGGCAGTGCCTCTGACATTGGAGGCAGGCACTCAGCCAATGACAGAGAGTGGAGAGGGGCATTTCCTGCTGCAACTTGGGCGGTGCTTCTGGCTTCTTCTCTCTTAGGACTTCATTAGGTTGTGGCAGGTCTGTACTTAGCTGTGCTTCTGGTTGGAGCTCTGGGCAGAGGCCGCTTCCCAGAAGGGTCTTCCAGACTAGCCAAAGGACAATGAGGAGGATAACACCTACCTCCAGGCTTTTGTATGAGCCTTGACCTCCCACCCCCCACCCCCTACCCCCACCCCTGTAATGGGGTTTGCCCCCTAGCCTCTCCAGAGCCTCGGCACCAGCCCCTCATCCCCACAGCCCCCATAGGCGGCCCCCTGGACCTTGTGAATGTTTACACAGTGAAGATCAAGGTCCCTGGTTACACCTGAAGATTGAAAGTGAGGGGATGAAGACACATTTATCATGCAAATGGACATCAAAGGAAAGCCAGAGTAATAATACTTATATAAGATAAATTAGATTTTAAACTAAAGACTGTAATGAGATGAAGAAGGACACTAAAACATAATAAAGGGGACTATTCAACAAGAAAATCTAACAATTGTAAATAATTATGCCCCCAACTTGGGAACACCCAAATATAAAAAACAATTAATAACAAACATAAAGAAACTCATATTATCAATGAGAAACTCCATTATCAATGGAGACAGCAATGGACAGATCATCTAAGCAGAAAATCAACAAGGAAACAATGGCTTTGAATGACGAACTGGACCAGATGGACTTCACAGATATATTCAGAGCATTTCGGCCTAAAGTTGCAGAATATACATTCTTTTCCAGTGCACACGGAACATTCTCCAAAATAGATCATATACTGTGTCACAAATCAGGCCTCAACAAGTACAAAAAGATTGAGATCATACCATGCATATTTTCTAACCACAATGCTATGAAACTTGAAGTCAACCACATGAAAAAATTTGGAAAGACCACAAATACATGGAAGTTAAAGAACATCCTACTAAAGAATGAATGGGTTAACCAGGAAATTAAAGAAGAAATTAAAAAAACAACAACAACATGGAAACAAGTGAAAGTGAAAACACGCCAGTCCAAAACCTTTGGGATGCAGCAAAAGTGGTCCTAAGAGGGAAGTATATAGCAATACAGGCCTACCTCAAGAAGCAAGAAAAATCTCAAACAATCTAACCTTACACCTGAAGGAGCTAGAAAAAGAACAATAAATGAAGCTTAAAGCCAGCAGAAGAAGGGACATAGTAAAGATTAGAGCAGAAAGAAGTGATCTAGAAACAAAAAACAGTAGAACAGATCAACAAAACTAAGAGCTGATTCTTTGAAAGAATTACTAAAATTGATAAACTCCTAGCCAGACTTATCAAAAAGAAAAGAGAAATGACCCAAATGAATAAAATCACAAATGAAGGAGGAGAAATAAGGAGAAACCAACACCACAGAAATACAAACAATTACAAGAGAATATTATGAAAAATTATATGCCACCATATCAGACAATCTGGAAGAAATGGATAAATTCCTAGAAACATATACACTACCAAAACTGAAACAGGAAGAAATAGAAACCTTGAACAGACCAATAACTAGTATAGAATTGAATCAGTAGGGGTGCCTGGGTGGCTCAGTCGTTAAGCATCCGCCTTCGGCTCAGGTCATGATCCCAGGGTCCTGGGATCAAGCCCGACATCGGGCTCCCTGCTCAGCGGGAAGGCTGCTTCTCCCTCTCCCACTCCCCCTCCTTGTGTTCCCTCTCTCGCTATATCTCTCTCTGTCAAATAAATAAATATTTTTTTAAAAAAGGTATATAAACCCCTAACTTAAAAAAAAAAAAAGGATCGAATCAGCAATCAAAAATCTCCCAAAAAACAAAAATCGAGGTCCAGATGGCTTCACAGCAGAATTTTATCAAAGATTTAAAGAAGAGTTAGTACCTATTCTTCTCAAACTATTCCAAAAAATAGAAATGGAAGGAAAACTTCCAAATTCATTCTATGAGGCCAGCATTACACTGATTCCAAAACCAGACAAAGACCCCACTAAAAAGGAGAATTACAGGCCAACTGATGAACACAGATGCAAAACTTCTCAACAAAATACTAGCAAATCAAATCCAATAGTACATTAAAAGAATCACTCACCACAATCAAATGGGATTTATTCCAGGGTTGCAAGAGTGGTTCGATATTCACAAATCAACCAATATGATATACCACATTAATAAAAGAACCATAAGATCCTCTCAATAGATGCAGAAAAAGCATTTGACAAAGTACAACATCCATTCATGATAAAAACCCTCCTCCACAAAGTAGGGATAGAGGGAACATACCTCAACATAATAAAGACCATATATGAAAAACCCGCAGCTAGTATCATTCTCAATGGGGGAAAACTGAGAGCTTTTCCTGTATGGTCAGGAACAAAACAGGGATGTCCACTCTCACCACTGTTATTTAACATAGTACTGAAAGTCCTAGTCACAGCAATCGGACGACAAAAAGAAATAAAAGACATCCAGATTGGCAAGGAAGAAGTCAAACTTCCACTATTTGCAGATAACATGATACTCTATATAGAAAACCCAAAAGACTCCACCAAAAAATTACTAGAACTGACAAGTGAATTCAGTAAGATCACAGGATACAAAATCAATGTACAGAAATCTCCTTGTACTGATACCGATAATGAAGCAACAGAAAGAGAAATCAAACAATTGACCCATTTACAACTGCACCAAAAATGATAAGATACCTAGGAATAAACCTAACCAAAGAAGTAAAAGATTTGTACTCTGAAAACTATAGGACACTTATGAAAGAAATTGAAGATGACACAAAGAAATGGAAAAATATTCCATGCTCATGGATTGGAAGAACAAATATTGTTAAAATGTCTATACTACCCAAAGCAATCTACCCACTTAATGCAATCCCTATCAAAATACCACCACCATTTTTCAAAGAGTTAGAACAAACAATCCTAAAATTTGTATGGAACCACAAAAGACCCTGAATAGCCAAAGCAATCCTGAAAAAGAAAAGCAAAGCTGGAGGCATCACAATTCTGGACTTCAAGTTATATTACAAAGCTATAGTGATCAAGACAGTATGGTACTGACACAAAAACAGACACATAGATCGAAGGAACAGAAAAGAAAACCCAGAAATGAATCCACAACTATATGGTCAACAAATCTTCAACAAAGCAGAAAGAATATCCAATGGAAAAAAGACAGTCTCTTTAACAATGGTGTTGGGAAAACTGGACGGCAACATGCAAAGGAATGACACTGGACCACTTTCTTACAGCATACACAAAAATAAATTCAAAATGGATGAAAGACCTAAATGTGAGACCTGAAACCCTCAGAATCCTAGAGGAGAGCACAGGCAGTAACCTCTTTGACATGGGCCATAGCAATTTCTTACTAGATATATCTCCTGAGGCAAGGGAAACAAAAGCAAAAATAAACTGTTGGGACTTCATCAAGATAAAAAGCTTCTGTCAGCGAAGGAATCCATCACCAAAACTAAAAGGCAACCTTCAGAATGGGAGAAGTTATTTGCAAATGACACATCCAATAAAGAGTTAGTATCCAAAATATATAAAGAACTTTAAAAACTCAACACCCAAAAACAAATAATCCATATAAAAATTGGGAAGGCATGAATAGACATTTTTCCATAGAAGACATACAGATGGCCAACATTCACATGAAAAGATGCTCAACATCACTCATCATCTGGGAAATACAAATCAAAACTACAATGAGATATCACTTCACACCTGTCAGATGGCTAAAATTAACAACACAGGAAACAACAGGTGTTGGCAAAATGTGGAGGAAGGGGAACCCTCTTTACACTGTTGGAAGGAATGCAAGCTGATGCGGCTACTCTGGAAAACAGTATGGAGGTTCTACAAAAAGTTAGAAAGAGAACTACCCTATGATCCAGCAATCGCACTACTAGGTATTTACCCAAAGGATACAGACATACTAATTTGAAGGGATACATGCACCCTGATATTTATAGCAGCATTATCAACAATAGCCAAATTAAGGAAAGATCCCAAATACCCATCTATTGATGAATGAAGAAGATGTGAGATAGATATTATATATACATATATATATATATATATATATATATATATATATATATGTATATGAGATAGATATTTTATATATTTTTATATATATTTTTTGCTATATATTTTATATATATCCCCAATGGAATATTACTCAGCCATAAAAAAGAATGAAAACTTGCCATTCGCAACAGTGTGAATGTAGCTACAGAGTATTATGTAAAATAAGTCAGTCAGAGAAGACAAGTACCATATGATTTCACTCATATGTGGAATTTAAGAAACAAAACAGATTAACATGGGGGAGGGGAGAGAGAGGCAAACCAGAACACAGACTCTTCGTTTTTCTTCAAAAAACAGACTCTTAACTGTAGAGAACAAACTGAGGGTTGCTGGAGGGGAGGGGAGGGGGGTTGGGTTAAATGGATGATGTGTATTAAGGAGAGCACTTGTGGTGGTCAACACTGGGTGTTGTATGTAAGTGATGAATCACTAAATTCTACACCTGAAACTCATACCACACTGTATGTTAACTAAAATATAAATTAAAACTTGAAAAAAAAACCACTCTAGACCTACAGACTTTTAGTTGCATTAACACAGCATCTGAAGCCCCAGATGCAGGCACACAGTGCAGACCAGAGAGGCTCTGCTGTTGCTGCTCCCATTATTTGAATTACTTTTCCCCGCTCTTCCAATATCCCAGAGCGCTTACTCTCTGCTCCTCACTGCCCACACGAGATTATCATTGTTTTATATCTTTCTCCAATGGCTACCTACACAGGAGGCTTTTCTCTCCCATATCTTTTATTCTGTCAGAGGCATCATCTGCTTCCCTCCTGAGCCCAGTACAGAGCTAGGTTCTCAGGAGATACTCAGTGGTTCAGGTCTTTCTGGACTTCTGCTGGTGACCAAGCAATAGGCTCTCATCTCATCTTCCAGGCACTGGTATCATTTAAAGACATGGCTGTGACCTTCACTGAGAATGGAGATATCTGGACCTGGCCCAAGGAATCTTATATCTGGAGGTGATGCTGGAGACTCTGGGCTCCTGGTCCCACTGGGTAAGGATTCAATGCTCTCCAGAGTGGTACCCACAGGCTTTCATTCCATCCTTTCTCTCTAAGCATGGCTGATTGAGAAGGCCTCTGGGACCCACCTTCCTGTCTCTCCACAACCTCAGCATATTCTGTTCTAACCTGTTACTGGCATCCCTTTGTGTACAATAGGGATTGCTGTATAAGAAACAATTCTCAACATTCTTACCCAAGTTTCCAGTAAAAGCTGTCCTCAGTCTGAAGTCCTTATTCCAGATCTCCATAATAGGTAAAGTGATTGGTTCAGTTTGGTTGGATCAAATGTCCTCATAGCCCAGTAAGCAGGACCTGTGAGTTCTCCAAGAAGTGGGCGAATCAGACAGACAGGAAGATATTTGACATCAGTGCTACTGGTATTTTTCTAAGCAGCACAATCTCGGCTAAATGGCTTCTTTGGCTCCTGGTGTCTGCAGTTTTCCCTTATCTCCTAAGGCCTATGCCTTGCTTCTCTGCTGCTAAGGGAGATCATTTTAGAGGGTGCACAGACACATCATCAATGGCGTTGATGGGGATCTAAGAAAGCTCTTCCTTTTTCCTTCCTCTTTCCTGCCTTCTAATTGTTGTTGGAAGAGTCTGGGCTTGGTGCTGCATCTTTAGCTCTCCTGTGTCTCTTAGCTAATTTCCCCTTCAGAAAGAATAGCTGTAGGACACATAGCCTTGAGGACACAGCGTGAGCTTCCGGGGACTTAATACAGTTATTTTGATTTTATTGTATTTTTATAGTAACCTTTCACTTAGCCCAAGTGACCTAATAACGGTGAAGTGCTTAGAATAGAACTAGGAACAAGCAAGTATGACACATGTACTTGTTACATGTACTAGATCAGTAAGTCCCAACTATTCTCCCACCGAAACTTTAAATGGCCAATTTACCCAGAAATTGGTCTGTATATGAACTGAATGGACGCCTGAGGTCTCTCTTTTCCCAGATGTCCAAATGGTCACCATGACAGGGCTCTCCCGGCCTTGTGTCCACATTGTCTCTCCCAGGAGGTCAGTCATCAATGCAGTAAATGGTGTTAGCTTGTGACCATTGTGATTAGTTGTTGAAAGGAGATGCGTGGGGAATAGTATTCCAGGTGGAGGGACCAACAGGAGGAGCCAAGTCCCTGTGGGGACAGGGAGCTCAGTTCCAGGACAGAGATGAAGGAAGCTCTGATTTAACTTTGACACTGCCCCATCATGGGGCTCAGTTCCAGGCATCTAGCAAACATCAGTGAGCATTTGCTGCAGGACAACTGGATACATTCTGGCCTGCAGTATAGGATTTTCTAGGAGTTTCTGTGGGTTGTGGTGCCTTAGTCACTGGATTCTCTCCAGAGTCCTCCTGTCTTTAAGCCTTCACATTTGGCAAAACATGCTTCGGTGCATGTACCAGAAAACCTCCTCATACTGATTTCACCCCTGAAAATGACTTCACCTGATGAGAAGCCCTGAGGTGATGCTGGCTCCTGGCCTGGTAGGTGCCAACCCAGGCGTGTCTGTTCACTTTCTGTCCTTGGTCCAGGCCATCAGGCCAGTATCCTCAAAGTCGCCATGGGATGCTACAGCGGCAAGTAGGGCAGCAGGTCCCCACCTTCAGCTCTGTCTTCCCAACTTGGATTAAAGGCTTTTTCTTCAGAATGGGTAGCGGTTTTAGGTCACGGCCCACCTCGGACAACTATCAGTAGATGCCATTCAACAGTTGATTCAGTCCAGTGTTTTTTAGCCATCCTTGGGCACCAGAATCACCTGGGGAGCTTTACAGACTCCCTGTGTTCTGTCCTTATGCCCAGAGATTTGGTTTAACTCACATTTGGTTTAACAGACATCTCCAGGTAGTTCTGATCCACGGGGAGGTGGAATCCTACTGGCTTCATTAGGGAACACCTTCTGGAAGGAGTCATTTCCTTTCTGGAGTTTCATGGTGGCATGTGAAAGGTGTATACTCCTGTATACTTGAGACTTTTCCTTTTGTCCTTACCTACATACCCATGCCCCATTTCTTTCTGCATGCACAGGGCATCCTGTTCCCAAACCAGAGCTGACCTACCTAGTGGAACATGGGCAGGAACTATGGACAGTGAAGAGAGGCCTCTCCAAAAGCACCTATACAGGTAGGTGGCTGAGAGTCTGGCAGGTGGGTGTCCTGGCAATGGGTTTCATGGCAACTCACAGACTACCAGGGGATCACCTGTCTGAAATTCCATGGGCAGCTTCTTTTGTGGCCTTCCCGGAGTCTTGGTTGGTCATGGAGCACTCCCAGTTGTTTCCCTTGTCTTTCCACCCCATCGCACTCTTCGTCTTTATTAGGGTTGGGAGGTGGTATACTGAGTAAGAGACAAGCTCTAAATGCTTGGCCACTCACTAGCCTCATGCCTGAGGAAGTTGCATGATCTTGCTATTCCTTTGATATACAAGTTAGGCTAAGTTAATGCTATCTTGCTGTAAAAGATAAACTCCCAATTCTACGTCAGTTAACAAATTAATAAGAGTTTTTTTCTCATTTATGACATGGTTAATGTGGGTCAGCAGGGGTACTCTGTACCACCTATTTATTCAGGGATCCAGGTGCGTTCTGTTGTCAGTATGTTGCTTTAAGTTTGCCCTGGCATCATCCAAGTGGCCAAGAGGAATAGGAGAGCAGGGGAGGACAGACGGCCCCCAGCTTACAGTGGTTCAGCTTTGGATTCTTCCACTTTATAGTGGTGTGAAAGCAGTATGCATTCGGTAGAAGGTGGCCTTTGAATTTTGAGTTTGGATCTTTTCCTGGGCTAGCGATATTGCAGTATGACGCTCTCTCCTGATGCTGGGCAGCAGCAGCGAGTCACAGCTCCCAGTCAGCCGTGCAATCGCGCGGGTAAACCACAGTACACTTACAACCATTCTGTTTTTCACTTTCAGTACAATACTCAATAAATGCATGAGATATTCAACACTTTATTATGAAATAGTCTTTGTATTTGATGATTTTGCCCAACTGTAGGCTAATGTAAGTGTACTGAGCATGTTTAAGGTAATCCAGGCTAAGCTATGTTATGGGATGGGTTAGGTGTACTAAACACATTTGATGGATATCAGGATGGAACCCCATCATAAATTGAGGAAGACCTATAGTCATATTCACTTGTACACATACATCACTTCCATTCACATTCCATTGACAATTACTGGGCATTAGGCTACATGTTGCATCAAACTGGGAAATGAATCAGTTCTAGCAATTTTTTAGTGGAGTCTCTCAGGTTTTCTATAGTATCATGTCATCTGCAAACAGTGAAAATTTTACTTCTTCCCTACCAGTTTGGATTCCTTTGATTTCTTTTTGTTGTCTGATTGCTGTGGCTAGGACTTCCAGTACTATGTTGAATAGAAGTGGTGAAGAGTGGACATCTTTGTCTTTTTCCTGACTTAGGGGAAAAGTTCTGTTTTTCCCCATTAAGGATATTAGCTCTGGGTTTTTCTTTTCTTTTTTTAAAGATTTTATTTATTTATTCATGATAGACAGAGAGAGAGAGGCAGAGGCAGAGGGAGAAGCAGGCTCCCCAAACAGCAGGGAGCCCGATGCGGAACTCCGATCCCAGGACCCCGGGATCATGACCTCAGCCGAAGGCAGACGATTAACCATCTGAGACACCCAGGTGCCCAGCTCTGGGTTTTTCATAGATGATCTTTATTGTGTTGAGGTATGTTCCCTCTAAGTCTATTTTGTTGAGGGTTTTTTTCATGAATAGATGTTGTATTTTGTCAAATGCTTTTTCTGTATCTATTGAAATGATCATATGTTTTTTATCCTTTCCCTTACTGATGTGATGTTTCAATGTGATCAGTCAACCAAGTAAGAGACAAGCTCTAAAGGCTTGGCCACTCACTCACCATCACATTGATTGATTTACAAATGCTGAACCACTCTTGCAACCTAGGAATAAACCCCACTTAATCACGGTGAGTGTTTTTTAAAATAAGAAATTGAATTAATTTATTTTTTAAATCTTTTTTTTCTCCAAGTTTTTTTTGTTTTTTTTTGTTTTTTTTTTTTTTTTAATAAAGATTTTATTTATTTATTTGACAGAGAGAGACACAGCGAGAGAGGGAACACCAGCAGGGGGAGTGAGAGAGGGAGAAGCAGGCTTCCCGCGGAGCAGGGAGCCCGATGCGGGGCTCGATCCCAGGACCCTGGGATCATGACCTGAGCCGAAGGCAGACGCTTAACGACTGAGCCACCCAGGCGCCCCTTTCTCCAAGTTTTTATTTAAATTCCAATTAGCATACAATGTAGTATTAGTTTCAGGTGTAGAATTTAGTGATTCATACATACATACAACACCCGGTGTTCATCACAAGTGCCCTTTGTAATATCCATCAACTATTTAACTCATCCCCACAGCCCACCTCCCTTCCAGTAACCATCAGTTTGTTCTCTATACCTAAGAGTCTGTTTCTTGGTTTTCCTCTCTTTCCCCCGCTATGTTCATTTGTTTTGTTTCTTAAATTCCACATATGAGTGAAATCATATGGTATTTGTCTTTCTCGGACTTAGTTCACTTAGCATAATACTTTCTAGCTCTATCCATGTCATTGCAAATGGCAAGATTTCATTCTTTTTTATGGCTGAGTAATATTCCATTGCATATATATATCACATCTTCTTTATCCATTCATCAGTTGATGGACATTCAGGTTCTTTCTATAATTTGGCTGTTGTTGTCCCCTACTATTGTATTATTATTGATTAGTTCCTTTATGATTGTTATAAACTGTTTTATGTGTTTGAGTGCTCCTATGTTGAGTGCATAAATATTTACAGTTTTATATCTTCTTCTTGGATTGTCCTCCTTATTATTATATATTGTCCTTCTTTGTCACTTGTTACAGTCTTTGTTTTAAAGTGTCCAAAATAAGTATTGCTGCTCCAGCTTTCTTTTGACATCCATTTTTATGATGGATGTTTCTCCATCCTCTCATTTTCTCTTTTTTTCTTTCTTCTTCTTTTGTTTAATGTAGGCTCCACACCCAGGGCAGAGCCCAGTGTGGGACTTGACCTCACAACCCTGAGATCAAGACCTGAGCTGAGATCAAGAGTTGGAGGCCTCTAACAGACACATGAAAAAATGCTCAATATCACTCCGTGTCAGGGAAATACAAATCAAAACCACAGTGAGATACCACCTCACACCAGTCAGAATGGCTAAAATTAACAACTCAGAAAACAACAGATGTTGGCAAGGATACAGAGAAAGGGGGACCCTCTTACACTGTTGGTGGGAATGCAAACTGGTGCAGCCACTCTGGAAAACAGTATGGAGGTTCCTCAAAAAGTTGAAAATAGAACTACCATATGACCCAGCAATTGCACTGCTAGGTATTTATCCAAAGGATACAAACAGTGATTCGAAGGGGCACCTGCACCCCAATATTTATAGCAGCAATGTCCACAAGAGCCAAAATATGAAAAGAGCCCAGATGTCCATTGACAGATGAATAGATAAAGATGTGGTACACACACACACACACACACACACACACACACGAATATTACTCAGCCATCAAAAAGAATGAAATCTTGCCATTTGCAATGATGTGGATGGAACTAGAGGGTATTATGCTAAGTGAAGTCAGTCAGTCAGAGAAAGACAAATACCATATGATTTCACTCATATGTGGAATTTAAGAAACAAACCAGTTGAACATAGGAGAAGGGAAGGAAAAATAAAGTAAGATAAAACCAGAGAGGGAGGCAAACCATAAGAGACTCTTAACTCTAGGAAACAACCTGAGGGTTGCTAGAGGGGAGATGGGTGGGGGTATGGGGTAATTGGGTGATGGTCATAAAGGAGGGCACTTGGTATAATGAGCACTGGGTGTTATATGCAAGTGATAAATCACTAAATTCTACCCCTGAAACTAATAATACACTGTATGTTAACTAATTGAATTTAAGTAAAAAAATTTTTTAAAAGGGTCGGAGGCTTAACCGACTAAGCCACCCAGGCACACCCCATCTTCTACTTCCAATCTGCAGGTGTCTTTAGGTCTAAATGGTCTCTTGTAGGCAGTATATAGATGGGTCTTGTTTTTATATCCATTCTTTAACCCTATATCTTTTGATTGGAGCATTTAGCCTATTTACATTCAGAGTAATTATTGATGGATATATATTTATTACCATTTTATTACTTGTTTTGTGGTTGTTTCTGTAGATTTTCTCAGATCCTTTTTGTTTTTCTCTCTTTCACGTTGTGCTGATTTTCTTTAGTGATATATTTGGATTTCTTTCTCTTTGTTCTTTGCATATTTATTAGTGCTTTTTGATATATGGTTACTACCAGGTTTATATATAAGCTCTTCTGCATGTAAGAGTCTATATTAAGTTGATGGTCATTTAAGTTCAAACTGATTCTTTTCTCCTCCCCTCCCCATGTTTTAGATATATGTTATCATATTTTATGACCTTTTTGGTGATTTCCTTGAATGATTTTTTACAGAAATATTCATTTTTACTGCTTTTGTGTTTCCTACCTCGATACTGTCACTTTTGGTCTCTCCTTTCCCCTCAAAGCATCCCTTTTAATATTTCTTGCAGAGCTAATTTAGTTGTCATAAACTCCCCTAGTTTTGGGAAAACTCTTTATCTCTCCTTCTATTCCGAATGATAGCCTTGCTGGATAGAGTATTTCTTGGCTGCAGATTTTTCCCATTCAGCACTATGAATATATCATGCCACTCTCTTCTGGCTTGCAAAGTTTCTCCTGAAAAACCCCCTGCTAGCCTTATGGGGTTTCCCTTGTAAATTAATGACTTCTTTTGCTTTTAAATTTTTTTATCACTGTATCTTGCATTTAATTATGGTATGTCTTGTTGTGCATCTGCTTTTATTGATTTTATTGGTGGTTCTCTGTGCCTCCTGGATCTGGATATCTATTTCCTTCCCCAGATTAAAGAAATTTTCAGCTATGATTTCTTCATATAAATTTTCTGCCCCCCCCTCTCTCTTCTTCTTCTTCTGGGACTCCTATAATACAAATGTTATGTTTGATGGAGTCACTGAGTTCCCTAAGTCTATTCTTTTCTCTCTTCTATTCAGCTTGATTACTTTCCATTACTCTGCCTTCCAGGTCACTAATTCATTCCTCTCCTTCTTCCATCTCACTGTTCATTCCATCAAGTACATTTCTCATTTCATTTATTGTGTCCTTTATCTCTGCTATGTTATTCCTTATCTCTATATTAAGGATCTCACTCATATCTTCCACTCTTATCTCAAGTCCAGTGAGTATCCTTATGATCATTGCTTTAAATTCTATATCAGGCATGTTAATTATATCTGTTTTTGCTTTGATCTCTGGCTGTAGTCATGTTCTATTCTTTCATTTGAGATAAATTTCTCTGTCTCCTCATTTCGTCTGCTTCTCTGTGTCTGTTTCTGTGTGTTAAGAAAATCAGCTAAAAAAAAAAAAAAAAGTCAGCTGTGTCTTCCGCTCTTGAAAGTAGTGACTTTATGAAGAGGTCCTGGAGTGCTTGCAGTGTCCCCTGTCCAGAACCTTGGCACTTCAGGAGAGTATCCTATGTGTGTTGCTTACGCCCTACTGCTGTGTCTGAGTCACTTTTCCTTTCAGTGCTATTGTCTACACTGAGCCTCTGCCTGTTTTGGCCATGCTTGTTCTCTGTGGTGTTAGTGGGACCCAGTCAGGCCAGCTCTTGGGGGTAGTGCCCACCTGGGAACCTGGGAGCAGGGTGGCCGTATTAGCTAAATCGGCCCTAGGCCACTAGTTAGATGAGGACCCCCTGAAGTGCCGTGATGGCTGGGGCACAAGGCTGAGCACAGCACACAACCCTGGCTGGAGCAGGCTGCTCTGTGCGGTGCAGTGGTTGGGCTCTGCCTGGTGGCTGGGTGTAGTGCATGGCAGCAGCTACGCACTCGGTGGCTGGGCACAGTGCACATAGTTGATGGGGAGCGCATGGCTGGTCGTGGCCCATGAAGGTGGCTGGTGGGGGTGACTGGGCAGGGTGTGCAATGGCACCTGTGGGTGTTCGGCTAGGCACAGCATGCAATGCTGGCTTGGGGTGTTGGGCTGGGTAAAACGCAAGGGTGGCAGGGGGCACACAACTGGCTGTGGCACAGCACGTGTGTGTGGCGTGCGTGGTGGCAGCTATGCTCTCGATGGCTGGGCTGGGTGCTCAAGGCTTGAACAAATGTGCCCTGAGCCCAGGGCCTAGGCTAGCAGGCTTGGAACGTGCACATCCTCAGGAGAACCCATGGGTTTGGCACACTGCTAGTGGGTTAGGTAGCAAATGTCTGTGCAGCCCTAACCCCGCAGGTGGCTCTGTGCTTATGAGGGGTGGGGGGCTGGGGAGGAAAATGGCACCTGCTAGCTCCCTTGTTTTTGGAGAAGTCCCCCAACATGCTCTGAAATCAATATGAATAGATCTGTCTCCTGTTTGCCCCCAGTGTTGTGTAAACTGCCATTTTTATGTTGCCTCTCCATGCAGTCTGTTGTTTTTTTAAGGGCAGGGACCCAGCTATCACTTACCTTCCTGGCTCCCCTAGTGCTGAGTCAGCTGACCTCCAAAGCTCCAGGTTTCAAGTCCCACTGATTTTACACACTCACAGAATTCAGGCCCTGTGGTTTTTAAAGCCAAATGCTATGGGGCTTAGTCTTCCCCATGTGAGCTCCCTGGTGTGAGGGCCTGTTTCTCCACCCTCTCTGCAAATGCAGCTCCCTGCCTCCTTCAGGCAGCCTCCCTGCGCCTTTCTGACCTTCCTAAACTTTCAGATGCAGCTTCTTCTCTGTATTTAGTTGTGAAGTTTGTTCTGCCAGTCTTCAGATCACGTTTATTGACTTGGATGTGGATGATACCTAGTTGAAAACATGAGGCAGGGCGAGCTCAGCATCCTCCTATTCCACCAAATTTTCTTATACTTCTTCTGTAGGTTTATAGTTTCCAACAATTTGGAAATATTTCAGGCATTATTTCTTCCAGTGATTTTCTGTCCCTCTACCTCTCTTTCAGCGCCTTCAGTTAAATATGTATATTAGTTCCTTTGAAGTTGTCTCACTGCTCATTGATAACTGTTTTTTGTTTTTTCTCTCAGTTTCATTTCAAAAAGTTTCTACTGCTACATCATCCAGGTTCCTAAACTTTTCTTCTGCAATGTCCACTTTACCCTTAGTCCCATCCCATTTACCATAAATGATAGCTTTTATCTCTTTTAGTTAGACTAGGGTCTTCCTTAGGTCTTTCATGTTACTACTTAACTTGTTCAGTCTTTCTCCTTGCTTCTTAGACATATGGAATACATTATTCTGTTTTAATGTCTTCTACTTTTACTTTTATTCTGTGCCCATTTTAAGTGATTGGTTTTTCTTCTGATTTGGGTTATATCCTCTTGTTTCTGTATATTACCATTTATTTTTTATTAAGATGTCAGACATGATTTGTGAATATTTTTGCATTCCTGTAAATATTCCAGTGGGGAGACTGGCATTCTTGCAAAAATTACATAAACAAATGTAAACTGACAACTCTAGCATTGCCTGTGAAAGGTGGGGTCCTCAGCAGGGCCATCAAGATTGCTCTCAATCCTCTGCATTTAGGCACCTGTGAATCTGTCTTCTTGTATGTCTCCTGGGGGCTCAAGTGATCACTGATTAGCTTTCATGTTTTAGTAAAAGGAAACCTTTTCAAAATATACAGCCTTTGTATAGTCATGAGTAATAGTAATTTATCCATATTCCCTCTATTTGCACTGGGTGTATGTTGTGTCTGATATATGGAAGTATAACTAAATGGCTTATAGAACCAAGACCCTCAGTTCTCTCCCCAACCAGAGACCCTCAGTTCTCTCTCCAACTTCCTGGGAGTCCACCTTCAGCCTAGAGGCATAGGTTGAGGGTCCCCAAAGGGTTTGTAAAACAAAACAAACCAACAACAAAAAAATTCCACCACGGAGAATGTAAACAATTTAAAAACAGCTCTGGCCTTTTCTCCTGTGGAGAAACTAGAAGACCCTGGTAGAGGCTGGATTCCTGCAAGGATGCCTTCTAGGGGTGGTCCATTCTTCAGTATGCCATAGCCATGCCCAGCATTTGTTCCCTTATTAATGACCCAGTTTGTCCCTGGGGCATGAAGAAGGTGCTCCTTTGTTTCCACATTCCCTGTTGCTCTTAGGATGACATCCAAACCCCTAATATGTCAGAAAAGATACTTTAGGCTCCAACCCCTCCCCTCTCTGCCTTGATGAATGCTCTCCCAACCACCCCAAACTACATCAACACAATAGAACTTCTTTCCCTCCCTAAAACCCAGCCTCTCCAGCTACCAGGCCTTTGTTCAGATGTTCCTCTCTGCCAGGGACAATGTCCTGAGAGTTTGCATTTATCCCAGGTTGCGAGGTGCTGATGTTGCTGGTCCAGGACCATACTACAAACTACTGATTCACTCAATTATTATAAGAATTCACATGTTCTCTGAACATTTCCTGCATCTATGTCTTGGGTCTTTCAGTGTCTCAATTCTCCTAAGATTTACAATGAGGAAATGGGTTTGTATGTTCCATATCAATTCCAGAATTTAAATCATTATGTAATTAGCAACCTACAGTCATCAACAAATGTTTTTTTCTCACATAAGTATTGACTAATTATCAATGAGTAATCCTATATGAGGCTATTATTCTTACAAAAATAATTTTTAAAGGAGAAATAAAACCACAAATAATTAAGCAATTTGTTTACATGTTAGGACCTGCCATCCTTCCAAAAAATCAGGTTCTTCTCAATGTAATTGGTGAGTACTTACAGACATGGTCCTGTCTTTTCTTGACATGTCCCATTCTGGTCTTAGTGTGTAATTTCCCTTAACTTGTCTACTGGTGGGTTCCAACAGAGATAAGTTAGCTCAGTTCCAAGAGACAAAAGCTAGCAGGTGTGGTTTGTGGCACTCTGAAAATTACCATGAAATATATATTATTATCTTATATGAGACTTGGATAATTTGCATGGGTTTCTCCCTTTTGCCTTACTTCTTTTAGAAACAAGGACATAACATCCAATTTCCTTAGAACAAGAAGGCTATGTATTACGTATTGAGGTTTTTTTTCTTTTTATTATAGGATATATAATATATAAAGTTTACCATTTTAACCATTTTTAAATGTACAATAGTATTAAATACATTCACACTGCTGTGCATTCCTCAGCACTCCATTTCTAGAAATTTTTCATCATTCCAAATAACTATTCAATTAAACAATAACTGCTCCTTCCACCCTGCCCCCAGCTGCTGGTGACCTCTTATTCTACTTCATGTCTTTATGAATTTCCCTACTCTAGGTACCTCATATAAATGGAATCATACAATATTTGTCCTTTTGTGTATGGCTTACCTCAGTATGTTTCCAAGGTCCATAAATATTGTAGTATGTATCAGAATTCTATTCCTTTCAAGGCTGAATAATATTCCATTGTATGTATATGCCACATTTTGTTTATCAATTCATGTGTTGATGGATATTTGGATTGTTTTTCGTCCTTTTTGGCTACTGTGAATAATGCTGTCACCATAAATGTCAGTGATTAATTATCTGTTTGAGTCCCTGCTTTCAATTCTTTTGAGTATATATCTAGAAGTGGAACTGCTGAAAAATATGGTAGTTCTGTATTTAACCTCTTGAAGAATCAAAATACTGGTTTCCACAAGGGCTGTACCATTTTACATTCCCATAAGCATGGCACAAAGGGTTCCATTTTCTCCACAATGTCACTGACACTTATTTTCCCTTTTTTAAATTTTCCTGTTATAGCCATCTCAGCAGTGATCTCATTGTGGTTTTGATTTGCATTTTTGATGACTAATTATGTTGACCATTTTTCATGTGTTTATTAGCCATTTATGTATCTTCTTTGGAGAAATGTCTGTTGCTAGTCTTTTCAGTATGTTTGCATCCATTTTCATAAGGGATACTGGTCTGTAGTCTTTTTGTTTTGTTTTTCTTTCTTGTAGTATCTGTGTCTGATTTTAGTATTAGGACAATTCTAGCATCATAAAATGAGTTAGGAAATGTTGCCTTCTTTTCCAGTTTTTCAGGGTGTCCTTCTCCTTAAATGGTCTTGGCATCCTTGCTGAAAATTGATTGACCATATATGTAAGGGTTTATTTCTAGGCTCTCTATTCTATTCCATTGGTCTGTATGTCTGTCCTTATGTCACTGCCATACTGTTATAACTAATGTAGCACTGTAATAAATTGTGAAGTTGGGTAATATGAGTCCTCCAACTTTATTCTTCTTAGGATTGTTTTGGCTATTTGGGGCCCTTTGTAATTCCATATGAATTTAGGGATTGGCTTTTCCATTTCTGGAAAAAAAAAAAAGGGCTGTTGGAATTTTAATTGCATTGAGTCTGTGTATCTCTTTGGGTAGTATTGACATCTTAACAATGTTAAGTCTTTTTGTTTTCTTTTGAACATGAGTTATCTTTCCACTTATTTAGGTCATCTTTAATTTTCTCCACAAGGTGTTTTAGTTTTCAGCATACAAATATTTCACCTCGGTTAGATTTATTACTAAATATTTTCCTCTTGTAGGTACTATTATAAATGGAAGGAGTTTCCTAATTTCCTATTTGTATTGGTCATTCCTGTTCCATAGATACACAATTGATTTGGGGTACTGATTTTCCCTGCAATTTTGCTGAATTCATGTACTATTAGCCTTATTAGTATTTGTGAATTTTTTTGTGAATCCTTTTATATATAGGATCATGTCAGCTCCAAAAACATACTTTTACAATTTCCTTTCCATTGTGGATGCCCTTTATTTCCTTTTCTTGCTTTATAGCTCTGGGGTAGAACTTCAAGTACAATGCTGAATGGTAACTGTGAAAGCAAGTCTTCTTTTTCTGACCTTAGAGGAAAAGCTTTCAGTCTTTCACCACTGAGGACAATGTTAGCTGTAGTTTTTTTCATGTATACCATCATGTTGAGGAATTTTCCCTCTGTTCCTAGTTTTCTGAGCATTTTTATCATGAAGGTTGTTGGATTTTGTTAAATACCTTTTCTGCATAAATTGGGATGATCATGTGAGTTTTTTCATTTTATTAATGGGATGGATTACATTGGTTGATTTCCTTTTCACTCTTGCATTGCTGGGGTAAATTCTATTCGGTCATGGTGAACAAATCTTTTAATATGCTGTTGAATTCTATTTGCTAATATTTTGTTGAGGATTTTTGCATCTATATTCACAAAGAACATTGACCTATAATTTTCTTTTCATGTGATTTTTTTTATCTGGCTTTGGTATTAGAATAATGTTGGCCTTATAAGTTAGGGAGTGTTTCCTCCTCTTAATTTTTTGGAAGCTTGAGAAGAAGCATTGGTGTTAATTCTTCATTAAATGTTTAGTGGAATTCACTTGTATAGTGATCTGGTCCAGGACTTTTCCTTGTTGGGATGTTTTTGATTACTGATTTAATCTCTTTACTTTTTGTAGATCTGTTGAAATATTCTATTTCTTTGAGTCAGTTTAGATAATTTCTGTGTTTCAAGGATTTTGTCCATTTCTGCTTGGTTATCTAATTTGTTGGTGCACTAATATTACACTGTATGTTAACTGGAATTTAAATAAAAAATTGGAGAAAGAGAAAAATAATTTGTTGGTGTACAGTTGTGTTGTTGTTTTGGTTTTTTGGTTTTTTGTGTTTTTTTGAGAGAGAGAGAGTGAGAGCAAACATGAATGATGGGGGAGGGGCAGAGAGAGAGAAAGAGAGAGAATCTTAAGGAGGCTCCACGCCCAAGGAGCCTGACAAGGGGCTTGATCTCATGACCCCTGAGATCATGACCTGAGCTAAAATCAGTCGGACACTTAACCAACTGAGCCACCCAGGTGCCCCTACAGTTGTTCTTAATATTGTCTTATAATCCCTTTTACCTCTGTAAGGTTGGTTGTAATATCTCCATTTTCAATTCTGGTTTTGGTTATTTGTGTTCTCTTTTTTAGTCTAGGTAAAGGTCTGCCAATTCTGTTGATCTTTTCAAAGAGTCAACTTTTGGTTTCATTGATTTTTCTCTGTGTTTTTCTGTTTTTTATTTGGTTTATCTCAACTTTGTTTTTTTATTATTTCCTTCTTCCATACTTTTTTAATTTGTCCTTTTTGTAGTTCCTGAGGGTGTAAAGTTAGGTTATTGATTCCAGATATTTTCTCATATAGGCAATTTATGTTACAAGTTTCCCTCCTAGCACTGTTTTTTCTATATACCATTAATTTTGGTATGCTGTGTTTTGATTTTCATTAGTCTTTTCTGATTGATATTTTCTGATTTGTGACTTATTCTTTGACCCTTTGGTTGTTTTCTTAGTCCATTCAGGTTGCTATAACAAAATACCAGAGATTGGGTAGTTTATAAGCAGCTTAGATTTATTTTTCACAGTTCTTGAGGGTAGAAGTCTGAGATCAGGGTGCCAGCGTTGTCAGGCTCTCTTTCAGGTCGCAGACTTCTTTTGTATCCTCACAGGGCAGAAGGGGCTAGAGAGTTCTACGGGATCTCTTTTATAAGAGCACTAATCCCATTCATGAGGGTTCCACCATTACGACCTAAGCACCTCTCAAAAGACCCACCTTTTAATACAATCACATTGGGCAGTAGGACTTCGACATAGGAACTTGGGGAGGACACAAACATTCAGACCATAACAATTTTTTAAGAGTGCACAGTTTAATTTCTGCATATTTGTCTACTTTTCCTTATTAATTTCTAACTTCCTCCTGTTGTGGTCAAGAAAGTTACTTTGTATGTTATCTGTTAAATCTACTGATACTTGTTTTATGCGCTAATAAATAAATCCATCATGAAAAATGTGCTGTGTGCAATTGAGAAGAATGTATATTCTGCAGTTTTGAGGTGGAGTATTGTTATTTGTCTGTTAGGTGTAGTTGGTTTATTGAGTTGTTCAAGTCCTTTATTTATCTTCTGTGTGGTGAACTATCCATTATTTCAAGTGGAGTATTGAAGTCTCCAACTATTAACGTACAAGTCTATCTCTCCCTTTAATTCCGCCAATTTTGCCTCATATATTTTGATGGGTCTGTGATTAGATGTGCAAATGTGCAATGAGATAATTGTTATATCTTTTTCCTGTGAACACTTTATTAATATATAATGACCTTGTCACTTGTAATCTTTCAGATCTAAAGTCTATTTTGTCTGATATTAATGTAGGAGGCACCACAGCTCTGTTTTGGTTACTATTTGCAAAGAAGAATTCTTCCACTCTTTGATTTTTAACATATTTGTGTGTTTGGATCTACTGTGACTCACTTGTAGACAGCATTTGCTTGGATCATTTTTTAATCCATTCTGCCAATATCTTTTATTGGAGAATTTAATCCATTTACATTAAAAGTAATTACTGGAAAGGAGGAATTTCTGCCTTTTTGCTCTTGATTTTCTATATGCCTTACAGCTTTTTGATTCCTCATTTCCTCCATTGGTGTCTGAGGAAGCTTGGGTGACAACTAAAGTGAACTTTCTAAGGTGGACAGTAGTCCCTCTGGCAGATGAGCTTGGTAATAAGGGAGATAAGGAAGACATTCTAGGCTGAAGGAACAGCATGCCAAGGGAATATTTTTTGTTCAAAGAGGCATAAGAGGACCTGTGTGGTTGCCAAAAGAAACCTTAATCTTCTGAGACACAATATTGTCATGGGGCAGTTATATGGTCTTTTACTGGGTGCTCAAATCTGGCCTGTGTTCTTAAAAGATGTGTGACTATGGGAAACTTACTAGAGTTGAGTCTCAGGGTGCTGAGAATGCCACGGAGATGATTGTGACATTCACCTCATAGTCAGTGGGAGGATTAATAAAAGTAAGAAAAACACACCAAGCAACTCACATGTGCCAGGCACCCCACCGTTTGCTTTATGAATATTTTCTCTTTAATTCTCACAACCACCTGGTAAAACAGGAATTAATTTTGTGTTGATGTAGAAATCAAGGCTTGAGAGTTGAAGGGACTTCCCCAAGTTTATATAGGCATACCTCATTTTCTTGCACTTCACTTTATTGTGATTTGCATTTTTTTTTACAAACTGATGGAGGTTTGTGGCAAACTTGCATCAAACAAATCTGTTGACATTGTTTTTCCAACAGCATTTGCTTGCTTTGTGTCTGTCACATTTTGGTGATTCTCACAATATTTAAAACCTTTTCTTTATTATTGTATTTGTTATGGTGATCTGTGATCAGTGACCTTTGATGTCACTATTGTCATTGTCTGGGGTGCCAGGAACCGCACTCATATAATACCATGAACTTAATCAATAGTGTGTTCTGACTGCTCCACTAACCTCCTGTTCCCCCATCCCTCTCCTCTCAGGCCTCCTTATTCCCTGAGACACAATATTGAAATGAGGCCAAGTGACAACCCTACAATGGCCTCTAAGTTTTCAAGTGAAAGGAAGAGTCACACATCTCTCAAAAGCTGGAAATGATTAAGCGCAGTGAGGAAGGCATTCAAAAGCCAAAAGAGGCTGAAAGCTAGGCCTCTTGCACCAAACAGCCAAGTTGTGAAGGCAAAGGAAAAGTTCTTGAAGAAAATGAAAAGTGCTACTCCAGTGAACACACAAATGTGTGAACACCAGCCACAACATTCCCATAAACCAAAGCCCAATCCACAGCGAGGCCCTAACTCTTCAATTCTAGGTAGGCTGAGAGAGGTGAGAAAGCTGCAGGAGAGACGCTGGAAGCTAGCAGAGGTTGATTCATGCAGTTTAAGAAGCCATCCCTAGAACATAAAAGTACAAGGTGAAGCAGTGCTGATGTAGAACCTGAAGCAAGTTATCCAGATCTAGATAAAATAATTAATGGAGGTGGCTACGCTAAATAAATTTTCAATGTAAATGAAACACCTTCCATTGGAAAAAGATAACATCTAGGACTTTCATAGCTAGAGAGAAGCCAATGCCTGGCTTAAAGCTTCAAAGTACAAGGTGACTCTTCTTAGAGGCAAACGCAGCTGATGACTTAAGTGGAAACCTAGTGTCCATTTACCATTCTGAAAATCCCAGGACCCTTAAGAATTATGCTAAATCTGATCTGCCTGTGTTCTATAAATGAAACAACAAAGCCTGGATGACAGCACATCTGTTTACAACATGGCTTACTGAATATTTTAGGCCCACTGTTAAGACCTACTGCTCAAACAATGAATCATGGAACACTACATCAAAAACTAATGATGTACTGTATGGTGACTAACATAACATAAAAACAACAACAAAAAGACCGACCGTTCAGGAAAAAAAGATTCTTTTCCAAATATTATGGTCTAATTGACAATGCACTTGGTCACCCAAGAGCTCTGATAGAAGTGTACAATGAGATTAATGTTTTCATGCCTGCTAACACAACATCCATTTTGCAGCCCATGAATCAAGGAGTAATTTTGCCTTTCAAGTCTTATTATTTAAGAAAAACATTTTGTGGGGCTTCTGGGTGGCTCAGTCATTAAGCGTCTCCCTTCGGCTCAGGTCATGATCCTGGGGTCCTGGGATCGAGCCCCGCATCAGGCTCCCTGCTCAGTGGGGAGCCTGCTTCTCCCTCTCCCTCTGCCCCTGCTTGTGTTCTCTCTCTCGCTGTGTCTCTCTGTCAAATAAATAAATAAAATCTTTAAAAAAAAAAAAAAAGAAAAAGAAAAACATTTTGTAAGGCTATCGCTGCCATAGATAGTGATTCCTCTGATGGAGCTGGGCAAAGTAAGTAAAAATCTTATGGAAAGAATTCATCCTTCTAGATGCCATTCATGATTCATGATTCATGGAAAGAGGTCACACTATCAACATGAACAGGAGTTTGGAAGAAGTTAATTCCAACCCTTGTGGATGACTTTGAGGGATTCAAGACTTGATTGGAGGAAATTACTACAGATGTGGCAGAAATAGCAAGTGAACTAGAATTAGAAGTGGAGGTTGAGGATGTGACTGAATTGCTGCAATCTCATGATAAAACTGAAGGGATGAGGAGTTGCTTCTTATGGATGAGCAAAGAAAATGGTTTCTTAAAATGGAGTCTACTCCTGGTAAAGATGGTGAAGATTGTTGACATGACAGCAAAGGATTTAGAATATTACATAACTTAGTTGATAAAGCAGCAACAAAGTTTGGGAAGATTGACTCCAGTTTTGAAAGTTCGAGCTATCAAACAGCATTTCACGACAGAGAAATCATTCTTGAAAGGAAAAGTCAATTGATGCAGCAAACTTCACTGCCGTCTTATTTTAAGAAATTGCCACAGCCACCCCAACCTTCGGCAACTGCCACCCTGATCAGTCAGCAGCCATC
This sequence comes from Halichoerus grypus, assembly GCF_964656455.1. Lineage (NCBI taxonomy): Eukaryota > Metazoa > Chordata > Mammalia > Carnivora > Phocidae > Halichoerus > Halichoerus grypus. The sequence continues at coordinate 44,077,761 of NC_135726.1, read as the reverse complement.
AACGACAAACGACACCCTCCTCCACCAGCAAAAAGATTATGACTTACTGAAGCTCATATAATGTTTAGCATTTTTTAGCAATAAAGTGTTTTTCAATTAACGTATGTACTTTTTGAAAACATAATGCTATTGCATACTTAATAGGCTACAGTATAAACATAACCAAAAAATTCACTGGACTCACTTCATTGCCAAACTTGCTTTATTACAGTGGTCTGTAACCAAACCTGCAATATCTCTAAAGTATGACTGTACAGAAGGCAAGTGCCAGTCTCAATAGGCTGATTCAGCTCCAGGAATTGGGGTGAACTGGAAACATTTGTTTTAATGCTGCATATAAAACCCTTGGCTTAAAGTTCAGGTTACGTTACATAGTTTAGGTGCACAGCCAGCCACGAGGCTCCTCTGCAGCTGCTAACAATATTGTTTATCATCATAATTCTCTTCCTATTCACCTTTCATGCCAGAGCTCTTACTTTCTGTGCCTCTCAAGCCACACAGCCTCGTCTTTCTTTCATCAACGGCTTCTTCATCGGCAATTTTTCCCCCTAACACAACTGCTTAAAATCGTATTTAAAGTGTCTGACTCCCCTTTGATGCCCAGCACAGAGAGAGACTCCTGGGAAGTGCTTGGTGATAAGTGCCTCGGTTCTGTCAGGATCTGTACCAGTGACTGCACAATAGGTTCTAATCACATCTGACTAACCCCAAACTAATGAAGCTACTCTCGCTTTCCAGGCATCGGTGACCTTCAGTAACACGGTCATAACCTGGCAGTGAGGACAGCTGCACTCAGCCCAGAGGACCTTGTGCTGAGAGGTGATACGGAAGGCTGTTGCTAGGCTTCTGATCTCACTGGGTGAAGCCTGACCTCTCCTCCATAGAGGGACCTGATGCCTCCTTCATTCTGCCTGTTCTCCAAAACACATCTTTAGGGCACCCTTCCTCCTTCCTGCAGCCCAGGTGAGTTGTCTTACCTTCTCCTATCTGGTGCTCTTTGTGTCTCCTTGGAGTATTTGGGGAAATGGCTCAAATACCAAAGGAGGACTTGTTGGAAGGAAATGGGAGTGTCTTGTAAGAAACTCCAAAAAGTGAAACAATTAAGTAGATAAGAGAGACAGGTGATTAGGAAGACTCACTAGATAGGACAGACCAGAATGATGAAGCAGCCACGTGAAGATAATAATGATGATGAAATTAATAGCTAATATCCACTGAATGCTTCTGAGGTATCGGGCACTGTAAACATTTTACACCAATTAACTCATTTATCTTCATAATAATCCTGTGAGGTGTTACTATCCATTTATAGATGGTGAAGTAATTTGTCCAAAGTCATATAAAGACAGTATACATGCAACTTGGATTTATATCCAGGTAACATGACTTTTGGGCATATACTCTTCACACACACACATGCATGCACACATGCACACACACATGCACACACACACAGTTTTGAGCTCTTGAAAGGTATAAAGTGTGTCTTATTTATCTGCTCAAGAAATGGTTAACAGACATGACTATGATTCTCCATCAGTGACATTGTAACATCATGATCTTAGCCCAATCTTCCAATAAGGTAATATACTCTTACTGCTTTAAGTCATTCACTATATTTGACCCTGGCTTTCTTTTCCTAGTTCAGTATCATTGTAAGATGTCATCATGTGTATGCTCATGCTTCTTAATTGACAAAGTATGAATATTTGGATGAATCCTCTCATAACAAAATAACAAGGTAACATAAAACTATGTGTAGTGAAAGCAAATAAAATCTAGGGATTGAAGTACTACTTCATCTTTGTGGTACCAGTGCTTGGGAGAGCAGGGGAAGCAGAGAATGGGAGAAACAGAAAGCATGTCATTATCCTACAACTGGATATATATAGTGGCCAGTCTACCCATAATCACAACGGTTCTTAATCCTTGTTTGATACCATTCCGTGCTTCCTTAATTAGGTCTCTCAAAGATCCTTCAATGTTCTTTAGAATCTCAAAATCTCATAAATAAAACTAAATCAAAGGAAAGATAAATCTTTTTAAAAATTCACCATACCATTCCAACCCACTATCTCTACTGAGAATTGCTATGGAATGTGCCTTCACCTCTTGGTTTTCAATGAAGGTAGTTCATGTACTAGAGCAGAATATTTTGTCGAAAGTTGGAAACCCTATCACTCATTCCACATCAGAATTATGTCAGTGACATAACATTCCTTTTTAAAATAATTTACTTACATCAAATGCCATAGAGAATATAACCTGAAATATAAGCTGTATAAGTGCGCTTTACTTCTAAGTGTGCAGACAGTTCTAATCATTGACATGTATCACCTGCCTAGTCACAAGATAGGAAACCATGGGGCCAGTCAGACTATTCAATTTATCTAAAACTTAGACTATTTGAAGCCAGGCTCTTTACAAACCATGAGTATCTGTCGGGGTTTGGTACAGAAAATGAAAACTGTCTAAGTATTTCAAGAAGACTTATATTACAAGTAACTGTTTTCCAAAACTGGTAGGCAGGCTGGAGGAAAAGTAATGGGGACAGCTCTGGACTATTAATTTCAATGTAAGCTCTCGTAACTATGAGCCAGCATGGAGAAATGACTGCTGCTGTTAACTAGTAATGCTGCCAGCCCTAACAGCTCAGTGCCACGCACCTTGAGACTAGACACTGGATCACGGAGTCCAGATGCAGCTAACATGACAGAACAGGCTTCTGGACTCTGCCTAGAAGGACTCGCAGAGTGTATGTGCCCGCACACAGCTATGTAATTAGTGCTCCTCCTTTAGGATTCAGATTGCAAAGCACATCCACCATTAAGCCTGCTCTGATCTCTCATAGTTTGTTGTTTCTTGGTTATGCTCTCCCTGTACTTGTAAAAATTAAAATGTGTGAAACTGACACCAAAATAATGATATTCTTAGCACAGAGATCAGGCCATTTTTCTCTAGCTTAGCTAGTCTCCCACTAAAGGCTACAGTAAGGCTTAATTCTGCAAGAGGAAAGTAGAAAATTTTGTAAGAAATATCAGTGTCACAGTGAAAGAGTTCATTATATACAAACTGATTTTATTAGAGACCAAAAACTTTATTCACACCACCTTTTACTTCTTTTGCAGCTTTAATTTTTAACTTTAAAACATTTTCTGGATCCACTGGGTGACTAAATATCTTCACATGCCCATTAGCTAAAGAAACTTTTATGTAGGACTTGAGTAAAATTGCATGCTACTGCTATAAGGCATATTCAGTTACAATCTACTCGTTTGCTCTTCTGTAGAACTGCTTACAAACAGCATCGTTGCAAAGAAAGATTTACACGTAACTCCTACAATCTTCAGGCTGTTCTAGCATTAATCTTCTGATGTCTAGCAAGATAAGAACTCCCAGTGAACAGTTTGCTACACTTCTCATATAAGCTCTCTCCAGTGTGAGTGGATATAGAATAAGGAATACACCTTAACTGAAGGACTTGCCACAATTTTTACATTCATATTGCTTCTCTCTCGTGTGTACTCAATAAGAAATTCATATTGCTTAATGTCTTTCCCATGTTACATATATAGGGTTTTTCTCCAGTGTGGACTTATGTCAATTAAGGGATTAATACTGGCTAAAGGCTTTCCCACATTTATTGCTTTCATAGGCAGTATGAAGGCAATAAATGGTCTCTCTACAGTGTGAACTGTGATGGACAGTAAGGCTTGTACCACTGCTAAAGACCTTCCCATATTTATTACATTCATAAGAATTTTTTTTCCAGTATAAATTTTCAGGAAAGATCTATGGCTAAAGTGTATTATGACAAATATTCTATTCATACAGTTTCTCTCTTGTATGATTTTTCACATGTATAATGATTCATATGGCCTAAAGGCTTTTCTACACTTATTGCACTATTGGGTTTCTCTCCATTATGTATTCTCTGATGGGCAGTAAGATTTGAGCCTTTGCTAAAAGCTTTCCCACACTCGTTACATTTATATGGCTTTTCTCCAGTATGAATTCTCTGATGTACAGTAAGGTTTGAACTACAGCTGAAGGTCTTCCCACATTTAATACATTCATAGGGCTTCTCTCCGGTATGAATTCTGTGATGTTGAAGCAGGGATGACCTATGACTGAAGGCTTTCCCACATATACTGCATTCATAAGGTTTCAATCTAGTGTGATTTCTTAAATGCATATTCAGTGATTCTGGCTGGTTGAAGGATTTCCTGCATTTTTGACATTCAAAAGGCTTTTCTTCATTATGAATACTCTGATGCTGAATAAGAAATGACAAGCTGCTAAAGACTTTCAGACATTTGTTGCATTCGAATTGTTTCTCTACAGTGTGAATTCTTTGATGTCGAGTAAGGTGTGAGCTACAGCAAAAGGCTTTTCCACATTCACTACATTCGTAAGGTTTCTCTCCGGTATGAATTTTCTGATGGTGAATGAGAGATGACCTATGAATGAAGGCCTTCTCACATATTCGACACTCATAGAGTTTTTCTTGAGTGTGAATTCTCAGATGTTCAATGAGATGTGAAACACGACTAAACGACTTTCCACAGTTCATACATTCATATGGTTTCTCTCCAGTGTGAGTACTCTGATGATTAGTAAGTGAGGACACATGGCTAAAGGCCTTCCCACATTCAATACATTTGTAAGGTTTCTCTCCACTGTGACTTATCTGATGTCGAGTTAGGGATGAGCCATGGCTAAAAGTCTTCCCACATTCATGACATTCATATGGTTTCTCTCCTGTATGAATTCTCCAATGGCGATTAAGGATTGATTGTTTGCCAAAGGCTTTCCCACATTCATTGCATGTATAGACTTTCTCTCTATTATAAGTCTGATTAAGGGTAAGAGATTTGCTCTGGCTGAAGGCTGCCACACTTTCTTTAGAATTCAAAAGTTTCTTTCCACCATTGATCTCCTCATTTTTTATAACAGACTTTTTTGGTAAGCTCTTCTTAAATATATCATGTTTATGTGATTTCCCTTCAGCAGAAATTCTCTGTGGTTCAGAAAGAATAGACTTTAAATAGAAGATGCTTCTAAATGTATTGTATTTGTAAACATTTTCCCCAGTGGGGCTTTCTCTAAAGGTGAGGGTCACCGGTCTGAAATGTTCTACCTGATTTTCATGCTTCCCCTCCAACTTCTCTATATATTCCCAGTCCTTGTTAAAATTTGAAAATTCATGACTTTGTTTTATAATTTTTTCTATTATTACCGTTTGGGGTGAATCTTCGTCATAAATATCCTCCTTCGTTAATAATTTCTTGTTTCCCCATCTTGATTCCCAATCTGAAATATATCAAGAAAGCAAAACACTGCTTTTTCTGTACTTCTTGAAAAGAAACTTCTATGGTAAGAATAAGAGATAAGAAACAGAGCACATCTCCACCCCCAGAAAGCACATGACTGAATTCTCATTTATTCAATAATTTCTGAACAAAGTTCAAATGGAGCAGAGAATAGAGACAGCTCACAAAGATGGGTACAGGGTGTAATAAGGGAAATGAGTTAAAAACAGGCAATCAGTATGTGGACTAAAAGTGAAATTATCAGGAAAAAACGCACAAAGTCTTCTGGATTCCAAGCCAACATTCTATTCTATACCTACATTTATGTGGAAGACCACATTTTGTCTCACAGCCTTGGTTCTCCAACTTTCAATTAATCTCAATTTGATGTCAGATTAGCATGCTTAAAATGCACAATTTATAGCAGTACATTAAAAAGTTAACAATGAACAAAATATTCTTTATCACTCAGAAGAATTAGGCTTTGTTTGTTGAAGATCTGTGTGAAATCATAGAAAATATTGTTCCTAGAAACCTTTTTATACATTCTTTACTTCCTCTAACTCTTATGTTCACATTTGACCTCTGAAGCTCAGCCTTAGGGGAAAAGAGATTTCCCATCTGACAGCCTTTCTTCACCTAAAATGATTGGTATATTTTTCCTTAGGTAGTCTTAAAGAGAACAATTTGCTTTATTTTGTTTCAAATAAAACAACAATTTGAACTATTATGATCACAAAATCTTCACTTTTGATTAGATAGCATAATACAGAAAGATAATAATTTGGGATGGAGGAATGGCCATTTTAAAATCTAAGCTAAGGTTTCAGATAATCATTAGCCCACATACCACTAACTTATACTCAAAGATGGGATGGAGTTGTAAAGTGCTTTTATATAATACAATATTATTGTTAAAGGCGAGGGTTGACTCTTTTGTTTTATTTTGACATGGCATGTCCTGAAATAAATATCAATTCAATATGGAAAAAAAAAAATCTAAGCTAAGGATCCCTCAATTTGTTACATTTGGGATCTCTGAAGACAGTATCCCTAAAATATCCTAAAATGCCTCCATCCTTTCCACAAGCATGTTTAACAAAGACCTCTTGTGCCTGATTCTGCATGACTTACCTGGAAACATACCTTTTGACAGTTTTTTCTCCACCATCCAAGGTTCTTTCCCATCCTCCAGTAAGCTGATCACATATGGCTTAGGTATGGAAAGACCTGCTTACAGGAAAAATATAAACCTGTTTAAACTACGGTTCTCATGGAGGAGAGGCCACCATCATAAAAGGAACCAAAGGCAGTTCTGAAGGATGGTCACTGAAATGGGAAAATAAGCTTCAGGAAGGGCACAATAGAGCTCTACACATCCTTGGGAACATGGAACAAAATTCCAGCCATTTACTCAGGAGAATCTCCAGCAATTCTGAGTAACAGAAGATCTCCCTCTTTGGGGTGAAGAGGGAGATATGCTTACCTAGAGAAACCAGGTTCTCATAATTCTGGACCATCACATCCTTGTATAAATTCCTCTGAGCAGAATCCAGCCATCCCCACTCTTCATGAGAGAAGTCTATGGCCACATCACTAAATGTCACCTGAAATAGCAAACATATTTAGGCTCAGTCACAGTCAAGGCCACTTCTGTCACTGGTTAAGGGGTAAAACTGCCCTGGCTGTAGAAGAAAGGGAACAAGATTCAGTAGTTGTGGCAATGACCAGGAATCTGATCTAAGTTAAGTAGTAATTGGATAATTATGTGTTTGGCATTGTTTTACAAGAAGGGTAAGAGACTAATATAAGAGCTTTGCTTCAGAAAAGTTAATTCTGTCAAAGGCAAAAGAATTCTAAAATTTTTTTAAATCTGCATTCAACATTTGACAGCATATAGTCAAGTGCTTAGTTGTGTTTTTTATAGTTTACATGATAGGTAAATAAAAAAACGATGATCCACTAAGGTTCAAAAAAATGATCCAGTAAGTTCAGAAAAAGACATCTTGAAAGACAGACGTATACATAACTAATTTATAAACAAAACCCATTTATGGTATATAATTAAACCCTGTATTGATAATCTATAATTAAAATAATTTGACACCCCTGGGCAAGAAGACTGAAGAATAGTTTCATGCCATCGGCAGTCCCTGAATTGGACCTTAAATAAGGGCAAAGAATTAGAGGACACAGTTCAAGGAAAATATTCTAAGGAAACAGTATTCATTCATGGTATTATTTAAAATATCAAAACTTTAGAAAAAGCTCAAATGTTCAGTAATAGTTTGTTAGTCAAATTATAATACATGCAAAAAATGTATGCATTTAAAATGGCATTCTTATTACTTTCAATGGTGAAAGAGACCTTATTTGGCTGTGACAAATTTTTCATTCCAAGGGTGGTTGATTCAATAGTCTATTATTTTATTTGGATATTTTGCATGTATCTTCATTAGTGATACTGGTCTTTGGTTTTAAAGAGGTAATTTACCTTCGTGAGGTGTTGGGAAAATAGTTAAAAAATCAAATCTGCCAAGCAGAAAATCCTCTCCACAATGTAGAAAAGAGAACAGTTTTACTACTGAATAAGCATCACAGCAGACTGTAACACACTTCATAGGCAATCACTGAGACTGCAAGGACAGAAAGAAATCTCACCCTTTTACAAAGCCAGGCATGTATAATCTATAACACAGACGTTTTCAAAGAAATAATTTGTCCTCAAGTAAGAGGACTTGGCAGCATCATTTGCAACATACAGTTCATCCTAAATTCACCTGGTAATTGGAGTGGCCAACTGTGTTAATTGCTTTTACTCCAAGAAAAATAAAACTTCTCCTATCTTTATGACAAGCAGATAGTTAGAACTTGGAGCCAGGAGCCTAGGCTAAACTCTAACACAGACTGGGAGATAGAGGTGCATCGTCCTTCAGGTTTTCATTTCAAAGAGATGGCTGCAAGGCCTTAAGAAAGACTTGACTGCCCTGAAAAATGGGCAGACGCTTATTTAGCTTTGAAAAAGATTCACAAGCACCTCAAAGGGAGAGGGAAAGGATTTACAATTACAGGTTTTTCTCAAAGGAAATACTCTAAAAAAAGGGAGGAGGGGAGGATCTCTTTCCCTTTTGGCACCAGGGAAAACTCCTTTTTCCATTTGTATTTATTCTTACCCAGGTATTAGGGTTAGCTTTATCATATGAATCAAAAAGTTTCCCATCTTTTCCTACTTTCCACAATGGTTTTAAATGATTGGCTTTTACAAACCCAACTTGATAAACCAAATTTAAAAATCAATACTAGGGGCGCCTGGGTGGCTCAGTCAGTTAAGCATCCAACTCTTGATTGTGGTTCAGGTCATGATCACAGGGTGGTGAGACTGAGCCCCATGTCAGGCTCTGCGCTTAGCGGGGAGTTTGCTTAGGATTCTTCCTCTGTCTCCCTTTGCCCCTTCCGCCCACACATGCACACTCTCTCTCTGTAAAATAAATGCATAAATCTTTTAAAAAATCAATACTAAATTAATGCACAAGATAATTTTTTTTTTTTTAAGATTTATTTATTTATTCATGAGAGACAGAGAGAGAGAGGCAGAGGGAGAAGCAGGCTTCCAAGGAGCAGGGAGCCCGATATGGGGCTCGATCCCAGGACCCTGGGATCATGACCTGAGCCAAAGGCAGACGCTTAACCACCTGAGCCACGCAGGCGCCCCACAAGATAATGTTTTATTCCACCAATGCAAAGAGGTTTCATATTTTAAGTTTTGAACACATATTCATGAACGTCATTATATTAAGTCTAAAAAAGAAAACTCACATAATCTCATTACTAGATACCCTTTGTTCTTTATTTAGGTCAGAGTTTCTCAACCTTGGCATAATTGACATTTTAAGCTAGATAACTGTTGTGGGAGCTGTCCTGTACATTGTATAATATTTAGTTAGTAGCATCCCTAGCCTCTACCCATTAGATACTAGTAGCAATTCCCCGCTGCCCCCCTGGAATTATTCTTAGAAAATGTATTGTAAACCCTAAGGGGTAATTGTGGAAGCAGCTGAAGCATCAGCAGCATTCCTGTTCTTGGGCTATTGAACGTAATAGTCTGCTTTGAACGGGATCCCATGATCCCCTGGGTCATTCTTAGAACATGTATTGTAAGCCCTAAGGGGTGACTATGGAAGCAGCTGAAACGTCAGCAACGTTCCTGGTCTCAGGCTATTGAACAGAATGGCCTGGTATGAACAGGATCCCATGATCCCCTGGGGCAGGGCATACGTTTAGAGCTTTGGAAGAATATAACTCTCAGTCCCCCTTCCTGCACCTGGCGACTGCTGGCAGAAACCTCTCTCTCCTCCCTTATCCCATGACTGCCTCCCTGAGTGCTGGTGCGTAGGGGAGGATGCAAACCTGCTTTATGGCTTCAAGATAGTTGCCATCCCTTTGTACTCCTTTCCCACCCTTTGATGCATCTGTCCTTGCTTTTCTGATAAAAAATAAAATAAAGGTTATGCGCAGAATTTAGCTGCTGCTCTCTCCCTTGTAGAGGCAGTCCTGCACAGCAGCTCAGATCAGTGTCTGAGAACTTTATTTCAGTGCATGACGACACCCCTCAGATTGTGACAACCAAAAATATCTCCAGACATTATCAAATGCCCCCTATGGGTAGGGCTAAGGGGGACAAATTCATCCCTGTTTGAGAACCACCACTTTAGAAAATGTTTGCAGTTCCCTGAAAGACTCTCTTAGCCCTACCTACCTATGCTCAAGGTACTCCCTCAGTTTGGTGTAACTTCACTTCTATCTCTGCCTCCCTGGTACCATGGGCCACCAAAGCCAGTTTCAGCCTTGCTTCCCCAGGGATGCTTCAACTCTCTCTTCCCCCTTCAACTGCCTGGGCAGCCTAGGATGTTCATTCATCTTTGTGCCCAGAAGAACTTAGGATATTTGTTCCAGCACGTATGTTAATTTCTTACGCTTTCTTGCTTTTCTACCAGCTCTGTACTGCTCAATACAGCCACTAGCCAAATTTGGCTATATAAGTTTAAATTAATAAAAAAAGGGGCGCCTGGGTGGCTCAGTCGTTAAGCGTCTGCCTTCGGCTTAGGTCATGATCCCAGGGTCCTGGGATCGAGCCCCACATCGGGCTCCCTTCTCCGCGGGAAGCCTGCTTCTCCCTCTCCCACTCCGCCTGCTTGTGTTCCCTCTCTCGCTGTCTCTCTCTGTCAAATAAATAAATAAAATCTTTAAAAAAAAAAAAAATAAATAAATAAATTAATAAAAAAAATTTTTTAAAGATTTTATTATTTATTTGAGAGAGAGAGCTAGAAAGAGCACAAGTGGGGTGAAGGGCAGAGGGAGAAGGAGACTCCCCGCTGAGCAGGGAGCCCGATGCGGGACTCAATCCTGGGACTTCAGGATCATGACCTGAGCTGAAGGCAGACGCTTAACCGACTGAGCCACCCAGGCACCCTAAATTAATAAAAATTAAAAATTAAATAAAATTTAAAGTTCAGTTCCTGGGTCACTTTAGTCATAGTTCAAGTACAATAGTCATATAGGGTTGGTGGCTACCATATTGGACAGTACACATAAAGAACATTTCCACCACTGTGGAAAGTTCTCTTAGTATTGCACTAGATCACAAAGTCCTACATGTCAGTGTACACTCAAACCCACGTTAACCCAAACCAGTCGGTTAAGCATCACTCCTGATTTTGGCTCAGATCATGATCTCAGAGTCCTGGGATTGAGCCCCAAGTCAGGCTCCATGCTCGGCAGGAAGTCTGCTGGAGATTCTCTCTCCCCCTCCCCCCGACTCTTGCTCACCCGCTTGCTCTCTCTCTCTAAATTAAATAAATAAATCTTTTTAAAAAATGAATCAATGAATGATTGGCAACTAGTTTACTTTAGCTTTTACTTTAAAAAAAATAGTTTTTCAGGGCGCCTGGTGGCTCAGTCGGTTAAGCGTCTGCCTTAGGCTCAGGTCGTGATCCCAGATCCTGGGATCCAGCCCTGCGTGGGGCTCCCTGCTCAGTGTGGAGCCTGCTTCTCCCTCTCCCTCTGCTTATACTCTCTCTCTGTCAAATAAATAAATAAAATCTTTAAAAAAAAAAAGTTTTTCTATTTTAGTTATCTAATATTCCCAAGAAACCAGACTCTGCCCAACATCACATATGCCACTAATAACTTCCATGCAGGCTTCACCTTCCACCCCATGATTCTACCCTACCATTTTTTAAAGTTTATTCACTCAACAATTATTTACTAAGCCTCTGTTTTGTACCAGATACCACTCTAGGTACTGAAAACAATCAACAAAGAAGGGAAAAAAAATCCCTCCCAGAGGGATGAGACAAACAATAAGCCTATGCATTTAGTAAGCAAATAATGTATTATCTAGTGAGTGATAATCACTATGGAAAACAACCAAGCAGTGAGGAGAAGAAGTGATTGTTAGAAAAGCTGACTGCAGGTGTTCAGGGAAGCTTTACTGAGAAAGTAATCACTGAGCAGAGATATGAAGGAGGTAAGAATGCAAGTCTGTACATTTCTGGGGAAAGAAGATTCCAAGCAGATGGTACAGCAATTTCCAAGGCCTGGAAGCAGTAGCCAGTGGCTAGAGCTCACAACAAACAAGGAGACAGAGGTAAGATGAGATCAGAGAGGTAAAAGCCTAATTGCACAAAGCTTTTTAAGTCACCGTAGAACTGTGACATCTGAGTTAGGGCCACTGAAGAGTTTTAAGGTGAGCAATGACAGGATGGTGGCAGTGGTGGTGGTTGTGATGGTGTAACCGTTGGTCAGATTCTGTAGATATGTATGTATGTATTTTAGATCCAACCAGAGTGTCTGAATATAAGTTATAAGAGAAAGGAAAGAATCAAAGATGACTCCAAACATCTCTCGACTTGAACAACTGAAAGGACTGATATATCATTAACTGAGACCACATAATAGTACTCTGACAACCATAAAGCAAATAACCCAAAATCCCAAACTTGAATTTTGAATTGTAATTTAAAAAAAAAAAAGTTTTGCTCACGACTCAAGCAGAAAAATGGTAGAGAAGAGGAGCACTGAGAGAAGATAGTACTTTGGAGGTCTTCTGTGGGCTCCATCCTTTGCTACAGTGAAATGAATCATAGATCCGGTCCCTAAAAGGACTTTGTTAGGCAGGAACTGGTAGGAGAAGCAAAGCAAACACTCAAGAGTTCTGCTAAGGTGGTTCAGGAAGATCTGGGGAGATTACCGACTTACCTGGAACATGACTTGTCAACACAGTCCTCTTTCCAGCCTCCTGTCTTAAAGAGTAGGAGTGTCCTGAGAAGGCAGATCAAGAACACAAAAAAGGAGCCATGAAAAATGAGGCTTATCTCGCAGCGCTGTGACACATCCGCAAGTAAACACTGGGAATCACTTTCTAGGGCTCCATTCTCTCCCTAAACTAGCAGAGTGTTCCTTGGCACGAGGTAACCATTCACCAGGTGCCAGAGGCTTGTAAACCAACTACTACATATTTTTGAGACAGACTCACAAAACAACAGTAATAACGTTAAGAGCTCATTCAATCTTCACAACTATGCATGATTGACATTCACATTATTCCACATTTCTTTTCTAAACGATGAGATTCAGCGATACTGAACCAATTTGTTGAAGGCTGCACAAATGGAAAGCGTCACTTTCACGACTGGATTGCCTAAAAACCACTGCGGATGGCGTTTTCTCTCAGGGCGTACGCTGCACAATCACTCGCCCATTTCCTTCTCGCAACAACTCAATGAGGTAAACGACACCCCTTTTACAGAGCAGACAGGCCCAGGAAGCTAAGACCCCGCCGGGGCTCACACCGCGGTGTAGACTCGGCACCAGCGAGGCTGTGGCGGCCGTGCCCGGCGCCCGGCCACCCTGCCGGGACCCACACTTGCCTGAGTCCCGGCGGGCCCTCCCTGACCCTGAAGCCGGGGCCCGGGAATCCAGAGGCCGCACCTCCGCGCACTTGACCCGCGGAGAGCGGACCACGGCCGCCGCCGTCGAAAGAACTGCACTACACAAGGAGAATTCCGCCGCCTGCTTGAGATTTCCGCGAGGCAGACCGAGGAGAGAGCGCACACCGGAACAGCATTTCCCAGCTTCCTCCGCGTCAGCGACCAGTCACCTGTGCCTCGCACGTCGCCGCGTAAAACCACACTTCCCAGAAGGCTGCGCGTTCGCGCGCTCTCTGAGCGCCTGGCGAGAAAAAACGGCTGAGCTCCCTGAGGAACGCCACCGCCTGCAGCCTTCATCGCAGAGCTGCTCAGCTAGGACGCGCACGCGAAGTGTCGAAAGGACAACGGGACCGCCCTCTGTGTGCTTCTTAAGTACAATGGCGTCCGAAGCAAGAAACTACACTTCCCAGAAAACGATGCGGCCGCGAAAGGTCTTCCGGGTCGCGGGTCCGCTCGCGCGTCCGCCCTCCTGCCGGGACGTGGGCCGTCCGTGCTGGTGCCGGCGGAGAGCTGGCGTCTGTCAGCGCTCTGGCCAGCTCGTGTGGGCTTTGAGTGTTTGGCGCCCGCTTGCCCAGGACTGTGGTTCCTAAAATGCCCGTTGTCGGCGGACAGACAACACTTCTCGGGAATTGGTGCGGTCGCGTCACGGCTCTGACTGCCGCTGTCGTGTGTACAGGTCAACGAAGGACTCAGAAACGGCGGCCTCAGGTGCGCGCTTTAAGGAAAAAGGCCTTCACTCCTGTAACCCGTAGAGCCTGACCCACTTCTTTCCCCAGAAGCGCTGTCCTTGCCCCCCAACCCTCACCCAAACGCCCGCTGGACGTAGATGTACCTAGGCCAAAGCACTCTACTGCGGCTGTATATGTGGGTTGTTTCCTTTTTTTTTTTTAATTTAATATTACTTATAATTGTTCATTTTATTTTTTATTTTTGGATTTTATTTGTTAGAGAGCACAAGCAGGGGGGAGCGGCAGGCAGAGGGAGAAGCAGGCTTCCCGCTGAGCAAGGACCCTGGGATCTTGACCTGAGCGGAAAGGACATGCTTAACCCACTGAGCTTCCCAGGCGTCCCTGTTCATTTCATTTTAATTATGCTTATTTTTAAATTATAATGTGACTATGAGTTTTCTTGTATATGTCAAGCACTTAGGTGCATAAGATTCATTAGACAATGCTTCCACCTTGGTATATATCTTAAGGCTGTGGTATTTAATTCCTGTAGCATCTGTTGGTGGGAATGCAAGCCGGTGCAGCCACTCTGGAAAACAGGATGGAGGTATCTCAAAAAGTTGAAAATAGAGCTACCCTACGACCCAGCAATTGCACTACTGGGTATCTAGCCCAAAGATACAAATGTAGGGATCCGAAAGGGCACATAAACCCCAATGTTTAGAGCAGCAGTGTCCACACTAGCCAAACTATGGAAAGAGCCTAGATGTCCATCGATAGATGAATGGATAAAGAAGATGTGGTATACACACACACACACACACACACACACACACACACACACACAATGGAATATTATGCAGCCATCAAAAAATGAAATCACCATTTGCAACGACATGGATGGAACTAGAGAGTATTATGCTAAGTGAAATAAGTCAATCAGAGAAAGATAAGTATCACATGATCTCACTGATACGAAGATTTTGAGAAATAAGACAGAAGATCATAGGGGAAGGCAGGGAAAAATGAAACAAGACAAAACCAGAGAGGGAGACAAACCGTAAGAGACTCTTAATCTCAGGAAACAAACTGAGGGTTGCTGGAGTGGTGGGGGTTGGGAGGGATGGGGTGGCTGGGTGATAGACATTGGGGAGGGTATGTGCTATGGTGAGCGCTGTGAATTGTGTAAGACTGATGAATCACAGACCTGTACCCCTGAAACAAATAATACATTATATGTTAATAAAAAATTGTTAAAAAATTAATAATTCCTGTAGCAAGAGTAGTTTGTAAAAACACTGGCATCACCTAGATTCTCCTCAAGGCTTACAGTAGGTAACAAGAAAAGATTTGCCAGTGCAAAGTATATTCCCATCCATGTCTTTATTATACAATGACAAATTGTTTTCCAAAATTGTACCAATTTGCACTCCTACCATGGTTTATAATTATTTTGGTTGCCAGTTATTACTGCCAGTACTTGATTTTGTAAAATTTTCAAATTTTGTCAATCCGCTAAGTGTGAAATTGTGACTCAGTGTGGCTTAAATTTGCATTTCTTTTATTGTTAATAAGATTGAGAATCTTTTCATGTGTCTCTTGGCTTTAATATTTCCTTCTCTGAGAATTGCACATCTTTTGGTCAATGTTCTTTTAGAGCAAAGGCCTTTTTGATATTAAAATACAAGTTATACCGAAAAATGCAAGATTTTAAAGGGGGAGTGCAGAGACTAGGATATTAGAGTTTTTTCCCCCTTAGAATCCTGGGTGGAACTGGATTCAGTAGCCAAATGTGTTTTTGCATGTTTTGGGGTGTGAAATTCTTCGATTTTTCTCCTGCTAGGGATATGTTGAGCAACTTGAATCTGTGAAGTGGTGTCTTCCTCTGCTCAGCAAATTTTTCTTCCCTTTATATACTGCCTCTTCCCCATTCTTTCTTTTTGTGAACACCAGTTGGTAGGTCTTTCTACTCTGTCCTTCATGGGTCTTAAATCCTCCTCTGTAATTTCCATCTTTCAGTGTCTGTATTGCATTCTGGATAATTTATTCTGCTGTCTCCTATTCATAATTCCCTTTCCAGGCAATTCTTTTAAATTTCAGTTTTTTAAGTACTTGTGGTAACATGGTAGACACAGTTGACTCATATGTGCATGTGATAATACCAATAACAAGATTTTATGAATCTCTTTGTAAATTTATTTAATTCCTCACTCAATTTGCTTTGTTTCCTTTTGGTTGGTTATCTTTGTGTGTCAGTTTGTCCCTGTAAAGAGATATTCTGGGGCCTCCCAATATCCTTGTATGAAAGTACCCTTCTTTTCTAGAGATTACATAATTTCATTTTCGGACAAGTTCTGGGATTACTGCCAGTCTGAAACCACTTTAAACTATATTTAGATGTAGAGTCCCTGCTCGGTCCATCCAGTAAACCTTACATAGGGATTCTTCATTGTTGCTGCTTTCTCTCATAACCTTCCTGCGAGAATTATAAAGCCTTCCCATTATGAGTCCTCAGATTTTTGGCACATAAATTAAGTTCATGGTGGGGTGAGGGGAGTGGCTAACCTCAAAGGACTAGATGGGGCTGGGAGCAGAGGGGAGAAGTTTAAATAGAGGGCTAATCCTTTTGTTTCAATAGCTATTTATGGCCAGCTCTTAACATTACTTTCAAAGCTGAACCCCTAACATGTGAGTGCTCCAAAAAGGATAGAGGCACTCTGATGAGTAGAGAATGAGAGGAGAAATCTAGGGGCGGGGGGAGTGGGAACTCACAGGTGTAAGTAAGCTGGTTTTAAATATGCCATTCTCTTGTAAAAGAAAATAGAGTCAAAAGAGATCAGTAAGGAGATAGCAAAATACTTGACATGACATACTGAACCCATTCCTTCCACTAGCTCTAAGCTGCCTTCTTTACTTTTTCTATTAGGCAATATTTATAGTAAATGATTTTACTGTTGGAATTTATCTGGTCAAGGGCACATTTTAGAATATGAACTTGGAAGAAGAAGAACCAGTTAATGTTGATTCTGAAACTGTCCCAAGACTCAGGGCAAAAAGTAAGTTTGGAACTCAAACTTCCATAGGCATCAAAAAATCATATATTTTTGCCATAGAGAGAAATTCCTGCTGAGACCTCTGGTAGAGATCTTTGTCCTTGTTACTGGCTCATCCTCCATCTATCACTTTATAATGAGCCTACACATTCCATTATAGGCCAAAGTTTTAAATCCACGAGTCTAGTCCCAGTTCTCTTGTCACTAATTTGAAGACCTGTCCATTCCAGTCTGGCCCAGGCCTGACCCCAGAATGTCCAGTGTAGAACCTGTGCAGAGCCTCCAACAAAACCTTCATGTTCTCTCCTTCTGTCCTTGAGGAAATCGGACATCCTACATCTCTATTTATGTTACCAGTATTAGGTTCACACCAGACTAAAGGGTGAACCCCGTGGGAAGTGTCAGGTGTCCATACATTTGACCAATAGTGTATAGCCATTGTTTTGGTAGGTCGGCTGGGTTCCCTGAGGGCAACTAAGGGCTGGTGTCAAGGGCCCTGTTTGTGGCTATGATGGGGAGAGGGATGCCCTTCTCATTTCTTTTCCTCTCTCTTGGATCATGGAGGAACTGGAATAAACCTTGCTTTACTTCCAGAAGAGACTTCATTTAGACCTTAAGCCTGAGAATACCTTCATGGGGTTTACAAGGAAGAAAGCTCATATTTTTCCCACTAGTTGATTTTGCATGATTTCTCTAAAAGGTGGCTTAGGGAAGATGAACTCCAATATGTAGGTTAGTCTGGGAAAATGAGTGGATAGAAAGTTTTACTGTTTTGTTTTTTTTTAAGTTCAGTAAACACTATAGCAAAATTTAGAAAAATATTAACACTACCTTTAGAAAGTGACCTAACATGCTCATCTGTTGAAAGGTATTACTTATTAACAAATATAGATTTATGTGTACTCTCATTCTTTTTAACTGCTCAATCCATTGTGAATGTCTTGCAATATTAGTAACATACAACCTATGCTGTCATTAGAATGTCTACAGTGTTCCGTATATAGGAATCATAGAAGTAACAGATTTAAGCAGTCTCCCCTTGATGAACTTTTTCTTTGTGCTCAGATTTTTATTTATTTATTTATTTTTAAAGATTTTATTTATTTGAGAGAGCGAGAATGAGAGAGAGAGAGAACATGAGAGGGGGGAGGGTCAGAGGGAGAAGCAGACTCCCTGCTGAGCAGGGAACCCGATGTGGGACTTGATCCTAGGACTCCAGGATCATGACCTGAGCCGAAGGCAGTCGCTTAACCAACTGAGCCACCCAGGCGCCCCTCAGATTTTTATTTAAATGTGTGAAGAATATCCTTGTACATATGTTGTTGCATATGTATTTGCTTTTGTGGTTTTTTTTTTTTTTTCATTATAAATCCCTAGATGCTATATTACTGGTCAAAGAATTTCATTTTACATTGAGAAAATTGAGAGCCAGGACAGGAATTTAAACAGTAGAGAGACAGGACTGAATATTGACTTCCAAAAATCCGTATGTTGGAGTCCTAATCTCCAGCAGTAAGAACATGGCTGTATTTGGAGATAGGGTATTTCCAGAGGTAATTAAGTTAAAATGAGGTTATTGGGTTGAACCCTAATCCGATAGGACTGTTGTACTTATAAAAAGAGGAAATTGGGACACAGACTTGTACAGAGGGAAGACCATGTGAAGACACAAAGAGAGGCCTCAGAAGAAGCCAAGCCCATCAACACATTGATCCTGGACTTCTAAGCCCCAGAACTGTGAGAAAATAAATATCCGTTGCCACCTAGTCTGTGGTACTTTGTTATAACAGCCCTAGCAAGCACCTTGGAACATGAACTTTAGGAAAATAGCTAAAGGACTGAGAAAAAAAAAAGTCTGTGAATATTTGTGTGCCTGTGTGTGTGTTTGTATCTCTCTGTGGATGTTCGCCTATGTGTGTGACCATTTGTTAATTTCCATCTAGGTATGTCCTTGGGTGCATGGGACTTATCTTTGCAATTATATACATGGGTACCTTTCCCTGATTGTGTCTTTGTCCATGCGTGACTCTGTGTGTATTTTTCTCTCCCTGTGTCCAGAAGTCTCTTCCTGTGGATGTTTCCATATTCTTCTTTGATGTAATTCTTTCCATATTCTTCTCCAGTGTGTATGTGTATGTAGCATTGAATGTGTCTGCATCTCTGCATGTGTGTCTGTGAGGGTTTCTGTCTGTTTGCCCAGGTGTGTGGGGGAGCGTTTTTCTTGGTGTGTATGTGTGGGTGCCTTCGTGTATTGACATCTATGTATCCTGTGTTTGTTTGTGTCTTTCTGTCTTAATGAGTATTTGGGTGTTTACCCCCCATGTTTCTATAACACATGCCCTGTAGGGGTGTGTGTGTGCGTGTGGGCGTGCACACACGCGTGTGTGTATAGTTTCTGTGTTGTATGAGTGTCTCTATAAGAGTGCACATCTGCTTATATCTCTTTGTATTGTCCAGTGTGCATTCCTGTATCTTTAGCGTCTCTATTTGCCTATACATGTCTCACAGAGATTCTGGGTGTGCCCTGTGTCTGTTTCTGGGTGGCCACAACCACAGCAACCCCCATCCTGTCAGCCCCAAGTTCCTTCCTCTGCTCCGGCCAGTCACTGCTGACCAACTGATGCTCAGGCTCTCCCAGAAGCGTGGGAACTCCTGAACTCTGGGTCTGAAGTCTTTTCTTAGCTCAGAAGTCCTTAATGACCAAGCATCCCCTTTCCCGAGTAATATAAGTGACTACTGCATTTTTGGTACCTCTTCCTTCTAGATAAACACCTTCTGCCTTTTAGATAATTTCTTGGGACACCCTGACATAGAATCACCCCATTTCTGTACAGCATCCAATCCAGAACAATGCTCTGCTTCCTTAAACTCACCAAGTCACGTAAGAAAGCCTAAAGCCTATACTGTGTCCTTTCTAACACCTTCTTACTGAGATGTCCTGTTATTCCCCGTGTACAGCGTCCTGCATTGCAGGCCACCAGTACATTTCACTTTGTTTGACTGCAAGTGTCTGCCTGATACTCAGTGGCTGGAGGGCACTGACACTACCATGTCCAGCTCATAGCAATCCCCTCAACTCCAGACCTGTACATCTGATCAGATACTCAATGTGCCACCTTGAATGTCGGATGAACATCTCAAATCAAATGTGTCCGAAACTGAGCTCTTCATTGCCTCCTGCTCCAGCACTGCTCTTCCCTCTGGCTTTCAGATCTCAGGACACAGCAACTGTATCTTCCCAGATGCTCAGAGTAAAAACTTCATTGCCATCCTTGACTCCTTTTATTTCTTCCTGTATGCAATCGGTTGTCATATTCTGTCCAATTTACCTTCAGTATACCCCAAATCCACCACTTCTCATCACCTCCACTATTACCATGGTGTGGCCAGCCACCACTGTCTCTCACCTGGATTATTGTTCCATCCCCTCACTGGTGTCCTAGCTTCCATCCTGACCCCCCCAAAGTCTGATCTTCCCACAGAAACTGAGAGATCCTCTTGGACCATCTCATTCTCCTGCTGAGAATCCTCAGTGTTTCCCCACTCTTTCCAAGTCAAAGCCAAAGTCCTGGCAATGGCCTCCCCTTCATTACCTCTCTGTGATACATCTCCTCTTCCTCCCAAATTTCACTCTTCTGCAGCCACACCCACCTCCTTGATTTTTATTTTTAAGCAACTGTGGAAACCTGGAAATGTCCCCCGAAGGTAACTAATCCCTGGAACCTGTGTTACCTTATCTGGCAAAATAGATTTTTTGCAGATGTGATTAAATTAAATTTTTGAGATTGAGAGATTATCCCAGATTATCTGAGTGGGCCCTAAATGCAATTGCAAGTGTCCTTATAAGATAGAAGTAGATGGGGCGCCTGGGTGGCTCAGTCGTTAAGCGTCTGCCTTCAGCTCAGGTCGTGATCCCAGGGTCCTGGGATCGAGCCCCGCATCGGGCTCCCTGCTCTGCAGGAAGCCTGTTTCTCCCTCTCCCACTCCCCCTGCTTGTGTTCCCTCTCTCGCTGTCTCTCTCTGTCAAATAAATAAAATCTTAAAAAAAAAAAAAAGATAGAAGTAGAAACAGGTCACAGACAGGGAGGAGAAAACAATGTGACCATGGAGAAGAAATTGAAATAATGTGGCCAAAGCCAAGGAATTCCTACAGCCACCAGAAGCGGGAAGAAGAAAAAAACAGATTCTCCCCTTCCTCAGGAAGGAGCACAGCCCTGCAAACACCTTGATTTCAGCCCAGTGAATGTAATTTTAGACTTCTGGCCTCCAGAATTTTAAGAGACTAAATGTGCATTTTAAGCCAGCAGGTTTGCAGTGATTTGTTTCACAGCCTCAGAAATGAGTATGGCACCCCAGTCACACTCTTGCCTCAGGGCCTTTGCTCTTGCTGCTCACTCTGCCTGGATCACCCTCCTTCCAAACAGCTCTGCCAGTTCCCCCACTCCTCCAGGTCCTCACTCAAATGTCTCATCACTGACTTCCCGGCAGCCATCCCATTCAAATTACCAATTTCCCACACATACCTATCTTTCTTACACTCTGTACTTTCTTCCTCAGCACTTATCATGTGACGTATCATGAATCTGTTTTGTTTACTTGTTTATAGTCTGCCTCCCTGTACTGGAATGTGAGCTCTATAAGGGCAGGATTTCAGCCTCATCTTTCCATCTTTAATTTTCCAAACTGTGCCTGGCACTTAACAATGGTAATGTTAAGAGTCTCTACTACAAGACAGTCAATTTTCAGAAGGGGGAACTGAGACACAGAAGTTAAATAATTTGATCAAGATCAGTCAGGAAATTCCAGAGCATCAAATCCAAGCTAATGGGCTGCACCATTTCACCCCCACTGCCCAAGCAGATAACTTAGCATCCTATTTATAGCTCAGGATAGTCTCTCTGCCTTCATGGCTGTACCCTCTGCCATGCCCTGTAACCCTGCCACACCATGCACATGGATGCCCCTAAATTCTGCTGTGTGGTTTGGGGGAGTTCAAGGGCTGGATTCCAGGAAGTCTTCAGGAGCCACTGATCATGAAGAAACTGGGGGCTATCCACCATACCTTGAAGGGACATTTGATAGAAACATGGATATCAGGAGTGCTTTTGGATGAAGTCTCTGATGGAAATGAGGAACATGCTATTGAAAATTGGAGGAAAGTTTATTCTTGGTATGAAATGGCAGAGAATCTGCTCAAATTGTGTTCTAGTGTTTTGCAAAAAGTAGAACTTGCAATTGATGAACCTGAATATTTAGATGAGATTTCTAAGCAAAGTGCTGAAGGCACGGCTGTCTTTCTCCTTGCTGCTTTTGATAAAATGCAAGAGGAGAGAGATAAACTAAAGAAGGAATTGTTAAGCAAAATGTAATCAGAACTGAAGATTTGGAAAAATCCGAGCCTGTCCATTTTGCAGAAAATGAGAGGGAGTAACGTCAACAAGATGGCAGACAGGAAGCTCTAAGCCCTCACTCCCCCATGGAGACACTGAATGAGCAACATGTGTGAATCAAAATACCACTGTGAGAACTCTAGAGACCAGTTATGAACCTGCCACGGTGCTTCCTGAATCTGTTGGTTTACTTTTTGTCACTTTTGGAGAGCGTTTATGCATTTTCTCTTTGAATGTTGCCTCTCTTCTATTCTCTCAATTCTTTCTTTGCAGAAATTCAATTTTGCCAGACTGTAACATTTTAACTTTCACATCACTTTTCTGTTTTACTTAATTTTTCCTTTTCTTTGTGTATTAAATGCAATGCTGATGACTGGAACCTTAAGAAGCAATCATAGCCCAAACTGGACCCCATTGGAACAAGACTGTCCTGAAGAAGTGATACAGGCTTTTCAAGGACTGCATGTTTCTGGGGGACTTAGGAAATTCATGATGGAGCTTTCTCACCAATAAAGCAGAAGCCTTTCCCCTGCCCTTCCCTCCCCTTCCAAATTTCCCAACCTCCACACTGGTGGTGATGCTTGTTTTTAAAAACTCTCATCAACAAAAACTTAGATGTTGCAAAAAATAAATAAATAAAACGGGCAAAGGACTTGAACAGACATGTTTCCAAAGAAGATATACAAAATAACCAATAATCACAGTAAAAGATGCTCAGTATCATTAATCATTAGGGAAATGCAAATCAAAACCATGAAATTTCACTTCACAGTTCAAAACCACTAGAATGGCTATAACAGAAAAAAATGGAAAATAATAAGTATTGGTGAGGATGTGGAGAAATGGGTACCCTCATACATTGCTGGTGGTACAGCTAATGTGGAGAACAGTTTGACCACTCTCAAAAAGTTAAACACAGAATTACCATATGACCCAGTACTTCCTTTTCTGAGAATATACCCAAAAGGATTCAAAACAGGTATCCAAAAAAAATAAAAAACAAACAGGTGTCCAAACAAAAATGTTACACAAATGTTCACAGCAGTACTGTTCACAATGGCCAAAAGCTGGAAACAACCCAAATGTGATGAAGGGATAAGGAAATGGTTCTATATCCATAAAATGGAATATTATTAAGCCATAAAATAGGTATATATACATCCTAGAAAATAGATGAACCTTGAAAACATGCTGAGTGAAAGAAGCCAGACATATTGTACCTTATATTGACATACAAGGGTACATATTGTATGATTCCATTTATATGAACTATCCAGAATAGGCAAACCCATCAGGGCGGAAAGCATATTAGTAGTTTCCAAGCACTGGATGGAGGGAATGATGGAGAGTAAGCGCCTAATGGGTGGTGGGTTTTATTTTGGGGTAACATAAATGCTCTGGAACTAAATAGTGGTGATGGTTGCAAAACATTGTGAATGCATCAAATACCATTGAATTGTACACATTAAAATGGTTGAAATAGATTCCTAGGGTAAATGGCAGAGTAGGAAGATCCTAAACTCACCTTGTC